>NC_089838.1:187989859-189189859 GCF_035609145.1 Eleutherodactylus coqui | reverse complement strand
TGTGTTGCGTACAGGTACCCTGGCACACATGGCTGACTTCATGTTAGGATGCCTTTCTCGTGACCCTCGCGTTACACGCATTCTGGCCACTCCGGATTACTGGGTGTACACACTGCTCGACCCACGGTATAAGGAGAACCTTTCCACTCTCATACCCGAAGAGGAAAGGGGTTCGAGAGTGATGCTATACCACAGGACCCTGGCGGACAAACTGATGGTAAAATTCCCATCCGACAGCGCTAGTGGCAGAAGACGCAGTTCCAAGGGCCAGGTAGCAGGGGAGGCGTGGAGATCAGGCAGCATGTACAGCACAGGCAGGGGAACACTGTCCAAGGCCTTTGACAGCTTTATGTCTCCCCAGCAAGACTGTGTCACCGCTCCCCAGTCAAGGCTGAGTCGGCGGGAGCACTGTAAAAGGATAGTGAGGGAGTATATAGCCAATCGCACGACCGTCCTCCGTGACGCCTCTGCCCCCTACAACTACTGGGTGTCGAAGCTGGACACGTGGCCTGAACTCACGCTGTATGCCCTGGAGGTGCATGCTTGTCCTGCGGCTAGCGTCTTGTCAGAGAGGGTGTTTAGTGCGGCTGGGGGAATCATCACGGATAAGCGTACCTGCCTGTCAACCGACAGTGCCGACAGGCTTACAATCATAAAGATGAACAAAGCCTGGATTTCCCCAGACTTCTCTTCTCCACCAGCAGACAGCAGCGGTACCTAAACAATACGTAGGCTGCACCAGCGATGGAAGCATCATTCTCTATCACCATAAAAAACGGGGACCTTTTTGCTTCATCAATCTGTGTATTATATTCATCCTCCTCCTCCTGCTCTACCTCCTGAAACCTCACGTAATCACGCCGAACGGGCAATTTTTCTGAGGCCCACAAGGCTCAGTCATATAACTTTTGTAAACAATGTTTATACGTTTCAATTCTCAATTCAATAAAGCGTTGAAACTTGCACCTGAACCAATTTTTATTTTAACTGGGCCGCCTACAGGCCTAGTTACAAATTAAGCCACATTAACCAAAGCGATTAATGGATTTCACCTACCCTCTTGGTTGGGCATGGGCAATTTTTCTGAAGTACATTTGTACTGTTGGTACACCAATCTTTTTGTGCCCTCGCCTGCATTGTAATCCTAGTAATTTTTAGCCCATCTGCATTATAGTTGACGTTACCTCAGCTGTGCTGGGCACTGCAATGGGATATATTTATGTACCGCCGGTGGCTTCCTGGGACCCACCCATGCTGTCGGTGCACATGGAGTTGTAACTGCATGTGTCCACTTCTAAAGAACCCCAGTCTGACTGGGGCATGCAGTGTGGGCCGAAGACCACCTGCATTTAATCGGACGTTACCTCAGCTGTGATGGGCAATGCAATGGGATATATTTATGTACCGCCGGTGGCTTCCTGGGACCCACCCATGCTGTCGGTGCACATGGAGTTGTAACTGCATGTGTCCACTTCTAAAGAACCCCAGTCTGACTGGGGCATGCAGTGTGGGCCGAAGACCACCTGCATTTAATCGGACGTTACCTCAGCTGTGATGGGCAATGCAATGGGATATATTTATGTACCGCCGGTGGCTTCCTGTTACCCACCCATGCTGTCGGTTCACACGGAGTTGTAACTGCATGTGTCCACTTCTAAAGAACCCCAGTCTGACTGGGGAATGCAGTGTGGCCGAAGACCACCTGCATTAAACCTGATGTTACCTCAGCTGTGATGCGCAATGTAATGGGATATATTTATGTACCGCCGGTGGCTTCCTGGGACCCACCCATGCTGTCGGTCCACACGGAGTTGTAACTGCATGTGTCCACTTCTAAAGAACCCCAGTCTGACTGGGGAATGCAGTGTGGGCCGAAGACCACCTGCATTAAACCTGACGTTACCTCAGCTGTGATGGGCAATGCAATGGGATATATTTATGTACCGCCGGTGGGTTCCAGGGAGCCACCCATGCTGTGGGTCCACAGGGACTTCACATTAGGGATTTGTACCTGCCAGTGTCTATGTATTAAAAACCCGGGTCAGACTGGGGCATGCACTGTGGGCCGAAGACCACCTGCATTAAACCTGACGTTACCTCAGCTGTGATGGGTAATGCAATGGGATATATTTATGTACCGCCGGTGGCTTCCTGGGACCCACCCATGCTGTTGGTCCACACGGAGTTGTAACTGCATGTGTCCACTTCTAAAGAACCCCAGTCTGACTGGGGCATGCAGTGTGGGCCGAAGCCCACCTGCATTAAACCTGACGTTACCTCAGCTGTGATGGGCAATGCAATGGGTTCCAGGGAGCCACCCATGCTGTGGGTGCGCACGGAATTCCCATTGCGGAGTTGTACCTGCCTGTGACTATTTATAAAAAAAAATGCTGTCTGACTGGGGCATGCAGACACCTTGACAGAATGAATAGTGTGTGGCACATGGGTTCCCCATTGCTATGCCCACGTGTGCAGCTCCTGATGGGGGCTGCACAGGATTGGATTTCTCATTGCTTGTGTACAGCATTATGGGCTATCGCCTCGCCCCTTTTAAAGAGGGTCGCTGCCTGGCCGTGCCAACCCTCTGCAGTGTGTGCCTGCGGTTCCTCCTCATGGCAGACGCGCTTATAAATAGACATGAGGGTGGTGTGGCATGAGGGCAGCTGAAGGCTGCGCAGGGACACTTTGGTGTGCACTTTGGACACTGGGTCGTGCGGGGGGGGGGGGGGGGGTTGGGCAGTATGTAACCCAGGAGAAGTGGCAGTGGAGTGTCATGCAGGCAGTGATTGTGCTTTGTTGGAGGTAGTGTGGTGCTTAGTTAAGGTATGCATTGCTAATGAGGGTTTTTCAGAAGTAAAAATTGTTGGGAGGGGCGGGCCCACTCTTGCCGCTATTGTGGCTTAATAGTGGGACCTGGGAACTTGAGATGCAGCCCAACATGTAGCCCCTCGCCTGCCCTATCCGTTGCTGTGTCGTTCCCATCACTTTCTTGAATTGCCCAGATTTTCACAAATGGAAACCTTAGCGAGCATCGGCGATATACAAAAATGCTTGAGCCGCCCATTGACTTCAATGGGGTTCGTTATTCGAAACGAACCCTCGAGCATCGCGAAAATTTCGGCTCGAGTAACGAGCACCCGAGCATTTTGGTGCTCGCTCATCTCTACTCTTTAACTTTTCCTATTTAGAACCTAAAGAATGCTTGTGCCAAATTTCATGTTTGTACGATGCAAGAAAGTTACATTACATAGGGGTGCACTTACTTTTGCAATTAGCAATGAATAATCGAGTTGGGATCTCTTTACTTTTCCTATTTAGGACCCAAAGAATGTTCTTGCCAAAATTCATGCTTGTACGACACCGGGAAGGTACATTCATCATGGTGCACTTACATTTGCACTAAGCATTGAATAATCGAATTGCAACCTCTTTTTTTTTCCTTCTGTTTAGGACTTTAAGAATGGTCATGCCAAATTCCATGTTTGTACGACACCAGGATGATAGAGAATTAAATTAGTTACATTATACAGTGGTGCCAATACCTTTGCACTTAGCATTGAATAATCAAGTTGTAACCCCTTTACATTTCCTTCCTTATGACCTAAAGAATACTTCTGCCAAATTTCATATTAGTACGACACCGGGAAGTTAGAAAATGAGTGTTAAGTCAGTCAGTGAGTCAGTGACCCAATTAGTGAGTCAGTCAGTCAGTGAGGGCTTTCACCTTTATATATATAGATGTATTATCATAAAAAATGCCCTATTGTTTAAGTCAATCTTTTATAATAAACATTTTTATTTTGGTAATGATATTTTGAAATTTATAGATAGGATTATCTTTTTAAATATTGCAGTGTTCGCACTGACCAATGGCCATCAAAATCAATGTACTAACGACCACTTGTCAGTTAGTATGTGAGTGCTTCTGATGCTCTGCCCCTGGTGATGTCATTGCTCCACCCCTTGGTTGAAGGTCCTACAACATATAGAAAACACAGAGCCTGACCAACAGAAAAACAACACAGTTAGAGCTCTTGAAAAGGGGAGGACGAAAATAACAAAATGAAAGTATAACTAAGGCGTTATTATCTCAGACACAACTCAGCGGTCCTGACAGAAGACACTGACCTACCATCACCTCAGAGATCTGGTGGGCTGAAGGACCTGCGGTGATGTCACTGTTGTGGGAGGAGCCCTTGTGCAGTTTGGTATAAAGTACTGTATACTAGATAAGCTGACAGCAACTACCACCAGGACCTGTGATGATGTCACCGTCATGTGATCACATGTGTTGGTGGAGTCACATGACCAGGGGCTCATCACTGTATCCAGGAGTCTGGTGATGTGTGGAAATCAGGATGGATGTAGATGTAGCAGAGCTGTGTGTGTGATGCATGTGAATCAGGATGTAGCAGAGCTGTGTGTGTCATGTGCTGAGTGTGTAATGTGTGGAAATCAAGATAGGTGTAGTAGAGCTGTGTGTAATGTACTATGTGTGTAATGTGTGGGGTCAGGATGGATGTAGTAGAGCTGTGTGTGTAATGTGTTGTGTGTGTAACGTTTGGGAATCAGAATGCATGTAGTAGAGCTGTGTGTGTAATGTGCTGTGTGTGTGATGTGTGGGGTCAGCATGCATGTAGTAGAGCTGTGAGTGTAATGTGCTGTATGTGTAACGTGTGGGGTCAGGATGGATGTAGTAGAGCTGTGTGTGTAATGTGTGGGAATCAGGATGGATGTAGTAAAGCTGTATGTGTAAAGTGCTGTGTGTGTGATGTGTGGGGTCAGTGTGCATGTAGTACAGCTGTGTGTGTAATATGTGGAAATCAAGATGTATGTAGTATAATTTTCTAATAATTACTAGTAGACTTGTATTAGCGAATAAGGATACAGGGGATACAGTCTGGCATCTGCACAGGCTCATGCAGGGTTCAATGCTGACTATGAGCATTATGATTTCACTAAGTGTTGTGCGGCGGCATTGCAGTGCAATTAGGATGAAAAATAGAAGGGTGAAGTGAGTAAAGCTTCCTGTCCACCGGCGTTGCGTTATCCCACGACAGATCTCCGCCATGAGAGCCGCCGCCCGCGAGCAGGGGCCGGCAGATGAATCTCCGCAGTGAGCCTATCTGACAGATAGGCTCACTGTGGAGAATCGCGGCAATTCGCAGCATGCTGGGATTTGCCGGCCACAAGCAGAGAATCGCAATGATTCTACGCTCGTGGACAGAGGGCCTGCACTTTCCATAGCAAGGCTATGGAGAGCGTTCATTGCGTTCCCGACAGTTGGATTATCGCCGCGGGAAACGCAATTACAATTCGCCTGTGGACAATAGGCCTAAGAGTGCGGGAGTGCCAGCATGCAGTGCATCTACTAGATGTGCTGCAGAGCAGCATTACTATGTGTAGCAATCATGAGATAAGCTGGTGAGCTGGTGGCAGAAGCTGAAAGATGTTGGGAGCCATTGCCTGATCAGCCTGAACTAATAGAGTGCTTGCCTAAAATTGGTCTGAGCAGTGGAGAGAGTGACTGGCTGCCCTAAGGCCTACTGTAGGGTGTAGTGTTCCGAGACTTTTTAGAGTGAGTGGATTGATGGGGTAATAGAGACGGTATTAATGTATCTTGACACCACCAGGAAGTCCTAGTGGAGTCAAGATTGACAGGGGGTTGACACCCCCTGCACCTGATTGGCTGCAGAGCAGCCTGGCACATAGGTCCTGGAAGGCCACTAGAAGCTCCGGGAAAAAACAGGGAGCGGTGGCCTGGTTCGAACACACAGGCCGAGCTCCCACACTGCTCCTGCCCACCGAAGGCCAACACGCAACCCGCCTCAGCATTTGACCACTGAGGCAAAAGGCTTGTGAAGGTAATTTTGTAGCGCGGCCGGTGGCGCTCCACAAGAGGCAACCCCACCCGATGTAACGTGAAGATGTTGGCTGCTGCATGGAGGTGACATGGGCCGGGGGGAGAGACATTGGTATCTGGCGGGCGGCCACTGCAGGAGCACACGCCGCTGGACTTCCGCCACCCCATGCGGCTTTCCCAGTTCTGCCACCGGACCACACAACATCAGCGCAGCATTTGGGGGAGCGGGCAACTTGGACCTGAGAATCCACGGAGCAGAACGGAAGCGGTGAGGGCGGCACACATGAGCGGGAGACCTTAAGGTGAGGGTAAAATTTCTTCTTAGGTTTACATTATTAGATGTTCATGTTGCCGTGTTTCACCTGTAACACAGCAGCATTTACAGCTAATAATGTAAGCCTAAGAAGAAATTTGCACAGAATGCAGACATCTATCCTCACTGCTACTAGGACCTGCCAGCCTTGGCCCAATCGGAAGCTAGGGGTGTGAGAGGGGCGTTCCTCCTCTTAAACCCCTAGCTTCCCGTTGCCTCAAAATACACTAATACCAATAGAGACTGTCACAGGAATATTACTCCTCCTCATGTCTATCAGGGGAAGCATTCAAGTAGTTAGCATTGTGTTCTGCAAGTGTAAAGGGGTAGTACAGTCACTTTAAATTTGATTTAAATTGCAACATACATATATGTCACCTTGAGTGCAGTGGTGAGTTTGTATGGTTCTCTCTTTTATGCTATATGGAAATAATGGGTGTCAGTGGTGGCTGCAGATGGATGCAAAGTACTGCAGACACAAATTGATAGAAGCAGAGAGTAAGAGTAGAGGGGTGACACTGCCTCTCTGAATAGTGTTTTTGTAGTATTTTATCAGCTAGCCGGTAAACATTAGGATCCCACAGCCCAGCTAGAGATCTGTGTCCTTCTCTGACTGCAAGAGCTTTTGTCAGATAGTGACAGTTGTTGAGAGGCAGTCATGGCTAACAGGAAGGGATTAGGCCTGTGATCACTAGATATTGCTCTGTATGGGTCAGTTGGTGACTGAGGGAGACGCTAAAGTAGGCTAGGAGTAAAGCCTGAGGAGCAGAGACACAGTCAGGGTGAAGCAGCTTATTGGAGAGGAGGACATCACACAGAGGTCGGGGCTATGAGAGAAACTAAGTATGCATGTGTCTAGAAAGGGCCTCAACAGCTGAGTGAGTGACAAGAGATCAGAAATGGTAAGTGTCCCTAGATTGTGAGTCTACCTTTCTATGAGAAATAGGCCTAGAGGAAAAGTACATTTAGGACCAGGCACAGTAAATATACGGCGCCTGGTTCCGGGCTTTACACCTAGCCGTATGTAATCAGGACAGGTTGTCAGTTGTTAGTAATTTCTTAATTTGCTGTTCACCCGGAGGAGAAGGCAGGAGGGGTTTTTAACCCTTTCTGCCTTCTCCTTCCCTGAGTACGCAGAGCTCAGTGAGCATTGTGTACTAAAAAGTGAAAGTGGAAGTGTAACTTCCACTACGGGAGCCTGGGAGTGATGTGACCACCAGGATCCCCTGCTATAGCAGAGCTGCAGGGTCGTACGAGCTGACCAGCTCTACCAGTGACTAATGTCACTACAGGGGATGTTTTCCCCTGTAATTGGGGTTCCTATGGATGCCCCAGCTTCAGTGGAAAAATGTCAAATAAAAAAAAGTAAAAAGACATGTGAATATCCCTTAGGCATATATCTATATTACTCCCCAAATACACACTATTCGTAATCTGATTGGTTGTTTGGATTTACTCCTTCCCAGTAATTGGTTATTTGGGTTGCCTAATTCACGGTGATTGGTTATTTGAGTTGTCTGATTCCCAGTGATTGGTTATTTGGTTTGGCTGGTTCACAGTGATTGGTTGTTTAGGTTGGCTCGTGTAGAAGTGAGGAGTAAGAGGCTAATATGCGTCCCCCAGAGGTCTTATATGACTTCATGAGGGAAATAGATAGTAAAAAGAATAGTAACATATATAAATAAAACACAATTACAGAATAAAACAACAATATATGCATAAAAAAATAATAACCCAAAACCGACTTTAACCAAAACCGTCACCGTATGCGCCCTGTAATCCAAAACCATACACATTATATATCAAAACGTCCGAAACAAAATGAGGAACCCGTTCCCATACTTTATTTTATCGTTATTATACTAATTTTAAAAAAAATAACTAGAAAATCATTTTTGTAGCTTTTTACCCCCAATAAGACTAAAAAAATGGAAAAAAAGTCAGTGAAAAAGATATTAAAAATACCCCCATATGTCATTGAAAAAAAAAATCATGGGTAAAATCCCTAAAAAGTATCTGGTCCTTTAGCTACAAAACAGCCTGGTCCTTAAGGGGTTAGTATCATTCAATGTGTCTCCAGTTGAACTCTGCTGAGCTGCTCTACAGTAGTAACAAGTCTGAATTAATGTTACCGCCATCCCATCTCTACCTGGAAGTGTGTGTACCACAGTGACATTATTACAAGTTTTATTTGTGCTTATAACACTAGTTATACATCTGCTTATCTACAAGTTACCAATTCTGTGTGGTTATATGTGGAACAGTACTTAAAGGGACAATGCACCATTTCTGTTTTAGAAATAGCATTCAGTAAAGTGAATTCAGCTGAAAAATAAGAAACAAGTGGATGTTTCTTCTTGTAGCCCCTCCACCTTACTCAAGTATTCAGCACCCTGACAACTAAAGTTACTATTATATTTATATTCAGCAGTCCTAGAGAGACAACACCAAATTCAAAGGATTTTGAATAGAACTGTATTTTCCACCCTGTGGCAGTATAATGTAAGGGTAGTTGGGATGAAAGGTAGTGGCATAGCAGGATGCAGAGCAATTTCCAATATTAAGTAACTGGCATAACCCTGCAAGTTAGGTTTTGATGGAGTAGGCTATGGTAGAGAGTAGCCTCTCAGAAACCTATAGCAATACAATAGGGCAGGCAGAGAGCCACTTCGGCGCAACATGACTTGGTATGACCTCCAGTGCAGAATGAGGTTTCCCACCCCGGTTGAAAGGTTACTCAGAAAAGGTTGTGTCACGGTTAATTAAAACGATTTGTTTAACTGTAATGTTTGTGCCGGTTTAGGGAGCCCCTTTTACGAGCATTAAAATGACAAGTAACACTTCTGTCCACCTCTAAGGCTGGGTCCACATGGGGCAGAATGTCCACAGTGGGCATTCTGCTGCAGATCAGCTGCGGGAAGCCTGCCTCTAAACCTGCACCATTTGGTGTAGGTTTTGAAGCGGGTTTTATCATGTATCCCTGTGCAGAATTCACCCCCTCCCAATGAGAGGGGGTGAATTCTGCAGGGGGGATGGCAATAAAATTGACATGCTGCAGAATTTAATTCCGCACCGCAAGTCAATTTCCATACAGATTTTGAAAATTTTGCGGCAATTTCGCTCTGTGTAAACTGCAGCTAAAGTTGGAAGCAGATAAAACAACATTCAGCATTAACAATAGGTGATGGTCACAATTCACCTCCTCTCCATACTGTAGAAGTCAGCAAGTCCTTTCCAGACTACTATGTTGTTATATTTATGTGGCTGCTGTTAAGCATATCTCTGAATGCTGTTAGCAGAGAAGAGCAACAGCCCAGACAAGTTGGCAGCTTCTATAATAATCTACAGAAAATAGAATTAAAAAATCTTCAATCAGAAAATAAAAACAGATAAGCAAAAAAGATTAGGTGCCAATTAGAGATGAGCGAGCACCCAAATGCTCAGGCCCTTGTTATTTGAGTTGAGCTTTTCGTAAAATTCGAGAGCTCTACTCGAGTAACGAACCCCATTGACTACAATGGGAGAGTCGAGCATTTTTGTATGTGGGACGCCAGGTCCTGAGCTTTTTTAAATTTTCTTTCTTGGTTCGTCTCTCTCTCTCTCCCCTGCCCCTGCCTGCCAGAGCAAAAATTTTCAAATGACGCGCTCTGCATCGCGGCAGGGAGGGGCCAAAACAGGCACGTCACAGCAGGAAGGAGCCAAAAGCTGGAGCAGGGTCGAACGCGATTTGATGCTCGTTCGAGTAACGAGCACCATCGAGTACGCTAATACTCGACCGAGCATCAAGCTCGCCAGAGTATGTTCGCTCAACTCTAGTGCCAATATCTGATTTTAATTCCTGACAAAATCTGGGCAATACATTCTCTTTAAAAATGTATTTGGCTATGTAAATCTTCCATATATTTGATAAATTAGTCCATATCCTGACTATTTACCTAGGGGAGTACTCTGTAATAGGTTACATCTATACATGCATTTCACATATTTCATAGCACTGTTTGTGCAAAAATACACTTGCGGCCACAACTTTCTTAAATATGAATGTTTGCCGATGTGGAAATTGATACCCATATTAGGGAGGAATTTATCAAGCTTGATTTGGTGTCAGACTTGTACTGAAATGTGGGACTTTTTACAACTTTTAGTCAAACAGCTAGAAAACGGGTGTGGTTTTTCATGAGTAGTTGTGGTCTCAATGGAAATAAAGATCTATTATAGTTTCCACCAAAAAATGGCACAAAAAGAGGCAGGAATCTGTAAGCCTTATGTTTATCCCACAATCTATTTATACAAAGGACTCTGACTGTAACATGGGGCATTCTTTACTTTTAAAAGAAAGAAGGTTTCTACTCCAAGATAGAAGGGGGTTTCTTAATGTAGGAACAGTGAGACTATGAAACTCTTTGCCAGAGGATGTGGTGATAGCAAACTCATTTAAACAGTACAAGAGGCGCCTCCATGCCTTTCTTCAGCGTAATAATATTATATGTTATATTCACTGATTACTTCAGAGGGGTTGTTGATTCACATATTATTCTGATTGCCAGATTGGAGTCAGAAAGCAGTCAGAATTTTTTCCCCTAAAACAAGGCTGAACTAGATGAACATATGTCTTTTTTTCAGCCTTACACACAGATGACTGTGGAAGTCAATGGCAAACCACCCCGCAAAAACACTCTGACAAAAAAACGTCACAATGTGACGTCACCCTAGGAGTCAGTCACGACTCGGTGCTTGCACCAGGGGACTTTACCTTACCTACACACTATCTTACTATGTTATATTTTCTGGTGCACGGACAACCCAAGATGCTCCGAATTTATTAACAGGTGTATGCCTCTTAATAGATTTGGCTCATGTAACTCTAGTATGCATTGGTCTAAGTCTGGCATATGAAACGCCAGTCTTAATAAATCTCCATCATAGTTTATTTAACATAATATACACAGAATTGCCAATTTTTAAGATGCCTGCTCTTTCAAGATTGGAGATTCCCTGTATGGAAATTAGACACATGATCCCAGAGTGCAGCATAAAATCAATTGAGACAGTCTTCCTTGGATCAGTTGAAGGCATCCCTCAGCTGGGGGCCCCTCTGGCAAGACCAGAGGTTGACTTACTACCACCATGGGGACTGCTGAGCTAGTTGAAGCCTCATGTCAGGGCCTTAACTCCACTGGGAAAAAATGGTTAAATGCTCTATCGCAGGGCTTTTGTCAAGCCACAGCCTTGTTTCTTGGCATTGAGAGATGGAGACCACATCTTTGTAGGCAACAAAAAAAATTTTCCTTTGAGGAGCACTCAACCTACGTCAGTTCTCTCAAACTTAGGTGGCTTATGGAAAGTGGCCTTTCTCATAGCAACAGACAGAGGGAACAAGATATGCACACACTTCCTTCTGCTTACCCATCTCTGGTTGCATCAACACACCTCACCTTTCTGGAACTCTCTTACTTTTATACCTTTAGGAGTCACTTAGCCCTCCTCCATTCCTGCACCGCACCATTCATCAATCAGAGAATTGGCACCACGGGGGCACAAAGTATTAGATATGGTTCAAACAATAAATTGATGGAGTACCAGCATTTGCACACAAGTACACCTCATTCCCCATTACATTTCCCCCCTCTACTCAGTTGCTGTCCTCAACAACAGAGGGTCAAGTAGAGTCCAATTACTAGAGTCCATAAAGAACATAAAGTCTATAGTTTATGGCCCCCACTACTGGCAGCTGAACCCATTGGAGGAGAGCTCCCCTTTATTACAAGAACTGGATTAAAATTAACATTCATCACCTGGTCTTGTTACCAGATCTAAGCCACTGGTAGGAATTAACATTGGGGTGCTTAGTTGGCCAATTTTGTACTCCTTCATATCAGCAGAAGTTGGGGCTCAAGTGGGTTATGCAACAGAAGCCTCAGCTCATGCCTGATTCAGATAGGCTATCCTATACTCCTTACAGTAGGCCATGCTATCATTTTTTGTGCCCGTGGATTGGGGTATTAATTCTTAGGGTCCCAGTCTGCTTTTACTGGAAACTCCCCCACTGGCTCTTCAGTACAGTGAACACTGGCTGCCCAGGCCTCCCTCAACCACCGTACTTGAGTGTAATATATTCTTTCGCCTACCTCTGAGTCATGGAAATTAATGGGGAGCTCTTTACTAGCTACAGACAGGTGGTCGACAAATATCTCATCCCCTCAATAACAGTTTTTTAAGAATCTGAACCCCTGCAAGTGATCAAATTGCACCACAGTACCAAAGCTCCGATGGCATTGATTCTCTTTGTCTGAATAGATCTTTAGCTGGGCCATCTCCTCAGCCTCTACAATCCAGTCTGGGCATTACAGTCTTTGACCAGTTAGTTATGATGCTCAACTTTCTCTCATGAATGCACCAGTTATCAGTTCACAACCTTACACCTCTCCACTTGATACTCCTCCACTGGTTGACCTCTGTTCATTGGAGTCCCTTGTATTAGTGAAGCTACAACAGGCCTCATGTTTTCAGCCCCTGGCACCTCAGCTTGCAGCGCTTCACACAGCATTTCTCATTCTTGATCCTGCTGACTACGCCAGGATCAGAAGGCCTCCCTGCTGGAGGCACTTAAAAATCAGCTAACTGCCACCATGGGGACTGTTGGGCTAGCCATAGGCTAAGGTCAAAGCCTCATTTCCACTGGGAAATGATGAGTGATTGCTCTATTGCAGAGTTTTCCCAAGCCGCAGCCTTGTTTTATAGAATCAAGAAGCAGAGCTCACATCTATGTAGGTGACAAAAACGTTTTATTGCTGGAACAGTACACTTGTGGTTGATGTTCCCCTAGTGCAGTGTTGAGAGTATATCAACAATGATGGGATCGAAGAAAAACATCCAGCAAGAGAGGCTCATGGGGCATCGTTTTAATGAAAAGGCTCTGCACAGTCAAGAAAATTGCAGCCAAATACAATGTTGCTGCACCAACTAACATGTCTGAACACACAGCTCATTAATTAGCACAGATAGTTTATATCAGCATATGACCAGTTCGAGTGCCATTGCTGTCTAAGAGAAACAGAAAGGCAAGACTAAGGTGGCAAAAAATGTGCAAAAATTGGATCACTTAGTAGTTGAAAAACCTTGCCTGTTCAGATGAATCCAGATTTTTTTATTGTACCTTGTTGAAGGGAGGGGGAATATCAGAATTTAGTGCAAGAAACGTGATTCCATGACCCTTTCTATCAGCTATTCAGAACATGTCAGTACCTTCATCTAATTTGTGGCAACTGCAAAAAGCTATCCTGTCCATATTCAGTGTACAGAGGTATGTTCCAGTCTTTTGACATTGAGCTACTCCTGTAAAAAAATTCTTATCCTGGAGAACCCCTACTCTTTGATAAAGTGCCACTACTCCAGTCCTGAAAGTGACTGCAGCCGTTCAACACTCACGTGATAATTCATCCAATCGCTGGCCGCATCTGTGCATGATTGACATGGGACCTCTGCAGTTACTTCCGTTACTAGAGTGGTGGTACTGCATCCAGGGGCCATTTAAAAGGTTTATTTGGTTTTTTTTTTACTTTTATCTGCCCCTGTAATTTTCTTTTTATTCCAGAAAACACCTTTATCCACTGTGCCATCATAGCTGTATCTTCACATTTATAACAGTTCCAGTAATGGCCACAGAGTGTCCATAACAGTGTCTGTATGCCCATAGTAATCTCTGAATTCTGTACCCCCATAACAGCCACAGCTCCTCTTATCAGCTATATTTCTCACAACAGCTTCTGTACAACCATATGTAAGAAGAGTGAGCAGTGCCCTGCTCCCCTCTTACTACAGTGCCTAAGTTGTTTTGACAGCTGCCCTGTTGGCCGTGTTAAGTCTTGCCCCTGTCAGACAGGGCAGGGGAAGCTGAGACGCAGAGATATTAAGAGGTATCTGACACACAAAAGTGACATAAGTAAGAGCGCTTATAACATTCATCAGGTAGGAGGAAGACAGGCACGGTGAGCACCAGAAGCAGCAAGCCAGACACAGGTCATGGGTAGAGTTGAGCGAACGTACTCTTCCGAGCTTGATGCTCATTCGAGTATTAGCATACTCGATGGTGTTCGCTACTCGAGCGAGTATCATGCCGTGTTCGACCCCGTCCCAGTTTTGGCCTCTTCCCGCCACTGACATGTCAGATTTGACCCCTCCCTGCTGCAATGCTGTTCACCTCAACGGTAGTTTGTGGCTGGCTTGGCGGAGGAGAGAGAGAGAGAGTACGAACACAGGGGAAAAAAAAAGCTCGGCAACCAGCGGGTCCCATACAAAAATGTTAGAGCCTCTCATTGAAGTCAATGGGGTTCGTTGCTCGAATAGAGCTCTCGAATTTTACGAAAAGCTTGACTCGAATAACGAGGACCCGAGCATTTTGGTGCCCGCTCATCTCTAGTCATGAGTAAGTGCTGAGTTGATTCCCAAAAACAAACAAAGTAAACCCAATTTTTCTAATCTTACATACTCTAGTTAAAGCTCTATGCACAAAGAACTGTGTGCATGGAGGTACAAAGAGTCCCTGCAACTCTGTACATCACTCTATGCTCCGTATGAAATTATTCTCCCCTAGTAGCATTAACTCAGTTATACAGCATTTGATGGCATCATACCAACTGTATGTCAAGAACAGGGCTTTCATGACCCCCATCATGCCTAGTTGAGCAGCTATTGGCCACCACATCAGGATGAAGAGTTAAACGAAAGATGGCTGCATGTTTATTTTTTTTAGGTGTTAGAACAACAGCAGCAAATGGGAAGATGGGACAATATCTCTGCAGCACCACCTATTGGAAGATAGCATTCCTGCAAGTCAATGTTAGACTTTTAAACAAGTCTTGTAACAATGACTGGGTTTTGTAAGCCAAAGCCAGAATAACCATGCACCAACAACTGTTTCAGGGTGATTGCCCCTCATCAGTGTGCAGTAGGTTTCTGGCTTGGCTAGTGAGAGGCCTATAGACGTGGGTCAGGAAGGGTATAATTTCTCTTTAAGGAGAGCACATAGGAGGTGAGTGAGGAGACTTATAAAGCCACCCATGCTCCTCTGGGAAATATGTAAATAGAAAGATAGAACAATACCTCTGCAGCACCACCTATTGGAAGCCTTGGCTAATGAGGAGCCTATAGATATGGGTCAGGAAGGGTATCATTTCTCCTTAAGGGTGACTTGTGATTGCGAAATCGCTGCGTTTTTTTAATGCGAATGTCAATGGGACTTTCTAATGTTAAAAACAAATTGCACAAAAATCGCAAGTTTGTGCTTTGCGATTTTTGTGCGATGCGTTTTTAACATTAGAAAGTCCTATTGACATTTGCGTTAAAAAGACGCAGCGATATCGCAATCACAAGTGTGAAGGCACCCTTAAGGAGAGCACCTAGAAATAGCTGGGTGTGCATCACAGCAACCCCTACTCTGGCATACATTGATGGCATATCCTGTGGATATGCCATAAATGTCTTAGATGGGAATACCCCTTTAATGAAAGTGCAGATTCAGTTTGAAGGCAGTTTTATTTGTTTAATATGGATTGCATAAATAAGAATTCCATAATGCAATGTTTTTTTATCTAAAGAGATATACATTTTCCAGGTGTTAGCTATATGTCAATAGGAAGTTATGAAAGATACTGCAGAGTTTTTTATGTGGCACTTTTCCTCTCTTTGGGTACATTTTTGGGTCCATGGCATCTTTTTTTCCTCAGGTATTTTTTGATAGACTTCTCTATTGGGCAGAAAAACACCAGAAAAAAGAGAATCACGATAACTGTAGGAGGATTCCAATAATAACCTGTAGCCTTCATGGTTGTGGTGGATTTCAAGCTCCTAACTTTTGCCCTGCAGATAAATTTGCATAATATTTGCTGCCAGTTAAAGTCATTTATTGCAGGCACAGGCTGACATAAAAGCAATCAGCAAGTTATATTATCATAAAGCTGCAGCGTGCTGACTGATTACAAGCTGCTGTAAATTGCCACCTGTACTCTGTTGACTGTTCTTGACATTTCACTGCTATTGATAGGAATAACATTATAATGCTATATTTGTAATCAATTATTTTAAATTACCTCAAGTTGAAGCTTCACTTTGGTTAAGCAATTGTCAATTTTTTCTCCAAGTTACATAGTCTTTAACACTTTGATTTCTGCATCACAAACTAGGTGACTGGTAGGGTCAACTCCAGGTTTGTGTGTGCTCTCGGGCAATAGAGTCTCAGTGGGCCCCTTTATGTCAGGAGCTACTGAAACTGCAACAGTGTATTCCACTATTTTCTTTTAGCCTCATTAACCATATAGTAACATTGTAACATAGTTAAAATATTGTGCTAACTTTATTATATGGGTTGCTACAATTTCGGTGATACCCTATTATATGGATATCACTGAAAAAAAATCTTTGGTATACATAGTGTACTTACAGTTATCTCATCTGCATGTTATAGAAGTTTTCACCAAGTAAAATTACAGCTTCTAGTATTACCTGGACAATAGTAAATATAAACTATTTTATAAACTGGAATGCTACAAACCTTATACATGAACACAGTACAGATGTGATGCAGTTAGAGACAGATAACACATTCACACCGAGTGACTCACAGGTGATGTCCTCTGGACTTGTTCCTTTTCTTCCCCATCTGGTCCAGACCTTCATGACTTCTCCAGCTATTTCTTGCTTCTTAAGAGTTTGAGGCCCTGACAAGTTTTGCAATCACACATTATGTCACCTGAAAAAGCACTAATAACTGTACTACTTGGAACAAATTGTAACACAAACTGTGCTTCTGAAATAAATTAACACACACAGTACCTCCAGTATAATATACACTCTCTCCAGATATAAAGTATAATACACTCTAGCCTCTTGAGGAAAAGTATAATGCACACTTGACCCCTGATATAAAGTGTAATGCCCACTGTGCTCCCTGAAAAAAAATATAATACATACTCACCCACTGATATAAAAGTATAATACGCACTGTGTCTGCTATTAACATTTCTTCTCTATCTGGGCCCAGACTGCCATGAAGACACTTTCCAAAAATGACTAGTTTCTACACACTCTCTCCATTCTGCCACTGCCCCCAAAGAACTTCTCAGTGCTTTCTACACAATAAGGCTTTGTTCACACGAGTGTATATTGGCCGCCGTTTTCATAGCCAGCCGATATACACTACCATCTGATGCATTGTATTCCAATGCATCAGATTAGATGAGCATATTTCTGTGGCGTAAAAGCTCCTGGATGGCCAATATAGCACCGGGTGCTTTCCCACCAGGCAGTAAAGATAATCCTGGAACTATCTTTCCTGGCCAGAATACATTGGCCGCTGTATAGACTCCTATGGGATCCAATGACAGCTGCTGGAGAAGGGAGGTGAGAGGGCGTTTAGCAGCATGACTGCTAAACTCCTTCTCCCTTCCCTCCTCCTCTCCGCCCCTTGCTGGCTGTTTGTAATGGGAGGGGTGGGATGGGGCGGAGCTAGTTGTCAAGCTCCCACCCCACTCCCTCCTATTGTTGTTTGTCGACAAGGGGTGGAGAGAGGGCAGGAGCTTAGCACACTAGCTTCCACCTCATCCCACCGAGAGCCGGCAAGTGGGAGGGAAGGAGGAGACAGTTTAGCAGAGCTAAATTGTCTCATCCCGCCCGACAGCACTGCGGCTTGCCATATATGCGCCGGGCTCGGACTGTCTGAGCGGGTGCACAAACGTTAGATTTGTGCACCCTTTCACACATTTTTACGTCGCTGGCGGGCAAACATAAAAACGCTGACGCCGTGTGAATAAGCCCTAAGAGTGCCCTCAGTAATGATCCCCCATTGTAGCCCATACATAGTAATTAGTTCCCTTTGTGGCTAACAACACATTAATTAGCCCCCTATATAGCCCCTCTACAGCAATGACCCCTCTCTATGGCCCCCAAACAGTAATTATCCCCCTCTGTGCCACCACTGCAAAGTAATTAGCCTCTATTGTGATTCTCACATTTTCTTTAATGCATTTTACTCCATTCTTCTTAACAGTATATTAGCTCTTTCATCCCCGCTGTCCTGCTGTTCACAACTCAGGGTCTGGCATCCTGTGTATCTCCAATATCGCTCCCCTGTCAACTCCTCCTTAGTTCCTTCTTACACTGAGGTGCCTGAGAGGAGAAAGAGACAGGGGAGCGGTATTGCAGATGCACAGGATACTGGGCCCTACATACCACAATTTGAACAGCGGGAGAACAATATTAAAAGAGCTAATAAATTGCGAAGAAGGAAGAAGCATTATATAGCTGTTACAAAGGCCTTCGCATCAGGTTCTGGAAAAACGGTTTCACCAAATCTTATTCCTGTAAGCGGGGCCCCCTAGGTTCTGACACTGGCCCTGGAGACAAGTATGTTTATGTTAAAATATCTTTGTCAACAGCTTGCCCTAAGATTGAGGTAACATGTGCAGCACATCGCGGATGTTTGGAATGGAGTGTTTGTTTTTAAGATAAGAAGCGCAAGTGACAAAACTTGGGTTCAAGCCCTGCTCTCATCATTTGGGCCCTGCAGGGTGCACCTTTAAAAAGTGTTGGGCACTCCATGTGTTAATAGTAATTTCCAGGTACTATATACATATATGTATTTGATAAGAACTAGAGATGAGCGAACGCGTTCGTCCGAGCTTGATATTCGTGCGAATATTAGGGTGTTCGGGATGTTCGTTATTCGTGACGAACACCATGCGGTGTTCTGGTTACTTTCACTTCCTTCCCTGAGACGTTAGCGCGCTTTTCTGGCCAATTGAAAGACAGGGAAGGCATTACAACTTCCCCCTGCAACGTTTAAGCCCTATACCACCCCCCTGCTGTGAGTGGCTGGCGAGATCAGGTGTTCGCCTAATATAAAAGTCGGCCCCTCCCGCGGCTCGCCTCAGATGCGGTGTGAGTTAGATGAGGGACAGTGCTGTTTATACCGGAGCTGCTGTAGGGAAAGAATTGGTAGTTAGTGTAGGCTTCAAGACCCCCCAAAGGTCCTTATTAGGGCCACTGATAGCTGTGTGTTGGCTGCTGTTAGCAGTGGGATTTTTTTTTTTTTCTCAAAATCGCCTCTGCAGACCGTTGCACCTGGCATTAGGGACAGAAGTGCTGCATAGGCAGGGAGAGTGTTAGGAGTGAGTGTAGCCTTCAAGAACCTCAACGGTCCTTTCTAGGGCCATATTTATCCGTGTGCAGTACTGTCCAGGCTGCTGTTGGCTGTGCTGCATTTTTTTTGGGCTTCTCAAAATCGCCTCTGCAGAGCATTGCACCCTCCATTGATACTGCAGGGAAAGAATTGTATAGGCAGGGCCACAACACAGTTATTATTCATAGAATATACGCAGTGCTGCCTGTTGGTGGGAAAAAACTGAAAACAAATCTATTTGTCCAGCCTGTGTCCGTCCTTACGCCTGTGTAGACGTGTGAGCTGCGTGAAAAACATTGCTAAATCATACGCAGCCAGCTACGCTTTACTGCTGGGTTCGCCATTTGCTTTCCTTAATTGGGAAAAAAAAATACCTGCTCTCCAAGAGTTATAATAACTCTGCTACCCTCACGTTCTGTGACACATAAGCAGGGACACAGCGCAGTTATTAAACTTCGCAGGTTCATTGAATATACGCAGTGCTGCCTGTTGGTGGGAAAAAACTGAAAACAAATCTATTTGTCCAGCCTGTGTCCGTCCTTACGCCTGTGTAGACGTGTGAGCTGCGTGAAAAACATTGCTAAATCATACGCACCCAGCTACGCTTTACTGCTGGGTTCGCCATTTGCTTTCCTTAATTGGGAAAAAAAATACCTGCTCTCCAAGAGTTATAATAACTCTGCTACCCTCACGTTCTGTGACACATAAGCAGGGACACAGCGCAGTTATTAAACTTCGCAGGTTCATTGAATATACGCAGTGCTGCCTGTTGGTGGGAAAAAACTGAAAACAAATCTATTTGTCCAGCCTGTGTCCGTCCTTACGCCTGTGTAGACGTGTGAGCTGCGTGAAAAACATTGCTAAATCATACGCACCCAGCTACGCTTTACTGCTGGGTTCGCCATTTGCTTTCCTTAATTGGGAAAAAAAATACCTGCTCTCCAAGAGTTATAATAACTCTGCTACCCTCACGTTCTGTGACACATAAGCAGGGACACAGCGCAGTTATTAAACTTCGCAGGTTCATTGAATATACGCAGTGCTGCCTGTTGGTGGGAAAAAACTGAAAACAAATCTATTTGTCCAGCCTGTGTCCGTCCTTACGCCTGTGTAGACGTGTGAGCTGCGTGAAAAACATTGCTAAATCATACGCACCCAGCTACGCTTTACTGCTGGGTTCGCCATTTGCTTTCCTTAATTGGGAAAAAAAATACCTGCTCTCCAAGAGTTATAATAACTCTGCTACCCTCACGTTCTGTGACACATAAGCAGGGACACAGCGCAGTTATTAAACTTCGCAGGTTCATTGAATATACGCAGTGCTGCCTGTTGGTGGGAAAAAACTGAAAACAAATCTATTTGTCCAGCCTGTGTCCGTCCTTACGCCTGTGTAGACGTGTGAGCTGCGTGAAAAACATTGCTAAATCATACGCACCCAGCTACGCTTTACTGCTGGGTTCGCCATTTGCTTTCCTTAATTGGGAAAAAAAATACCTGCTCTCCAAGAGTTATAATAACTCTGCTACCCTCACGTTCTGTGACACATAAGCAGGGACACAGCGCAGTTATTAAACTTCGCAGGTTCATTGAATATACGCAGTGCTGCCTGTTGGTGGGAAAAAACTGAAAACAAATCTATTTGTCCAGCCTGTGTCCGTCCTTACGCCTGTGTAGACGTGTGAGCTGCGTGAAAAACATTGCTAAATCATACGCAGCCAGCTACGCTTTACTGCTGGGTTCGCCATTTGCTTTCCTTAATTGGGAAAAAAAAATACCTGCTCTCCAAGAGTTATAATAACTCTGCTACCCTCACGTTCTGTGACACATAAGCAGGGACACAGCGCAGTTATTAAACTTCGCAGGTTCATTGAATATACGCAGTGCTGCCTGTTGGTGGGAAAAAACTGAAAACAAATCTATTTGTCCAGCCTGTGTCCGTCCTTACGCCTGTGTAGACGTGTGAGCTGCGTGAAAAACATTGCTAAATCATACGCACCCAGCTACGCTTTACTGCTGGGTTCGCCATTTGCTTTCCTTAATTGGGAAAAAAAATACCTGCTCTCCAAGAGTTATAATAACTCTGCTACCCTCACGTTCTGTGACACATAAGCAGGGACACAGCACAGTTATTAAACTTAGATAATTCATTCACTAGAGGCAGTGGGGCCTTTCGTTTTCCAAAAAGGGCAAAAATTATATTTGGCCTGCAGTCTTGCGCCAATTTATTTCCTGCCTGGGAAATCTAATCACTGGTAATACAGCATGCTGAGGGGTAGGGGTAAGCCTAGAGGACGTGGACGTGGACGTGGCCGAGGACGCGGAGGGCCAAGTGAGGGTGTGGGCACAGGCCAAGCTCCTGATCCAGGTGTGTCGCAGCTGTCTGCTGCGCGATTAGGAGAGAGGCACGTTTCTGGCGTCCCCACATTCATCGCCCAATTAATGGGTCCACGCGGGAGACGGTTATTAGAAAATGAGCAGTGTGAGCAGGTCCTGTCCTGGATGGCAGAAAGTGCTTCGAGCAACCTATCGTCTACCCGCAGTTCTGCGCCGTCCACTGCTGCCAATCCGAATCCTCTGTCTGCTGCTCCTCCTTCCTCCCAGCCTCCTCAGTCCACTACAATGACACCTGCTCAGGAGCGGGAACACTCCCAGGAACTGTTCTCGGGCCCCTGCTTAGATTGGGCAGCAGCGGTTCCTCTCCCACCAGAGGAGTTTATCGTCACTGATGCCCAACCATTCGAAAGTTCCCGGGGTCCGGGGGAAGAGGCTGGGGACTTCCGCCAACTGTCTCAACAACTTTCTGTGGGTGAGGAGGACGATGACGATCAGACACAGTTGTCTTGCAGTGAGGTAGTAGTAAGGGCAGTAAGTCCCAGGGAGCAGCGCACAGAGGATTCGGAGGAAGAGCAGCAGGACGATGAGGTGACTGACCCCACCTGGTGTGCAACGCTTACTCAGGAGGACAGGTCTTCAGAGGGGGAGTCAAGGGCATCAGCAGGGCAGGTTGCAAGAGGCAGTGCGGTGGCCAGGGGTAGAGGCAGGGCCAGACCGAATAATCCACCAAGTGTTTCCCAAAGCGCCCCCTCGCGCCATGCCACCCTGCGTAGGCCGAGGTGCTCTAAGGTCTGGCAGTTTTTCACAGAGACGCCTGACGACCGACGAACAGTGGTGTGCAACCTTTGTCGCGCAAAGCTCAGCCGGGGAGCCAACACCAACAGCCTCACCACCACCACCATGCGCAGACATATGATGGCCAAGCACCCCGCAAGGTGGGACAAAGGCCGTTCACCGTCTCCGGTTTGCACCCCTGCCTCTCCCCCTGTGCCCCAACCTGCCACTGAGATGCAACCCCCCTCTCAGGACACAGGCACTACCGCCTCATGGCCTGCACCCACACCCTCATCTCCGCTGTCCTCGGCCCCATCCAGCAGTGTAGTTCAGCGCACCGTTCAGCCGTCGCTTGCGCAAGTGTTCGAGCGCAAGCGCAAGTACGCCGCCACGCACCCGCACGCTCAAACGTTAACCGTCCGCATCGCAAAATTCATCAGCCTTGAGATGCTGCCGTATAGGGTTGTGGAAACGGAGTCCTTCAAAAGTATCATGGAGGCGGCGGCCCCGCGCTACTCAGTTCCCAGTCGCCACTACTTTTCCCGATGTGCCGTCCCAGCCCTGCACGACCACGTCTCCCGCAACATTGTGCGCGCCCTCACCAACGCGGTTACTGCCACGGTCCACTTAACTACGGACACGTGGACAAGCACAGGCGGGCAGGGCCACTACATCTCCCTGACGGCACATTGGGTGAATTTAGTGGAGGCTGGGACAGAGTCAGAGCCTGGGACCGCTCACGTCCTACCCACCCCCAGAATTGCGGGCCCCAGCTCGGTGCTGGTATCTGCGGAGGTGTATGCTTCCTCCACTAAAGCACCCTCCTCCTCCTCCTCCTCCTCTGTCTCACAATCAAGATGTGTTAGCAGCAGCATGTCGCCAGCAGTCGGTGTCGCGCGGTGTGGCAGCACAGCGGTGGGCAAGCGTCAGCAGGCCGTGCTGAAACTACTCAGCTTAGGCGATAAGAGGCACACGGCCCACGAACTGCTGCAGGGTCTGACACAGCAGACCGACCGCTGGCTTGCGCCGCTGAGCCTCCAACCGGGCATGGTCGTGTGTGACAACGGCCGTAACCTGGTGGCGGCTCTGCAGCTTGGCAGCCTCACGCACGTGCCATGCCTGGCCCACGTCTTTAATTTGGTGGTTCAGCGGTTTCTGAAAAGCTACCCACGCTTGTCAGACCTGCTCGTAAAGGCGCGCCGGCTCTGCGCACATTTCCGCAAGTCCCACACGGACGCTGCCACCCTGCGCACCCTGCAACATCACTTTAAGCTGCCAGTGCACCGACTGCTGTGCGACGTGCCCACACGGTGGAACTCTACGCTCCACATGTTGGCCAGGCTCTATGAACAACGGAGAGCTATAGTCGAATACCAACTCCAACATGGGCGGCGCAGTGGGAGTCAGCCTCCTCAATTCCTTTCAGAAGAGTGGGCCTGGTTGGCAGACATCTGCCATGTCCTTGGTAATTTTGAGGAGTCTACCCAGGTGGTGAGCGGCGATGCTACAATCATTAGCGTCACCATTCCTCTGCTATGCATCTTGAGAAATTCCCTGCAAACCATAAAGGCAGCTGCTTTGCGCTCGGAAACGGGGGCGGGGGAAGACAGTATGCCGCTGGATAGTCAGGGCACCCTCCTGTCTATTTCTCAGCGCGTACAGGAGGAGGAGGAGGAGCATGAGGAGGATGAGGAGGAGGGGGAAGAGACAGCTTGGCCCGCTGCTGACGGTACACCGGCTGATTGCCTGTCATCCTTTCAGCGTGTATGGCCTGAGGAGGAGGAGGAGGAGGAGGAGGATCCTGAAAGTGATCTTCCTAGTGAAGACAGCCATGTGTTGCGTACAGGTACCCTGGCACACATGGCTGACTTCATGTTAGGATGCCTTTCTCGTGACCCTCGCGTTGCACGCATTCTGGCCACGACGGATTACTGGGTGTACACACTGCTCGATCCACGGTATAAGGAGAACCTGCCCACTCTGATTCCCGAAGAGGAAAGGGGTTCGAGAGTGTTGCTATACCACAGGACCCTTGCGGACAAGCTGATGGTAAAATTCCCAGCCGACAGCGCTAGTGGCAGAAGGCGCAGTTCCGAGGGCCATGTTGCAGGGGATGTGCGTAGATCGAGCAGCATGTACATCCCAGGCAGTGCAACAGTCTTTAAGGGCCTGGCCAGCTTTATGGCTCCCCACCAAGACTGTGTCACCGCTCCCCAGTCACGGCTGAGTCGGCGGGAGCACTGCAAAAGGATGGTGAGGGAGTACGTAGCGGATCGCACGACCATCCTTGGTGACGCCTCTGCCCCCTACAACTACTGGGTGTCGAAGCTGGACACGTGGCCTGAACTAGCCCTGTATGCCCTTGAGGTGCTTGCTTGTCCTGCGGCTAGCGTGTTGTCGGAGAGGGTGTTTAGTGCGGCTGGGGGAATCATCACAGATAAGCGTAGCCGCTTGTCAACCGACAGTGCCGACAGGCTAACACTCATCAAGATGAACAAAGGCTGGATTTCCCCAGACTTCTGTTCTCCACCAGCGGACAGCAGCGATACGTAAGCAATACGTAGGCTGCACCCGCGGATGGAAGCTACGTTCTCTCTCACCATCCAAAACGGGGACATTTCTGCTTCATCAATCTGTGTCTAATATTCCTCCTCCTCCTCCTCCTGCTCCACCTCCTGAAACCTCACGTAATCACGCTGAACGGGCAATTTTTCTTAGGGCCACAAGGCTCACTCAAATAATTTTTCAGAACAATTTTTATAAGTTTCAATGCGCTTAAAAGCATTGGAACTTTAACTTGAACCAATTTTTCGTTACACTGGGCTGCCTCCAGGCCTAGTTACCACTTAAGCCACATTAACCAAAGCGATTAATGGGTTTCACCTGCCCTCTTGGCTGGCCATGGCCAATTTTTGGGATGTACATTAGTACTGTTGATACAGCAATTTGTGTGGGCCCTCGCCTACAGTGTAATCAAATTAATTTTTAGCCCACCTGCATTACAGCTGACGTTACCTCAGCTGTGTTGGGCAATGCAATGGGATATTTTTGTGTACCGCCGGTGGGTTCCAGGGAGCCACCCATGCTGTAGGTGCACACTGAGTTTTTAATACATCTGTACACTTCTAAAGAACCCGTCTGACCGGGGCATGCAGTGTGGGCCGAAGCCCACCTGTATTACGCACGACATTACTACCTCAGCTGTGTTGGGCAATGCAATGGGATATTTCTATGTACCGCCGGTGGCTTCCTGGCACCCACCCAGGCAGTGGGTCCACAGGGAGTTAAACCTACATGTGTCCACTTGTAAAGAATCCCAGTCTGACTGGGGCATGCAGTGTGGGCCGAAGCACACCTGTATTACGCACGACATTACTACCTCAGCTGTGTTGGGCAATGCAATGGGATATTTCTATGTACCGCCGGTGGCTTCCTGGCACCCACCCAGGCAGTGGGTCCACAGGGAGTTAAACCTACATGTGTCCACTTGTAAAGAATCCCAGTCTGACTGGGGCATGCAGTGTGGGCCGAAGCCCACCTGTATTACGCACGACATTACTACCTCAGCTGTGTTGGGCAATGCAATGGGATATTTTTGTGTACCGCCGGTGGGTTCCAGGGAGCCACCCATGCTGTGGGTCGACAGGGACTTCACAATAGGGAGTTGTACCTGCCTGTGTCTATGAATTAAAAAGCCCGGTCTGACTGGGGCATGCAGACACCTTGACAGAATGAATAGTGTGTGGCACATAGGTTCCCCATTGCTATGCCCACGTGTGCAGCTCCAGATGGCGGTGGCACAGGATTCTATTTCTCATTGCTTCTGTACAGCATTGTGGGCTATCGCTCCGCCACTTTTAAAGAGGGTCGCTGCCTAGCCGTGCCAACCTCTGCAGTGTATGCCTGCGGTCCCTCGTCATGGCAGACGCAATTCTAAATAGACATGAGCGTGGTGTGGCATGAGGGCAGCTGAAGGCTGCGCAGGGACACTTTGGTGTGCGCTGTGGGGGGGAGGGGGTGCGGTTGGGCAGCATGTAACTCAGGAGAAGTGGCAGTGGAGTGTCATGCAGGCAGTGATTGTGCTTTGTTGGAGGTAGTGTGGTGCTTAGCAAAGGTATGCCATGCTAATGAGCGCTTTTCAGAAGTAAAAGTTGTTGGGAGGGGGGGGGGGGGCCCACTCTTGCCGCTATTGTGGCTTAATAGTGGGACCTGTGAACTTAGGATGCAGCCCAACATGTAGCCCCTCGCCTGCCCTATCCGTCACTGTGTCATTCCCATCACTTTCCTGAATTGCCCAGATTTTCACACATGAAAACCTTAGCGAGCATCGGCAAAATACAAAAATGTTCTGGTCGCCCATTGACTTCAATGGGGTTCGTTGTTCGAAACGAACCCTCGAGCATCACGGGAAGTTCGTTACGAATAACGAACACCCGAACATTTTGGTGTTCGCTCATCTCTAATAAGAACATATTTCATTTCAGTGCTGAACACAAAACAGCATGACTTAATCATTATATTCTTATATCTATATGGCAACTTTTATTGAAAAAAAAAAGCAAAACTGTTAAACATTTTGTTAACATCTTGAAACATTTGCCCCGAATTTTGTGTCTGTTTGCTCTATTCTATGGCTACTGCCCATGTACACACATACAAATGCACACAGAGCTTCTCTATTTTGTATCCACATAAAGATTCATATTTGCTACTGAAGCAGTGGACCATAGTTTATGTCCAGTTAAATCAAATCAGAACAGTAAGCATATCTGTGGGGTTTTTGAGTTACTAGAAATTCTGAATCAAATTGCACACTGCTGGACTGAAAGACTGCATTAGCAGCAGCTGCTTTGCTGGAAATGATGGTAGTATTTGTCAGCCTAGAAGAGTCTTGAGGCTGCTTCTGAGAGATAGAAGGAGGCAACTGATAAGAAGAGCATCAGAAGGGCAGTTAATTGCCTCCAGTCTCTCGGTGCCGGGAATATTTAAAATCTATGGGATTAAAGGCAGATTAAAAACTGTGGAAGCAGGGGCCCAATAGCGCTGAAAGATCCTAATCAGCAAGGGTAATGGCAGAGAAAAAATGAACGTTGCAAATAAAATGACAGATAGGAAATTCAGATCTGCTTCTAATGCTCAGAGTTCCATCTTGTAAGCACAATTCATCTACGTGTAAATCATTTTTTGGCTTCAAGCTTATCAGGCAATCGTTGAATTAAAAATGCTCTTTCCTTGGAGGATTAAAGAGGTTGATTGAAGTCACTGTGAAAACTGGTTAATAAGTCTGGAAATGTCAGGAGGGTGCTTTATAGAAACTCAGTGTACTTTTAATATCAGTTCTATAAAACAGGAAGTTTAAAAGCCGCTCTACATTGGGAAATGTATTTCAATATACTTTTTTTCCCCTCTATGCTGGTTGTACTGTATTCTCCATTTTAAACTTGTTATGCCTCTGGAATGCAGTGAGGATGCAAAATGGCTTTTCAGTGTGCTTGAATGGCTTTGAGATTAACATTGTATCACACAGTGCATTGTTAGAAATAAACTTATTATCTTTTGATGGTTCAAAACACAAGGGATGAATAATAATATTTAATTTTTTGAAGCACTCCTTTAATTGAAAAAACATTTTTTGCAATTATAATGTAGAGTAGGAATGCTGTTAGAGTAAAATCCCAGCAATATATTTCAGCACAGCAAATCCCAGTGGACAAATGAATAAATTATCTTGTTATTAGCCCCCACTCCTTCCCAGGACTCTCATATACGCATTTCTGCAGTTAGTATGTGAAGGAGTGGGGAGTTAACACACACTTTCCCTAGGGTATCATTTACAGGGCATGAATTAAGAGTTTTGGAAATGCTAAAACTGTTTCTTCAGTATCACTAAACATTATTGGCTTATCCCCATTCATTGGGACTCATGCAAAGACTGTATTAAAACAAACAGGAAAAGAGAACACTTAGGCTTCCAAAGCAGATATATTTTTCTTACATGAACTCAATTTATTTATAACCACCTACTGTAGGTGGACAATTTAAAAAAAAAATTCTCAATCTCTATAATTTTTTTCTTTTTAGAATTTTGATGACATTCTATTTACTTACCAGGGCTTTAGAGGGTATTGCCATCATATGGCCATATACAGTAATAGTGCATTAATGAGTCATCCACAAGTACAGATAATTAAGCAATGGACTAAAAATAAATCCATACCAGATTATAGTATCACTAACCTGATAACCAAACAGGTCAGAGTCATAGAAGTTTTAGATAGACTTGCCTTCACATGGTGCAAAATGAACCAGCCCTGTATATTAATTTTTTAACAAATGTGGAATAGCTTGCTGTTGCCATACTAGTCTTCAAAACTTGGCTTACAAACTCTACCAGCCTCCTTAGTTACACCGCTGCAGAACTCACACTGACATAGATTGCCATTGACATTGAGTTGGATTCTTTGAAGTGTCATGTTTTAGTCCATCCCCAACCAAAACCTTGTCCCACAGTTCCTCAGGTCTTATCAACCCATCCTAGTTACATACTAGGATAGGCTTCTCACAGGCTGTACTGATGGTGGGCTTTTTTTTTTTTCAATTCCTGGAGAACCTCTTTAAAGTTAATCATCTATTGAGTCCCACTGAAAGCCTATATAATAATAATAATCTTTATTTGTATAGCGCCAACTTATTCTGCAGTGCTTTAAGGCATGGATAAATGCAAAACAATACGACAAATTACAATATGAGGTACATTCGGTTTGACACAAATGGGTTGGGGGTGGTACAGGAGGTGCAAGGGGTTGGGGGGGGGAAGCAAGGCATGGGGAACACAGGCAATAGGGAATTTCATGTGCAGATCAATCAGTAGAAGGTAAACGGGGTGGGGCGCCATAGGCAGGGGCGGGGGACTAGGTCACGAGATTTGGTATGCTTCCCTGAAGAGGTGCGTTTTTAAGGCACGTCTGAAATTTTGTGCATCGGGAATTGTCCGGATGCTTTGGGGTAGAGCGTTCCAGAGGATGGGTGCTGCTCTGGTGAAGTCCTGTAGGCGAGCATGTGAGGTTTGTATTACAGGGGTGTTTAGTCTGAGTGTGTTAGCCGATCGGAGTAAGCGGGCTGGGTGGTGTACTGACAGGAGGGAGGCAATGTATGCTGGTGCAGCGCCATGCAGAGCTTTGTGAATGAGGTAGTGGAGTTTAAATTTAGTTCTTCAGTGGATGGGCAGCCACTGCAGTGACTGGCATAATGCAGAGGCGTCTGAGTAATGACTGGATAGAAAAATGAGCCTAGCTGCCGCATTAAGTATGGATTGGAGTGGAGCGAGTCTGGTGCGGGGGCAGCTGATGAGTAGTGAGTTGCAGTAGTCAAGCCTGGAGTGGATAAGGGCGACCATGAGTGTCTTTAGCGTGTCCGTGATTAGGAACGGCCGTATTTTAGCAATATTTCTGAGGTGCATGTGGCATGTTTGGGCCAGAGACTGGATATGGGGGGTAAAGGAGAGGTCAGAGTCCAGTGTGACCCCAAGGCAGCGGGCATGCCGTCTGGGGATTATGATGGTGCCAGACACTGGAATGGAGATGTTGAGTGGAGGTCGGTTGGAAGGTGGAAAGACAAGGAGGTCAGTTTTCAGAGAGGTTTAGTTTGAGAAAAAGGGAGGACATAGTGTTAGAGACAGCGGACTGACAGTCGGTGATATTTTGGAGGAATGGTCCAGAGATCTCACAAGAGGAGGTGTATAGTTGGGTGTCGTCAGCGTAGAGATGGTATTGGAGGCCAAATTTGTGGATGGTTTATCCAATTGGGGCAGTATAGATAGAGAAGAGACGTGGACCAAGGACCGAGCCCTGGGGTACCCCAACAGCGAGAGGAAGTGGAGCGGAGATAGAACCAGCAAAGGAGACACTGAAAGAGCGGTCAGAGAGGTAGGAAGAGAACCAAGAGAGAGCAATGCCCTTTAGACCAATAGAGTGGTGCATAGTGAGAAGGAGGGTATGGTCGACAGTGTCAAATGCAGCAGACAGATCAAGGAGGATTAGTAGAGAGTAGTCACCTCTCGACATTGCAGTCATCAGGTCATTTTTTACTTTTGTAAGGGCAGTTTCGGTCGAGTGTAGAGAGCGGAAACCAGACTGGAGGGGATCGAGGAGTGAGTTGTCAGAGAGAAAGCATGTAAGGCGGTAGTAGACCAGGCGTTCTAGTAACTTGGAGAGGAAGGGGAGGTTTGAGACGGGTCGGTAGTTGGCAGCATCAGTTGGGTCCAGGGTTGGTTTTTTAAGCAGAGGGGATATGATGGAGTGTTTAAATAAGGAGGGGAAAGTGCCAGATGTTAGGGAGAGGTTGCAAATTGTGGTGAGGTGAGTAATGAGAGCTGGGGAAAGGGACTGTAGGAGGTGAGAGGAGAGAGGGTTGCTAGAGCAGGTGATGGGGCGGGCAGCTGAAAGGAGCCTGGAGACTTCATTCTCTGTTGTTGGTTCTAACGTAGAAAGTGAGTAGGTGCTGGATGCAGTGCTGACGAAACTGGGATCGGGGCTAACCATGCAGCTTTCAGAGATTTCTTTTCGAATGTTGTCAATTTTTTCTTTGAAATAGACAGCTAGTTCTCCAGCAGTCAGGTCTGTCGCAGGGGCCTGTTCTTTGGGGCTGAGGAGGGAGTGGAAGGTCTCAAAGAGTTGTTTGGGGTTGTGGGATAGTGAGGAGACAAGGGATGGGAAATAAACTTGTTTGGCATGGTGAAACTACTACAATATTCCTTTGATGTGCTTAAACTTACTTATCCAGTAGTGGTGTTGATATGTTGATGACACAGACATTCTGTCAGACAGATGGATGTGGATCCGTCTTGCCACCATTGGTTTGAATTAGGGATATCTTAGGAGGCAGCACCTGGAAAGCCTTGGTTTTCATCTTTAACCCCTCAAAGCGGAATTTACTTTTCTCTGTGGGGTCCCCAAGCCATTACTTGCAGAGATAGTCCTAGTGATGTGGCTGTTGATGCTGCAGAGGGTGGAGACGCAGTACCTGATGGTATGAACAGGTGCATATCCAGAATGCCAGCTATAGTCAGGGCAGGTGGCACAGCAGTAATAACTAAGTTTAGGCTGAGGGTCAGGTCGGCAGCAAGCAATAACAAAATGCAATATACAGAGATGAAGTCAGTGAGCGCAGAAGTCAGAATGGTCAGGAAAAAGGCAAAGGTCAGAATTGGAAAAGTTAAACTAACAGGGACTTTGTCACAATGGCTAATGAGACCAATTGCTTAAGCATCCTTTATGAAGATGGTGATTGGATGGGAACCTAATAGGGGAGTGCAGTGCACTGGCCTTTTAAAGGAGGGGGTAGGCATGCACGTGAGCCCTACAGAAGGACACCAGGGAGACAACAATAGAGCAAGGGAGGAGTGCAGTGCATGGAGGAAGATGGCACCCAACAACAGCCCCAGTAGCAGAGGAGCAAGGAGAGCCATAACACATTCCTGTGACATAGAAAGCCTGTGATGTATGTACACTACAGGCTCCTGGTGTTGTGGTGGTTCTGGGATTGCTGCCATGCTGATAGTCCCAATCACTGAAAACAGCCTTATACTTACTGATATAGGAGGGCAGACTGTGGTCTCAGTCAGAGCTCTATCCTGGACCTATCATTTGCCTGCTGCATCACAAAACTAAGTTTGTGTTTGTTTTCTTTTGTGTTTCCTATGTTATTCCCCTGTCCCACGTAGAGTTAACTAAGGACCGAGGTACGAGGTCAGGTACGTCCTTGCCTGGGCGAATTGCCTGCGTGTAGGCAGGTCCCCGCCCCTGAGGTTATTTAGATGTGATAAGAGTTTCCATGTTTTAGTTTATTATTGTTTTGATGCAGTTTGTGTGTTTATGTGCGAGATCTGCGGGTTACAGTTCCAGCATGTCTTGGGTGGATGTGACTCGTGGATTGGGAATTATGCAAATATTAACATTATATATTAACCAATTCTCTTTTTTATTTATTAATAGGGACAGCAAGTAATTTGATTCCCATATTTAATAATCTGGCCCTTTATTGATTCTGAGGATGCTAATGAGCAGGGTAAACCTGATCCGCCACCATATTGGTTGTCACTATTTAGTAGGTACATATGTAATGGTGTAACAGACAAGCTCTCTGTATAATATTTAACACAATTTTGAAAGCAACTGCACATCAAATAGTTCAAATATACTTTTATTAATCACAGATCGCGAATTATTCAACAATCATTAGATCGAGAAATTCAATTAATACAGAAAATACAGGGCCAATTGGTCTGACTTGGGGTCCTAGGATCCTTCAAAAAGTCCAGGCTCATATGTAATCACAGGACCCGCGAAGTAAAACAGCAGAAAATTTTACCTACCCATGACAGTGACACTGACCACTTGCTTCTTGAATATATCACTTTTTATATTACAGTATTTAAAAAATAACCTTGTAGGGATTATTATTAGAGATGAGCGAGCATACTCGTTTGCCATTGTGGGAAAAAGACAATACACGGGGTATTTGTGAAATGCTCTGCATTCATTGTTTTCCAAATGTCTAAATATATTTGTTTATTCATGTTGCTAAAGCTCTCTTTTCTAGTTCTAGGTTCAAATCTGTCCAAGGGCAACATCTGGATGGGTCTTTTATGTTCTCTCTGTATTTATTTTTATTGTTATTTTATTCAGTAGAATTGAAAACTGTGGTGGCTCAGTTGTTAACACTGCTGTCTTGATTTGATCTATAATCAAATCTGTTAAGGGGTAATATCTTAATGATGTTTTTATGTTTTATTTGTGTTTATTCTTTCTTTTCTTCACCTCCTGTAGGGCAGAACAGACAAGTGTGGTGGCTCATTTGTTTTCAAAGTCCATGCCCGGTAGCATTTTACATATTCAGCAATCATACTCTCTGCCGGCAGACAGTCAGCACAGACTGCATATGGTTGCATATGGCATATGGATACATACGTATCCCCACTCTAAACACAGAGTGGGGAAATAAAAAAAAAAAACACACTGCGCATGTACGTGAGCATGTTAATCGCAGGCATGCGCAGTGTGTTTTGGTTTTTTATTTCCCCACTCTCTGTTTAGAGTGGGGATACGTATGTATGAAAACGCTGCCCATACACAATGTATTGTGTATGAAGGGCATATCATACGCTGCCCATACAAGTGTATAAGGCTCACACTCCGTACAAACACAGAGAAATAGAGAATGCTGTGGTTTATTTCTCTTGCATATTAATACGCAGTGTCTACATGGTGGTGTGCATGGAACATTGAAAGTCCATTGACTTTCATTAACTCCATTCACCACATATGACACATCCATGCAACGCACATGTTATATGCGATGAAAACATGTCCTGTCCTCGAGGAATGTGGACCATCACTCTTTGGCAAGAAGCCTCCACAGCAGCACCACTAGAAGTGGCAAGGGAAGTCTAGCATAGTGTTTTCATCCTGTTGCAGTCTGCAATAGAAGCACTGGGTAGGGCTCACAGTCACAGGCAGCAATTATCCACAATAGTCCAAGATTGTGTTAGCTCCTGCCTGAATATACTCAGATCATGGCATCAGCTAAAGAACACTCATAGGCCTGATCCAGAGGAAAGTAGGCCATCACCATAAGGCAGGAAGCTACCACAGCAGCACCAACACTGGTGGCAAGGGGAAGTCTAACAGAGGTGTAGCAAAAGCACAGGGTAGGACTCACAGTCACACATGGCACTTATTCATGATGGTCCAAGAGTAAATCAGCTCTCATATGGATGTACTCTGATGATAGGACCAGCAGTGGGCCATCAGCACTTTGAGGCATATGAGTGTTTTTATGTTGCAGTGCTTGCAGAAGGACTGTTGCATAGCCCACATCAAAACATCTGATTATTACTGGGAGGCCACCCTCCTTGATCCTCGCTACAAGGCCAAAATGACAACTCTTATTCCAGCAGTGGAGAGGGAACTCAAAATGCAGCAGTATCAGGGCAGACTGTTTGAGCAGAGAGCTTTCCAATTTTTTTAAAAATGTACCAGGTATGGATTTCATCTGACTTCTGCACTCCCATGGCAGTTTCCACTGATTAGTTAGCATGCTGGCAATTTGAGTGCACATATGACTGAACATAGAATGATATCAAAGACAACACTGTGACCTCAAGGTGCTGATGGTGGTGGTGGTGGTGATTGTGCTGCTACTGCTTTCCTTCTCCAGCTTCCGCCATGTTTTTTCCTCCTTCTCCCCCAAATGAAAAATATGTCAATATGGAAATATGCAACAACAGCTGTTATGTTCCTATGAGGAGCATGCTCTGCTCATAGGGTGCTGTTGCTGCTGGTGATGGTGGAACTGCTGTGCTCTCTTTCTCCTGCTTCTGTCATGTTTACTCTTCCTCCTCCTCATTCTTCCCAAACTAAAATTTTGTAAAGTACTAAAAGCTCATGTAGCTCTATAACTTTATCTTGGAGAAATCCCTGCTTGGCTGTTTTGTTCACCTGGTAGAATTTGTCTTGAACGTTTATTACATTTCTTTTAAAACAATCACCACACCTATGTTATTCCTTGGTGCAACTTTTTATCCAGGAGACCTTATGTGGGCCTTCTTTTGTTTCCAGTGACCCCCCACACCACTGGACACTAATTTTTCAGAGGAGCACTGTGTTCTCCAAATGTGTAGCTGCATTCCCATGCAATTTGTGGGGCTTTGGCTACGTTAGGGACCTTCTGGGGAGCAAATTTGTGAATCTGATTTTAACTCTCTTCGACTTTAATGGGAGTTGGATTTTGTGAAATCGACCCAATCCCAACACAAACCGATTGTTTTAGTAATCGCTCATCAATTGTTACTTCTTTTTTTTTTTTTTTACAAAGCAGTGAGCTTTAAAGAGGGATATGACAAAAGCGTATGTGGCATTACTGTATAGTTTTTTTCAGAATGATTAAATAGGGAAACAAGAAATAGTTTTAGAAGGTCAACACGTATGTTTCTTGTTTCTTTCTCTTGATACTATCTACCATATCCCATAATACAATATCATAAGTTCATACGTATTTCTGTGTAAATGTTCTGATGTTTTACATATCGTCACATAGAAAAGTCAATTTTGCTTTACAAGTATGAAAGATTTAGATCCAAACTGACCTTTTGCCCTTCTCAATTTTTGGCTACATTGTCTAATACCATGACTATGTGTGAATTTGAAGGATCAACATTCTCACTCGAGTTCAGGTTCAGTTCATTTGATATTATCTATCCTAAGTGTATAGTTTTACTTGTAACAGGTCTTTTTAATTGTTGCAGGAAGAGGCTGCAGACATATTGCACAAGTTAGGGGGATTTCGTATAAATTTTAGAAGAAAATAAGTGTAATTATCAGATTTGGTGGTATATTGTTTACTAGAAGGGTTCAATGATATTGGAGTTAATGCAGATTCATCTGATAACTTGGAAGCTTAGTCAATAGATGAGTAGAAGGAAAAAGGAACACGTATAGGATGAAACAACTGTGAAACTAGAGGTGAGTAGGTGTAGTACTGTAACTTGTTTCATCTTCCCACTTGAATGTTTTACATAAAATTCGTTGAAATTAGTTTAAAGAAGCAAATACGTTCACCTTGCAAATATTCAAAGTCATTTTTCTGAAACTAAAACATTTTGTAATAGTACATTACAATCAAGCATTCTTACTGCGTAGAAACTTGGGATGTCTTTTTTAATGGAATAATCAGTTTTAGAGCTGAGCAAGCGTACTCTGTATGGCAAACTACTCGAGCGAGTAGTGCCTTATGCGAGTACCTGCCCGCTCGTCTCTAAAGATTCGGGTGCTGGTGGGGGAAAGCCGTGAGTTGCGGGAGTGAGAAGGGGGGAGCGGGGGAGAGAGTGAGAGAGAGATCTCCCCTCCGTTTCTCCCCACTCTCCCCTGCCGCTCCCCGCACCCCGCCGGCACCCGAATCTTTAGAGACGAGCGGGCAGGTACTCGCATAAGGCACTACTCGCTCGAGTAGTTTGCCTTAGCGAGTACGCTCGCTCATCTCTAATCAGTTTCAGTGGGGATCTGGCTGATGTCACAAAAATTATCGTGAATCAGGACTAACTCCCATTAAAGGCTCTTGCACACTTGCGTTTGTTTCACGCGATTACGCTGCCTTTTTTTCACGCGATGTCGCTGCTTTTTTTTTTCACGCGATTGTCAGTGGGACTTTCTAATGTTAAAAATGCACCAACTTGCAAAGCGTTTTTAACATTAGAAAGTCCCATTAATAATCGCGTGAAAATAAGGCAGCTATATCACGTGAAAAAAACGCAAGTGTGCAGGAGCCCTAAGGTTAATGGGAGTAAGCATTGGGTTCACGAATTTGCCCTCAAGAAGGGTAAATTACTCAAAAATTGCATGGAAACATAGGCAAACATCTGATGAACACTGTGCTCCTCCCAGAAATTGGTAAATATAGTGTAAATGGTTTAGAAGTAAGGATGAGCGAGTATACTCGCTAAAGCACTACTCGTCCGAGTAATGTGCTTTAGACGAGTATCTCTCTGCTCGTCCATATAGATTCGGGGACCGCTGCGGCTGATAGGTGAGTCGCGGCGGGGAACAGGGGAGAGCAGGCGGGAGAGAGGGACAGAGAGATCTCCCCTCCGTTCCTCCCCGCTCTCCCCCACAGCTCCCCGCTCCGCAGCGGTCCCCGAATCTTTAAGAACGAGCAGAGAGATACTCGTCTAAAGCACATTACTCGGACGAGTAGTGCTTTAGCGAGTATACTCGCTCATCCTTATTTAGAAGTCAATCATAGCACAGGGGTGTCACTAAAAACCAAAATAGTCCCACATAGGGTCTCCTAGATTAAAAATTTTGCCAAGGAAGATAGAATTATTTTAACCCCTCAAGGACATGGCCTATTTTGGGCTTAGGGATGCAACGATTTTTGGCAGATTTTGATCTCCATTTTTCAAAAGCCATAACATTTTTATTTTTCCGTCGATGCGGACATATGAGAGCTGTTTTTTTGCATAGTGAACTGTAGTTTTTTTTGGTCCTGCAATGTCTTATCGCTTGTATTAGCGATCACAGGCACTGGCAAGTGCAGGACGCCTCTAGCTGGCATCCTGTTGCTATGGCAACCCGTCGGGCTCTCTGCGATTTCATTACAAGAGTCCTATGACATCACAGAGGGAGCGGGCTCCCTCTGTGAACCCTTTACATGCCACAATCTTCATAGATCGTGGCAGGGAAGAAGTTAACAGTGGGGGTCACTGTCCCGATGCACCCCCGCTGTTGCAGCAGGAAGCTGGCTATCAGTGAAAGACGGCTCCCCCTACCGGATAGAGTGGGATCTCTCCCGATCTTGCGCTATCCACAGGACATAAGTGTATGTCCTGTTGCGTTAAGTATCCCTGTGCCAGGACGTACATTTACGTCCTATGGCGGGAAGGGGTTAAAAGCAATGTCATAAATTCATGCAGGTTGAACACAACATTCATGCCAACTCCAAGGAATAGCTTAGAGCTAGCAAAAATTTTGCTATGCAAGACAGCAGGTCTGCTGCTATTTTAAAAGCAATGTCATAAAGTTAGCAAAGGACAAATTCTACCAGGTGAATAGAACAGCCAAGCATGGACCTTCTCCTAGGAAAAGCTGTAGAACTACAGCTGTATATTGCGCTTTAGAAAATTTTCATTTTGGGAGTAGGAGGAGGAAACATGGCAGAAGAAGGACTAGAAGAGCAGGAACAATTCCACCAGTAGCAACAGCAACTTCAGGGCAGAGCATGCTCCTCATGGAAACATGAGAGCTGTATCTCCGTATTTCCATATTGACATATTTTTCATTTAGGGGAAGTAGGGGGAGAAAGCATGGCAGAAGCAGGATAAGGAGTGTAGCATCTCCACCACCACCAGCAACAGCATCTTGAGGGCACAGTGTGGTCCTTGATATAAATCTATACTCAGTCATATGTGAGTAAAAGTTGCCAGTGTGCTGACTAATAAGTGGAATCTGCCATTGGAGAGCAGAAATCAGATGAAATCCATGCCTGGTTCATTTTTATAAAGTCCGGCGATCCACATTGTCTATGAACAGGCAGATGTGTCTGTCAGTTATCACACCTACAGCTGATAACGTAGCACACGAGCAGCGGGGCAGGTAAGCACCTCTAAAGCATGTTGTGCAAGTTCTGGCCATTCGTCTGCTTAGACACTCAGACATCAAAGGGGCCAACACCATGCTTGAGTACATCCACATAGGAGCTGACATATTCTTAAACCATCATGGATAAGTGCTGCCTGTGATTGCGAATCCTACTCTGTGCTGTTGCTAGAGACTGCAAAAATACCTCTGTTAGACTTCCCCTGCCACTTGTGGTCATGCTGATGTGGCTGCTTCATGATTAATTGCTTCAATCCATTACGGATGCATACCCACGGCCATGGGGAAATGCTCTTCTTAACAGTCTGTCCTGATAGTGATACATTCTGCGGTCTCATTCTACTTTTGGCCTTGTTGCGAGAAATCAAGAAAAATGGCTACCAGGTAATAATCGGATGTTTTGATGTGGGCTTTGTGATTGTCACTCTACAGGAGTCAAGTGACCTACCTCCATACAACATCTGTTAATAGCATACACGGTTTGGCACCCCATAATCACACTCTACTGCTACCTTAGCCTATGCAACACATGCAATGTAGAATTTCCACCATGTGGACACGCTTCAGATGAGATAGTTGGGTGGTAGCTCGAACAGTCACTGGACCTCTCCAAGGTGAAAGGTGGCTTGCTGTGAATGTGGAAAGTGTGAGCACAGTTTCCTGGTCTTTTCCAGCACTAAATGTAAACCTGGGTAATTATTTAGGAAGCCCTGCACTACCAGGTTTATCACTAGGGCCAGGCAAGTTGCATAGTAGCATAGTATGCAAGGTTGAAAAAAGACAAATGTCCATCCAGTTCAGCCTGTTTCGACTCCCCTTGTTGATCCAGAGGAAGACAAAAAAACCCAACAAGGCAAAAGCCAATTTACCCCATTTTGGGGGAAAAATTCCTTCTCGGATCCAAAATGGCAGTCAGTGTAATCCCTGGACCAATATTCATGCTAACTCCAAGCCCCGAATCAGCAACCCATCTGGTTATTTAATGTCTACATCCTGTCTAGTTACCCATCCTTAAAGACGTCTAGTTCCCTCTTAAACTTCTCAGTTGCAACTCCTCCAAAATTTCACTGCCCTTACAGTAAAGAACCCCCTTCAATGTTGGTGATGAAACCTTCTTTCCTCTAAACATAGAGGATGCACTCTTGTTACTGTCATAGTCATGGGTATAAACAGATCATGGGAGAGATCCTTGTATTGTCCCCAAATGTATTTATACATAGTTATTTGGTCTCCGCTTAACTGTTTTTTCCTAGGGTAAATAATCCCAATTGTGATAGCCTCTCTGGGTATTCCAGTCCTCTCATTTTGTTTATTAATTTAGTTGTCAATCTTTGTACCCCCTCAAGCACTGCAATGTCTTTCCTGAGCACCGCTGACCAGAACTGTGCGCAGTATTCCATGTGAGGCCTGACAAATGCCTTATATAGTGGAAGAATAATGCTCTCATCCCTATACCTCTTTTAATACACCCAAAAACTTTTTTTTACATATAACTTTTCCCTATCAGGTCATTGATAAATATATTGAACAGAATGAGGCCCAATACTGAACCCTGTGTCACCCCACGAGCAACGGTGGGGTACAAATCATTTATTACCACCCTTTGCTTTCTATCTCTGAGCCAGTTCTTTACCCAGATACACACATTTTCGCCCAGACCAAGCAGTCTCATTTTATATATTAGCCTATTATGCGGCACGTTCTCAAATGCTATAGAAAAAGCCAGATATACAAGATCAATAGACTCTCCCAGGTCCAACCTAGAACTTACTTTGTTGTAGAAGCTGATCAAGTTGGTTTGATATGATTAACCCCTCATAAACCCATGCTGATGAGGAGTTATACCGTTGTTTTCCTTGAGATATTCCAGGATGGCATCTCTCAGAAACCCCTTGAATATTTTCCCAATTTTTGAAGTGAGACTTAGGCCCAATGTCCACGGGTGGATTTAATTTGCGGAATCCGCACGGGTCACCCATGTGGAAGATCCGCAATTAAAAGTGTCCATAGGGAAGCATTGGCATCCACAACTGAATTTAAGCCTGCGGAAAAACCATTACATCTGCGATTTCCCTTCAGCCCTTCACCTGAGCAATCTCTACATGTGTGAAGGGCTGCCAACGGGTTATACATGACCTTACCTGGCTTCAGATTCTGCTGGATCAGCTATGTGTCAGACTTCATCTGTGTGACTGCACTCCCCTAGACATGAGATTCATGGCAACATTTTGGCATTTACCACATACAGCTAGTTTGCAAAAAACTACTTCTAACTGCATAAGGTCCACAAATAATTTGCAGTGGCTGGACTGGGGACCTGAATGACACTGACACGCACTGTGTGTATTTGCTGTTTCCCTGTTTATTTTTCCTTTTATTTTATATTAATCAGAAAGATATGTGAGAACAGAAGGCCACAGAGTATAACTTGTATCTTGGTAAGCTGTCCCTGTTTGGCGTAGTGTAATTAAATTCCCGAAACCCCACTGCTATCTGCATAACGTTGCAAATAATTTGTAGTGGCCGAACTGGAGACTTGGAATGACCCTCTCCCAATGTACAACCATATTTTGTATAGGCATTTAAACATGATGCAAAAACTTTCTCTGCTCCCTCCAATAGAATCCTGTTTACATTCTCTGCTGGTTACAAGCTTTCACACCCAGCAGCAATATATCCTTTGTAGTATATCTGTCTCTATTAACAACAGACCACATTATGTAGGCATTTAAATGTGATGCAGCTTCTCTGTTCTGTGCTGAACTGTAAAGTGGCCGCTGGTTATACTGTGCCTGTTATATATGGCTAGTAGAGATGATCGAGCGTACTCGCTAAGGCAAACTACTCGAGCGAGTAGTGCCTTATGCGAGTACCTGCTCGCTCGTCTCTAAAGATTCGGGTGCCGGCGGGGGCAGGGAGTGGCGGGGGAGAGCAATGAGGAATGGGGGGGGGGAGATCTCTCTCTCACTCTCCCCCCCCCGCTCCTCCCTGCTCACTCCTGCAACTCACCGCTGTCCCCCGCCGGCACCCGAATCTTTAGAGACGAGCGGACAGTAGTTTGCCTTAGCGAGTACGCTCGCTCATCTCTAATGGCTAGGTCGTGTGATCCAGGCGTCCAATGAAACTGCTGCCCATATGCAAGATGGAGGACACATTTAGGTACATTAGCAAGGCACCCTAGCTGCTGATTGGCTTCATGCTGAAATCTGCAGGAGGCATTATGGGAAATTCTGTTGTCCTGTGATTTTTACCAAATATTAATTCAGGCAAACCCAATTTGATTGTGCAAAAATCGATGTGATTTTATCGCCTAGTTGATCAAGGTAAGCAACATTAATTACAACTTCACTCTTTCACAATAACTGAATAATTCTACTTTTTTGCATAGTTTTTTAAAACAGGTTTTTACACTGGAATCTGTTTGACAGCATCAGTATTTTCTACCTCTGTTGCCTAGTTTTCAGTGTCATGTGGTGGTCACTTTTATAAGAGTACATCCTTCCAAATTATCAAGATCATATAGTACGGCTTCTTTTTAAATGATGTACACACAAATAGCACCATCTCCCTATGTAATATACTGTAGCCTCTAGCTTTTATTCACACAGCACTAAGTGATTAAAGTGGCAACTAACTTATTGAAAAGTCAATGAGAATAAAATAGGGATGCTGAAACTGAAAGTCAGGGGCGTTGCATAGGGTGAGCACTAAAACAATCCTTGATTTCCAACAGATATAAAATTATATGAAGGACTGTTTTTGTGCTCACCCTGTATTGTCTAGGATTGCATTGTTTTATTTTATTAGAGAATATCCTTAGACTTCTTTGGCACTGGTCATAACCTTCAGTATAGAGCTATAGTGGGTGCTGGTTCTCATTAAAGGGCTTGTCCTGTTGCAATAAAAAATTTTAAAAATCAGTTTGGCATATCCGGTCAGATGCTGTGTTCAGATTTGCCAAGAGAACAGTACCTGATTGCTGCGGCCTCTGATGGGTGATAGTATTCAATTGGTAGCCTTTCCACAACAAGCTAGGGTTGGACTGTTGCCGATCCCATTGAAATCAATGGTTTCAGCAAGCCCCGCAGAATGATTATCGGGGAAGGGCTTGAATTATAAGCCCTTCCCCGATAATCATCAATAAGTGGGAAATTTTTTTTTTTTTTAAATTATACTCACCTCTCCTGCTCTCAGCCGCGTCCTCCTGCTGGCTCCCCATCACTGCTGCTGAGCTCTTTCAGCAGTCGGGGATTTAAAAATCCCCGCCTCCTGAAAGGGCTGTGCAGATTGGCTGAGGGCTCAGCCAATAGCAGCTACTGCTTATCTATTGGCTGAGCGCTCAGCCAATCACACATAGCTCTTAGCTATTCATTCATGAAAGCAATGGAATAGAATGCCGCAGACTTCTGCCACAGCTGTGACATAGGATACCTTCATCCCCGCAGTCCCCGCGGGGATGAAGGAAACTCCTGCCACAGCTGTCACAGCTGTGGCAGAAGTCCTCGGCATTCTCCATGTCTTTTCAATGGGGCTAGTGCTGGTGCCGCTGGCCCCATTGAAAAGACTGGCGATATGTCGGCGTGATGCCGATATCCCCGCGTCATGCCGATTTTTTTCTCGCACTGCGATGTGAGACTTTAACTTTAGAATCGCAGCGCAGTGGAGAAAATATCGCCAGTGGGTGGGAGCCCTAAGGTTTATTTAAGTTTTCACGTAGATTATATAGCTTTTGAATAAATATTTATCTTCAATAACTATGTGCTGCATTTTGTGTTTACTTGTATTGTTTTATTTTATATTAAAATTAGTTGTATGATCTTAAACAAATGTGACAAACTTGCAAGAATATAAGAAATTGGATTTCAAAGTATGTAGTACTTTTCAATTTACAAGCAAGCGCATTAGAACACTGGAAGAAGGCTTATCATGTCACTTACTGTGATATGATTGAAGAAAACCCCTTGGGGCTATTAAATATAAAAATGATAGTAATGCGAGAACATTGTTCGTAAGTTCTGTTGTGCTACATGCAAAAGAAGTTTGTAGAATTCCATAAACATGAAATGATAGGAGGATAAATAAACTTATATGATCCAAAATACTTTTCTGAAAAACAAATCTACCTTAGGGCGCCCACCCACTGGCGATTTTTTTTTCTTTGCGTTTTGCGTTTTTTCTCAAGAGCAATTAGAATTGAATGTACTCCTGTCCACTGGCGTTTTTTTTTGCGTTGCGTTGCGATTTTTAACATAGGAACTGTCAGTTGCATATGTGTCCTTATTTTTCTCCTAATGCACCCATGAAAGTCAATGGAAATTAATGGAAAAGCCGCGAAAATGCCGCGAAAACGCTGCGTTTTTCACGCACGAAAATCGCAAACGCCAGTGGGTGGGCGCCCTTAAGCCCGCTCTTAGATGAGTGTATTTTACTTCCATATTTGGTCTGTGTGTGGTGCACTATAATACAGAGCTAATGTAAATCTATGTATCTATTCAAGCGGCCATTTCTCATGGCCATTTTTTAAAAATGAAGCATGATTTTTTTTGTTTGTTTTTGCCCCCATTTTGGTACTATTTTCTATGGGGTGAATACGGATCAGCATTTGACTAGTAGTAAATAAAACATACAGAGGCAAATACTGATGAAATATTGATGGCATACAGTATTACAGACATGCAACAATGCACTTGTCTAAAACTGGCCTAAAGGAAATCTATGTTTAAAAATTGACATATTATTTAGGAAGGAACTTTCACATACTCTGACCAGTGGTACAGTCTGCATACTGCTGCTTTCCTGCTAATTCTTGCACTGTTTTCATTTTGTTTTAACCTCCATCATTCACCTGCAATGACTCCTGTTACTTTTGGAGGCAAATTCTAGCCCAGTGTCAATGGCTGACAGGACATTGGACTAGTATTGGGTTCCAAAAATAATGGAGCCATTGTGAGTGAACAGGGGTATGCAGCCAGTTCCACTGATCAGAGGTTGTGACAGGTGATCTTTATATCAAATCCTTATGCTGCACATCTAAAATACAGTTTGATATATTATCTTTCTCCTTTTCCATGTCACTATCTTTGCTTTAAAAAAACTAAAAAAATAAACATCCTGAAATTTTGCAGTTTGCACATTGATCACTAAACCAATGGACTGGCACTTCTTATTTTATTGAAGTCACTTCTCAGTAGTCATCTCATTGTCATCACAGATAGGAAGGCAATGAAAACTATCACCTCTGTTTTAAAGTTGGAAGCAGATCACACAGGGCTACTATTGATAATGAGCGATGCCCTTAAAATGTTGGGACAGTCCCAAGAAATTCGGAAGTGTTGACAACTAGGTATCAACATATGCTGTAATCTATTTAGTCCGTTGTTATATTTATTCATCGCACATGTCTGTTATTCTACATGTGAAGCGATAAGTAATTGTGATTGCCATGTAACTTCACATCACAGCTATATAAGCGCACACAGCAATGAGCAATGCTTTGCAGCTTGCGATAAGAGGACAATGTGTTGTAGTTCATTGTACAATCTGGAGGAGAAAGACCAACAACATTAAGGTCAATATAAGGACTATTAAAATGCAATAAGAGCAGATGTCTGGTCTCAGATACTACTGACACAGATATCCTAAAAACTCCACAGCTGTCATTGCTGCACTTGTAGACATGTAACTTAACCAACTCTGGTATCACAGGAACTCTGATTGACAGTGATCTGCAACTTTGGCAGCTGCCACACACAATGTCCTGATCTTGACCAATGTCAGGGCAACATGTGTGATGGCTCCTTGAGCTGAATAGTAGCTAAAGCTTCCTGTAGAAAAGTAGCAAGGAAGGAGAGGAGGTGAGCAGTATGGTAGCTATAGGGGTTGCAGCAGTTGCACAAATGCCTCCCTCGCTACATTTACTGTACCTCAATGAACTTGTTTCCTATATAATTTGCCATGTAGTAGCAAATGTATCTTGAATCATCCATCCCTATCTCTTCCCCTTTGGTTCCTCTGGTATTCTGAGGTGCCGGAGTGGAGGAAACAGCAGAAGAGAGGGGGCGTGGCCAAGCAGCTGAACTGACCGGCCGCATGTGAGGAGCGCTCCTCCACATACCGGCAAAAAACCCTAATCCTGAGGACATCCTGAGGGTCCCCTGACCCAGAATAGCACCGGCGGAGGGAGGAGAGGATAGAGACCCTGACGGCGCTCCCGGACGGCCACAGCTGAGGTACCGTCAGCGGGGAGAGCGGAGACCCATAGCCGCCGCGGCCGTACTGCGGAGGACACCGGTGAGCGGCGGGGACTCCGAGCCCGACTTTGCTCCGAGAGGGGGGAGAGAGGAGGTGGACAAACCCCCGGAGGGACGTCTGTGGCACCGGAATAGCGGGCACCGCCGGCGGGAGGAAAGACCGAGAGGTCGCGGCTCCGGCGGCCATCTTGTGAGAGGCAGAGGCGGAGGTGCAGGGCCCTGAACACCGGAGTGCACTGCTCCCGGGCGCGGCACGGAGTTGTGCGGAGAGGGGGAAGAGGAGGTTGAGCTCCGGAAGGTACAACTGAGAGGTGGGCATAGGAAAAGCTGCTGGCGGGAAAAGACCGCGAAAACGCGGCTGCGGCGGCCATCTTGTGTGTGGCACCGAAACAGAAAGGCCCTAAAAACAAGGCCGAAAGCTACCCCCGGGCCCAATATAGTACCGCTGCAGGGGAAGGGAAGAGGACAGAGACATCAGAATTACATAGAAGGCACAGGCAGCGCAGTGCACAACGACCCCAGACCCGCAGCGAAGTGACCATCAAGCGAACAAGCGCTGCTAGCAAGCAAAGCAGTGAGAAGACACATTTAAGGGGACATAGAGAGAGGCCTTACCCCCCCCCCCCCCCTCCACTTACAAGAGGACTAAACACCATACAATTCGGAGAACCAGGGGAAGGGGCAAAACAGGGGCAGCAGCAGACCCCTATAGAACATTCAATTTCTATAGCGGAAAACCAAACAACCGCGACATGGGTCCCACTAGACAAAACTCATCCGTAGACAAACTTAAAGTCTTCGCAAGAGGAGAAACCCGGAAGGAGCCCAGCCCTGAACCCGCTGCGCCCGCTGCGGCGGGAGTTGCAGCAACAAAGCATACCAACCCAGATCCAACTGAGGGAACGGTGCAAACACTGCAACAATTGTCTGAACAGCTTCTGACCGCAATACAAACATCTACAGCCACGCTCACCAGTAAAATTGATGAAGTTAAAATGGATGTGAGTCTGCTGAGACAAGATCTCCAAAATCTAAGAGAACGTGTTGCCAGCACAGAGAACAGAATATCTACCCTAGATGATACTGTCGCCCCAATGACAGATGCAATACGAGATCTTACGCAGAAAGCTGAATACTGGAGACAAAAAGCAGACGATCTGGAAAATCGGTCGCGAAGAAATAATTTGCGCATAGTGGGGCTACCAGAGCGGGCCGAGGGGCAAAGACCTGAAGAATTTATAGAACGCTGGCTTCGAGAACTATTTCCCAATGCTGGACTATCGCAAGTCTTTGTTATTGAACGTGCGCATCGAGTGCCCATGAAGCCACCAATACCAGGAGCCCCACCCAGACCCCTACTAGCAAAGCTGCTCAACTCCCGTGACAGGGATATAATCCTACAAGCTGCCAGAAAGGGAGGGCCCCTGCGACATGACAACGCCACAGTGTCCATTTTTCCGGATTTCTCGGCTGATCTCCAAAAGCAGCGAGCAACATTCTTCGGAGTCAAAAAGCAACTAAGAGATCTGCAGCTCCCGTACTCGATGGTGTATCCGGCTCGACTGCGGGTGATTGACGGGGACCGTACCCGCTTCTTCTCCACACCAACTGAAGCAGGAAATTGGCTGAACACCAGACGACGACCAGAAGGGCCGTAATGTATACATAACCATTTATTTTCCCCTCTCTAGGTGCAGAGACCAATACACAAAGATGAACATTTCCCTTACAGTTCCTAACTGCACACTAGTGACTATCCTCTAAACACGCCACAAGAACACTCTAGCCAAATGGCACAGAACCGAGACTTTCTTTATCTGTGGCAGACAAGTAATCTACGACTCCCAGGAGAAGATGACGAAGCTTCCCTTCCTACGGCCCCGGCGGGATTCACCCGTTTTAACCCCCCCCCATCCTCCTCCCCCACCGATCCCCCTCGTCGCTGTCTTGCGGGGTGATTTAGAACCCCCTCCCCATATGCTTCCTATCCTCAAGGGGACCCACCCAGAAAATGACAGCCTAACCAATGCCGGTCCACACAACTGATTTAACAATACAACAATACCACAAGTATAGTCTTGTAATAAGCTATACTATGTAGGTACCCCCTAAATACAGGTTGCCACGAATACGTATGTGATAGAGAAGATAATCTTCGAATCTGTTTAATTACAGGTTGATTGAGAGTTACAGTTGATAGTAGTTTATCAAAATGTTTTTAAGTTGTATGCATCAAGTGCTCTATGATGATATTGAAAATGTGCTGAAGTACTGTTACATGATATATGATAAAAATGCAATTGAGTGTCGGGGGGCGTCGCCTGGCGGGCAGAATAACATGGGGAATAGTATCCGGATCAGATTAACATCTCTTAGCCAATGGCGGAGATAGTCTTTGTATCCTGGAACGTCAGGGGCATGGGGTCTACTAGGAAACGGGCAGCGATGAACACGCTGCTGCGCTCCTGGCGACCACACGTCCTGTGCTTACAGGAGACCCACCTTACACCTGAAACCACAAAAGTCTTGCTGAAGCCATGGGTACAATGGTCCGCGCATGTATACCACACATCATACTCCAGGGGGGTGTCTCTACTAATAAGAAGAACACTTAGATGGGAGGTGGAACAGATTAGGAGAGACACAGAGGGCAGATATATTTTTGTAAGAGCTAAAATCAACAATGACCCATATGTCCTACTATGTTGCTATAACCCGCCGCCGGCAACAACAACCATTCTAGCAGACGGCATTCAATTTGCATCATTCTCTCCAGACGCAACAGTTGTCTGTATGGGAGATATGAACATGGTGATGGATCCCGCCTTGGATAGATTTGGGGGTGGTGCTCGGGGGGAGGGAGATGCGAACAAGACTCGCCTGGCCTCTATTATCTCGGTAACGGGTTGGCTAGACTTATGGCGAACATTTCACCCGCAGCAAAAAGAGTATACCTGCCATGCAGCCCACAACCACGCTCTCAGCCGAATAGACTATATATTCGGGTCCCCTTCACTATTCCCTAAAATAGACTCAATAGAGTTCCTACCTCGAGGTATCTCAGACCACTCGCCAATACGTATGACCCTTAAAAACCCAGGCCCAATCACAATCAAGAGACCAAGGGTGCACCCATTCTGGCTTTCATTATTTGGACCTAATGACCGCATACCGGACCAGATCCAAATATACTATGAGGCACATGAGACGCATGGAGATACAAATCTAGTATGGGAAGCATTTAAATCATACCTTAGAGGCTGTTTAAGGTCCTCAATTTCATTTGTCAAAAGAGCCACGGCACGTGAGGGTGAACTTTTAGCAGAGCAATGCCAACAACTAGAAAGAGATTATATAGCTGACCCTATAGACACTAAAAGAGATAAATGGCTTCAGACAGGCAGAGACTACTTATTATACCTGAAAGAGAAAGCCCAAAGGAATCTATTCTTTACCCGACAGTCCTTTTTTGAACAAGGAAACCAATCCAGTAAACTACTTGCTTATATGGCGAGACAGGAAACCGCCCCCCCAACCATACTGCGAGTTAAATCAACCGAGGAGGTAGTGCTTACAGACCCGAAAGAAATCCTAGATAGATTTCAGCAATTCTACAAAGACTTATACCAATCAAGGGTAAATTACACAGCGGCAGAACTAGAGACCTACTTAAATGACATAATATTTCCAGAAATACAAGACGACTATAGATCCCTACTTGACTCTCCCATTACAGTGGAAGAGATTGAAGAAGCAATAAATGAGATGGCTAAAAACAAAACTCCGGGAATGGATGGGCTACCAGTGGAAATATACCAACATTACAAAAAAGAAATAATCCCACACTTGTTTACCCTATACAAATACATCCTTGATAAGCATCACCTCCCAGAATCGATGCTAGAGGCCAACATAGTCCTCATACTTAAACCAGACAAAAACCCAGAGGAGTGCGGCTCGTATAGGCCGATTTCTCTATTAAACACGGACTATAAAATCCTTACTAAAATACTAGCGACCCGACTAAACCAAATAATAGGGAAAATTATACACCCGGACCAATCCGGCTTTATCCCGGGTAAATCGACATCGGACAATATCAGAAGAACACAGGTAATCACACAGGTGGGGTGGAGGTGGAGAGCAGACTGGGCCCTGGCCTCACTAGACGCGGCTAAAGCGTTCGACTCCGTCGAGTGGCAGTACCTGATAGAGGTGCTGCGTAAATTCAGGTTTGGAGAAACGTTTATAAAATGGGTCACCATCCTGTACAAAGCCCCGACCGCAAGGGTAACGGTAAACGGCCTGGTCTCCACTTCCTTCCCACTACACAGGGGGACACGACAGGGATGCCCACTTTCCCCCCTTCTATTTGCAATTGCAATCGAACCCCTAGCCCTGAGAATTCGACAACACAACTCATACAAAGGCGTTCAAATCGGACCCAGAGAGGATAGAATAGGCTTGTATGCGGACGATATAATATTGTATATGTCAGATCCTAGAAACACCCTACCACTGGCCATATCTCTAATAGACAGGTTTGGAATTTTTTCAGGCCTATGCATTAACTGGCAAAAATCCGCTTTCATGCCCCTAAGATCAGAGGGATGGCAGACGGGGGATGTATTTTGTAACTTACAAACCACTCCCGGATTTAAGTACCTTGGTATACATATCACCAGAGAACACACCCAGAGCCTCGAGTTAAATATTGCTCCCCTGCTGACAACTCTGCAGCAAAAGTTGAAAGGCTGGAGCACCCTACCACTATCTGTAGCAGGCAGAATAAACCTCATAAAAATGATAATACTCCCTAAATACTTATATTGCCTAGAACATACAGAAACAACTATACCACAGAAATTCTTTAAAAAAACTAACTCATTAATAACGTCATTCATATGGGGAAACTCTAGAGCCAAACTACGACTAGATACCCTACAACGCCCTAAAGAAATTGCAGGTATGGCGTTACCAGATTTTAAACTATATTATCTGGCGGGACAGGTCAGGTATCTCCGTCATTGGCTGTCGGGTGCGCCTCTCCCTAACTCCGAGCACCATCTCATGTACTTCCTCGAGGAGACTTCGTTGTGGATCCTCCTGGAAAAACCAAAATTGATAACCAAACAAATGCTGCCAGTCCACAGACTGGCAGTGAACGTGTGGCAGATATGCAAATCACTAACAAGACAAGAGAACACCCCCTTGGAGACTCCCCTGTGGGACAACAGGGCATTACCACACTTGATGAATTTGCCAGGTAAACAATTCTGGATAAACTCAGGAGTTACCACACTAGAGCATGTTTATAGGGACCAAACACTGGTTTCCTTTGAACAAATGCAAGAGCTGTACCAGATCCCGAGGGCGGGATTTTTTAGATACTTGCAACTCCGACACGCATTGATCGCACAGTTTCCAGGACCTAGACAAATATTTTCACAGTATCCATTAATAGGTGTACTGCGAACACAAGGACCCAAAGGCCTGATTTCAGTGCTGTATACCCATCTACTACATGCTAAAATTCCTGACATACCAATGACAGTAATGCAGAGATGGAGAGAACTTATTCCCACCCTCACTAGTGAGGATTGGGAAATGGCCATGTCCATATACACCACAGTATCACCGGCGGCAAATAACAAACTAACACAACTATATATCTTACATCAGTGTTATCTAACACCGAGCAGACTTCATAAAATGAATCGGATAACCACCAACCGCTGCCACCGATGTGGAATGCCCAATGCAAACTTCAACCATTTGATATGGAACTGCGTAGATATCCAGACATACTGGAAAGAGATTATAGAGTTTCTAACACAAATATTGGGAATACCAGTACCACACGACCCTGCGGTGTGCCTGTTGGGGATCTTAGACGAAGAACAATGGCAATATCATGACAGGATATTTCTTACAAAGGTTCTATTTTACGCCCGGAAGGCAATAGCCTTACGCTGGATGGACAGGCGCCCCCCGACACTCACAAAGTGGCAGAGCATTGTTAACGCCGTTCTGCCATATGAAAAAATGGTATATAAAAATAGAAAATGCCCTGAAAAATTCGATAAAGTGTGGGAAAGATGGTGTGGGTCACCAAGTACGGTGTACACACAGAACCAGTTCCATAACTTGCTGAGAACAGTGACGCCTAGAAACAATTAGATGGGTTAACAAAGGAACACACCCTCCGCCGACACCACAAAGAAATTATATTACCAGAGGAAAATGTAACAAAGGAATATGTCAATAGAATGTACTAAAACACTTGTTAGGAATGTAATGAGCTAATGATGTAACCAAAAGTTTTCTTTATTCAGTTGATGTACAAAATACAATGTTTTCAATAAAACGAGTTTAAAAAAAAAACAGCAGAAGAGAATTCAAGATACATAGATAAATGAGCTCATTAAGGTACATTCACAGCTTATGGCACAGAAAGGGTCTTATTATTTTGTGTGAGGCGCTGAAAGGGCATTATTATTGTGTGGGCACTACTACTGTGTGGGGGCACAAAAGGGGCCATATTGTCTTGTGCAATAATACTGTGTGGCGCGCGAAAGGGGGGCACCAGTGCTGTGAGATGTACATTGGTATGGCACGTTTTGTGCAAATATAGGTCATGGCTAAAAAAATGATCATGTTTGCCTGGGCCCAGATGAAGAAGAAAAGGGAAAGTGGGCAACTACAATTAGAGCTTATGTCTCCTGTTATCACTGGAAGTAAGCCAAAGACTTATGTTATGTTACACAAGTACACAAATATTCAATCATGTTGTCACTTTGAAGGCAAACTCCATATCAAGCTAGCTACTATAGTAGTTTATTTACAGAGAGTTCAAGGAGTACTAGCATAAACCCACACAAAATCTTAAAGAACATAATGTGCATCTCATTACTCATTGTACAACTTTACATGAACATTGTTATCAACTGTCAGTTATTTTTGCACCTAGATGTTTTCACTTTCTTTTTATTTATAATGTACTGTACTTGTATTAATTATTTACTTAGAATTAATTTCACACACAATGTAATTCTTACAGCAATAGAACAATTCTGATAATCCTGTTATGTTTATAGAATTTATTTTTAAGATTGTGTATTCTAAATACTTTATTGTTGCTTCTTGTACAGTTTGATACATTCTGTGTTTGAGGTACGTTATTTACTTGCTGTTTCATGGCCTAAATTCATCATTTACACTAATTCTCTAGTGAAGATGGCTATAGATATGAAACGTTTGTTGGTGGTTCCCATTGATTTCTTTTGGATTAGCTGACAACATTTGCTTTAAGATAAAACAACAGTCTTAAGCCGGTTTCACACTTAAACCGAGAAAATCACTCAAGATTTGTGTGTTGCGAGACGTACAAATCTTACACAAATATGAACCCTCATTTGAATGAGGTCATACACATGAGCAATGTTTTCCTGCATGGCACTGCGATGCAATGCAATGCGAGAAACACATCACAGCATTGTAAAAGGCAGCTGCTTAGGTGCTCTGAAGCGACTCACTGTCGTCTGCGACAGAGCCATAGAGGCCCCGCCCCCTCCAATTGCAGAGACCGAGCGGGGGGGAGAGGTAAGCCTGCACGGGGAAGGGAAGGAGAAGAGAGGGAGGTAGTTTAGAAGCCATGCTGCTAAACTCCCTCCCACCTAAGGCCGCTCCCATGGGCTCCCATAGGAGCCCATGCAGCAGCCCGACGTATTCCGGCCCGAACACAGTTCCGGAACTATGTTTTGGGCTCAACAAAAAAACTCCCAGTGCTATATTGGCCGGCTGTGAAAACGGCCAGGCCGATATGCGCTTGTGGAAAAGAAGCCATAGACTTAGATATAGCAAATGAGCAGATTTGAAAAGAATGGGGCTTATTTACTTAGACCAGCATTTCAGATGCCAGTCTAATGGCTCTTTTACAAGAACCTCAAGATTCTCAAGATTCTCGTTTGCCCAAACAAATGAGCTGGTGACATCCTCAGCAGCTCGTTCACACTCGTGCATCCTCAGACAAATCATTGTTGGGAATCATTAACTTCTCGTTCACTTCTCGTGCAGTGTTTCACATTCCTATTCACATTTAAACGCAGTGAGAAGCTAACAAGCCGATGATGATTTTTATGCCAGCTGAAGCTGAATGACGAATGAGAAGTGCACGATTCTCATTCGTCATTTAGTCATTGTCTCGCTTTAGGGCTCTTTCACACGAGCGTATGCATATTTGTGTTCTCTTGGCCATGCCATAAAATTGTATGAATGGACATTTTTCTGTGATCACGGCCAGCGTTTTCTCACCCATTCACACAACTGGGAGCAATGTTTTTTACGAAAAAATGCGTTGCACTCCGGAAAACCCTCGCTCTGCAAAAAGATTCTTGCAGAGTTGGACGCTGCTAAAATGCCTTCCCCTCCCTTTTTTCCCAGCTCCCATTGGAGTCTATGGGAGCCGCCGCTATATATCGGGCAAGAGATAGATCCAGAACTATCTTTTTAGCCATTGTATATACGCCGGCTGTATTTCGGTTGCGTATGTTCCATTTTTTACGGTCCAACGTATTTACGCGCCGTGTGAACGAATGCATTGCAAAGCAATGCCTAAGATGGTCGCGTATATTGGTCGGCCATAAAAACGTCGCCGTTATGTGCTCATGTATATGAAGCCTCAAACTGAACAATTATCGTTCATTTTTGTTTAACTGAATGCTTGTAACAGACTCTATTCCAGCTTTTGTCCTGTATTGTCAGTAATATCCATTAATCAATAGAAATTAATGCAACCAAAATAACAGGCAATAATGGCACTGCAGGATGTAGTCATTAAAGATGGATAAGTGCCCTTATTATTTGTTAATTTATGTGCTTTTCTATCTACATTTTTAAATTTCATTAAAAGTGGACATTCATATATTTATTATAATTCTATCAAGGTTAGATAGGTCCAACACAGATGATATTACAGAAGTAAAACAACCCAATGAGTGTGACATATAAATGTAGTTCTTGTGGTAGTGACAGATGCCATGTGACATTTTAAAAAGAATGGAATGATCTTTTGTTAGATTAGATCCTCGTGATACAAAGAATTCTTCATTCACATTGACATCAATACCCCCTATGAGGGTCTTTTGTTCCAAATCACAGATGTCATTATTGGAGTTTCATTGCTGAGCCATAAATGTTTCAACATTGTATTTTTCCACTTTTTATACAGAGATATGGGCCCCATTTGACTACTTCTCCAAAATAATCCAGCAATAATAGAAAATGATCCCTTGCTTCTGAATGGACATAATATGTGGAGTAATTCATGGATGTACGAAGAAGATTGTGGTTACTTTTTGTTAGGAAGTTTATTCGTCTGTAATCTCAGTCACAAAGTCCAACATCCTTTCACCAAAATAGTCAAACAAAGATCGTAACATTGTATTATTAATGTGCTATTTTCTTAATTGTGTGGGCAGTTTTAAGTGACCATTTGACCCATGCCTATATATATAACTGTATGATGAATGGGAAGCATGATTTATGTAGTAATTATGGGTTCACTCCTAAATAAGAGAACACAGAAAAATAATGCTTTCTCCAAACGGATGCTTCATGTTTTTAAAGCTTCGTATATAAATAAACATGACCATTATGTGTAACCTACTTGTAATGTTTTTACATAAAACACTGTCAATAAACTCAATGCTCAGTTATTTACTTTTATTACCATCCTGCACTAAGAAAATCAAAATATGTTACTGGATACTCATTTGAAATTCTAGTTTTCCACTGCGGCATTAGTGTAGGACCTAAAAATGTATTTGCACTTGATATTTCAAGTTTGTAAAAGTGATTATGCCAATAAAACATCCATGAAAATTTGTATTTAGAAACAGTTTTGGTCTGATTCACTTACTTCAGTTAGGGCTTCATTAATATTTTTTAGGGATATATGGGAGCAAACCCTAAAAAAGAAGTTCAAGTGATCATATAAGTAGAAAAATGCCACGTGCATGAAGCCATGGAAGTCCAATACTACAGACACATAGGTAGGTACTCATTCTGCAGCTCTTTGATGCCAGTGTGAAGGTCAGGCAGCCATGTAATACATGCTTGTAAGGTTTGCGTTGCTGTGCACTTCCTCTGAAAAATGCTGCAGATACTTGTAGATGTTGCAGACAGGATAGGATTTATAGCAGTTAATGTCACTTTAATTGGTACAAATTTAGTAGTTTGTCTCATAGTTGTTGTCTACTCCTGAAAGTAGAACAGTGGAACCTTTGCTGAAAGACTTTATAGTATCTCTTGAGGTTTATGATCAGGTCACACCCAGGAGGGCTGACTGCTCTTGCCTGAACTTTCTGTGCTGCTATAGGCCTAAGAGCAGCTATTCCCCTACCACAGTATGACCACATGTTCACTGGGTTGCACCAGCCACTTGTGTGACATACAAAGTAGCTCTACAAGTGGCTTTGACCACTATGTCACTACCTGTTTTCAGAATCACCCTGATCAACCCCAGCTGCATGCATATAGCTTGCCTGCTAATAGTACTTGCATTTATTTCTAGAGTACTGTCCCTTCAGAACACGCAAGTTTAAAGTAGTATGATGGTACATAGTCTTTTGCGGGGTCACCACTTCTTCCAGAGTACCACTTCAAGTTTATCTTGAAAAACAACAAACAGTTCAATTTGACAGTAAATTAACTATTTTTACCTCTTAGTCCCTTGGTGCATCTTGCATCATATATCATTTGCAGAAGGATATTTGCAGATATTAACACCATATTGGTCTTTCTCACTCATGTGGTTCCTTGCAGCTATGAACCCTCTGCTTTCTACACTCATAGCATGTTCTATCTCACAGTTTGAATCTCTTTTTGGCCCTTTTTCAGCCATGGAAACAATTAGTACTGCTTCTTTACGTCTTAGGAATGTTGCAATATTCCTAATAGTAAGTTGATATTGACTGCATTCACTGTTAGTGTCTATCCTTCTTTTGTAAGCCCACTTTCACAGACACCATTAACAACTACCTGGTTTCAGACCCCTCTGGCTTTACATCAGAGGCGTAACTAGAAGCTCTTGGGCCGGATGGAAAAACTTTAACAGGGCCCTCTACCTACCATTTATAATACTGGTATCTTATTATTTGATGGAGGAGCCTTTGGTCCCCAAAAGACTCCATGGCCTGGTTAGTTGATGTAGGCCTCACCAAAGACTACCACCACTCTCCCTTCACAACTACCTAATATTTTTCCTGTTGAAACTTTGACTTTTATTACTTGAGCCATCTCCTGGGGCCCACTCTGGCTTATAGGGTTGAAATCCCAAGCAGAGTATACTTCTTTATACTGTCCACACAGTCAATGAATAGTGTTGTCCTAATTAAAATTGATAATTATATAAACTATAGAAAAAACTGCACTGCTTAATCATATACAGTACCTGGCAACATTTAGTTTGCCTCCACGTTCAAAGATTATATAATATTTCTAATGTTATCCATATATTATAGACCCATGAACACCAATGTTTAGGGAATTAAGATTATCTCATACCGAAATGTGTTTGTTGCTACCTCTATTCATAATAAACTTTATGGTTTATGAAAGAGGAGATGAGAAAAAATGACATTGATTCTAATAGTCTTTATCCTGCTTATCACTACCTTTGAATTTTCTTGCAAGGACTGAAATTTATGGCACAGTGTAAAGATGTTAAGACACAGAGCTGATCACTATTGTAAAAGGTTATGATAAATTTTATCTTGCAAATTATAATGTAAAATTGTGTAAAATCTATTAAAATATAAAACCGCTAGGTTGACTTTCATATTTCTATTTATGGCATGGCGTTTCATAAAAGTTCAGAATGAATAGATTTTATGCAACTACCTGAAAAATGCAACAAATAGTATTTTATGGAAGTTAAAGACAACAATATTCAAGACATTAAGAAGAAGATGTATGAGGCTTTATCTCTGTAACACATGTAACCTTCGGCATCCCCTGGGATGACCTCTTTCTGCTCCCATTTATGAAAATGATTCATGTGCGATGCTCTGTTTTATTCTGTTTATTGGCTATAAATCTTATAAGTGATGAGGTGAAACTGCTGGATTAGTCAAGGTTTTCTAAGGCAAAAAGCTGCATAAAAAGTTCTAAACTTGTCTGGAATAAGAAAAGGGTAATAGATTGTGTAGATTTGGTAATGAGAAGAAAAAAGGTAAATATGTACAAATAGGATATTTAACTTTTAAACATAGTACTACTACTAATGTGAGAATTAACTTGATTAATGCGTAAATTAGGCTAAATAATGCAGATTCATTTTTTGTTGGTGATTCACATGATAAAATTGAATCAGTGTTACAATAAATTATATGGCTGAGTAACAAACTCAGCTGTAAGTTAGATAGGGGTGGCAGACTCCCAATGACTCTGGCATATGATGCTGGTCTTTCATGTTAGATAGCAGTTGGCCAAAAAACCCAACATGTCAAACTACAGTTTCCCCTATGTATTGACTGCTTTGAGAGAAGTGACTGCTTTTTTTGCGCCTGTAAAGTACAGGGTAGACCATTATTAAATAATAATGCAGAGGCTCTCATGATTGCCTGCCATCTTGGCTCCTTCTTCCCTTCTGATATGGTTCCTCTAATGAAGCTTACATTTCCCATTATGCCTCTGGCTTTGGAGAGGCAGCAGAGCTTCATCACTCTGCAATGGGTTGAAAATGAAAGGGAGGAGACACAGATTAAATATTAGAAAAACATTTTGACAGTGAGTGTGATCAATGATGGGAACAGGTTGCTACGGGGGGTGGTGAGTTCTTCAAACAGATGCTGGACTTTAAAGGAAAGAAGGTTTCTACACCAACACAGAAGGGTTTTTTTTACTGTATGAGCAGTTACAATGTGGAACTCTCTGCCTAAGGACATGGTGATGGCAAATTCAGAAAAAGAATTTAAGAGGGGCCTGGGTGCCTTTCTTGAGTTTTACAATATTACATGTTATAGACATTAATTACTTCAGAAGGGTTGTTGATGCAGGGATTACTCCAATTGTCAGACGAAGTCGAGAAGGATTTTTTTTCACTTAAATGAGGAAAATTTGCTTCTACCTCATTGGGGTTTTTTACCTTCGTCTGGATCAACATTGGGGGGGGGGGGGGGGGGGTAATAGGCCGAACTGGATGGACATATGTCTTTTTTCAGCCTAACATACTATGTTACTATGATGACATTTAAATGCAAGAACACATAACTAAAAAAAAAAAACGGAAGAGTGTACAGACAGATAACTGTTTACCAGGTTTATAAAGAGTGATTAGGTTAGGGCCACACATATTTGCCATTTTAGCATGGTGGCTCTTGGGCTTGTCATGAAAAAGGGGTTTGAAATTGATATACAGTGAGTACTAGACAACTATGCACTCCATATATTTTAGAATTTAGGAAGTATAAAGGTGTTACATGCGAGTATTCTCTCATATACTTATGTCTGATTTATGAATACCATAGTTTCTCCTATATTGGGAACATCCACACTTTTCCAGTGCCTTAATATGGTAAAGTTAGATAATGCCAGCATTTTCCATCTGAATATCCGAAACTTTGGTGGGATTGCATGTGAACCAATATTAAACAGTGCTAAGGATGGAGTTTTCGTTACTACACATCCCATCAAAAAAGATAGTGCCTGGAGTCCTAATATTGCTGGAGAAATGGACAGCTTTACAAAATATGCAACAATGTTCCCCTATTGCCACAATTCCTCCGGCAATTGGTTATACAGTGAGTATACATTTGGGACAATCGGACTGGAGTTCAGTACCATCACAAAGCTGTTTTCATTAATGTCTCCACGTGTGAGCTACATTTAAGTGGCTTATGTGTCAGGTAGGAGGCTTTCTATGGTTTTCACTGAACACTTGCGCAAGTTCCCTCTCCTATTCCTTTAGGAGACGTAATTTTTGAAGCTAACACGATCATGCAATAGAGTGTAAATGGGTTTTAGTCCCTGGTTCCTTTAGAAAAATATATTGAATATACCTGGGTTGCTCTGAAACAGTCAAGGCTTATAGGTGTTTAGGAAATTGCGCCAAAGTAGAGATACCCGATGAGGCCCATTTCAAATAGGGGACAGCATGCTGGAGCACATTCAAAGGAACACATTCTTTTGAAAGAACACACTAGGATTTCACATGGCTGTGAAACATTTTCCATGCTTTTAAAGATATATGGGACAGTTGGGGGAGGCAGGAAGGTAAGGGTAAGTTCAACAGGCGAATTACAAGTAAAGATTAATGCTAAATAGTTCTCTATGTTGATCCAGTACTTCTGTATCTTAGACCTCCAGCATGGAACTAATTGGGAAACATGTGTAGCTAAATAGTAATCGTGAGTGTCTACGAGACCCAGTTATCTTACCCATCTTTTGTAAGCATTTTATTAGCTAAGCGGGGTTTATGCTACACTCAAACAAAATATGACAATAGTCAGTTCATAGCTATTAGAGATGAGCGAGCACCAAAATGCTCGGGTGCTCGTTACTCGAGTCGAACTTTCAGTGATGCTCGAGAGTTCGTTTCGAGTAACGAACCCCATTGAAGTCAATGGGCGACTCGAGCATTTTTGTATATGACTGGTGCTCCGCTAAGGTTTTCATTTGTGAAAATCTTAGCAAATCACCAAAGTCATGTAAAAAACACAGAAATGGATAGGGCAGGCGAGGAGCAACATGCAGGGCTGCATTTCGGGCTCCGGGGTCTCACTATTAAGCCACAATAGTGGCAAGAGTGAGACCCCCCCCCCCCCCCCGCACTGTCAGCATAACGATCGTTCTCCTCTGCCACAGCTGTAACAGCTGTGGCAAAGAAGAACGATGTTAGCCCATTGAATTCAATGGAGTCGGCAATACAGACGGCTCCATTGAAAGCAATGGGCTGCCGGCGATCGCAGGATGAATTGTCGGGAAGGGCTTAAATATAAAAGCCCTTCCCTGCAATTCATCCAGAAATGTGTAAAAATAAAAAAAATACATATACTCACCTGGTCCCGGCAGACGGAGTTCAGCGCGGCCGGCCTGCAGTGGGTGTGAGTGAAAGCTGCCCCTGATTGGCTCAGCGCTTTGCTTTCAATGGTGCCGGCTGTATTGCCATCTCCATTGAATTCAATGCGCTGGACAGCTCTGGCCCATTCCTATTGAAACGTGGCTAGGAGCAGTTTTTTGGGGCGATTTTTCGGCCCCGGTCATGCGATTTGCGGATGCGCATCCGTCATGCGATCCGCAAATCGCGGCAAAAAGCGCAGTGTGACTAAGGCCTCAAGGTTACGGCCCTTTTTTCCATTTTTGTTTTTTCCTCCCAACATTTAAAAAATCATAACTCTTTTAGTTATCCATCAGTGTAGATGTCTAAGAGCTTGTGTTTTTATGGGACAAGCCCTCAGACATCCCTTTGTATTTACCAATGTTACTATTTAATGTATCACATAATGTACTGAAAGACTTTCTAAAAAATCTAAGTGGAATAAAATAGAGAAAAATAAATTCTTTGGTGTGTGTGTGTGTGTGTGGGGGGGGGGGGGGGGTGTCTCATTTCTACGGTGTACACACTGCCGCAAAAATTACATGCTAACTTTATTCTATGGGTCAGTACAATTACTACAATACCAAATTGATATGGTTTTTTTCTGCTGTACTACTTTTATTTTTTTCTGAAGATATTTTAGTTTTTAAAATAATTTTCTGCTGCCACCTTCTGACAGATATAACTTTTTAATTCTGACATAAAGTTGACATATTAAATTTTGTCGATAAGGCCTCATTTGTAAAGGCTTGGGATGAGGGATTTGAATACAGTGCAAATATGGCTTAGAGGAAAGACTCCCCCAAAACTAAAATTTCCCAAGGTCACAAATGCATCTGATCAATTTATGTGGTTTCTCAACATCTAGAGATAGTAGAACTGCAGGAATTTGCCTAGGTTTTATAAAGTATGTGATATTTCAATCTTCTCTCGTATTATTCGGTTCCTGGAGGCCTTTCACATATCCTACTTGGTCTTGCACGGTTACAAAATGGCAAAATAGGTGCCAATCTAGAGGCTAACATTTTTGCATATATTTTGATATCTGTGTTCAATAATGAGATGGGTCGAAAATTTTGAGGAACATCTGGATTCTTTTCTGGTTTGGGAAGGGTAACTATTAAAACCTGCTGATTTCCTTTTTGCAAAATAACCTTTGTGACTATATATATGAAGATAAATTTTCTTGGAAGGTTTTATAGCAAGCATTTCTAAGTTCATCTGGGTACGGGGATTTACCCATAGGTAAGCAGTTGATATGTTCAAGCACTTCCGCTACTTTAATTGGGGAGTCAAGAGATTCTACTAGGCTACTGAAAGGTTAGGTAGATTAATATTTTGTATGAACATTTGATTGTGATTAGAGATGAGCGAGCGTACTCGTCCGAGCTTGATACTCGTTCGAGTATTAGGGTGTTCGAGATGCTTGTTACTCGAGACGAGTACCACGCGATGTTCGAGTTACTTTCACTTTCATCTCTGAGACATTAGCGCGCTTTTCTGGCCAATAGAAAGACAGGGAAGGCATTACAACTTCCTCCTGTGATGTTCCAGCCCTATACCACCCCCCTGCAGTGAGTGGCTGGCGAGATCAGGTGTCACCCGAGTATTAAAATCTGCCCGCCCGCGGCTCGCCACAGATGCATTCTGACAGAGATCAGGGACAGTGCTGCTGATGCCGGAGCTGCTATAGGGAGAGAGTTAGGAGTTATTTTAGGCTTCAAGAACCCCAACGGTCCTTCTTAGGCCATAGTCAGAAATCGCAGATCGCACCTATCTGCGATCTGCGATTCCTGTTCTCTTCTCTACATGCGCTCAATGGGGCCGGCGGCAGCAGCGCCGACCCCATTGAGAATATATAGAAGACAAATCATTCTTCTCTGCCACAGCTGTAACAGCTGTGGCAGAGAAGAACGATGTTTGCCCATTGAATTCAATGGAGCCGGCAATACAGCAGGTTCCACTGAAAGCAATGGGCTTCCGGCGTGCGCGGGATGAATTGTCGGGAAGGGCTTAAATATAGAAGCCCTTCCCTGCAATTCATCCAGAAATGTGTTAAAATAAAAAAAACATATATACTTACCTTGTCCCGGCAGACAGAGTTCAGCCGCGGCGGCCAGCAGTGGGTGTGAATGGGGTGTGAGTCAGACCTGCCTCTGATTGGCTCAGGCTGAGCCAATCAGGGGGCAGGTCTGACTCACACCCCCTTCACACCCACTGTAGGCCGGCCGCGCTGAACTCCGTCTGCCGGGACAAGGTAAGTATATATAAAGTTTTTAATTTTTACACATTTCTGGATGAATTGCAGGGAAGGGCTTCTATATTTAAGCCCTTCCCGACAATTCATCCCGCGCACACCGGCAGCCCATTGCTTTCAGTGGAACTGGCTATAAGCATGTAACCCAGGAGAAGTGGCAGCAGAGTGTCATGCAGGCAGTGCTTGTGCTTTGTTGGAGGTAGTGTGGTGCTTAGCTAAGGTATGCATTGCTAATGAGGGTTTTTCAGAAGTAAAAATTGTTGGGAGGGGGGGGGGGCCCACTCTTGCTGCTATTGTGGCTTAATAGTGGGACCTATGAACTTGAGATGCAGCCCAACATGTAGCCCCTCGCCTGCCCTATCCGTTGCTGTGTCGTTCCCATCACTTTCTTGAATTGCTCAGATTTTCACAAATGAAAACCTTAGCGAGCATCGGCGATATACAAAAATGCTCGAGTCGCCCATTGACTTCAATGGGGTTTGTTACTCGAAACGAACCCTCGAGTATCGCGAAAAGTTCGACTCGAGTAACGAGCACCCGAGCATTTTGGTGCTCGCTCATCTCTAATTGTGATGGGCTGCACTTGGGAACACAAAAGGGGCTTCTTTCAAATTATATAAAGCCAAGTAGTAATCCCTGACACTGTTCGCTATGTCTATTGGGTTAGTTAGTTTCTCTGTTATTTTGACATAGTAGGTATGAAATCTGAGACTTAAGATGCTAAGTCTTAAGATGATGGGCCGACAGTTTCCCAGATTTATTATTTTGCAATTAATCTTGCAGAATCTTTTTAATTTCCTCTCATGGTTCTGGAACAGTATGCCTAAATTGAAATAGTTATTCTGCTTGTTGTACTATTTTTGTTAGCTTATTTTGCATTTCAATTTCAATTCTTTAATTTTGTTAAGAATCTCTTCTAAATATTAGTTCTTTTTCACATACTGTCCTAGCCTTATGAACGAGCCCTTATATGCTTTATGTGTGTTCCATAGGACACGGGGATTTACTTCAGGGCATATGTCAAGATTAAAATATTTTCTTAGGCCTCTTTCTAGAGTGTTCTTGTGTCTTGGCTGAAAAATCAAAAATTGTTGCTTCGCCATAAATATGTTGGTGTGTGATTATATTGTTCCTCTATAGTTAAAGAGATTGCTGCATGATTGGACCAAGTAGTTGTTTCAATCAGCGATTTCTGATATAGCAGTAATAAAGTTCTATCAGGTATAAACATATCAATCCACAAATAAGTGTTGTGGACCTGAGAGTATAAAGAGTAATCTATCTCTGAGCTATGCATTGTTTGTCAAACATCAAATAACTCTTCCTTCCAACATATATCACCTAGGGTTTGAACAGACCTACCTAATTTAGAAGCTGTGTCTATGCTAATGTCTAAAATTGCATTGAAATCGCCAGAATAAGAAGTCTGCCTTATTTTAGTTTGGAAAGAATGCATAAAACTTTGCAGGTAAAACTCTACAGTGTTTTGTTTGGAGTTTAGATAGAGGCTAGTGTGCAAGTTGTGTCATTTATAGTACAGAATAGTATGACATATTTTTCCCTGTGCATCTATTTCCTTGTGGATAAGCTGAAATGCTATAGAATTTTTTTTATCGCAATTAACACTCCTCTAGACTTGAAATTGTAGTGGGACTGAAAAATGTTGGGGTAGTTTGGGTGCTATAAACAAAAAGCATTTTTGAAAACTAGATATGTTTCCTGTATGCAAAAAATATCTGGAGATAGCAATTTAACATTTTCCCCCATATTTGCCCGTTTTTGAGTGCTATTCAGCCCTTTAACATTTAACGATACAATCTTAATGACCATAATTAACAACAAGTTAAGAGGGCATAGTTACGTAGCATTTCATGCAGTCACAGTAGTAGAGAATTGACCGCGTAGGACTGTCCGCCATGCACCAGATGGACCATGTAGCGTAGCTAGTATAAAACAAAAATGTACACAGCAAAAAGTAGAAATGAGCAACGGTAACATTAAACAGTTCTTCACAAAGTGAGTGAAGAAAGAGATGTAACAGCTATTCCAAAGCTGCATTACTTGTTTGGGAATACAAGTTCTCAGGTGTTTCTTGGTTTCAATTTTCCATAATACCACATCAACAAGGCATGCTGAAGACTTAACAATGAGATTGCTTGTGAGGTTTCATGGTGTGCCAATCTCCCAAAAGTTGTGGGGAAGTCGATTAGGATCTTTAGAAGGTAAGGAAATGTTCAAGTTCCATTGTCGTGGGAGGTTGATCACATCTTCCAAAGATTTGATAAGAAAGTTAGTGTTGTTTATAGTGATCAAAAGTCATATAGGGATTCCCCTTTTGTATGGGATTTTGTTATCCCTAAGTGTCATAGTAATGGGAAGTCATTGTGGCCTTTGAGCAAGGGTTGCTACAGACAAGTCTGTGTATAAAAACAGTGATTGGTATGACATAGGTAAAGGATTTGTTTTCTTTGCAGCCACTTGTAATTTCTCTTTTATGTGAAAGAAATGGACATGGGCCAAAACATCTCTTGGTATATGGTCTGCCAGATGTTTGGGATGAGGAAGTCTATGTGCCCTATCAATTGAAAGGTTCTGTATTGGACACACTCTGGCTGTAGTGCTTTCATGAGGCTCTGCAAATATTGCATCAGTTCGCGGTCAGAAACTTTCTGGAATCCCTCAAAATTTCATGCTGCTGTGGTGTGACCTGTCTTCGAGTCATCAGCCTTAGTTCTAAGTTGATCTAGTTCTGACTCCATGTTATGATGTGCATAAGAGAGGGAATTATGTAACGTTGCAAATTCCACCATCTTTGTCACCACATGGTTGATTCTGCATACTGCCTCAGTGATAGCGAAATGATAGGTTACATAAACTGAGCAAAGTTAGATGGCAGAGAGATTTGCAAAGATTTAATAGTGGTATCAGTAATAGATGTGTCAGTCACTGGGATATCAGAAAAAATGTCCGCTACGGGTGACAGTGTAGCAGTGGTAGGTTATACATCGCTCACCTTTGCACTGAATGGTCGTTCCAGAGTGAGCAATCTCTGCCTCTGGTTTTCTGGGCTTACAAATGGAGAAAAGGCTACGGAGGCCAGGTGGTCATGTAGATGATGATGATGATGTTGCTGCTGTGAGGACTTCCACCTGATTTCCATGGGGCTGCCTTCTGAGTCGTGATGCGCAGGAACAATGGGCACACCGTAGCTTAAATGGAAAGCCTTGCCAAGTGAAGCTTCACCGCTGCTCCATGGAATCCATTCACTCGGACAAGGGCTTCACAGGTTCTGATGAAGGTGTGCTGCCCTTGGTGCTTCCAATCGCTCCATCTTGGTCCCGCTCTGGGGACCAGAAGAAGAAAAAGTTAATAGACTTGCCTGGTTTGTCAGATGATTGCTTCCCCCTCTTCAACATCCTGGAGGTATAAGCAGCAGAACAGGCCCGTGTAGCTGTATGATCTATTGTTGTATGGTCGCTGGGGTTCAAGAGCTTGGTACTAGTCAGCTATTCAGTCCAGCAGCCAAGCCATACCCCTAAGTGTGACTGAGGTTTAATCTGATTGCTCTACTAGCTGATGGTTCTATTACTATATGAGGGCACTGTGAAAGCTCTATTAGTATAAGTGGGCACAGAGGGGGTCTCTATTATTATGACGGGAAACAGTGAAAGCTCTATTACTATAAGGGGCCACAGAGTGGGTCCTTTTCATACAAAGGAGCACAGAAAGACTCTCACTATAAGGGGACACAATAAGGATTTAATTACTATAAGTGGGTACAGGGCGGATCTATTACTGTAGGGGGGCACAGAGGGAGTTCTATTACTAAGTGGGGCCACAGAGCACTATTATTTTATAGAGCCACAAAGAGAGAACTATTACCTATTATGGCCACAGAGTAGGCACTATTATTTCATAGGGATACAGTAAGTTCACTACTACTATAGGGAGTCCATGAGAGGGGCATTAGTGTTAGCTGAAGGATGAGAAAGTGTGTAGAGCTAAGATGTTGCTGGAAAAAGTTTTCATTTCACTCTAGGCCCAAATACAGAAGAAAAACAAAAACAGACATTACTTATTGGAGGTAACTAACTACATAATCACTATCAGACTAGTTTCAGATGAGCATATTAGGGGCACATTTTTGCAACCATAATACAGATAAGTGTTCCAACCTGACAGTAGGTCTGCTGACCAGAACTTACAGCATCAGCTAAAGATGTCTTTGTGTCAAACTCTGCAGAGCAGGAATCATAGCTGAAAGAAGTTCTCATGCTGGTCTGAACCAGATGGAAGAAATGGGGAAAGCAAACAACAAAGAGGACATCACTTGGGATGGGATGTACTGGAAAAACAAGTGTGAGATACCACAAGTCGTCTTCAAGGGTTTTGAGGAGTCCATGCTCTGACAAGACAGAACTGTATGGGCAGCATGAGAGGAACTACATAATATTAGGAAGCTGGTTAAGACCTCGCTCACGACCTGAAGGTTGCAGGTTAAATCCCCACTTGGATTCAGGTAGTCGGCTCAAGGTTGACTCAGCCTTCCATCCTTCCAGCGCTGCGGAATAAGTTGGCGCTATACAAATGACAGGATGAATTTTAATGTTTTGGCTGATGTGTATAGGATTTTGCAGTGACTGCACATGTATTTCAGCTCAGCCCTATTCACTTAAATGAAACTAAGAAACAATGAGCTGCGGTACCCAAAATGTTTGAGGTGCTTGGAGTTGGACTCCCACTAATTTGATATTGATTACCTATTCTAGAGATACATCATAAATATCAAGATCCTGTAAAACTCATTTCATTTTTATAATTAGATCACTGTATAAACTTTACATATTCTGCTAAGTCATCCACATTCTGCCATAGGAAAACTTTCCCAATTATCCATTGGTCAAATAATTCTTTAACATATCACCTGTGAAAAGGCCATAGAATAAATAAAGGCAACTATTAGGATACAATGGTATTAGCTATCTCTGTATTTAATCTTAACTATGTTTAAAATAAAGGGGATATTTCATAGCCAACTGATAGTTTGAAGGGTATTATCTTTAAAAACATACCAGGAAACATAAAGAGAGCTTAGACATTCTTATCAGAATCACTATCAGTTTAAAATGACAGAAAGGTTGTATGTTTAATGAAAGTTGCGTTCTCTTTGTTAACTGCTGGTTCAAATGATATAGCCGGTAGACACTTCACTGTTATCTTATGAAGTTATCAATGATATTACAGCATAAAGAAAGCTTTATGGTAAAGTGACAAAGAGTGTGAGCTGTCAACTACTATGTAATTATACTGCGTTCATGATGTTCCAAAAATGCTCATCTTGATGGAAAATTTGTAAACTGGAAGGAATCTCGAAAAACACCTGATACTTGAGCTAGGCTAAAGTATCTCAAAACATTTTAAAATGACTTACAAACATTTTTGCTATATGAGAGTAAATGAAAACTTCCTGATAGTTTCATGAAACCAGCCAAAGCACAATCTAGAAAATAAAACTCAATATTCAAAGGTCAATAGTAAAATAGTTAGAAAGGTGTACAGTTCAGTGTAGGAGTACTTATACACTTCTAATATGCATTTGCAGGGCGCACTGTTGCATTTGTATGCATTCTATCTGCTTTTTATGTGCCCAACCACATCCAAACAAATCTGTGAAATACTCTCATTTTTAAACTAACAGCTGGATCACACAGAGTAGGCGAACATGCCTTATTTTCTGTACCTCATTTTTCACCTTTTCTGTTTAGGCTGGGGCAAGCTCAGCAGAGTTATCATTAGAAAAGAGAGGTTTTACTGGCAGATGCCAGCTTTATCTAAAGCCCCATTTACATGCAAAGACAATCTTTCAAAGTTTTAGCAATCATTTTGCATAAAGTGTTAATAAACGCTAATGTCCATTAACATTTTATTAGCTTAATTTGCCTGTAAATGAGCGTCCAGGAGCTGTTTGCAGTGCCCAGCAGGTGGTCGGAGCTCTGCAATCTGCTACATTGTTTTCGCACAGGCCACTTAAAGAATACAATGTAATCTCCAGCTCTCATGGAGATGACAGCGCACAATCTGTTTTCTCGCATGGGGGAAGAACACAATGTTATCTCCAGTTCCCGTGGAGAACACAGCGTGCGGTCTAAACGATGGATTTTAAGCTGTTCTAAAAATCATTGTTCAGACAAAAAGTGCACAATGATAGCATTTACGTGCAACGATTAACGCTCTTTTGCAGTTGTTCGAATGAATTTTGAGCAATTATCGTTGCATGTAAATGGGCCTTTACTTTTTAACCCTAAAGGCCCTTTTACATGCAACTATTACCATTCAAAAATTGTTGAATTGTGAAAGAATGAACGGTAATCGTTGTGTGTAAACATGGCGAATGCTTGAATGATTAACGATAATTTGTCATTCATTTTATGCAGGTTTTAAAAATCATTGTTCATCACTTGCCAGTTGTTTTGTGTAAAAGGTGATCATTCAGTCATTCAGAGACCATTTCCAGAAATTTTCAGACTGTCATGAATCAAGGCCAAGGTCGGGAACAAGAGGTATAGAAATAGAAATCCAAATGTACACCCATATAAACCAGGGAAGTAAAACCTCAGTCATCAGTGAATATATGGCAGGCAAATCACCTTGCAATAAGCTACCAGGCTAATGTCTTCTTTGGTGCCAGATGCACTATTGCTGCTGCACAAACAGAGCAAGAGCTCAGAAGCCACAACAGTAGATGGTAGAGAGAGCAAGAGGAGAAGAAGTGTTGGGTTACCTACAACTAGATGCAGACACTGGCAGGAAATGTGTCCACTAAGTGGAATGCAGACTGGTGAGTAAGACTCCTATGCAATGCAGCTTCAGTAACACACATGCACCTCAATACACTGTCTATACAAATTATGCAGGAAGGAAGTGTGTACCAACTAGAGATGAGCGAACGTACTCGTCCGAGCTTGATACTCGTTCTAGTATTAGCGTGTTCGAGATGCTCGTTACTCGTAACGAGTACCACGCGATGTTCAGGTTACTTTCACTTTCATTTTCATCTCTGAGATGTTAGCGTGCTTTTCTGGCCAATAGAAAGACAGGGAAGGCATTACAACTCCCCCCTGCGACGTTCAAGCCCTATACCACCCCCCTGCAGTGAGTGGCTGGCGAGATCAGGTGTCACCCGAGTATAAAAATCGGCCCCTCCCGCGGCTCGCCACAGATTTGTTCTGACATAGAGGAGGGAAAGTGCTGTTACTGCCGGAGCTGCTATAGGGAGAGTGTTAGGAGTATTTTTGGCTTCAAGAACCCCAACGGTCCTTCTTAGGGCCACATCTAACCGTGTGCAGTACTGTGGAGGCTGCTTTTTGCAGTGTTGCACTTTTTTTTTTTTTGTATATCGGCCATGCAGAGCATTGCGCCCTGCAGTAATACTCCAGGGCCAGAAGCGCTTAGGCAGGGACAGAATACATATTGATTGAATATAGGCAGTGGGCCTTTGCAAAAAAATTTGGGGAAAAAAATCTATTTGGGCTGCCTGTGACTGTCCTCAGTGTTCTGGGTCTCTGCTGGGTGTAGTAGTTCTCCAAATTCATATGCAGCCAGCTAAGTGTTACAGCAGGCTTGCGCAAAATTATTTCCTGGCTCTGTGTGAAATCACCGCTGTATTGCAGTTCACAGTGCAACACTCTGCAGTTCTTTGACATACTCCAGGGCCAGAAGCGCTTAGGCAGGGACAGAAGACATATTGATTGAATATAGGCAGTGGGCCTTTGCAAAAAAATTTGGGGAAAAAAATCTATTTGGGCTGCCTGTGACTGTCCTCAGTGTTCTGGGACTCTGCTGGGTGTAGTAGTTCTCCAAATTCATACGCAGCCAGCTAAGTGTTACAGCAGGCTTGCGCAAAATTATTTCCTGGTGTTCCGTAAGCGAAGTCAGCCTCCAACCACAGGCCAATAAGCGGCACATTTAATTACAGCGTTCTGTTTCTGCACTACTGGTAATACACCATGCTGAGGGGTAGGGGTAGGCCTAGAGGACGTGGATGCGGGCGAGGACGCGGAGGCCCAAGTCAGGGTGTGGGCACAGGCCGAGCCAGTGCGGTGGCCAGGGGTAGAGGCAGGGCCAGACCGAATAATCCACCAACTGTTTCCCAAAGCGCCCCCTCGCGCCATGCCACCCTGCAGAGGTCAAGGTGCTCTACGGTGTGGCAGTTTTTCACAGAGACGCCTGACGACCGACGAACAGTGGTGTGCAACCTTTGTCGCGCCAAGATCAGCTGGGGAGGCACCACCACCAGCATGCGCAGGCATATGATGGCCAAGCACCCCACAAGGTGGGACGAAGGCCGACACCGCCTCCGGTTTGCACCACTGCCTCTCCCCCTGTGCCCCAACCTGCCACTGAGATCCAACCCCCCTCTGAGGACACAGGCACTACCGTCTCCTGGCCTGCACCCACACCCTCACCTCCGCTGTCCTCGGCCCCATCCAGCAATGTCTCTCAGCGCAGCGTCCAGACGTCGCTAGCGCCACTGTTTGAGCACAAGCGCAAGTACGCCGCCACGCCACGCTCAAGCGTTAAACGTGCACATTGCCAAATTGATCAGTCTGGAGATGCTGCCGTATAGGCTTGTGGAAACGGAGGCTTTCAAAAGCATGATGGCGGCGGCGGCCCCGCGCTACTCGGTTCCCAGTCGCCACTACTTTTCCCGATGTGCCGTCCCAGCCCTGCACGACCACGTCTCCCGCGACATTGTACGCGCCCTCACCAACGCGGTTACTGCCAAGGTCCACTTAACAACAGACACGTGGACAAGCACAGGCGGGCAGGGCCACTATATCTCCCTGACGGCACATTGGGTGAATTTAGTGGAGGCTGGGACAGAGTCAGAGCCTGGGACCGCTCACGTCCTACCCACCCCCAGAATTGCGTGCCCCAGCTCGGTGGTGGTATCTGCGGTGGTGTATGCTTGCTCCACTAAACCACCCTCCTCCTCCTCCTCCTACGCAACCTCTGTCTCGCAATCAAGATTAGTCAGCAGCAGCACGTCGCCAGCAGTCGGTGTCGTGCGGCATGGCAGCACAGCGGGGGGCAAGCGTCAGCAGGCCGTGCTGAAACTACTCAGCTTAGGAGAGAAGAGGCAGACGGCCCACGAACTGCTGCAGGGTCTGACAGAGCAGACCGACCGCTGGCTTGCGCCGCTGAGCCTCCAACCGGGCATGGTCGTGTGTGACAACGGCCGTAACCTGGTGGCGGCTCTGCAGCTCGGCAGCCTCATGCACGTGCCATGCCTGGCCCATGTCTTTAATTTGGTGGTTCAGCGCTTTCTGAAAAGCTACCCACACTTGTCATACCTGCTCGGAAAGGTGCGCCGGGTCAGCGCACATTTCCGCAACTCCAAGAAGGACGCTGCCACCCTGCGGACCCTGCAACATCGGTTTAATCTGCCAGTGCACCGATTGCTGTGCGACGTGCCCACACAGTGGAACTCTACGCTCCACATGTTGGCCAGGCTCTATTAGCAGCGTAGAGCTATAGTGGAATACCAACTCCAACATGGGCAGCATAGTCTTTACAGAAGAGTGGGCCTGGTTGGCAGACATCTGCCAGGTCCTTGGAAACTTTGAGGAGTCTACCCAGATGGCAAGCGGCGATGCTGCAATCATTACCATCACCATTCCTCTGCTATGCCTCTTGAGAAGTTCCCTGCAAAGCATAAAGGCAGACGCTTTGCGCTCGGAAACAGAGGCGGGGGAAGACAGTATGTCGCTGGATAGTCAGAGCACCCTCCTGTCTATATCTCAGCGCGTTGAGGAGGAGGAGGAGGAGCATGAGGAGGATGAGGAGGAGGGGGAAGAGACAGCTTGGCCCACTGCTGAGGGTACCCATGCTGCTTGACTGTCATCCTTTCAGCGTGTATGGCCTGAGGAGGAGGAGGATCCTGAAAGTGATCTTCCTAGTGAGGACAACCATGTGTTGCGTACAGGTACCCTGGCACACATGGCTGACTTCATGTTAGGATGCCTTTCTCGTGACCCTCGCGTTGCACGCATTCTGGCCACGACGGATTACTGGGTGTACACACTGCTCGACCCACGCTATAAGGAGAACCTTTCCACTCTCATACCCGAAGAGGAAAGGGGTTCGAGAGTGATGCTATACCACAGGATCCTGGCGGACAAGCTGATGGTAAAATTCCCATCCGACAGCGCTAGTGGCCGAAGGCGCAGTTCCGAGGGCCAGGTAGCAGGGGAGGCGCGGAGATCAGGCAGCATGTACAGCACAGGCAGGGGAACACTCTCTAAGGCCTTTGACAGCTTTCTGGCTCCCCAGCAAGACTGTGTCACCGCTCCCCAGTCAAGGCTGAGTCGGCGGGAGCACTGTAAAAGGATGGTGAGGGAGTACGTAGCCGAACGCATGACCGTCTTCCGTGATGCCTCTGCCCCCTACAACTACTGGGTGTCGAAGCTGGACACGTGGCCTGAACTCGCGCTGTATGCCCTGGAGGTGCTTGCTTGTCCTGCGGCTAGCGTCTTGTCAGAGAGGGTGCTTAGTGCGGGTTGGGGAATCATTACAGATAAGCGTACCCGCCTGTCAACCGACAGTGCCGACAGGCTTACACTCATCAAGATGAACAAAGCCTGGATTTCCCCAGACTTCTCTTCTCCACCAGCAGACAGCAGCGATACCTAAACAATACGTAGGCTGCACCCACGGATGGAAGCATTGTTCTCTATCACCATCAAAAACATGGACCTTTTAGCTTCATCAATCTGTGTATAATATTCATCCTCCTCCTCCTGCTCCTCCTCCTGAAACCTGACGTAATCATGCCGAACGGGCAATTTTTCTTAGGCCCACAAGGCTCAGTCATATAATTTTTGTAAACAATTTTTATACGTTTCAATGCTCATTAAAGCGTTGAAACTTGCACCTGAACCAATTTTTATTTTAACTGGGCTGCCTCCAGGCCTAGTTACCAATTAAGCCATATTAACCAAAGCGATTAATGGGTTTCACCTGCCCTCTTGGTTGGGCATGGGCAATTTGTTTGAGGTACATTAGTACTGTTGGTACACCAATTTTTTGGGGCCCTCGCCTACAGTGTAATCCAATTAATTTTTTGCCCACCTGCATTAAAGCTGACGTTACATCAGCTGTGCTGGGCACTGCAATGGGATATATTTATGTACCGCCGGTCGCTTCCTGGCACCCACCCATGCTGTCGGTCCACACGGAGTTGTAACTGCATGTGTCCAGTTATAAAGAACCCCAGTCTGACTTGGGCATGCAGTGTGGGCCGAAGCCCACCTGCATTAAACATGACATTACCTCAGCTGTGATGGGCAATGCAATGGGATATATTTATGTACCGCCGGTGGCTTCCTGGCACCCACCCATGCTGTCGGTCCACAGGGACTTCACAATAGGGAGTTGTAGCTGCCTGTGTCTATGAATTAAAAACCCCGGTCAGGTTGGGGCATGCAGCGTGGGCTGAAGCCCACCTGCATTTAATCTGACGTTAGCTCTGCTGTCCAGGGCACTGCAATGGGATACATTTATGTACAGCCGGTGGGTTCCAGGGAGCCACCCATGCTGTGGGTGCACACGGAATTCCCATTGCGGAGTTGTACCTGCCTGTGACTATTTATAAAAAAACGCGGTCTGACTGGGGGATTGCAGACACCTTGACAGAATGAATAGTGTGTGGCACATAGGTTCCCCATTGCTATGCCCACGTGTGCAGCTCCTGATGGCGGTGGCACAGGATTATATTTCTCATTGATTCTGTACAGCATTGTGGGCTATCGCCCCGCCCCTTTTAAAGACGGTCGCTGCCTAGCCGTGCCAACCCTCTGCAGTGTGTGCCTGCGGTTCCTCCTCATGGCAGACGCACTTATAAATAGACATGAGGGTGGTGTGGCATGAGGGCAGCTGAAGGCTGCGCAGGGACATTTTGGTGTGTGCTGTGGACACTGGGTCGTGCGGGGGGGGGGGGGGGGGGGGTTGGGCAGCATGTAACCCAGGAGAAGTGGCAGCGGAGTGTCATGCAGCCAGTGATTGTGCTTTGTTGGAGGTAGTGTGGTGCTTAGCTAAGGTATGCATTGCTAATGAGGGCTTTTCAGAAATAAAAATTGTTGGGAGGGGGGGGGGCCTGGGGGGGGGGCCTGGGAACTTGAGATGCAGCCCAACATGTAGCCCCTCGCCTGCCCTATCCGTTGCTGTGTCGTTCCCATCACTTTCTTGAATTGCCCAGATTTTCAGAAATGGAAACATTAGCGAGCATCGGCGATATACAAAAATGCTCGGGTCGCCCATTGACTTCAATGGGGCTCGTTATTCGAAACGAACCCTCGAGCATCACGAAAATTTCGTCCCGAGTAACGAGCACCCGAGCATTTTGGTGCTCGCTCATCTCTACTCCTCATGTATTCAGCGCATCCTCGACACCTTGGTACGCCTTCATTGACATGTACACTTGGTCCTGACCAGGCATGCTTTCTGGCATATTTTACCACAGCCTGTGGCGTAAATTCTATATAAATCTGACTGTCCCTGGTGACCACGCCCATTATGACAAGTCCAACCCACTTTTTGGGAAAGTGGCAGATTCAGTGCAGGAGGAAGCAAAGTCACAAAATTTTTGAGTGAGTGAAGCTTTCGCAAAAATTTGCTTTTCTACTCCAGAATTCTGCCGTAGTTTAATTAGTGAATGCCCCCCTACTCTGTGCTGTGATTTTCTTCTATTAGTTTTCCTAAAAATGTATGTAATAGTTGACAACTGGATGGTCTTCATTTCACTTTTAATTGGGTATATTGTGAAACAATCTTACACTGTCCAGTTAGTTTCAAACATTGTAAGAACATACCCTCTTAACAAAAGAAATGGTAATACACAGTTGTCCATTTATTCACATTTCATGAGTTAAAAAAAAAAAAAAGTCACTCCAGAGTTTTCAAGACTACTAAGATCTCACCCTTAAGGGCCTGGTCAGATCAGCGATTTTTTTGGCGCATGAATAGGCGCGCTAAAAAAATTGCATCTCACAAATCTTGTGACTGGGCAAAATTTCTAAGCACAGAAGAGCCGATCTTCATGTGCCTGAAATTCGCCCATTCCCTAGTGCAGCTGCACTTGGAGAAGTGCAGCTGCTTCAGGAGGAGAGAAAGAAGAAGGGATATCCCCGTAGCGCAGAGAGAGTGGGATGAGGCTTGAATGAGTGGGCAGGGCTATAGGGATTCTCATAGAGATTTCCTATAGAAAACCATACAGGGGGTGCCGCTAGAGGGGCGGGGTTAGAGGTGGATCCGGGAATCTCCTACTGGCTCTGCTACTGGGCAATTGCCCAGCAGGGGGGCAGGAGGAATATCCCGCTGCTTACAACTGGGCATTTAAAAGTTGCTGCCAAGAAGCACTTTTTAAATGTCCCATTGTAAATTCCTGTTAGTCCCCGTGGGAATAAAAGGAACCCTCAGAGAGTCCCCTCATCGCCATGGGGATTAACAGGAGTTTACAGCAGGACATTTAAAATGTGCTTTCTGGGCAGCAGGTTTTAAATGTCCTGCTGTAAGCAGGGGAGAATCTATTCCCTGCACAGAAGTTTCCATTAGGGCTGCCTGTCCACGGGTGATGATCCTCGGGTGATAAATTGCCATGAATCACACTCTGTAAAGCTTTCCATAGGGTTGCTATGGAAAGAGCAGCGCTGTCGTCCACGAGCGGAGAATCATAGCGATTCTCTGCTAGCGGGATTTAAATCGCTGCATGCTGCGATTGCCGCGATTCTCTGTGGTGTGCCTATCTATTAGATAGGCTCATCTCGGAGACTTGTCAGTGCTTCCCCGTCCTCCCCAGTAGTGGAATATCGCTAGCGATATTCCAACTTGGCCGTGGACAGGAGTCAATGGAAACTCCTGAAACGCTGTCCTATCTTTGTTACATGCGCTCCATTTAGCACACCTACATTCTCTCATGTAAGCGCTTCTATAGGAACCCATTGGTTCTTTTAGAAGTGCTCTTTTTGAGCGCACATAAAAATCGCTCATCTGACTTAAGGGCTTCTTCACATGGGCTTTTTTTGTATTAGTTTTTTTTGCAAGCCAAAACCAGAAGCGGGTCCAAAATACTGAAGTAATGCAAATCTTTTTATCCTACTTTCTCTCTATAGGTTCCACTCCTGGATTTGGCTTGCAAAAAACTGATACAAAAAAAGCCTGTGTAACGTAGCCCTTAGCTTCCTTCACATACTTGTTTTCTGGTACTTTTTGGGGGCTTATGAAAAATACCATGAAATCCATGTAGTTTTCTTTCAGCCACACATTTTTCACATGCATTTTTTCACAGTTTTATTTTTTTGCCCTTAGAGAAGTTTGTGGGAAAATATCTGGAAAATTGCAATACCTATGGTAGGCTGCATTTTGGAAAAAAAAATTGACAAGAATCCAGAAAACGCATTAATGGGGAGGAAAAACAAAAACATACATTGTAATGCATTTTATAACTCTTTATTGATCTATAGCTAATATCTGGCTGTAGCATTAATTTGCTAAAAAAATAAAAAGAAGGAAAAAACATGATGGATTTTCCTTAAAGTACTTTGTGTGAAACCACCTTTAAGCCAGTTTCAGATGAGCATATTTTAACATGTCCGTAATATAGATCCATGATGCGAACATGGAAAGATGATATTACAACTGTATGCCCCTAGTATTTACCTCTGTATTTGCTGTCATTGGTTTTATTTTCTACAGGGCAAATTCAGATACATATTTGCCTAATAGAAAATCATATTAATATGGAGACAAAAATGACAAAACTAGGTCATCAGGGTATACTGTGTATTCATGAAGTTCTTTGTAGTTTACAGAAGTTCATGTATGAAAGTTCTGGAAGGTTCTGATTGCTCTATGTAGTCTCATGCTTATGTGTATTGTCAGTACGTTTTATGTTGCATGAATATGAAGTGTATTGCCTAGCTGCAGCACTGAATTGGTTACTGTCTGGGACATGTCTGGAAATGTAAACTTCCAAAAATGAGAGTTGGAATCTGATACAAGATGTGATACGGGCCGGCTTCAGGGTTCTAGTCCCCTATTCCATTGCCTCTAGCTTGGATGCAAAATGTGATACAGGCAGGCATGGAGGCTCTAGTACCCTGTTGTACCCACTCTAGCTTGGATACAAAATGTGATACAGGCAGGCATGGAGGCTCTAGTACCCTGTTGTATCAACTCTAGCTTGGATACAAGATGTGATAAAGGCGGACATGGAGGCTCTAGTTCGCTATTGTACCGTGTCTAGCTTGGATATAAGATGTGATACGGACAGACATGGAGGCTCTAGTACCCTGTTGTACGACCTCTAGCTTGGATGCAAGATGTGATACGGGCAAGTAGGTGGCATGCAGGTTCCGTATGGTATCCTGTGGCATATCAGTCCACATTTGCTGTAACTAAGACTCTAGATTGTGCAAACTCATAGGCTGTCAAAGTTGGTGTCCCAGATGGTCCCATACATGTTCTATTATTGATGATATGGCGAGCAGGCATGTCACAGAAGTGTGGTAATGCTGTGGAGGCATTCCTGTGGCATACTTGCTGTGTGCGGGTGAGCATTATCTTGCTGGGAAATGTCACTTGGAAGCCGCAATGAGAGGAACACACATGGCTGCAGGACGTCCTGAACATATCGCTGAGCAGTCACTATCCCTCATACCACTACTAGGGGTGACTGACTGTTACATGTGATGGCCCCCCCAGACCATCACACCAGCAGTGGTAATAGTGTACCACAGCAAAGGTAGGATTGAGATGCTCCCTTCTATTTATCACTTGAGCTATCTGCACAGGGAGGGATGTGGTGTTTCCACCCGCTCTCTTGTATTAGTACATTGGTAAGTATATGGCCGCTTTCTGTGATTTTTTTCAGTATATTCCCTTTTCAGTGATTTTCATTGATGTTATTATAGTGACTTAAAAGAAAACGAGGACCCTTGACACAGGCTTGTGAGTTTGGGCATTTTGACCGAAATATTAACCAATACCTTGTATTTATCAGTACGTATCAGTAACATGCAGAGTGGCTTTGAACGCTGGGGCGTTCAGAGTGCTAGTGGCAGTGTAGTTCACCTATGAGGTGCAGGGCAACCCACTGGATTGAAAAATGGCATTATTAATTAATAGTTTGTAAGCTTGCATGGCTGACACCCTTTGTATGCTATATCTGTGTGCAAGTAGAGTACTAAGCAGCCACCCCCCTCAGTATGAGAAAGGTGTGTTAGTGGTTGTTCATCAGTACTTTGCACCTGTGTAATGCTCCTCCATTTAGCAGTTTGGACTGCCTGCATGTGGAGGAATGTGGTGCTTCTACCTGCGCTATTGCATTAGTACAGTGGTAAGTATATAGCCGTTTTCTGTGACTTTTTTTTTTGTATATTCCCTTTTTCAGTTTTTTTTACCTCTAGGTCTCCAGATATGAACACGGCTGTCATCAATGCCCAAACAGTGGGTGGGAGGGGATTGGGGTCATTTGTCTTCTCCTTTAGGGCTTGAGCAGCTATCCTCCTCAACTCCCACATATTCCCCTCTGTCCCCTGCAGTCCAGAGTCTGCCTCCACAGGATCATAATATTACACAGCCATCGGTCCTAGCATGCTCCCCTGCTTCTACTATGTCCAGCAATAGAGAGTTCACCTCAGATAACAATGAGGACTGGGAATGGCATTCTTATATTCCGGTTTTCGGAGAATTTTCTTGTCTTGATTTTTTAAATCAGCATATTCGATTACATAAAACCTGAAATGTCCCTTTCATTCAGACAAAAAAGATCACCGACACTAGAGGCTATTGAGTGTATTCTGACTAGTTCCGTTAGGCCTCCTTCCCACGAACGGATTTCCGCCGCGTAATTCGCGGCGAAAATCCGCTGCGTTGCCCGCAGCTATTAGGTTCTATTGAACCTAATAGCACAATGCTCACGATGCGTAATTCCAGCGCGGAATTACGCACCGCGATTTCTCCCGTCCTCACCCGCAGCATGCTCTATTTTCTGCGGGTGAGGACGGGCTGTACGCACTGACGGCTTCCATTGCAGTCAATGGAAGCCGTCCGTTCACGCTATCTCCCGCTGTAACCAGCGGGAGATAGCGTGAAAAAACGCTTTCCCGCCCACCACCGCGCGTCATATGACGCCAAATGACGCGGCCGGCCGCGTCACGTGACACGGCCGGCCGTGCACGTGACACGGCCGGTGACGCGGCGGTGGTGGGCGGTGACGGGCGGTGACGCGGCGGTGGTGGGCGGGGAAGCGATTTCACGCTATCTCCCGCAGGTAAGTATAGGGGCTCTGGGGGGCGCCGTGACGGGCTTCACTGCGTAATATTACGCGGCGGACCCCGTCACGCTCGTGGGAAGGAGGCCTTAATGTTTTCTCCAGCCAGAGCTAATATCTGTTGGTTGTTTATTTGTTTTTTTCCCCTTAAGAACTACTTCTTGTCTAATTTCCTTGGTTTGGGCAGCTGGCCCTTTTAAGGGTTGAATTCTCTTTATTGAGTCCATTTCTGTTTGTCCTTGCTTTCTTAGCTTTAATATAATCAGTTAAGTTCCTTTTTGAGAAGACTTTAGCCTACTACCCCTTACCCTTCACAGCTTACTTCAGGCTTGGAAGAGCCATAAGTAGGTTCAAAAGCTTGCTATAACATCATGTCTTTTTGTTAACCTTTAGAAGGTATCATATCTACAAGATTGCTTTGTATCTCTTGCTGAGAACAATCCCATTTCATATATGCTAAGCATGTTGACAGCCTAGTGAGAACAAAACATACCAATTGCAAATGGGTAAGAATATTTTGTAATAAATACAGAGTACAACCTTTTCTAGGGATTAAATATAGTTCAAGGGCTCTCCAATAAAATATCAGCATGAAGCCAACCTTTCTTCCTTTCTTCCTAAAAGAAATTACATTTCAAACAGGTTATTGAACCATGCATAACAGGTTAATTTGCGATATGTAGAGTCAGACCACCCGTAGTGTTTTTTTCTGTGAATGCCTTCAGGTATAACATAAAAAAATAAAAGTTATGAGATACATGTTTGAACTAGTACTTTAATGAAGGTCAGAAGCTGGTTATTTACAATACAGGGTACAGTACAATAAGAAAGGAGTGGCAAACTACCATGGAAAGTGTCCTGTTCTAGAGTAAATGAGTTCATGTTTAATGGTGCAGTTTTGTAATGAGAACTGGCAAGGTAAACTGCAATAATTATTAAATATTAAACAGAAGTCGGCACCAGGAAACTTACTACAACAACAGTAAAAGATTTATTGGTAAGTATATGATATGAAATGAAAGTTTTATATGAAAATGAAGCAGTAGACAAGCATACACCCTGTGAGCATATCGGGATAACAATCCTCGCTGCAGCTCTCTATGCTATTTACTGGCTAAATAAAGACAATTACATTTTATTTTTCATTAATGTGGTAGACTAATAAATTTGTGGTCAATGCCAAGCAAAAAAAAATCATACACATAAAAAATAATTATGCAAACCTTAGCATGAAGCTAAGTTTTATTATACTTAAAAGGATTTTGAAGTTTAGTAGTCACTATCGTCACGGGGGTGGTGTCAAATATAATTAAACTAGGGTCAGACTGGTCTGCTAGAAGAATAGAGGATTCACTGTTGGACTCTGGCAACCTATAACTAAGGAGGATATCATGTTCTCTTATTACTGACACTAATGGATAGATAGAAAAATAGCACAGGTATATATATTCATTGATCTACCAGGCATTACTGTTACTGGGCTGACACCAAATAAATGGATATGTTTTGTGCTATGCATGTTCCTGGGTAGTACAGCTAATGGACCATTTTTGATAGAGATATCCGTTTGTTACAATACGTATATCATTTTATAACTGATTAGAGGATGGAAAGAATGCTATGTATCTTAATATTGCCCCCTCATGTGGTCTATATTGTCCAAGTGCTCAGTCATGACTTGGCACTGATTTAACCCTTTAATGACCAGCCCTTTTTCGAATTTTAATTTCTCATCCCTATTGTCCCAGTGCCATAACGTTTCTTATTTTTCTATAACATAGTCGTATGTGGACTGCTTTTGCAGGAAAAGTTGTATTTTAGAATTGTACCATTTAATGTACAAGATAATGTATTGAACATTTAAAAAAAATATATAAGGGGAGTGAAATAGAAAAATGCATTTCTGTGGCATTATTTTTGAGGGTTTTATTGTTTTATTTTTATGGTATTCACTGTGAGGTATAAAAAATACATGTTCACTTTATTCTGTTGGTCAATATGATTATAGCAATACCACATTTGTTTAGTTTTTGTTTTAAAACTCTTTTTAAAAATTGCTTTTTGTCTCCATATTCGGAGATTCAACACGTTTCTATTTTTCCATTGATGGAGCTGTGTGAGGGCTTGGTTTATATGGGGCAAGCTTTCGTTTTTATTGGCACTGCATTGGGATTCATGAAACTTTTTGATCACTTTTTACTCCATTAATGAGGTGGGGTTCCTACAACCCCCCACCCACCATCACCACCACCACCAATTCTGGTTTTGTGTATTTTTATTTCTCTTATGGTATTTAATGTGTGAAGCAAATGGTACAATATTTTAAAAGTTTTATGTTTACAGTTTTTTTTGGCTCACTATAGAATTTGAACGTGCAATCACTTGTCCAATATATTGCCATACTTCTATATTGCTGTAAATTATACTTTTCAAAGCTATTCTATTAATCCCTGGAATGGCTTAATATACTTCAATACAATGCAATCCTAGGAGCTCCACTAGGCCTTACACTGTCATGTAAACCCATCAGCCCCCAGCAAACATGTGAAGAAGGCCATTGCGGTGACAGAGGGATTCTCCTCTATTTATTGGCTTAGATGCTGTGATCAGCATTGACTACAGCATGCAAGTGGTTAAAAGGCCGGCATCATAGTTAGCTTTTATTGCAGGTTGGAGGATATCTGTGGATAAAACAATCTGTTATATTGCTTCAGCAGTGGACTATACTGAATTGTATCTGCAAAAAGAAAAAAAGCCAATTTTTGTATAGTCTCTGGCCTTATGGTCTATTTTAAGGGGCATTGCTCTGCCATACATAGCCTGGCTATTGAGGTTCATACCTCTCCTGACTGCTGTTTCTGAGCATTGATATTGACTATTGGTTGTTCCTGACCTTAGGAATGTTCCTTCCTACACACTTGCCTTGTTCTTTGAATTGTCTGTTTCATACCTGTTACAGAAAAAAAGGAAAAGGTGTATAGACTCCAAGTACCTGTTGTCTGAATTCTCATTCTGACCCTTCGCTATGCTTCTGACTATCTTCATGTCTTTTCCTCTAGTGATAACTCTTGGTTTCATTCCTGATTATGCTACTACTGTATCAGTGCTACTGCTGTCAATCCATGATTATTCTGGGGACCGCAACAAGAGAATCTTCTTTTTGCAGCAAGATCCACACCCCCTTGCAGAGGTTAAAGGTGAAATCTAGGGGATTGCTTAGCCTCCACACTCAGTCTTGTCCATGTCAAGCAGATTTCAGCTTAGAGAATGCACTGTCTGATATGTGATTACAGTGGCATCTTTCTTTTCTTTCCAGAATCCCCCTACTCCTTGGAAACAGGGGCATATAAAGGATTTTCTCACAAAGGGGGTGTTTCCTGTTGACCCCCTTGGTCCTTTCTGTCTTAATATACTTACTATTGGACTGTTTTTGGACTTGGGACAGTATTGCTTACCTTTCAGTATGTAAACGGTTCTTTCTGATTGTCTGGCTTCATCATTAGAAAATGTGAGAACACTTACTGAGGACACCAATGGACAGCAGGAACTGTTCATATACTGAGAAGCAAGCAGTGGGACAGTGTCACTCAGTGTCTGGTGGTCTCCCAGGAAAGTAAACAAGCTGCCTGTTTATTCTTCACACATACAGCCAACAATGTTCTACAGGCCCCCTGAAATTAATATAGTGCCACACACAGTACTCCATGATTACAAAAGTGCCGAACATTGCACTCTAAATATAATGGTGTTCCAAACAGTTTCCCCTGAAATTAATAGATCCATACAGTGCCCCCTGAGATTAAGTGTCACACACATTGCCCCCTTCCTGAATATAAGAGTTTCCAACACCATTGAGGTCCTATTACCTAGTGAGGGAGTCAGCCTGGTCAGTGCTGTGGAGCAAGTGCCAGAAAAGTCCTCTACCAGTCCCATTTGTAGCTGCTGCTTCATGCTGCAAGATGGGGCTGGTGGTGCCACGGCATGACTGCAGGTTCCACAATAAGCAATGGGGCAGGAAGCAGAACAAGGAAGTGCATCTTCATGATTGGCTGAATAGTGCTGGGAGTCAAATAATTTCCTCTCCCACACTCATCACCTCTAAAACTGCCGGAAGGGTAATCTCCATCTCCATCATGCAGAGCCTCCATAATGGCTGACCATGCATGAAAAAAATTTCTGAAAAGGGCATATTTAATTGTGAAATTACCCTTTTGTGAATGCCTCTGAATGGAAGGATAAAACATGTACAGTACAGAGGTGCATAAGCATCAGAATACTCAACAGTGTCAAGCACAAAGGCAAAATCCCTTTAGACCAGAAAATCCATGCAACACAGCAGACATGCAAAGCCATGTAGTCTGTTAGTTTACACAACTTTACACTTTAGGCAACACTAAGATTTTGGCTGTAGAATATACTTGAACTAGATCTACAAACAACTTGATGGAATGTCATAGAATGGAGAGTTGAGGGAAGCTGAGCTAGCAGTAGCAAAATCCAAAGCCAGGAATGGCTGGGTCCTTAGACATGTGTCTAGGGATGCCGACTTAAACAAGTATCTGTACATCACTTCTTTGGATATTTATACTACGTACCTCTCCAATGACCTTTGACTGAACTAAGGCAGCACACAGTCCTTACTGTTTTACTGTGTAATTTATGAAAGTGACTTATTTTCTGTGAGCCAGAGAAAGTCCCCACCTTTTTACTACACTAACACATTATAATATCACATTATAAAAGTACAAAGAAACTGCTCCTTTTGTGGGGGGAAATACAAAATTGACAGTGGAAAATTAAACAGCGAAGAGAAAAATGCTTTAAAAAAGAAAAATACATCTCAGTGTATTCAAAGTTAATGGAATTATACAATTTCCTATGGCTAAATATAACTGTAACTCGCTTATCTTTTCAACATACTATGCAGTAAATTTTTGCCAATTGCATCAAATCCCTGTTGGTTAAGATGAATGTGAAATCTACTTAGGTATTGCTTGTGCATTTAATACTTTATCATTACTTTTTATGAAACATTATTTAGACAGATGCATCAACTACAAAGGAAACAGATTAGTACTGATAACACAATTATAATGACAAAAATTGAAATAATACTGCAGTCGAAAAGAGATATAGAGTCAGATGAGGATTGCTAAGGGCCTTTTTACACTGAACGATAATTGTTCAGATTCTCGCTGGTCACAGGACTGAATAATGGGCGATAATTCGTTCGTCATTCAGTTTCTGCAGGCCTAAAAAGCAAATGACTATTGGCTTCTGTAAACAGGCAGTCATTCATTAATGAATGACTGCCTGTTTATTGTGAATGGGGGCGTACAGTCATTACAAGTAGCCATTACATCACGTATTTAATAGATTTATAGCATCACGTTTCAAAGTTGGCAATATTTGTACCAATGTGTGAATACATCACCATGTTTAAAAGTTGTCAGCAGGTAAATTAGATTTAAAAACACATAACACAACATTATCTTCATCTGGTTAGTACGTAGTATTTACCCCAGTTTAGCTTGAAGGTTTTCAGGTACTCGGGCTGACTGTGAGTGATTAAGAAACAAGTGTCTTTCGAAACGTGTCAGATGTAGACATGGTGTTGCACGATATCTACAATTTGTAATTTTATGGACTTTTTTGAATAAAATAAGTGTTTATAAAGAGCCGGCTTGTCTCCTTTGTTGTTTACTGAACTTTGTAATATTACCATATTGGAAAAATAGAGAAATAATGCCAGGTAATAGTAGTGCTTTTAAATATAAAGTGCAACAATGGGACTTTGTTCATAAATCCTGTGTAGCTGTTGCTCACCATTCTCGGCTCCACCTCTGGGTCTCTCTATCCCAATTGTGTGTCATGTCAACTCTCCTCCCCACTGTTCCACACAAACAATTGGCAGTGGCCCTATAGTTCTTGTCCACAACTCTCCTACTAAATATGGCTGTCTGCGGTACTAGTGCAGTATGTCTCCACCGAAAAATATGGGTTGGGCTCAGCTACAGGTAACGCCCAGCCGGGGTGCAAAAGTTCAGCCCCCCCCCCATTTACCTGTACCCATACCCAGAGGCATAACTTGAAGCTTCTGGGCCCCAATGCAAAATCTGTAACAAGGCCCACAAATATAATGCTTTATTCATAGTACTGGGCTCCCTATATGGAAAAGAGTGGCCTTATGGGCCTCCTACAACCACATCCTCTGCATCCCCTATAGTGACACCACTGACGCCCAGGTCATGCCCAAAAGCTTCCCATTGGCTCTGGCACACACACCTTCTCCGCACAGTCATGCCCACCTCTTGACTCAAGCCTCCAGAGCTCACTCAGCTTGGCATTTTCTCCTCGTTGGTCCGTCCGTCTATCCTGCCCTTCATTAGTCAGCAGCACCAGCTGCAACCCGCATGGAACTCCATGGCTCTCTTCCTTCCCTAACATAGCCATGGCAGCGTTTACCTTGAGGATGATGCCGCTGCCCATGTCCTCGCCTTCCCAGTAGTTCTCCTTGCAGGCACCCCCTCCCCCTCCACTGGTAGCTGTGTTACAAGAGGCCCTTCTCTTATGCCTCTCTTCCTGGCCGGCCGGCGACTCTCCCTCCTGGTAAGCATCCTCACTACCTGGGTGTTACCTGTAGCTGAGGCAGCCCAACCCATACTTCTGGTGGAGACATACTGCACTAATACCGCTGTCTGCTTCAGTTTGCTAAGTTTCCTGGCTCCTTCAGATGACTTCAAACTAGATGGCCTATTTCAAGCAAATACCTGCTACTGGATGCTATCTGGTAATTGGGTACATCCTTAGTGGCTCTGTTCTTATTCATTGCTTTTACTGTTGACTACTGATTTTTAGCCTGGCTCCTGACTACAATCTCTGCCTTGCTCTTTGAATACCATGCGTGATACTTCCTGTTTAATTCCTGGGTCTGCCTTCTGCCTGGTTACTGACTATGCTTCTGTCCTATTCGCTGCCTTATTACATCCCGTCTGCTCTTCTGCTCTGCCATTCTACCTGCAACAATTCCCAATCTGAGACTATCAGGGTAAAATCAGGCAATCCCTTAGACTCCACACCCCAGGCTACTCAGCACGAGTTAGATTGTAACTTTGAGAGTCCACTGTTTCCAGTATCTGGTATGTGTCACATAACAGTAATATATCTGTGCAACCCAGCTATTTGTCAATGTAAGGTTCACCTTCATTTAGTTTCAGCATTTGGCTTTTCGAACATGAGAATCACAGTCAGAGAACTCCATGCTCCCAACTCTCTCATTTTTCAGAGACATTCTTGAGGCCGCCAGTGATGGCCACGCATAGCCCACACAAAATCGCAGCATGCTGCGATTTCTCCCCTGTGAGTGGAAAATGACAATTGATTTCATGGGCAGGAAATCACATTTTCTCATTTTCTCAATCCGCAATGCAAATCAACCCATGAGCAGGAGGCCTGAATTGAATATATCTCTTTTAACACTATTTGTTTTTTTACTATGTCTAAAATTCTGTGCTCATTAGCTTCAGAACCTCTTCATTTAGCATTTGGTTCTCTGCCTAACTGAAACAGAGCTTTAAAGCAATTGTATAGCAAAAGGGTGAAATGATACAACTCTGGTTCTTTCTAGCCAGCACCATATGGAGATAAGGAGCTTACTACATACAATTTCTGCATTGCATTCAATAATAAACAGAATGCAGTAAGCTCTTAGGCTGGGTTCCCATGGGACGGAAATCTCGTGGAAATCTCTTGGAATGACCGCAATGGGACCGCACGTAAATTTTGCGAGATTTTCGCAGTAGAAAGGTTGCTTCAAAACCTGCATCATTTGGCACAGGTTTTGAAATGGCTGTATACCACTGTAGAAATCTCTCCCTATAAAGAGAAGAGAGTTTGTAGTGGAAACAGCAATACAATTGACATGTCGCATATTTAGATTCCGCGTCGCATGTCAATTTCCGCGTGGCTTGTCTGCAGCAGACTGTTGGCAGCGTGTGAACGAGTATTTTGCAGATCTCGTCCACTTTGCTGCTTAGTTTTAGGATTAAAAATGCATGCGAATGTCCGCCACAATTCCGCCCCGTGTGAACCCAGCCTTAGGGCTCCTTCCCACAGTCGGATTTCCGCCGCGTAATACGCGGCGAAAATCCGCCGCGTTGCCCGCAGCTATTAGGTTCTCTTGAACCTAATAGCTCAATGCTCACGGTGTGGAATTCCATTGCGGAATTCCGCACCGTGAAATCACCCGACCTCACCCGCGGCATGTTCTATTTGCCGCGGGTGTACGCGCGGGCAGCTTCCATTGCAATCAATGGAAGTGGTCCGTCATGTTATCTTCCGCTGTAGCACAGCGGAAGATAGCGTGAAACTGCTTCCCCGCTGCAGCGCGTCACGCGCTCTATTGCGCATGCGCGCCGAAGCGTCATGCGGGATGGAAGACGCCGGATCCGCAGGTAAGTATTGGCATCTGGTCGGCGCCGTGACGGGCTCGCGGCGGAGCCCGTCACGACCATGTGCAGCCGGCCTTAGGCTTCCCTTATTGGTTTCTGCAAGTCACTAGAATTGTATCATTTTACAGCAGTTGATTTGGAGATCTGTATCACAAAAACTGAGCTCCTACCATCACAAAGATATATGAAGAATTTAATCAGCACAGAATCTTGGACCTAAAATCTCGATACTGTTAAAAGTAAAAAATTCCCTAAATTTCATACATTTTTCAGTAACATTTTTGATTGCATTGTTTTTAATACAGATATGTTTGACTCAAAAAAAATGCACTAAAATTTAGGGAGAACAGCAGAAAGAATCCACTGTTTGAAGTGCATTTCATAACACCCTGTTTACCTCCAGCATTAACATCTGGCATTTTTTTTTCTGAGAACCAAAAAAAAGCTGCAAAAAAGCCCCATCAGAAAATGTGTTTTTCCTAAAAATGCAATATGTGAAACTACCGCAATGAAGCCCAAATATAAAAATTGGTTCATATTTTATTGATCTTTGAGACATTTTGCTTTAAGGTGAAATAATTGTAATCACCTTATATCCAAGATCTAATATAAAAGGAAGTTATTACAGAGTATTATGTTTCTAATCACAGTCTGTACAGATAAATGTTCATCCATTTTATTACAAAATATCTTTGTGCCAAGTTCTTCCTATGCTTGTGAGAACATGTCTCTTTACAGGCCTCCCGACTAGTCTTCCTAGGCCTGCCAAGACTTTGTCTTAGAATGATCACAGTCAAGACATGAATCTTTCAGGCATTTTGCAGTGCATCAATCTGTCAGATGTGTCACTTAGGTTGGATATATCTACCTATCTGTTACCACTTGCTAATTAGGAATTTCACTGCTAATTGTCACAACCCCCCATATAAAATGTGTACTGAAATGCACCTTTATGCATGTGAGACTTAAAAACAAAGTAAAGTTGTAGTTTGTCTAGCACTGATAGGATAGCAGGTAAAGGATATGCTAATGTAAAATAGTGCAGCTGAAGCTTCTTAACAACTTATGAATAAACATACTGTGAGGTGTCACATAGCTTTAGGCATAAATAGCTGACATTCTATAGCAGCAATGGTAACTAGACTGAGAGTAGAGAAAACAGTATCTATGACTTACTTCTCGCTTCCTGCCAGTTCTTCACAGTTCCCAGATGTTTAGTGAACTTTGATTTGAGGTGTTTAAAACTGTATAAATCGCACCCTTGTTTGATAATAGAGCCAAACATTAACAAAAATGTGTTGATTCAGCTTTCACTTCTTTAATACATTATGAAATGTGTTTTATTTTTGAAGTATAGATAAAGCTTGTCCACTTATGTATCTGTTATTCACAGCAGATCAGTAAAGCCTTTATTTCTATGTAGCATAAAATAGGAACACAAATGTGCCTAAGTGACACTTTATGACCACAGTCACATTTGATATTAAAGTACCTGGGAGCAGCACCATTGCTGAAAAAAGAGCAAAACATGCTGTTAATACATCATTTTTCCTAGCACTGGACAGCACTGTTACCCCATAACAATTCTACACAAGTCATTATTAGATGTAGCTTACCCTGGTCAAAGTTGCTGGAGGTGAAAGAAACGCCACAAAAATATGGGGTCTTGGACACTTATGGGGTCGTTTTGGCTATTAAGAGAACGCTATTGCTGTTACATTACTTTGGTTATCATGGTTGCAGCAACATTAAGGCTTTCATGGGAGCTTTGTGATTATATCGCTATTATGGAGGCTCTGTAGACTGTAATGGGAGCACCCAGTGTGGATTAAACTTTTTACACATAGAGCTTATATCATTTTAGGACTGCTTGTAAAACATAATTTTACACAAATCTAAATACTCAAAGACAACGCTTACCTGGACTTGTAATAAATATGAAAAACAGCAAAAGGTCCCTAGTAGAGATGAGCGAGCATGCTCGCTTAAAGGGGTTGTCCCGCGAAACAAAGTGGGGTTCAGCACTTCTGTATGGCCATATTAATGCACTTTGTAATGTACATTGTGCATTAATTATGAGCCATACAGAAGTTATTCACTTACCTGTTCCGTTGCTAGCGTCCTCGTCTCCATGGTGCCGTCTAATCTTCAGCGTCTAATCGCCCGATTAGACGCGCTTGCGCAGTCCGGTCTTCTCCCTTCTGAATGGGGCCGCTCGTGCCAGAGAGCGGCTCCTCGTAGCTCCACCCCGTCACGTGTGCCGATTCCAGCCAATCAGGAGGCTGGAATCGGCAATGGACCGCACAGAAGACCTGCGGTCCACCGAGGGTGAAGATCCCGGCGGCCATCTTCACAAGGTAAGTAAGAAGTCACCGGAGCGCGGGGATTCGGGTAAGTACTACCTGTTTTTTTTTTTTTATCCCTGCATCGGGTTTGTCTCGCGCCGAACGGGGGGGCTATTGAAAAAAAAAAAACCCGTTTCGGCGCGGCACAACCCCTTTAAGGCTGATGCTCGATCGGGCATCGGTCTTGTCGGGTAAGTGATTACTCGACCGAGCACCATGATGCCTGTTCTCCGGGCATCAGTGGTCATATCCTGGGCCACATGATGTCATGAGTTGAGAAAGGTGATGTTATATCTGCTGATTGGCTGCAGCACTCACCTGACTTGTGCAGTCAGTATGGATCAGGATCGCCATGGGAGCAGGCACACTGTTTCCCAGGGGTAGAAGAGACTTGAATATAAGTTTTTTTGCTTATTTTGAGGCATGACCAGCAGTTTACATTTTTTTTTAAGTTGGACAACCCCTTTAACTCTTTAAACTACAAAAAGAATACATCAGTAGAAATGCATTAGATATGAATGCAAGTTCATGCCAAGGGTAAACCTACTGTCTAGGGTGAGTATCCAATGAGCCTTCACTCAGTGTAAATTTTGCGTTGCACAGAATCTAGTTGACCTATTTCTGGTAGATTTCAAAGAAAATGTTTCCATAGAGTTGGATAAAATCATGAAATAACACAGAAAAGATATAATATTATTAGAGATGAGCGAGCGTACTTGTCCGAGCTTGATGCTCGTTCGAGTATTAGGGTGTTCGAGATGCTCGTTACTTGAGACGAGCACCACGCGATGTTCGAGTTACTTTCACTTTCATCTCTGAGACATTTGCGCGCTTTTCTGGCCAATAGAAAGACATGGAAGGCAGTACAACTTCCTCCTGTGACTTTCCAGCCCTATACCACCCCCCTGCAGTGAGTGGCTGGGGAGATCAGATGACACCCAAGTATTTAAATCTGCCCCGCCCGCGGCTCACCACAGATGCATGCTGACATAGATCAGGGAAAGTGCTGGTGATGCTGCTGCTGCTATAGGGAGAGTGTTAGGTGTTATTTTAGTCTTCAAGAACCCCAACGGTCCTTCTTAGGGCCACATCTGACCGTGTGCAGTACTGTTGAGGCTGCTTTTAGCTGTGTTGCACAATTATTTTTTTTTTGTATATCGGGCGTGCAGACCATTGCGTCCTCAGTCTGCAGTCATTCTACAGAGTATAGGGGCAGTACTGGTGAGGCAGGGACAGTGGGAAAGGTGAAAGAGATATACTGTCTATATAGGCAGTGGGCTTTTTCAAAAAAATTGGGGAAAAATACAATATTTGGGCTGCCTGTGACCGTCTTCAGTGTACTGCGTGTCTGTTGGGGGTAGTAGTCCTAATTAATACGCACCTACGTCTCACTACAGGCGTGCGCAAAATTGTTTCCTGGCTCTGCTGTGCCCGTTACATCACCGCCATCATAGCGCCAGAGGGAAACAGTATACATAATATACGCTGCATACAGTATCTGTCTGGTGTTTCAGCTCACCATTTAAACAAATTGAAACAAAATACTTAAGGCCTACCACTGCCCTTTGGCCACTTGACTGCCTCTGCGCTGTGAATTCCACTAGCTCAGTCATACGCACCTACGTCTCACTACAGGCGTGCCAAAATTGTTTCCTGGCTCTGCTGTGCCTGTTACATCACCGCCGTCATAGCGCCAGAGGGAAACAGTATACATAATATACTCTGCATACAGTATCTGTCTGGTGTTTCAGCTCACCATTTAAAAAAATAGAAGCAAAATACTTTAGGCCTACCACTGCCCCTTGGCCACTTGACTGCTTCTGCGCTCTGAATTCCACTAGCTCAGTCATACGCACCTACGTCTCACTACAGACGTGCGCAAAATTGTTTCCTGGCTCTGCTGTGCATTCCGTAAGCGAAGTCAGTCTCCAACCACAGGCCAATAAGCGGCACATTTAATTACAGCGTTCTGTTTCTGCTCTACTCGTAATACACCATGCTGAGGGGTAGGGGTAGGCCTAGAGGACATGGACGCGGGCGAGGACGCGGAGGCCCAAGTCAGGGTGTGGGCACAGGCTGAGATCCTGGTCCAGGTGTATCGCAGCCGACTGCTGCGGGATTAGGAAAGAGGCAAGTTTCAGGGCTCCCCAGATTCATCTCACAATTAAAGGGTCCACGTGGTAGACTTTTATTAGAAAATGAGCAGTGTGAGCAGGTCCTGTCGTGGATGGCAGAAAGTGCATCCAGCAATCTATCGACCACCCAGTCTTCTACGCCGTCCACAGCTGCAATTCTGAATCCTCTGGCTGCTGCTCCTCCTTCCTCCCAGCCTTCTCACTCCATGAAAATGACACATTCTGAGGAGCAGGCAGACTCCCAGGAACTGTTCTCGGGTCCCTGCCCAGATTGGGCAGCAATGGTTCCTCTCCCACCAGAGGAGTTTATCGTGACCGATGCCCAACCTTTGGAAAGTTCCCGGGGTCCGGGGGATGAGGCTGGGGACTTCCGGCAACTGTCTCAAGAGCTTTCAGTGGGTGAGGAGGACGATGACGATGAGACACAGTTGTCTATCAGTGAGGTAGTAGTAAGGGCAGTAAGTCCCAGGGAGGAGCGCACAGAGGATTCGGAGGAAGGGCAGCTGGACGATGAGGTGACTGACCCCACCTGGTTTTCTAAGCCTACTGAGGACAGGTCTTCTGAGGGGGAGGCAAGTGCAGCAGCAGGGCAGGTTGGAAGAGGCAGTGCGGTGGCCAGGGGTAGAGGCAGGGCCAGACCGAATAATCCACCAACTGTTTCCCAAAGCGCCCCCTCGCGCCATGCCACCCTGCAGAGGCCCAGGTGCTCAAAGGTGTGGCAGTTTTTCACTGAGAGTGCAGATGACCGACGAACTGTGGTGTGCAAGGTTTGTCGCGCCAAGATCAGCCGGGGAGCCACCACCACCAGCCTCACCACCACCAGCATGTGCAGGCATATGATGGCGAAGCACCTCACAAGGTGGGACGAAGGCCAGTCACCGCCTCCGGTTTGCACCACTGACTCTCCCCCTGTGCCCCAACCTGCCACTGAGATCCAAGCCCCCTCTCAGGACACAGGCACGACTGTCTCCCGGCCTGCACCCCCACCCTCACCTCCGCTGTCCTCGGCCCCATCCAGCAATGTCTCTCAGCGCAGCGTCCAGCCGTCGATAGCGCAACTGTTTGAGCGCAAGCGCAAGTACACCGCCACGCACCCGCACGCTCAAGCGTTAAACGTGCACATAGCCAAATTGATCAGCCTGGAGATGCTGCCGTACAGGCTTATGGAAACGGAGGCTTTCAAAAACATGATGGCGGTGGCGGCCCCGCGCTACTCTGTTCCCAGTCGCCACTACTTTTCCCGATGTGCCGTCCCAGCCCTGCGTGACCACGTCTCCCGCAACATTGTACGCGCCCTCACCAACGCGGTTACTGCCAAGGTCCACTTAACAACGGACACGTGGACAAGCACAGGCGGGCAGGGCCACTATATCTCCCTGACGGCACATTGGGTGAATTTAGTGGAGGCTGGGACAGAGTCAGAGCCTAGGACCGCTCACGTCCTACCCACCCCCTGAATTGCGGGCCCCAGCTCGGTGCTGGTATCTGCGGCGGTGTATGCTTCCTCCACTAAACCACCCTCCTGCTCCTCCTCCTCCTACGCAACCTCTGTCTCGCAATCAAGATGTGTCAGCAGCAGCACGTCGCCAGCAGTCGGTGTCGCGCGGCGTGGCAGCACAGCGGTGGGCAAGCATCAGCAGGCCGTGCTGAAACTACTCAGCTTAGGAGAGAAGAGGCACACGGCCCACGAACTGCTGCTGGGGCTGACAGAGCAGACTGACCGCTGGCTTGCGCCGCTGAGCCTCCAACGGGGCATGGTCGTGTGTGACAACGGACCGTAACCTGGTGGCGACTCAGCAGCTCGGCAGCCTCACGCACATGCCATGCCTGGCCCACGTCTTTAATTTGGTGGTACAGCGCTTTCTGAAAAGCTACCCGCGCTTGTCAGACCTGCTCGGAAAGGTGCGCCGGCTCAGCGCACATTTCCGCAAGTCCAAGACGGACGCTGCCACCCTGCGCACACTGCAACATCAGTTTAATCTGCCAGTGCACCGACTGCTGTGCGACGTGCCCACACGGTGGAACTCTACGCTCCACATGTTGGCCAGGCTCTATGAGCAGCGTAGAGCTATAGTGGAATACCAACTCCAACATGGGCGGCGTAGTGGGAGTCAGCCTCCTCAATTCTTTACAGAAGAGTGGGCCTGGTTGGCTTCCAGGTCCTTGGAAACTTTGAGGAGTCTACCCAGATGGTGAGCGGCGATGCTGCAATCATTAGCGTCACCATTCCTCTGCTATGCCTCTTGAGAAGTTCCCTGCAAAGCATAAAGGCAGACGCTTTGCGCTCGGAAACGGAGGCGGGGGAAGACAGTATGTCGCTGGATAGTCAGAGCACCCTCCTGTCTATATCTCAGCGCTTTGAGGAGGAGGAGGAGGGGGGAGGAGCATGAGGAGGAGACAGCTTGGCCCACTGCTGAGGGTACCCATGCTGCTTGCCTGTCATCCTTTCAGCGTGTATGGCCTGAGGAGGAGGAGGATCCTGAAAGTGATCTTCCTAGTGAGGACAGCCATGTGTTGCGTACAGGGACCCTGGCACACATGGCTGACTTCATGTTAGGATGCCTTTCTCGTGACCCTCACGTTACATGCATTCTGGCCACTACGGATTACTGGGTGTACACACTGCTCGACCAACGGTATAAGGAGAACCTTTCCACTCTCATACCCGAAGAGGAAAGGGGTTCGAGAGTGATGCTATACCACAGGACCCTGGCGGACAAACTGATGGTAAAATTCCCATCCAACAGCGCTAGTGGCAGAAGGCGCAGTTCCGAGGGCCAGGTAGCAGGGGAGGCGCGGAGATCAGGCAGCATGTACAGCACAGGCAGGGGAACACTCTCCATGGCCTTTGACAGCTTTATGGCCCCCGAGCAAGACTGTGTCACCGCTCCCCAGTCAAGGCTGAGTTGGCGGGAGCACTGTAAAAGGATGGTGAGGGAGTACATAGCAGATCGCACGACCATCCTCCGTGACGCCTCTGCCCCCTACAACTACTGGGTGTCGAAGCTGGACACGTGGCCTGAACTTGCGCTGTATGCCCTGGAAGTGCTTGCTTGTCCTGCGGCTAGCTTCTTGTCAGAGAGGGTGTTTAATGCGGCTGGGGGAATCATCACGGATAAGCGTACCCGCCTGTCAACCAACAGTGCCGATAGGCTTACACTCATAAAGATGAACAAAGCCTGGATTTCCCCAGACTTCTCTTCTCCACCAGCGGACAGCAGCGGTACCTAAACAATACGTAGGCTGCACCCGCGGATGGAAGCATCGTTCTCTATCACCATCAAAAATGGGGACCTTTTAGCTTCATCAATCTGTGTATTATATTCATCCTCCTCCTCCTGCTCCTCCTCCTGAAACCTGACGTAATCACGCCGAACGGGCAATTTTTCTTAGGCCCACAAGGCTCAGTCATATTACTTTAGTAAGCAATGTTTATACATTTCAATTCTCATTAAAGCGTTGAAACTTGCACCTGAACCAATTTTTATTTTAACTGGGCTGCCTCCAGGCACAGTTACAAATTAAGCCACATTAAGCAAAGCAATTAATGGGTTTCACCTGCCCTCTTGGTTGGGCATGGGCAATTTTTCTGAGGTACATTAGTATTGTTGGTACACCATTTTTTTTGGGCCCTCGCCTACAGTGTAATCCTACTAATTTTATGGGCTTCGCCTGCACTCATGGTAGAGCAAGGTGTGTGGTGTTGGCCTACACTTTTGCTACATAAATGTAACTGGGGCCTTGTCTATACTGCAACTACTGAAATGTGCAAGAGACTGTTATCTCCCTAAACTGCTGCAACGGGAATGTTACTGTGGCCTGTCTTGACTGCTACTACTACTGAAATGGAACTAATACTGTGCTCCCCCTTTACTGCTGCTTCGGAATTGTTACTGGGGCCTGTCTTGACTGCTACTATTACTGAAATGGAGCTAAGACTGTGCTCCCCCTATACTGCTGCTAGTGATATGTTACTGGGGCCTGTCTTGACTGCTACTATTACTGAAATGGAGCTAATACTGTGCTCCCCCTATAATGCTGTTAGTGATATGTTACTGGGGCCTGTACCTAATGCTACCGCTGAAATGTTACTAATTCTGAGCTCTACCTATACCGCTGCTAATGCTATGTCACTGGGGTGTGGAAACGGAGGCTTCCCAAAGACATGATGGTGACGAGGCCATTTCCCACCAATGCGGTTACATTGGTGCATATAACCATGTGCATATAACTATGGACACGTGGAGAGGACACGTAGTGCCTCAAAAACATTCCCCTCCTCCTCCAACAATGAAAACATTCTTGGCAAATACCTTTGCATTGGTCCGTCTGGTGGCAGTCCAAGAATTTCACCTTTACCGACACAAGAGAGCCCCCCCACCATCCCCCCGCCACGGTCCACTTAATCCTGGCCACATTCCGAAAACCAACTAAATAAAACCGCGCTACTAGGTCCGAAGTCGCCACCACATTCCTACCAACGCGGTTACTGTTAAGGTACATATTACCAGTCTGACTGGGGTATGCACTGTGGGCCGAAGCACACCTGTATTGTATGTGACGTTAGCTCTGCTGAGCAGGGCACTGCAATGGGATTTATTTATGTACCGCCAGTGGGTTCCAGGGAGCCACCCATGCTGTGGGTCCACAAAGACTTCACATTAGGGATTTGTACCTGCCAGTGTCTATGTATTTAAAACCCCAGTCTGACTGGTGCATTCAGTGTGGGCCGAAGCCCACCTGCATTTAATCTGACGGTACCTCAGCTGTGCTGGGCACTGCAATGGGATATATTTATGTACCGCCGGTGAGTTCCAGGGAGCCACCCATGCTGTGGGTCCACACGGACTTCACAATAGGGAGTTGTACCTGCCTGTGTCTATGAATTAAAAACCCCAGTCAGGTTGGGGCATGCAGTGTGGGCCGAAGCCCACCTGCATGTAATCTGACGTTAGCTTTGCTGTCCAGGGCACTGCAATGGGATACATTTATGTACCACCGCTGGCTTCCCAGGACCCACCCATGCTGTCGATCCACACGGAGTTGTAACTGCATGTGTCCACTTCTAAAGAACCCCAGTCTGACTGGGGCATGCAGTGTGGGCCGAAGCCCACCTGCATTAAACCTGACGTTACCTCAGCTGTGATGGGCAATGCAATGGGATATATTTATGTACCGCCGGTGGCTTCCTGGGACTCAGCCATGCTGTGAGTCCACACGGAGTTGTAACTGCATGTGTCTACTTATAAAGAACCCCAGTCTGACTGGGGCATGCAGTGTGGGCCGAAGCCCACCTGCATTAAACCTGACGTTACCTCAGCTGTGCTGGGCACTGCAATGGGATATATTTATGTACCGCCGGTGGGTTCCAGGGAGCCACCCATGCTGTGGGTCCACACGGACTTCACAATAGGGAGTTGTACCACGGGGCGTGGCCTGCGACCAGCATGAGTAGTCGCATGTAAGAGGTGCTCCCCAGGGGGAACACTAGAATCCTGCCAAAATCCTGGCCTAATCGGAACCAGAGTGACCCAATCAAGACCAGCGGGCTCCTAAATCCCCAGAGACGGTTTGGACCGCGGCTGAGGGCAAGTACAACCCCTGATTTCAGCAACAGAGCCGCGGGAGAGAGGGGGCGCCAACGTCCGCCATCTTCCCGCGCCTGGTGCACGGACTGTCTCCCCATCCTGCCCTGCAACCCGGCCACTGTAAAACCCTGGTAGGCTGCTCTCCCCTACCCACCCAGCGGAGGATCCCCCCTGTCATCCGGGACCGGCTGCGCTACCCTTCCTACCCCGAGGTCCCATCGCGCTGTCTCCGGGCCGCGGGAGCCGGCGCCTGCTGTGAGCCGGGAGGGGGTGACCCCTGCCGGAACTACCGGTCCCCCACACGAAGTGCGAGACACCCCGCTGCCTGTGCGCCCGATTCGGAGCCGCTGCTGAAGGAGCCGCGGACCGGCTGCCGGCTCCGACCCCCCCGACGCCGCTCGCGGGCGCCCGGCTCCGCGCTCTGAGGCTCACCGCCCGCTCCCTGCCGACGAACTCCTGCTTCCGGCTGGACCCGAGACGAGGCTGCGCGCCTCTCCTGCCCTGCACCGGAACGCTGCCGCCGAGCTACTGACTCCTAGGGGAGCAGCGCTGGGCACCTCCGGACCGGCGCGACTGCTGTAAGACCCGCCGGGGACTACACCCTGCTGAACCACTACACGGGGACTTTACTACCGCTATACAGCGGGAACACCTTGCGCACGGGGGCGCATTGAACGCGGACCTGGGCACTGGCCCGCTTCCGTGGTAGCGGGCCGACAAAACCGTCCTACCAACATCCTTCACCGGCTGCTGCGGACCCGGTTGCCTCCGGCGAATCTCCTGCGACGGCCCGTTCCGTTTCCGGACTACCTTGCCGCTGCTGGACCACGCTGCACGGGACACCATCTCGGGGAGGATCACCCCTCGAAACCGGCCCTGCGGAGCCGGCGACGCTGAAACTGTAAGTCTCTCTACAGGGGGCCAGGGGACAACACTCAGGACTGTGCAGACCCCTCATAGCCGCGGACCCTGAATAGGGGACATATGACACAATAAGACCACCCGGCCCCCCCCCCCCTCCCCAAAATAACCAAGGGACCGACCACCCCACTGTTATTCTCTGAACGGACTTTATCGCATCGGGACTACAAATAAAAGTCCCCGTAGTAAACAACGTACTACCCCCGACTTTGAACCGCAGTGGCGGGAGTGGACTGTTACCCCTTACGTAACCCGCAGACCGTCACTGTTCACAACAATACAAAGATGTAAACTCCGGATCCCTACAACCAAGCATTGACACTGTCTATATTACAACAATAACTCGCCATACCAAGCCAGCGAATTCTAACATGAGCACACGGGCGAAGGGCGGTTCTACCGCCGAAAAATTAAAAGAATTTTCTCGCTCTGAGACCCCTGACCACACCCCGCGTGCAGCCCGACCCATGCAAGCGAAAGAGTCCGAAGGTGAGGCGGGGCAACGCTCAGAACCCACTATGCGTCAACTCCTAGACGCGATTAATGCCTGTAAATCCTCTCTCACCAACAAAATAGAGGAAATCAAATCTGATGTCTCCCTATTAAGACAAGACCTACACAACATGCGCGACAGAATGCGGGAAATGGAGGATCGCGTCTCTAACGCGGAAGACTCACTGCACCCGTTAATTACAGCGGTCAAAAAAGCAACAAGAGCATTCTGCCAATCAAAAACAGACGAGTTGGAAAATCGCTCGCGCCGCAACAATCTGCGCATAATAGGCCTGCCCGAGAAATCAGAAGGCTCCCGTTTAGAAACATTTGCAGAAACCTGGCTCAAAACGCTACTGGGAGAAGACACCTTTTCTACCCACTTCACAGTAGAAAGAGCCCACCGAGTCCCCGCAAAACCACCACAGCCGGGAGCCCCCCCACGCCCCTTCCTAATAAGGATTCTAAATTGCAGAGATCGCGACGCTGCACTACGCCAGGCCAGACTAAAAGGCCCGTTAAAATATAACAACACAACGGTCTCCATATTTCCCGATTTTTCGGCTGAGCTACAAAAACAAAGAGCCACCTTCACAGAGGCGAAAAGGAAACTCAAAGAAAGACAGATCCCCTACTCAATGGCATACCCTGCACGTCTACGAATAGTGGCCCAGGGAAAGGTGGTCTTCCTTCAATCCCCTACGGAAGCCATGGAGTGGCTGGAGATGCATGCCGAGATCTCAAAGGGGTGAACAAACCCCCCCCCCCCATACTCGCTAGAAAGACTCTGGGCCTTGCCGCGGTCCAGATTCTCAACATCCCTTGATGTAAAGAAGATATGCAGCATAACCGAGACACCTCCAAAGCTATTATTGGAGCCCAGCGGTCAATCTTAAACCTCTAAAGGCCATCAAGAACTTCCCCCCAACAACACAACAACCGCTACTTCTTACTAGAGTGTAGCTAAATTGTTTTTCCATTCCGGTTTTCCTTTCCCCTAATATCTCCCTGTCTTTCCCCCTGTCTTCTCTCCTTTTCCTCCCCTTTCCACAATTTTCCTATCTTTGTTGTATTTTGATATCTGTGGTATAAGTTTAGCAAGATGTCAATGATTAATGGTTTGAACTGTTGCACTCTGCTCTCCACCAAAACCCTCCACAAACAGGCGCTCACACAACCCCCCCCCCCCCCCTATACTCACCAACACCTTCCCCTGACCCCCAAATCACAGACATAGGGGCTAAAATCTATACCCACGCAAATAAAGATGTCTCTAAAATGTCTTAGCTGGAACGTCCGAGGGCTCGGCACAGCACTTAAACGGAGGATAGTATTCACATATATCAGACAACTAAATCCACACGTCATCAGCCTGCAGGAGACTCATCTCATTCGAGAAAAGGCAGACACTCTCTCAAAATCATGGATCCAGTGGGCCTCCCACTCCTTTCATACCTCCTCCTCTAGGGGCGTTTCCGTACTGATCCATAAATCGGTACGCTGGAACCCAATCGTCACCCGCAGAGATCCTGAAGGAAGGTTCATATTCATATATGGAGAAATAGATTCCAAACCATATCTCATCCTATCTATATACAACCCACCTCACAACAATCTCCACCTCCTGCAGGCTGCTATTGCGTTTGCACACCACTACCCTATGGCGGAGGTAATCTGCCTAGGTGACTTCAATATGATAATGGATCGGATCAAAGATAAATTTCACATACCCTCTAACCCCACCCCGACCTCAAACTCCCCCCTGAAACAACTAATTGAGAGTGTCGGATGGGTTGACCTCTGGCGACACCACTACCCCGAAAAACGGGAATATACCTGCCACTCACGGGACACAACGCGCTGACAAGAATCGACTGTATATTCAGCTCCACAGAACTGGCGATATACCTCTCAAACATAACACACTGCCCGAGAGGTATCTCAGACCACAGCCCCATATTATTAACCCTTAAATTCCCCCAAATCAAAATAAGGCCCACCTGGAAACTACACCCATTCTGGCTCAAACTTATCGGAACGGATGACCAGATGCCATTCCACATCTCCCTATTTTTGGATGCCCACCAAGATAACACTCATCCGGCCCTGAAATGGGACACCCTCAAGGCCTATATTAGAGGATTCCTCAAATCTGCGATCACACATATTAAAAAATCAACATCACAAGCCGATAAAGAGATAGAAAGTCAGACCCTAGAAGCCGAGAGAACATACATATCAACCCCCACTGAAGCTAACTAAGCAGCCTGGCTTAGTCTATCCCGACTCCATAAACAACAAATACATGTTAGGGCCAAACGCTAACTATTCTTCTCCAAACAACACTACTTTGAGCTAGGAAACCAATCCAGCCACCTACTCGCCAACCTTATAAAACGAGAAAACCATACAAACACGATCCTCAAGATCAAAAATCAACATGGAACAGAGGTCACCGACGCCCCATCTATTACAAATAGCTTTAAAGAATTCTACGCTAACCTATATGCTTCCTCCTCCCATAACACGGTGACAGACATCCTAAATTATCTAAGTGACCTAAATTTCCCAACCCTCTCCGGGGAGCAGGTCGACCTCCTTGAGGCGCCCTTCACTCTGGAAGAGATCCAATTAACAATTCAAGAAATGGCCCTTAACAAAGCACCAGGCCCCGATGGTCTCCCAATAGAGACATATCGCAAATACCTCGAACAACTAGGCCCGCAACTCCTCGAAGTACTAAACCAAGCGCAACTAGACAAAACACTCCCAGCCTCATTTTACAAAGCCTCAATAGTAGTGATTCTGAAACCTGGAAAGGACCCTACAGACTGCGGCTCCTATAGGCCGATATCACTGGTAAATGCAGACTATAAGATCCTAACTAAAATTCTGGCCACCAGACTGAATCAGGTGATCCTATCCATCATACACCCCGATCAGACGGGCTTTATGCCAGGAAAATCCACAACCATAAACATCCGCAGAGTCCAGACAGCCATCCACCTAGGTACACAATACAACATGCCATGGGCCCTGGTATCACTTGACATGGCAAAAGCCTTTGACTCGGTGGAATGGGCTTTTCTGGAAGCATGCTTGATCCGCTTTGGGTTCGGACCTAATTTCCAACAATGGGTCAAAACCATATATAAGTCCCCAAACGCAAACATCATAGTCAATGGTATCCCATCGGCGGAATTCCAACTGACAAGAGGCACCCGACAAGGATGCCCTCTATCCCCGGCCTTGTTCGCCATAGCCATCGAGGCATTAGCAATCCGTTTGAGAAACTCCCCTAATGTGACAGGCATCAAATGGGCAGACCATGAAAGCAAACTAGGACTATACGCAGACGATACAATCCTATTCTTATCAAACCCATCAAATTCCTTTGTCCAGGCCATGACACATATAGATAGATTCTCCCATTTTTCCGGATTATATGTAAATTGGGCCAAATCAACAATCCTTTACACAGAGGTTAACCCAAAATACGACCCCCACGTCGAGAAATATGGATTAAAACCAGTCTCAAAATTCAAATATCTGGGAATGATCATGTCATATGACCACAGCAATGCAATAACAGACAACATAAACCCACTTCTAGAAAACATAAAACTCAAACTGAAATGATGGGCTAAACTACCACTATCCGTAGCCGGGCGCATAAATCTCATTAAAATGGTCATCCAGCCCAAATCCCTATATATATTTCAACATATGCCAGTGAGTGTTCCCAAACGCCTTTTCAGGACTTTAAACTCCTTAATCACAACATTTATTTGGAACTCCTCGCGCTCCAAGCTGAGCCTATCGATCCTACAAAGACCTAAAGAACAAGCCGGAATGGCCCTTCCAGACCTCTGGCTTTATTACCTAGCAGGACAGTTGCGAAACATCAGAACCTGGGTCTTAGGAAAAGAACTACCTATAGCAGACAGACAGCTTGCGAAACAAGTAACTGGTCACAATCTCCTGAATTTCCTAGAATTCCCGGAGCGCACCAAATCCACTGAACTAACCCCACTTCACAAACTGGCTCTTAATGTATGGAAAGAAGCAAAGACACTGCAGAATTACCAGGGGGTGTTGCCGGAACTTCCCCTCTGGAACAACCCTGGCCTCACCGCATTACAGTCAGTCCCAGACCCACAATACTGGATCGCCCAAGGGGCACATACACTAAATGATATATATATAGATGGAACGCTCCCCACATTTACGCAACTGCGCGATAAGCTGCAGGCCCCACACCTCCAGTTATTTAGGTTTTTTCAACTAAGACATGTCCTAAACTCCCAATTCCCCCCCCCTCTCGGCCCGTATATCTAAGTTCCCCACAATAGGCATCCTCAAATCCCAAGGACCCAAAGGCCTAATATCAGCCCTATATACACACCTCCTCTCAGCCAAAATAAGTCCGAATCCTCCCCCTGCATACGACAGATGGAAACTCGCCATCGCGTCCCTCACACCTGAGGAGTGGCAAGACATCTCTGAATCCCACCTGTCAGTGTCACCAGCTGTAAACAATAAGCTAATACAACTGTACATTATTCACCAAGCCTACCTTACCCCCAACCGATTACACAAAATGCGTAACACTACCTCAGACTCATGCCAGAGATGCCGCCAACCAAGAGCGGACTTTTGGCACCTGATCTGGGAATGTCACTTTTCAGGGAGTTTTGGTCAAAGGTGACAAATCTCCTGAACTCACTTCTACGGCCCCCACTATCCATAGAACTGGACCCCTTCTGGAAGAGCTACAACCCCGAATCCCCTAACCCCAAAAGGGCAAAGGAAGAGCAGAGTCTAGTGTTATTGTTATTTTATTGTTCTTTTATATAAATTTAAAAGTCTACTGTTACAATATGCGAACAGATAGTTCGAGATACACAGCAACTAAGTTGATGTTAATCCAATATATACAACCGTTACTGTCTATATCACCATGTGAAATGTAAAGTTTACTTCACTGTGTATCTCACAAACTGCATATTACCAATAAATAAAACGAATTTAAAAAAATAGGGAGTTGTACCTGCCTGTGTCTATGAATTAAAAACCCCGGTCAGGTTGGGGCATGCAGTGTGGGCCGAAGCCCACCTGCATGTAATCTGACGTTAGCTTTGCTGTCCAGGGCACTGCAATGGGATACATTTATGTACCGCCGGTGGCTTCCCGGGACCCACCCATGCTGTCGGTCCACACGGAGTTGTAACTGCATGTGTCCACTTCTAAAGAACCCCAGTCTGACTGGAACATGCAGTGTGGGCTGAAGCCCACCTGCATTAAACCTGACGTTACCTCAGCTGTGATGGGCAATGCAATGGGATATATTTATGTACCGCCGGTGGCTTCCTGGGACTCAGCCATGCTGTCGGTCCACACGGAGTTGTAACTGCATGTGTCTACTTATAAAAAACCCCAGTCTGACTGGGGCATGCAGCGTGGGCCGAAGCCCACCTGCATTAAACCTGACGTTACCTCAGCTGTGCTGGGCACTGCAATGGGATATATTTATGTACCGCTGGTGGGTTCCAGGGAGCCACCCATGCTGTGAGTCCACACGGACTTCACAATAGGGAGTTGTACCTGCCTGTGTCTATGAATTAAAAACCCCGGTCAAGTTGGGGCATGCAGTGTGGGCCAAAGCCCACCTGCATGTAATCTGACGTTAGCTTTGCTGTCCAGGGCACTGCAATGGGATACATGTATGTACCGCTGGTGGCTTCCCGGGACCCACCCATGCTGTCGGTCCACACGGAGTTGTAACTGCATGTGTCCACTTCTAAAGAACCCCAGTCTGACTGGGGCATGTAGTGTGGGCCGAAGCCCACCTGCATTAAACCTGACGTTACCTCAGCTGTGATGGGCAATGCAATGGGATATATTTATGTACCGCCGGTGGCTTCCTGGGACCCACCCATGCTGTCGGTCCACAGGGAGTTGTAACTGCATGTGTCCACTTCTAAAGAACCCCGGTCTGACTGGGGCATGCAGTGTGGGCCGAAGCCCACCTGCATTAAACCTGACGTTACCTCAGCTGTGCTGGGCACTGCAATGGGATATATTTATGTACCGCCGGTGGGTTCCAGGGAGCCACCCATGCTGTGGGTCCACACGGACTTCACAATAGGGAGTTGTACCTGCCTGTGTCTATGAATTAAAAACCCCGGTCAGGTTGGGGCATGCAGTGTGGGCCGAAGCCCACCTGCATGTAATCTGACGTTAGCTTTGCTGTCCAGGGCACTGTAATGGCATATATTTATGTACCGCCGGTGGCTTCCTGGGACCCACCCATGCTGTCGGTCCACATGGAGTTGTAACTGCATGTGTCCACTTCTAAAGAACCCCAGTCTGACTGGGGCATGCAGTGTGGGCCGAAGCCCACCTGCATTAAACCTGACGTTACCTCAGCTGTGATGGGCACTGCAATGGGATTTATTTATGTACCGCCGGTGAGTTCCAGGGAGCCACCCATGCTGTGGGTCCACAGGGACTTCACAATAGGGAGTTGTACCTGCCTGTGTCTACTTATAAAAAAACCCAGTGTGACTGGGGCATGCAGTGTGGGCTGAAGCCCAACTGCATTTAATCTGACGTTAGCTCTGCTGTCCAGGGCACTGCAATGGGATACATTTATGTACAGCCGGTGGGTTCCAGGGAGCCATCCATGCTGTGGGTGCACACGAAATTCCCATTGCGGTGTTGTACCTGCCTGTGACTATTTATAAAAAACCCCGGTCTGACTGGGGCATGCATACACCTTGACAGAATGAATAGTGTGTGGCACATGGGTTCCCCATTGCTATGCCCATGTGTGCAGCTCCTGATGGAGGTGGCACAGGATTGGATTTCTCATTGCTTCTGGACAGCATTATGGGCTATTGCCCCGTCCCTTTTAAAGAGGGTCACTGCCTGGGCCTGTCAACCCTCTGCAGTGTGTGCCTCCGAGTCCTCCTCATGGCAGACGCACTTATAAATAGACATGAGGGTGGTGTGGCTATGAGGCCAGCGTGTGGCATGAGGGCAGCTGAAGGCTGCGCAGGGACACTTTGGTGTGCGCTGTGGACACTGGGTCATACGGGGGGGGGGGGGGAGGAGGGGGGTTGGGCAGCATGTAACCCAGGAGAAGTGGCAGCGGAGTGTCATGCAGGCAGTGATTGTGCTTTGTTGGAGGTAGTGTAGTGCTTAGCTAAGGTATGCCTTGCTAATGAGGGTTTTTCAGAAGTAAAAATTGTTGGGAGGGTAGGGGGCACTCTTGCCGCTATTGTGGCTTAATAGTGGGACCTGGGAACTTGAGATGCAGCCCAACATGTAGCCCCTCGCCTGCCCTATCCGTTTCTGTGTCGTTCCCATCACTTTCTAGAATTTCCCAGATTTTCACAATTGAAAACCTTAGTGAGCATCGGCGATATACAAAAATGCTCGGATCGCCCATTGACTACAATGGGGTTCGTTACTTGAAACGAATCCTCGAGCATCGCGGAAAGTTCGTCTCGAGTAACGAGCACCTGAGCATTTTGGTGCTCGCTCATGTCTAAATATTATATGAAGACATTGTCTTTGTTGGATCTTATCTCATGGTGCAAGTACTTAAATTCAATAGAGCGAATCACTGAGCCATTATGTGGTTTGGAAACAGTGGAATTAACCTTTTTCATTAGTTATGTTAAATCTCTTATTATTGGTAGATGATGTGTTTTCTAGCTTGATCTTTCTTATGAATACATTCATGGACATTTATGAATCCTTGACACATTTCAATCCTTGCATTCAGCCATGCAAAATAAATAATATATTTAAGGTTTTACACTTGGAAAAAATACATACCAAGATTGCTTACTAAATGGGACAACTTTGAGCAAAACTGACATGGAAAAGAATTTATGAATTTTAGTTGACAGTAAATGTAACTGTAGCAAGCAGTTCCAGGTAGCTGCTGCCAAGGCAAATAATATCATGGGTGCATCAAAAAAAGTCATAGATGTACACGATGAGATCATAGTTCTACCAGTTTGCAAATCACTAGTCAAACTACACATGGAATATTGTGTCCAATTTTGGGTACCAATGAGAAAGACATAGTAGAGTATGAACAGGTTCAAAGGTGAGCAGCCAATGTAATGAATAGAGTGCGTTGATTATTGTGCTCAGTAAGATTATCAAAATTAGGGTTATGTAATTTAGAAAATAGATGGCTGAGGGGTGACCTAACCAATATGCCTAAATATATCAAGGAGCAATACAGAGATCTCTTCCATGATCTATTTATACCCACGGCTAACTGTAACAAGGCAGATTCTCTAAGTCTAGAAAAGCAGTAAAAGCCCATTTAGACACAATGATTATCGCTCAAAATTTGCTCAGAAGTTATCTTTTGAGCAATAATCGTTGTGTGTAAATGTGCCCATCTTTCAGTTTTCTGCTGAACGATGGATTTCAGTTCGGCATGAAATCCATCCTTCAGAAGAACAGCTGATAAGACAGACAGCACGCTGTGTTCTGCCCAGGTAGCGCTGATAACAGCTGATTGCACTGTCTTAGCTGTAATCAGCGAGGCAGAACAAAGGGGATGTATTCAGTGAACAGTGGGTGGTCTGAATACAGCTCCAGGTGGCTCACACGCTACTAATTAGTACTAATAGGCATTAGTACCAAGTAGTAGTTTTATGCAAAATGATTGCTCAAAAATGATCCTTTGAGGGATCATCTTTGTGCCTAAATGGGCCTTAAGACTTTGAAACTCTCTGCTTGAGGATGTGATGATGGCAAATTCACTGAAACAGTTCAGAAGCGGCCTGGACACCTTTCTTTAGTGTAATAATATTACATGTGGCAGTTACTGATTATTGGAGAAGGATTGTTGATTGGAGTCAGAAAGGAATTCTTTCCTCTGAGATGAGGATAATTGGCTTTTGCATCATGGAGGCTTCTACCTTTCTCTCAGCGGCATAGCTAAAGACTTTTGGGCCCACATGCAAAAGTTCAGCTATTTCCCCCAGCCACTCAGCATGGCCACTGGCTATGATCTGCCCAAAAACTATGTACATACACACATGCATTTAAAATATATTATATACAATATTTACGCAAGAACATTTATAGCATGACAGCTTAGATACAGCGTCTGACCTCTAGCAACCTTTGCATAACACAGTTACCATATAATAGTCGGATATCAACTCTATACAGTGATAAGGATGCAGTTACCTCTAGTGATCACAAGTGACATCTTCTCTGATTTGTGACATCCATATTTAGTTTTCTTCTCTGGCTTGATGCCACGCACATTTACTCCCTAAGTCCTAATGCCCACGACCGTGATGGGCTCCACAAGTGGAATTCCGCAGCGGAGCCCATCACTTTGCCGCCCCAGAGTCCCCATACTTACCTCCAGATCTGCCGCCCGACGTCCCGCATGACACTTCGGCACGCATGCGTAATGGAGTGCTTGACGCATCGGGGAAGCGTTTTCACGGAAAACAGCGGACGATACCGTGACGGACGGCTTACATTGACTGCAATGGAAGCCGTCCGCGCGTACACCCGCGGCAAATAAAACATGCCGCGGGTGAGGACGTGTGATTTCACGGTGAGGAATTCCGCAGTGGAATTCTGCACCGTGAGCATTGCGCTATTAGGTTCAATAGAACCTAATAGCTGCGGGGCAACGCGGCGGAAATCCGCCCGGAGGAATTAGCCCTTATGCTGACACTAGTGTTTGTGGTGATGGGGGCCTTTGGGCCCCTCTAGCTTAGGGGCCCAGTCGCAGTTGTGACCCTTGCAAGTTCTATTACTATGCCACTGCTTCCTCCAGGATAAGAGCCTGAAGTAGAAGAACAGATGTCTTTTTCAGGGCTCATTCACATGACCGTGTATGTAAAATACTGCATGGATCACGCAGCATTTTACCTGTCTGTGTGAGCCAGCAGAGACCACATATGGCAGTGAGTGCATGTCAGTGTATTTCATGCATGCTGTCATGTGCAGTGTGACTTTTTTGTTTAAATTACCCACTCTGACTCATAGCAAGGTTGTGTATGTATCGTTATCATATGCAATCTATTGCATATAGACAGCATTGTATATGCTACCCAGACAAAAGAATAGGGCTAATGCTGCGTGATACGGGGTGAAGTAGAGCATGTTGCGATCTTTTTCATGCGCTTATCTATACGCAGTGTTTACATGGTAATGTGAAGGGATCAATGAAAGTCCATGTACTTTCATTGACTCCATTCACCTCGTTTCATGCGGCCGTGCAATGTGTGCTTAATACGCGCTTAAATCACGGTCATGTGAATTATCCCTAAGTCTTATAAACTATGCTACTATATTACTGTGTGGCCAATTTAGCAATGACTTTGCTGGCTCTCTCAGTAAATAAACATGGCCATGTGTGTTGGTGAGTGTGTTACTCCCTCACACAAAAAAATAGGCAATGAGGGGAATGCAGATGTTTCCACTCTTACCTTTGCTCTAACTTGACTAAGGACTTCCATTTCTTAAGAAACTAATTTAATACAACATCACAACAACAGGCTGCAAATTACAACACAATCATTGAATGGCCACACATAGACACATATAGGATAGACATATTGTGACTGAGTATCATGATATTATGTTGTTTTTCTTAAAGCTGGTCCTCTTGCGCCATATATCTCGAGATATTTCGAGCCAAGAGAAAACATAAGGAAAGACACATCTGTAGATAATAAAAAAAACATATTTCCAGAGTGTTAAAATATTCCAAACAAAAATGTGCATATAGGTTTTAAACTGTATAAAATTGTTTAAATCCCTAAAGGCTGTATAGTTGTTAACCACAAACCAAGTTACAATAATTGAGAATCGTTTGAAGGCAAACTGCAGGCAACTATAAATGTATTCAAATTCCACCAAGTTATTTCAAGGAAGATATATTTTATATCTATTGCAAACATAAAACTTATTAAGTAGAAGGTAGAAGATGATTAGAATAACTTTTTCATAGTCCAGGTGTACTTTTTTGTGAACTAATTCCTAGTTTCATATATTACTTTACATGACATTCGTGTAATTAATTAGCTAATATCATACCAATTAACAACAGTAAAGATGAGCAAGGACACTTGTCTGAGCTTGATGCTCATTCGAGTATTAGGGTTCTCGAGATGCTCGTTACTCGAGTCAAACACCACGCGGTACTCGAGTCAATTACATTTCCTTCCCCGCATGTTTAGTGCCATTTTCTAGCCAATAGACATGCAGGGAAGGCATTACCACTTCCTGCTGTGATGTGCCAGTCCTCTCCCCCCCCCCCCCCCAAAGTAGTGAGTGGCTGGGCCGATCAGGTGACCGCCGAGTACTTAAACTGGTCCCGCCCACTGCTCGCCTCACGCTGGCAGAGGTTCGGGATAGTGCTGCTGATGATATAGGGACAGTGTTAGAGTAGAATCCTGTCATCAAGAACCCCAATGGTCCTTCTTAGGGCTACTCTTCATAGTGTGCATTACTGTTGTGGCTGGCTGGGAGCAGTAGTAAACCAATTTTTTTTTAGGCATCTAGGGCTGTGCAGGCCATTTCAGCTATACTGTTTTGTGTGTGCAGTGCATAAGGCAGAGTGTAGGGACACAGCTACTTATATAGGGGAAGTTTTACAGTCCTCCTGATCCTCTGTACAAGAACCCCAATAGTCCTTCTTAGGGCTACATCTCACCGTGTGCTTTACAGTTGTGGCTGGCTGGGAGCAGTAGTGCATCAATTTTTGTATTACGCATCTAGGCCTGCTCCCAACCTTTCAGTAATAGCATTCTCAGCCTGCAGTGCCGTACAACCAGCTCTCACTGTGAAACTGCACTCTAACATTTCCTAGCCTACTGCAAACTACTTCAGTTATACCGTTCAGTGTCTGCAGTGCATAACGCAGAGTTTAGGGACACAGCTACTTATATAGGGAAAGTTATACAGTCCTGATCCTCCGTGCAAGAACCCCAACGGTCCTTCTTAGGGCTACATCTGACCGTGTGCTTTACAGTTGTGGCTGGCTGGGAGCAATAGTGCACCAACTTTTGTATTACGCATCTAGGCTTGTTCCCCGCATTTCCGTAATAGCGTTCTCAGCCTGCAGTGCCGTACAACCAGCTCTCACCGTGAAACTGCACTCTAACATTTCCTAGCCTACTGCAAACGACTTCATTTATACCGTTCTGTGTCTGCAGTGCATTAGACAGAGGTCTCACCTCTAAACAGTACTGTAATATTTCCTGGGCGACTGCAAAGTATTTCAGCTCTGCCACTGTGCAGAACGTCTCACAATACCCTTTCCTTGGTGTGGTTGAGATAGCCGCAGTTACCAGCACTATCCACTGGCTTTAGAGTCTTCTCCCACTCCATACAGCCTCGATTATCTACAAGTCTCTGCGAGCGGTAAATTACCCCTAGGTATCAGCGCAAGACAGTGGGTTCATTTTTTCAAATCACAGCATAGAGCCTCCGCTATCTACAAGTCTCTGTGTGCAGTGAATTAAGCCACAGTTGTCAGTGCTGTACAGTGGGATAATTTATATGGGCCCTGCTCTATTCTTAATCCGCCATGATGAGGAGTGGGGGTAAGGGTTGAGGACGTGGACGTCCAACTGAGGGTGTGGGCACAGGCCGAGTTCCTGGGCGTGGTGAATCACAGCCGGCTGCTGCGGGATTAGGAGAGAGGCAAGTTTCTGGGCTTCCCAGCTTCATATCACAATTTACGGTTCCGCGTGGTAGACCTTTATTACAAACAGAGCAGTGCGAGCAGGTCCTGTCGTGGATGGCAGAAAATGCATCCAGCAATGTATCGACCACCCAGTCTTCTACGCAGGCCACTACTCCCAGCCTAGGGACTGCAACTCTGAATCCTCTGGCTGCTCCTCCTTCCTCCCAGCCTCCTCACTCCATGAAAATGACATATTCTGAGCAGGCAGACTCCCAGGAACTGTTCTTGGGCCCCTGTCATGAGTGGGAAAAAACGGTTCCTCTCTCACCTGAGGAGTTTGTTGTGACCGATGCTCAACCTCTGGAAAGTTCCCGGAGTCCAGGTGATGTGGCTGGGGACTTCTGGCAATTGTCTCAAGAGCTTTTTGTGGATGAGGATGATGAGACACAGTTGTCTCAGTGGAATACCAGCTGCAACATGGGTGGCGGAGTGGTAGTCAGCCTCCGCAATTCTTTACCAAGGAGTGGGCATGCATGGCCGATATCTGCTAGGTCCTCAGAAACTTTGAGGAGTCTACCTAGATGGTGAGCGGCGATGCGGCAATCATTAGCGTTACCACCCCGCTGCTTTGCCTGCTGAGAAGTTCGCTGCTAAGCATAAAGGCCGACGCTTTGCGGTTGGAACAGGAGATGGGGGATAACAGTATGTCGCTTGATAGCCAGACCACCCTCATGTCTATATCTCAGCGCGTTTTGGAGGAGGAGAAGGAGGGGAAAGAGAAAGCTGGCCACACTGCAGAGGGTACCCATGCTGCTTGCCTCTCATCTGTTCAGTGTGTATGGGCTGAAGAGGAGGAGGATCCTGAAAGTCATCTTTCTAGTGAGGACAGCGATGTGTTGTGTACTGGGACCCTGGCACACATGGCTGACTTAATGTTAGGCTGCCTTTCCCGTGACCCTCACGTTAGACACACTCAGGCCAACACGGATTACTGGGTGTACACCCTTCTCGGCCCACGGTATAAGTAGAACCTTTCCACTCTTATTCCCGAAGAGGAAAGGGGTATGAGAGTGATGCAATACCACAGGCCCTGGTGGATAAAGTGATGCTAAAGTTCCCATCTGACTGCACTAGTGGCAGAAGACAATGTTCAGAGGGCCAAGTAGCAGGATAGGAGCGGGGATCAGGCAGCATGTCCAGCGCAGGCAGGGGAACACTCTCCAAGGCCTTTGCCAGCTTTATGGCTCCCCAGCAAGACTGTGTCACCACTCCCCAGTCAAGGCTGAGTCAAAGGGAGCACTGTAAAAAGATGGTGAGGGAGTATGTAGCCGATCATACCACCGTCTTCCGTGATGCCTCTGCTCCATACAACTATTGAGTGTCAAAGCTGGACTCATGGCACGAACTTGCGCTGTACGCCCTGGAGGTGCTAGCCTGCCCTGCCGCTAGCATCTTGTCAGAGAGGGTGTTTTGTGCAGCTGGGGGAATCATCACGGATAAGCGTACCCGCCTGTCAACTGCCAGTGCCGACATGCTTACACTCATAAAGATGAACAAAGGCTGGATTTCCCCAGACTTCTCTTCTCCACCGTCGGAAAGCAGCGGAACCTAATGATTCTTTTTGCTGCAACAGGTGAAAAATGCATCCTCTATCACCACAAAAAAGGGGGAATTAACTTTGTCAATCACACTCGGATGTTATTACTCCTCCTACTACTACTCCTCCTCCTAAAACAGCATGTCATCAGGCTGAACTGCCAATTTTTCTGTGGCCCAAAAGGCTCTGTTTAAAAGTTTTTTACAATTTTTCAAAGTTTCAAAAGTATTGATACTTTAACAGAAACCAATTTTTTCACAGGGCTGCCTCCAGGCTCTGTTGCAAACTAAGCAACAGCGAGCTGTATCTTTAAAAAATGTTTATGGGTTTCACCTGCCCTCGTGGTTGAGCAATTTTTCAGGGGTGCACTTGTACTCTTGGTACACCAATTTTTCTGGCCCTCGCCTATACTGTTATCTTGGTAGCAGTATACCAAATTTTTTCAGGTGTCGCCTATTCTCTTGGTACACCAATGTTTCAGGGGTTAGCCTACACTCTTGCTCCAGAAATGTTACAAGGGTCTGCCTATACCTTTGCTACAGAGATGTTACTGGGGTCCTCCTATGCAGTTTCTACTGAATGGTTTGAGGGGTTCACCTATACTTTTGCTACAGAAATGTTACAGGGGTCTGCCTATACTTTTGCTACAGAAATGTTACTGGAGTCCGCCTATACTCTTGCTACAGAAATGTTACTGGGATCCGCCTATACTCTTGCTACAGAAATGTTACTAGGGTCACCCTATACTTTTGCTACAGAAATGTTACTTTGGTCCGCCTATATTCTTGCTATAGAAATGTCACTGGGGTCCGCCTATACTCTTGCTACAGAACTGTTACTGGGGTCTCCCTATACTTTTGCTACAGAAATGTTACTGGGGTCTGCCTATACTCTTGCTATAGAAATGTTACTGGGGTCCGCCTATGCTCTTCCTACAGAAATGTTACAGGGGTCCGCCTATACTTTTGCTAGAGAAATGTTACTGGGGTCCACCTATACTCTTGCTACAGAAATGTTACTGGGGTCTGTCTATACTCTTGCTACAGAAATGCTACTGGCGTCTGCCTATACCTTTTCTACTGAATGGTTTGAGGGGTTCGCTTATACTCTTGCTATGGAAATGTTACAGGGGTTCGCCTATACTTTTGCTACAGATATGTTACTGTGGTCTGCCTATACTCTTGCTACAGAAATGTTACTGAGGTCTGCCTATGCTGTGGGTGAACAAAGACTTCCCATTATGGTGTTTTACCTGTCTGGCACAAACTCACTGACTGACATGGGCAGAAATGTGGGCCAAGGCCGAAGTCCTTGGTGGGGTGAAACTCTGCCATGTTTGGGCACTTTGATTTCTTCCTGTGTAATACCATCTGTGTGCACCCACGGCATAGGCGAGCCCAAGGAACTCAAAGACTTCCCATTGCAGTGTTGAGCTATCTGACACCTACACAGAATGAATTGTGTGGGGACACATGGATTTCCCATTGCTATGTAACTCGCGGCAACTTGGATCACACAAGGTGGAGGCTGGGACGAGCCTGACCCTGGGCCCGCTCCCGTGCTTCCCACACAGAGTATTGCTGCATTGTGGAGATGTGTAGAAGTGCTGGCACCTGAGTCCCCTTTATGCCCACGTTTGCGGCTCCTGACAATATTGTGACGGAGGTGGCACGGGATTGGAATGATGATCGTACGTCAATTTATCATTAATTCTCAACAGAATTGTGGGCTATCACCCACACTTTCAAAGAGGGTCGCTGCTTGGCCCTGCCAGCCCTCTGCAGTGTGTGCCTCCAGTTCCTCCTCATCCAGTACACACTTATAAATAGACATGAGGGTGGTGTGGCTATGCAGCGAGTGTGTGGCATGAGGGCAGCGGAATGCTGCGCAGGGAAACTTTTGTGTGCGCTGTGGACGCAGGGTCGTGCGGGGGGGGGGGGGGGGGGGGAGGTATGGCCTGCATTGCCAGCATGTAACCCAAGAGAAGAGGCAGCGGTGTCACCCGCAGGCAGTGATTCTCCTTGGTTGCAGGTAGTGTGGTGCTTGGCTAAGATGTGCCAAAGCACGTGCCTTGCTAATGAGGGTTTGTCCGAAATAAATTGTTAGGGGGGTGACCGCCAGGCTCTTGCCCTCATTTTGGCTTAATAGTGGGACCTGGGAGCCTCAGATGCAGCCATGCATGCTGCCCTTGCCCTTCCCTATCCATTTCCATTGTGTTTCCATGACTTTCTGATGTTTTCTGGTGTTTCACAAGTCATCACCTATGCGGAGCATTGGTCCCATACAAAAATGCTCGAGTCCCCCATTAACTTCAATGGGGTTCGTTACTCGAAACGAGCTCTCGAGCATTAAAAAAAGTTCAACTCGAACAACGAGCACCCGAGCATTTTGGTGCTCGCTCATCTCTATTAATTATCTGTACAGTACAGAACAGGTATCAACAGGTATCATAGTATTGCCTAAGTTCAAAGTTCTTCCAAATTTACATGCTATAACATAAATTGTGAGACTGTGTAGTTAGTAATGCAGGAGGGTTCATTATAAAAATTATGGTATCATGATTCACCATTCACAATAGCTGATAAGCTGTGACTATCTACCCCTGCCACCCTACAGAATGACCCCCACACAGGTCACAGAACATGCCTAGAACAGTCTCCTGTACAAGTCAATGGGTCTCCACCTGTCCATTGTGTGAATGGCCCATGAAGCTGCTGTAAAGCATCTCTCTAAATGCTGTTAAATGTAGCTCAGGGAAGACAGCAACTTTCAGTCATGGACAACACAATAAACATTTCTACAGTCAGAAAATAAAAACAGATTAGAAAAATGGAAAATGTTTCATCTGGTTTTAATTAATTTAAAAAATGGTGATATAGTCTCTTTAAAATGCCACCTACAGTAGATAATATTTTGTATCCATTCTCTTGGACCCTACCCGTACTCAGAAGCTTATTTATGATCTAATAATTATCTCCTAATTTAATCAGATGTGATTTTCTTATTTAAATCTGTATAAAGAGCATTAGGAACGGACGTGACAGGGGAGAACTTGTAAGTAATTGTTTGTATGCTAAAGAAATAGTCTTTTGAGGTTTCATTTGTGATATTAAGATTTCAAACCAGGTGAAAGATTTATTTTTATCAATTTTCAGTTAAATGGACTTGTGTGAATTTATTAGAAATGAGACTATTGATGGATTTTTTTTTTTTTAGTTTTTCTTGTGAAGCTGTGACTCATAGTTCTAGTGTTATGTCGGTGTGTGCTACTCTGCTGGGGGATTGAGTTCTCTGTGCACTTGTGTTCTGGATTACTGTTGAAATGGGTTTTGGCTGGATGGCTGGTTAGAGTCTAATTGGGAGGGTTCTTAATTAGAGATGAGCGAGCATACTCGCTAAGGGCAATTGCTCGAGCGAGCATTGCCCTTAGCGAGTAGCTGCCCGCTCGAGAGAAAAGGTTCGGGTGCCAGCGCGGGGGAGCGGTGAGTTGCGGCAGTCTGCAAGGGGGAGCGTAGATCTCTCCTCCATTCCTCCCCGCTCTCCCTCGCAGCTCCCTGCCCGCCGCTGGCAGCCGAACCTTTTCTCTCGAGCGGGCAGGTACTCGCTAATGGCAATGCTCGCTCAAGCAATTGCCCTTAGCGAGTATGCTCACTCATCACTATTCTTAATCCTTCCTCACACTGACATCCCTGCTAGTCAATTGTTCTGTTCAGTCTCCTTTTGGAAGCAAGGGAGATCATAGCTGGATGCAGTGGTTCCTTCCGAGTTTGGAGTCAGTGTTTCTGTCTGCCACTTACAAATAAGTTCTGGGTTTTTTGTTATTGGTGGAATGTGTTCTTTTGTATGGTCTTATCTTTATGTCAATGTATTAGGGTGAGGGAGTACCCCAAGTTCCAGCGTGAGTGCGTCCTTATCGGGACGATCCATTCACTATTTAGGCAGGGAAGTTCACATGTTAGAGTCCCATAGTGAGAGTTCTCCTTTATTTTATTTTCTCTTTTCCATTAACTATTTGGTTTCCGGAATCTGTGGTGTTAACAGTTCCCGTGTGTTCATTTCACTAACACAGTTACCGCTTGCTGGCAACGGGCGTGACATCTAGTTTGTTGGAAAGATTTAAAGTCCATTGTTGAATATCCAGTGGGATTGTGTAATTGAGAGTGGGGTCACATGAAAAGAGGATGTATGTAGCCTGTAGAAACAGTGATGAGGGAAGGGGAATAGTGTCGAGAGACTACTGAAATATTCGGGTCCAGAGTGTCTGACCTGATTTTCAAAAGATAATCGTGACTCGGTACAGCTAATTCCTACCCTCATTAAAATCAATAAGAGTAAAAAAAAAGAGAGAATGTGGGTGTTTTCTTCTTTGAATGTGACATTCGTAGAAAAAAACACCTACCTACCTTTTTTTTGTAAATACGTTTTGGCTAAAAATTCGGTCAGGATGACCCAAATCGATTATGCAAAAATCGGTCTGATTTTATAGCCTGACTGATCATGACAAGCAATAATTATGGTGAAAAAATGCAGATTTGTGGACCAAACCTATCAAGTAATTGAGGTCAAAAGATTTGAGAACCTTATCGCTCAAATTCGAATGATCCAGCACTTTTTTGAGCAATAATCGTTCCGTGTAAAAGCACCTTAAGGTTTGGAGGAAATCAGGATCAATAAAAATCACTTGTTTCAAAGGGAAAAAAGTCTATCCACCTCTGAATATGTATCGCTTGCTGGAATTAGGCCGATGTCACATGGATAGGTTCGATTCTGCATGTGGAATGTAGCCCTGTTACCAGCCGGCGTCTACGCATACCTTTTTAAATCTGTATTGCAGATGGCTCTGGTGGCTCGCCATTGGACATGTGCAGTACGGATTTGTATTCAAATCCCCGGTTTTCCCGCGCAGTCGCTAGGCGATGACGCAAATACCCCAGACCTATCCACAATGTCAATTGTTTCCACTGATTTCAATGAAAGCCGTCGGTTCGGAATCCGCAAGTAAATAGAACATGCTGTGATTTCATTGTCACGAGCGGACATGTGAATGTTCTATTTTTTGAATGAATGCGAAATACTGTCCGTGCGGGTGACGATTGTGGATTCCGCAATTTAAATCTGGTAGTGTAAGACTGACCTTACCTTGGTCCTAGGAGACCTTTATTCCAACAGGTGTATGATCAGAAGCAGACTGAGATTAAAAAGCGGCCCTGACACACAAATCCCACATACAATATTATTCTAAAATAGTGCGTAAAAATAGCGACATGCAATGCACACTGCTGTAAATTTCGCTTTAATCTTCAAGTAAAAAGTATTGTTGGTTGTTTGTGGTAAATCTACTAGATCAGGACTTCTCAAACGTTTTCTACTTAGGTCTCACTAGCTTGCACAAAACGTGCAGTGTAATGAATATCAGGAGAAGGGACTTACTGGGGTGGGATCCACATTTTTAACAACAGGTTGCACCCGAGCTGACTAAAATATGTGTTCAAGGTGCCTGCAGTGTAGTGTGCAGCAGAAAATTATCCCTAAGCTAATTATCAAATTACAATACCCCAAATATTTATTAATGTCATCATTAATACTATAAACGTAATTGCATATATACTGCCCCAGAGCCAAGCTCATACTATATATACCACCCCAGAATCAGGCCGCCTGCAGACGAGCGGGTCGGATCCGGCAGCGAGAATTCTCACCGCGGGACCCGACCCGAGAGCCTGCAGGGACGAGCGCGTACTCTCCCGCGCCTGGCGGCCTCAGCTCTTTCATGTGCCGGTTGCGGCGCAGCCGGCTCATGCGCAGACCGGAGCCGGCGGCCGGGTGAGTGCGAGCCCCACACAAAAATAGGACATGTCGCGGTCTGTTTGCCGCGCGAGATTTCGCGCGGCCAAACCGCGGCCGTCTGCATAGGAGTGCGTATTGTAATGCACTCCTATGCAAACTTTCAGTGGCGGAAATCCCGTGGGAAATCCCGCGGCGGGATTTCCGCCCGTGTGCAGGCGGCCTCAAGCTCATATAATAAGTGCAGCACTACAACCAACATCATAACAAAAGCACAGAACCATTGTAATAACATAAATCCAGCACCCGAAACAGACATATCATAAATACAGCACCAGAACCAGGATCATAGCTACAATGAGTTAAGATCTACCAGCAAATGGATCAGTAACAGATGCACTTAAAATATACACCAATATCAAAACTCTTATGTAACAAGCTACATCATCAAATCTCCAATTTACTTATTGTACAGTGTATGTGATAGTTAACAACTATATAAAAGTCTGTTGGTTACTCTATGATGTGATGAAATCGTTTTGCTGAATAGCGTCATTACAAGCAGAACTCACACTGGGACACATTTGATAAAAGGACTTAGTTTGTTACATACAAAGAGTTCTGAGATTGCTGTATATTTTGAGTGAATCTCACTAGTGGCTACTGAAAGAGATGTTGGCCCAAGCTGCCCACTAACACCCAGCAGCCCAGTGATCAGTGATGGTAGGCTGATTAGTAGACTGGTGTGCTAATTACTGGAGCGCTGGCCTCTAATCTGTCTTGCAACACGCTAACCAGCCCAACAGTCCACTAAACAGTACTGATCGGATGGTTAGTGGACTGCTGGTCTCATTAGTGGGTTACAGTGCACTATTCATTTCAGCAGCCAAGTAATCAGCCCTGCAGCCCACTAATTAGCACACCTCTCACAGACTATATCCCTTATTCACCAACACACAGGTAGCATTGCAGACTTGTAAGTGGGAGCCGACTCAGGAAGACTCTCCCAGGAGCCTGAAGGACTAGAGGAATGGTGGTGGTAGTTGATGCCACTGTGCAGGCAAGACTGGAGGAACAACAGCAAGCACATGAATGTGGGACTCAGGAGGTGGACCTCTTAACATGGTCAAAGGAATCTCACCAAAGGAAGAGGCACCACTAGCTCAACCTGCACCAAGCGCTCCAAAGCTGTCAATGTCAGGGCTTTCATTAGAAGGTAGAGAAACTAGTGCTGTGGCCCATAACTACTGGAGTTTTTTGGGGTTTTAAGCAGCTGCATAATATCATAGGTGCTGGGCCTGGGGGCTAGTACCTAGGCAAACTAATCTGATAAATGTGTAAAAGACCATTAGGCTCAACTTAGAGTCCTTTTACATGGAGTGACTATCGGGGGGGTTGTACCAGCGATAATCACTCTTGTGCTTTCACAAGCATCGCTCAATGAATAGAAATGGAGTGGTCCACAGATCATTCAAACTGCCCGCTTCCATTCACAGTAAACAGGTAGTTGTTCATAGATGAATGACTGCCTGTTTACACGGGCCATTTGTCGTTTGATTTTTAAACCAGCAGAAACTGAGCAACAAACGAATTATCATTCGTCGTTCTGTTGCTGCTGGCACTTACACTGAATGACCCAGTGAGAATCCGAACGATCATTGTTTAGTGTAAAAGGATCATTCGTTCCACTCTTTTTGCTGAGTGTCAATGTGTCAATGTAAGGAAACAACAGAAGATAATTTGCAAAAAGTCTTTCAGATTATCAAATTGGTTGCTTTCTGATTTTGTCTAGCTTACTGTATCTTTAAAGAATGAAAATATAAAAAGGTAGATTTTAAAGCTTATTCGTGAACACAGTATAATTTACAATCCTTACAACCTTGAAACTTACATTAAATATATTAAGGTTCTTTATAGTACTGTGTGTCAGTTCATTTTAATGACTTTCTAAGAATTCCAACTTAAAGTGCATTAATGACAAGCATAATTAGAGATGTCTGTCTAAAGTCATCACATGAATAAAGAAAAATTTGTTGTTCACCTGAGATTCTTTACTTTTCTATGTTCCAGCAAAGTAATTTAAGCCCTTACCGAATTAGACAGGGACAGGTGTAATTGGCCTAGTCTCTGCAGTATTCAGTCATGCAATTACCATAATAAGGCTAACTATAGAGAGGTCAGTAGGTACTGCTAGCGGTCGGTTTGGCTGGAGCCTTATGAAATTTTCAGCAGAATGAGAACAAGGGACGCATTGGGTCACCAGCAAAGGTTCAATGGACGCTTGTAATTGATATATTGACAGCAATGTCTGCAAGCAAACAACAGAAGTGGTCAAAAGGAATGAAAGATGTGGTGCCAAACATGCGCCTGAAAATGCTATTCTAATAGAGCAAAGTAACAAGTAGAATAATGTGAAGCATTGTTCATAAAGTTATTAAAAGAGGGATTTACCATAAAGTATGTTTTAGAAGCCGGTTATACGTGTATTTTGAATTTCCAGTTTTTACAGTCATTTAGAATGAAGTCAGACAAGTCACTTACGTTTGCAGAATGGTCCCATGCAATAAGCAACATTGTTTAAATAAACTTAAATATCAGTCAGGTACTCAGGGACTTTTGCTTAGTACCTCACTTTTCTTTATTTGATAGTATACCGTACTTTAAAATCATGAAGAATAAAGAGTTGCATTTGCAAAAGTTGTAACACGTACCAATTTAAAGGGATTATTTGGTTACTTTTTGAATATGAAATGTCAGATGCAGATGGCCGAAAATAACAAATGAAGCAGTACTTCAAGTCCCGATCTTTAGCCATGTATTTTCTGCCGTTCACACGGTAGTCTGCAGCACATATCGGCATAAAATACACTGCAGCGTGGAAATCACGCGATCGGCAGAAATCCTCGGAATGAGTGCTAAATAAGTGCTTAAATAGAACAAGCTTTCTTCTTTTCCCAGTGTGGACGCAGCTAAACTCCCTCCCCCTCCCTTTTTTCCCTGCTTCCATAGAAGTTTATGGGAACTTCCTACGTATCTTGGCAAATGCCTATTTTTTGAAGTGCCGTATAAAATCAGTGACGGAAAACAGTCACTGATTTGATATTTTTCACGGCGTGATTTTTTACATGCCCAGAAATCATTCATGTGAATGAATACATTGGAATCTAATGCTACACGAGGTAGTGATTTTTGTGTGATTTTTTGATGCTACTAAATAGTGGCATATATATGGTCGTGTGAATAAGGCCTAACTAAAAAGGTTTGGTACCGTGTTAGCCAGTAGAACTAAATTGGATTGTTCTCAGTAATCTTGTAGATATGATACATTTTAATGACTAACAAAATAATAATAATAATAATCTTTATTTGTATAGCGCCAACTTATTCCGCAGCGCTTTCAGGCATGGATAAATGCAAAACAATACAACAATTACAATGTGAGGTACATTGGGTTAGACACAAATGGGTTGAGGGTGGTACAGGAGGTGCAGGGGGTGGGGAACACAGGCAATAGGAAATTTTATGTACAGATCATTTATCAGAAGGCAAAACAGGGTGGAGCACCATAGTGAGGGGCAGGGGACTAGGTCAGGAGATTTGGTATGCTTCCCTGAAGAGGTGTGTTTTTAAGGCACGTCTGAAATTTCGTGCATCGGGAATTGTCCGGATGCCTTGGGGTAGAGCATTCCAGAGGATGGGTGCTGCTCTAGTGAAGTCCTGTAGGCGAGCATGAGAGGTTCGTATTACAGGGGTGTTTAGTCTGAGTGTGTTAGCCGATCGGAGTGAGCGGACTGGGTGGTGTACTGACAGTAGGGAGGCGCAGCACCATGCAGAGCTTTGTGAGTGAGGTAGAGGAGTTTAAATTTAGTTCTGCAGTGAATGGGCAGCCAATGCAGCGACTGGCATAATGCAGAGGCGTCTGAATAACGACTGAATAGAAAAATGAGTCTAGCTGCTGCATTTAGTATGGATTGGAGCGGAGCGAGTCTAGTGCGGGGAAGGCCAATGAGTAGCGAGTTGCAGTAGTCAAGCCGGGAGTGGATGAGCGCAACCACGAGCGTCTTTAGCAAAAATGCATGATGTTATAGCAAGGGTTCTTCCTTTATGCCTGAGGAAGAACCCTGGTTAGGTTGGAAAGCTCGCTATAACCATGTATTTTTGCTAGCCATTAGAAGGTATTATATCTACAAGATTACTTGGTTTCTCTTACTGAGAACAATCCCATAAAGGCCTAACTTGTGTTTTATTCATTTAAACCTTTGCTCATTCTGAACTGAACTGTCCAATGGGCGGTTTTATTAGTGATTGACAGCTACTCTTGTATCTACAGTCAATCACTGATAGGACTGTCCCGAGGCATAACTTGAAACTCCTGGGCCCCAATGCAAAACCAGTAATAGGACCCCCAACTATAATGCTTTATTCATAGTACTAGGGTTCCCTATATGGAGAAGAGAGGCCTTATGGGCCCCCTAAGGCTCCTGTGCCCGGGTGCAACCGCATCTCCCGCATCCTCTATAGTTACATTAGTGGGACTGTCCATTGGACTGTCCAGCTCAGAATGAGCAGAGATATAAATGAATAAAAATAATGCTGAATCTTTCCCATAAAACTATATATCAATCTGCCCAGCTCCTCCTACTCTATAACACGATGCCTGCAGTTAAAAGAGAATGTTCCAGTTGACAGACTCCCTTTAAAAATTCTTCAGCTTTATTAATGGTGTGTACCAGATGCTTGACACAATAAACTGGTCCAAAGCTTATCACAAAAAGAGCAGTATAAAGAAGACAAAACAGTCTCACACTGTGACAGATTTACCACACAACATGTGCCGCTGTTATAAATTTGGAACATCTACATTTACTCTGTTTTTCAAAAAATACAGACTTCTCAGAGACTTCTCCATAGGAAAAAGTGCCCCCACCCTATTAAAACAAAAATCCTTACATATGACCAAAAAAGTCACAAAAAATACTTGTAAAAAGCACATTAATTTCATGGCATTTTTTTAATTAAAAAAAAAAAACTGAAAAAAGACTTTGGGGCATATTTTCTTAGATTAGCCTTTCATATGCTGCGCTAAATAAACTTTGCGCCCAGCTACAACTGGCAAATGTATTAAGAAGCGCACTGCTATATAGTAGTTAAAGATGAGCGAACACCAAAATGTTCGGGTTCGCGTTATTCGAAACGAACTTCCCGCGATGTTCGGGTGTTCGTTTCGAATAACGAACCCCATTGAAGTCAATGGGCGACCGGAACATTTTTGTATTTCGCCGATGCTCGCTAAGGTTTTCATGTGTGAAAATCTTGGCAATTCAAGAAAATGATGGGAACGACACAGCAACGGATAGGGACGATGTTAGCCCATTGAATTCAGTGGAGCCGTCAATACAGCCGACTCCACTGAATGCAATGGGCTGCCGGCGATCGCGGGATGAATTGTCGGAAAGGGGTTAAATATATAAGCCCTTCCCTGCAATTCATCCAGAAATGTGTAAAAATAAAAAATATATATATACTCACCTGGTGCCCGCAGACGGAGTTCAGCGCGGCAGGCTGCAGTTCTCCTGAACTGCTCTGAACAGCTGTGAGTAGTATTCAGCAGCCGGGGATTTAAAATCCCCGCCTGCTGAATAAGATGCCTCTGATTGGTCACAGCCTGACCAATCAGAGGCCAGCCCTCACTCACACCCATTCATGAATTCATGAATGGGTGTGAGTGAGGGCTGGCCTCTGATTGGTCAGGCTGTGACCATTCAGAGGCATCTTATTCAGCAGGCGGGGATTTTAAATCCCCGGCTGCTGAATACTACTCACAGCTGTTCAGAGCAGTTCAGGAGAACTGCAGCCTGCCGCGCTGAACTCCGTCTGCGGGCACCAGGTGAGTATATATATATTTTTTATTTTTACACATTTCTGGATGAATTGCAGGGAAGGGCTTATATATTTAACCCCTTTCCGACAATTCATCCCGCGATCGCCGGCAGCCCATTGCATTCAGTGGAGTCGGCTGTATTGCCGGTTCCATTGAATTCAATGGGCAAACATCGTTCTTCTCTGTCACAGCTGTTACAGCTGTGGCAGAGAAGAACGATTTGTCTTCTATATGTTCTCAATGGGGTTGGCGCTGCTGCCGCCGGCCCCATTGAGCGCATATAGAAAAGATTTCTCAGGGAAGAAAGTTAAAGTAACCCGAACATCCGAACATCGTGTGGTGTTCGTTACGAATAACGAACATCCCGAACACCCTAATATTCGCCCGAGCATCAAGCTCGGACGAGTACGTTCGCTCATCTCTAATAGTAGTACATGAGTTTTTTTTTAAAAAAAGATAAGCATTTAAAATGTCAGAATGTTTTTGCAAATCATAATACATAGAGCTGTAGTTTCATTAGGCTTCATACACTTGGCAGTAATACTGCACTGTACAAGTTCACAGTTGTATTTAGCTGTAATACAGCAACCATAAAAGCCTACTGTAGGAACTGCCATATGACAGGCATTTTTTCCTGTTGGCTTCATAAAGAATCCGACAGAGAAATATTGTCGCGTTAGTTTCGCCAGTTGCCATGTTACAGACAGTACTTCTGTAAGATTAGAGGCTCTAACATGTACATGAGCCTTTAAGCTGCATTCACATATGGTGTGTCTGTTGCGTTTTTAAATTATGGTTGCTCTACAATTAAAAACTGCCTAAAAAAAACGCATGTAGTTTTTAACAATACATCCGGTCTTCTGCAGTGTATTCACAGAAAATCCACAGGTTAGAGTTACAGTAGATAAGGGAGATGGAGCAATACCTCTGCAGCACCACCTATTAGAAGGCAGCATTCCTGCAGGTCAATGTTAGACTCTTTATACAAGCCTTGTAACAATGACTGGGAATTGAAAGCCAAGCCAGAATCCATACAGATAGCATTCTTGAGTTACAGTAGAGTAACAGTAGGGGAGCTAAAGTATTTTTTTCCTCTATATATGAACTGGATTTGCTTTATTCCTATTGATTTTGATATTAAACCTTTAGGCCTCCTTCCCACGAACGGATTTCCGCCGCGTAATTCGCGGCAAAAATCCGCTGCGTTGCCCACAGCTATTAGGTTCTATTGAATCTAATAGCTCAGGGCACACGGTGCGGAATTCCACTGCGGAATTACGCACCGTAAAATCTCCCGTCCTCACCCGCGGCATGCTCTATTTGCCGCGGGTGTACGCACGTCCGGCTTCCATTGCAGTCGATGGAAGCCGTCCGTTCACGCTATCTCCCGCTGTAGCACAGCGGAAGATAGCATGAAAACGCTTTCCCGCCTACCGCCGCCGCGTCATGTGACGCGGCGGCGGTGGGCGGGGAAGCGTCATGCGGGCGCGAAGAAGCCGGATCCGCTGGTAAGTATAGGGGCTCGGGGGGGGCGCCGTGACGGGCTTCGCCGCAGAATATTCCGCGGCGGAGCCCGTCATGCTCGTGGGCAGCCGGCCTTAAGCTGCAAAAAAATATGCAGCATTTCCGCAATGTGTAAACGAACCCGTAATGACATAATTTATTAATGATTAGTTCACTCCAACAATATATAATGAGTTTTATTGGTTTCTAGCAGCAATGAGATAGCAGAGCATCCCAAATGTTTCCTTTCTCCTGCTGCTTTGATCCATTCACAACCTATGTTAAGAAACAGGAATTCTATCTTATATAGTTATAGATTATTCTAACAGACTGATTATGAAGGTCAGGCTGGTCAAAAAGCTAACAAATGGAAACGGCAGATATTTTCCACAACTAATTTTACTGTTTGTTCCAGCTTCAAAAGAGCAAGTGAACATCTTGGCCATTAATGAAGTCATTATTAAAAGTTTTATACAAAAAAGGTCACACATTTTAATATATTACTGAGGAATTTTACATTGGGTAAAGTAACCGAGGCTATAAGCTGTTTACAAACTAAGCCATTTTCAGAAATAGTCTTCAATCTTGGCAGGCTCAGGTCTACTTAACTAAGCAGGGGAAATATGACATTTGATAGAACAGTTTATTTTAAGTATTTTGTGTACACTAACATTTGTAAACTGTGCCTTTCCAGATAATAAACTGTAGCAGGAACCTATTTATGAAAAAACAGCCGTTGACTGTACTTTTAAGGTACCTCTCTGTGTGCTTTTCTGTGGTCATTTATTGAAAGAACGTTGCACTTTCATGAAAATAATGCAATGTATTTGTTTTATTGTGTAGGCATTACTATATTCTTGGTATTGAGCCACTTCAGAAGATTCAACAAACAAGGATGTTTATACCGAAGCTGTGTTCAGTGAGTCATTCATCTCGTTCTTCATAGGTGTTTTCCATAAAATACACTTTCTGAATTTCAGCACTGCATGCTGTAATAACATATATTTCTTGCACAGGATTGATTTTCTATACTATTCTATCAAAGCAGACCAATCTGAATTTCTAAGGCTGAGGGTGGTTTCACATGCAGCATTTTTTTAAAAACAGCACCATTTTTGTTGTAGTTTTTATATAGTCATTTGAGCCAGGTCCAAAACAAATGGGAAATATATAGGAAGGACGTATGTTAGGCATGGCCACACACAAGCAAGTTGCATAAAAGTCGAGCTACAAAAAAAGTCGCACAACATGTCTGTAATTTGCTGTTGCGCGACTGTAATTCAGCTGTTAAAAACAGCCAAGTCGGAAGAAAGTTCAGTTATGTGCAACTTATATTGATGTCTGTAATAGAAAAAGGTTGCATGCAACTTGTGACCTGAGACCAAAATCCAGTTATGAAAATCATTAGTCACAACATCACATGCAAAACTTGCTGTGTGACACATGCTGCCATGTAGCTCCAACCATAGGGTGGCTTCAGATGGCCATAGGCGCAACTACATTTGCTGGTACGGAGCGTAGTTGTGCCTGAATGAAGTTTGTATTTTAATCTCGACAGCTTTTCAAACTCTGCGCCATTGCACAGGAGTTTGAAAAAAATTGCGGAAGATAGATCCTGCCCTATCTTTCCCGCATGCAAGAAAGGCAAGTCCTATCTTTTATCGCCCGTACAATTAATGGGTGAGAATCCTGGTAGTGAAAATGAAAGTGAAAATTTCATTAAAATAAGTGGTTTCGTTTTTGTCTGGTTCTGCGGCTGTTTATCACCATTATCACAGCCACATAAGGTGTGAAAAACACGTTTGTTTGAAACTGCCCTTATACTTCTCCTTCCTGTTAAGGTCCATTTACACACAAAGATGATCGCTCAAAATTTGTCAGAAACTGACAGCTTTGAGCCATCATTTTGCATTAGCTGCTAATGATGTTAATTAGCTGCCAATGTCCATTAGCAGCTAATTAACATCATTTGCATGTTAATCAGTTGCCAGGGTATGTATTTACAGAACAGCAGGTGGTCTGTTCTTTAAATACATGTTTAGTGTTCTGCCAAGGGGGCTGTTGGCTAATAATTATGTTATCAGCGCTGCCCATGGAGAACTCAGCTTGCAGTTCCTCTTATCAGTGACAACGGCTTTTATGCTGAGCTGAACACATGGAGGAAGAATGCACAGTAAGTGCAGGATGGGCACACATTTACACACAAAGATGATTGCTCAAAAGCCGTCATTTGGATGAACTTTGAGCGATAATTATGTGTAAATCAGGGTCTGGCAAAAGATAATATAGTAAAGTTAGATAAATGTTGCACTTACTAGTGTTAAGTTTGAAGGCATGACACAGTAGGATAGTGTTTGATAGAGAATGTTGTACCATGCTGAAGTTTAGTTAGGAAGTGCCATGGAATGCTAGTGTTTAGTGATGAGGGTAATATAAATGTGCTTGCCTAATGAGGAATGCTATAGTGATTAATGTACAATATATAATGTATTATATATTGTACATGTATTATATATTATACATATATAATGCTAGTGGTTATATAAAAAAGTGCTGTACTTATTTATGAGTATTGTATAGCTTCAGAGGTTTATTGGGAGGGATGCTGCAGTGATAGTTGATTATTGCATAGGTTTAGGGTATACACAAAAAGGAGATTCTCGGGTGCATATTTGGTAAACAACTGGCTTGTGACTTGACTATATTGTGGACATTGGATTTGCATTTTCCTACATTATTGCAAGACTAATTGGGATTTAGATATATATTCATTGTTGCTATTTAGACCCATGAAAAAATTGTTTGTCTTGTGTGTGGAAGAAGTTGACTGGCCTGTACAGAGCCCTGTCCTCTATCTCATCAAACATCTTTGGGATGAACTGGAATGATAACTGCAAGATAGACCTTCTCATTCAACATAAGTGGTCAATGCCAATTACTGAATGAACACAAAGATTCATTTACTTGTCACTGCCTACATATAGATCCTCTGCTGTTTTCTTGCTTGGCTGCGTTTTCCCAAGTTATTAGTGTTATAGGTAGCTTGGACAGCCTATCCAGGTAGGGTGGCCTATGGTAACTGCCTTATAGGAAGACACTTCTATAACAGACTTCAGTGCTAGAGGCTATCAAGATTTTTTTTATTGATTTGTCACATTATATTAAAAAAATCCTAAACTGAACAATATTGCAGAAATAAACTGTATTATCAGTATATTGACTCACATTGTAGGTCCACATTTGTTCACTATACGTGAGAATTGTCCAATTCATCACTAGCCTGGGCTTAACAGCAGACATCTTCTAGTGCACAAAGAAGAATCGAAATGCATACAGCACAGGTGTCAAACACAAGGCCCGCGGGCCGAATCCGGCCCACCACCTCATTTTCTGTGGCCCGCCAGCTTTGCAGCAAGTTCCCTCACCCCCCATGCTGTTGGCAGTATGCGATCTTCTATCGGCTTGTTCTGTCTAGTGCAGACAGTAATAGAGGAGTGCTGATAACACACTGACAATGCGGAGGAGGGAAGAAGACTGCAGAGAACATGATCTCTGGTGCAAGGAAAGTGGCACTAAGGAGGAGCAGCTGCAGGGTGAGAGCCTGGTCAGCGCTGACCTTCTCTCACTGGCCCTCCCTCTGTTCATGGCTGCAGGCCTGGGGAGAAATCAGGGGCCCAAGTATGCAGGAGGGCCCCAAGAAGAACTAAGAGCAACCGGTATACCTGCCAGTGGGACCACATTGGATGCAGGTAAGTATAAAAATGTGTATAAAAATGCAGAAGTGTCCTTGTGTGCATATGTATGTATGTGTATATGTGTGTGTGTGTATATATATATATGTGTGTCTATGCGTATATATGTATAATAGTGTGCATCTGTGCATATGTGTGTATAATAGTGTGCATCCGTGCGTATATGTGTATAATAGTGTGCGTCTGTGCGTATATGAGTATAATAGTGTGCATCTGTACGTATATATAAATGATAGTGTGCGTCTGTGCCTATATATGCATAATAGTGTGCGTTTGTGTGTATATATGAATAATAGTGTGTGTTACGTGTGCTGCTGGGATCTGTTGTACTAGGTACTCCTAGCAGCACAGTCAGGCGGTTGAGGGTTAATCGAGCTGGCTTGGTGTGGTACTTCCTGCTAGCCAATCTCCTGGGTCTGTGCTCACATATAAACACAGCTCCTGGTCAGTCTCTGGCTGTACCCTAGGGTGAGCACTCATGTTACTTCTGTGTCCTGTAACTTGTTATCAGTCATGTTCAGCTTGTTCCCACTCTGATCTGTGTTTGCAAGTAGGTCTATTGTCTCTCTGCTTCCCCAAGATTGTTTGGACACCTGTAGTTCTAGTCTGCAGTACATGCAGCCCCCTTTTCCTTCTCCCTGTACAGGTGCAGCCTCCAAAGGTCTTAGGTCTTATTCTGGGTGTCAGTTGGTGTAACTAGACACTGTTCCCTATGTCAGCTTGTGTAGTTGACTGTCTGTTCTGTGTGTCAGTTGGTGTAACTTGACACGGTTCCCTATGTCAGCTTGTGTAGTTGACTGTCTGTTCTGGGTGTCAGTTGGTGTAACTGGACACTGTTCCCTATGTCAGCTTGTGTAGTTGACGGTCTGTTCTGTGTGTCAGTTGGTGTAACTTGACACGGTCCCTATGTGAGCTTGTGTAGCTCACTGTCTATTCCCACTGGTATGAGGACACATAGACTTGCTGTGAGTTTCATCTGTGTGCATGTGATCTGAGTGGAGTCTGTCTGGCTGTGTGCCCTGTACTCTGTCCTGTTCCTGATGCAGCTGGCGGTGTGTCCAGTGCTCTGTTCTGTCCTGTTGCAAGTTTTGCTAAGTAATCTCTGTCTTGCTGGTTCATGTCCGTTTGTACGTTTAAATTCTGTCAGTTTTGTGTTCATTTGCTGTGTGACCTGCTATCTGTGTCCTGTCCTGTTGCAGCTTTCTGTGTGAACTCTGTCCGATTCTGCTGGACTCCTGGTTAGTGTAGGGACTAGCGGTATAACCAGGAGCCGTGAAGTGGCCCGCTAGCTTCCATGTTTTGTACAAAATGTCAACCAATACCTGGTATTTATATTCAGCTTATCATCTGTTCTAGTGGTTGCATTGTGGCTGCTGTATGCTGTGTATCCTGTGGTTCTGTCTCTGTCATGTAGCATGTGTATGTCTCCTGTTCTGTGGAGTGGTTCCTAGGATCAGCTAGGGCCCAGATCCGAAGACCGCTGGGCTGCCCTTATTGGGGCAATGTTCCCCGCTTAGGTAGGGCCATGCCATCCTCCCACGTAGCACAGGGACAATCTGCTTGAAACCTGTGTGAATCCCGTGTGACCCTGGTGCTACCTGTGTGCGTCCATCCCATCCATTCTCATCCCATTTTCTCTTGCCCATTTTGGGTACGATCGTGTGGGCTCCCGTGCTTAGGTTGCCCACACGATCGTAACAGTGTGCGTCTGTGCGTATATATGCATAATAGTGTGCGTTTGTGTGTATATATGAATAATAGTGTGCGTATGTGCGTATATGTGTATAATAGTGTGCGTCTGTGCGTATATTTGCATAATAGTGTGCGTCTGTGCGTATATATGTATAATAATGTGCGTCTGTGCGTATATGTGTATAATAGTGTGCGTCTATGTGTATATATGTATAATAGTGTGCATCTGTGCGTATATATGCATAATAGTATGCGTCTGTGCATATATGTGTATAATAGTGTGCATCTGTACATATATATGCATGATAGTGTGCGTCTGTGCGTATATATGCATAATAGTGTGCGTCTGTGTGTATATATGTATAATCGTGTGCATCTGTGTGTATATATGTATAATAGTGTTAATCTGTGCATATATGTGTAGAACAGTGTGCGTCTGTGCATATATATATATATATATATATATTACTGTGCGCCTGTGTGTATATATATGTATAATAGTGTGCGCTACTGGCCACTATGGGGGACCTTATTACCAATGGCGCCACTATGGGGTTCACTTTTACTATACTGTCTTACCATTAGAATCGTCCCTTTGAAGGCAGCTATAAGGCTGATCTGGCCCTCGGTGAAAATGAGTTTGACACCCCCGGCATACAGCATAGTGAAGTAGCTCTTTCATTTCTCTTTACATGTGAAATTTCTATAAACAAGAGTCCAAACGTCCTCCCACTATATAATACATATTTTTTTGGCACAGCAAAATCTATGTGTGATTTACAATATCTGTTTCCCCATCTATTGAGCAAGGTGTGAAAAGTATCTCAAAATTTGTTTTACTGAGATAATTAACTTTTTTTTCAAAGTCAAAATATTAATTCATTGTACATGCCTTAAAGGGAAAGAAAAGAAACTCATAACCAGTCATTCATTAATCATACTTTGTCTTAGTATTAGAGAAATACAGCCAGTTGAACCAAGAGAGGGGATATACATACCCTGGAGCATGAAGACTGAAAATGTTTATTGTGTAATCATTGCAAAATCTTCCTCATATAGGTATAGCTTGTCATTAAGAATTACGAAGGTAATATTGAAGAAGGAGGAATGAATGTCTGCACTTCATAAGACTTGTGCCATACATTTACCAACACCAGAAAGTATACTGCTATTCAAATTATTGTAAATAAAAAAAAATATTTCATACTTTTAATATTGGATCAACATCTCTGTAACTGTACAGCATAATATGCACAATTGTAGATACTGTAGCATATTTACTTTTACCAAATTATTTTATTTGCTTCACATTATTTCAATTGTAAAAGTTGTTAGTTGTAAAGTCACCCTATTGTTTTTTTATTTGACACTCGACAATACTGTATAACCATAGGAGGACACAATCAGCAAGTTAAGGAAAATGTACAAAAACATAAGGCTATTGTCATGTCATTGAGCTGCTGACGTGCTATCATTTTTTAATTTCAAATTCCCTGCTTTTGCCCTTGACCCTCAAATTGCAAACTGCCAACAAGCTATAGTTATAGAAAGTACTCCAAACTACACATGGTGGCAGATTAATGAAAATGTCACAATAGTAAAACTGGAGTAAGAAGTTCCTGAAATCTGCCCCATTTGCCTTATGCTATAGTTATCAGACAGCTAAAACACTTACAGGCACTTAATTTTGGTTTCAAAAGCAAGTTATGGTGAAAAATTATGAGGAGTAAGTTGAAGCTTCTGGGTCCCAGTGCAAAATCTGTATCAGGGCCAACAATTATAATGCTTCAATCATAGCACTGGATTCTCTGAAAAGACCTTCTGGGCCCCCTAAGGCTCCTGGGCCTGGGTGCAACTGCATCCTCTATAGTCACGCCCCTGCAGGTATGACAAGTTACTCAGCTAAACATTTAGTTTTTCCCACTTACACATTGAATGCTCATCTCATGCACTCTATTGGTGTCCCTCTCAAGCTCCTGTTCTCCAGGTCTACTTTTGTTCTGTGACTGCTCATAGAATACAATAGCTTTCAGCATTACTTTAATGTTGAAGACATTCAAATCTACCTTTCTGGTCCAGGTGTTACCTTTCTGCTAAGTTCAGAATGTATATCAGCTATATCCCCTTTCCTCCCACTTTCTAAAACTCAACAGGGAGAAAACAAAATTAATTATCTTTCCCTCATTTTACTACCCCCTTCCTCCAACAGATCTATCAATCACAGTTAATGGCTGCCCACTTTATGCAGTCTCAAGTCTGCTGCTTTGTAATAACCTTTGATTCCATCCGTCTTTCAAACCATATTTCCGAGCACTAACCACCTCCTGTCAGAAATTTCTCAAATCTACACTTTCCTTAGTTTCAAGTCAGCCAAAATGCTAGTGCACACCCTTGTTATCTCTTGCCTAGACTACTGCAACATCATTCAATATGGCCTTTTATCTAATGCTCCCTTCACACGGGACGACAGTCATCTAAACAACTGCATGAGCGATAAGTCACCGCTTAGGTCGTTAGTCGAGATGAGTGAGCATGCTCATCTGAGCTTGAAGATCGTTCGAGCATTAGCCTACTCGAGATACTCGCTACTCAAGACGATTACCACGGGGTGCTTGGGTGCTCGATAAAAATTCCCCACGTTTTCAATGGAGCCACGGCTGCTGCCAGCGGCTCCATTGAAATCAATGGTCTGCCGGCACCCCTGCATTCTTTTTCAGGGAAAGGTTTTACATATAAGCCCTTCCCTGAAAAAGAAAGAATTTAGTGTAAAAAAAAAAGGAAAAAAAACTTACCTTTCTGCCGCTGCCATGTCCCGTGGGGATGCAGAACACATCTGCCGCTTGTGCAGTGTGGCTTTCGTCTTTTTTAAATTCCCCACTCTATTTCATAGCGTTGCGTAAGTGTTGTCGCCCATACACAATGCATTGCATATGGACAGTATTGCATGTGCTACGTACACAAAAGAATAAGGCTCTTGCTGCGTGATTTCCTGTGTAATAGAGCATGCTGCAATCTGTAAAAAAATCAATACTCACATGCCAGTGCTCAGCGGCGACTTCTGCCTCTGTCTCCGGCTCTTTAGATCTCAGCTATCAGCATGCGAAAGTCACACTGCGCATAACAGTGTGTGTGAGATAAGCTGTCATGTGGAGTGCATGTACTGCAATATGCGACGATAACCGGCTCTCCGCCGGCTCACACAGACCGGTAAAACGCTGTGTGACCCACGCAGTGTTTTACGCGTACGGTCATGTGAATGAGTTCTAAGATTTTTCGAGTGGATGAAGTTATTTTAATCCAGTTTTAGAGACATATATGGTTTAAAGCTAAACTATTTACCATAGTTATTAAACATTCACTTAACATATTGTTCTTTAAAATGCATTCTTCATGTCCCTTAATATCAAATAAAGGTTTAGTGTCAATAATAGAAATCCAGACAATTTCAGTTCTACTTGAAATCCTGATTTTATATTGGAGAGACAAAGAACAACAAATTGCTTTGCAGCTTAAGATTTCACCCATGACAATAAGGATTCCAGTTTCTGCTGACTGCATTTTCACCTTCAAATCCTTCAGGTCAGCAAGAGGTAATGTTTTCATTCAAACATACCTGTTAAGTTGACCTGCATTTTAAAATAAACAAAGCTTTTTGAATGCAGACACCTGAAATACTGGAAGCTTTAATCCTGGCTCCAGTACGTGTCTTTGGAAAGGAAAGCATGCCGCCTCATATGTCTTTGAATAAATGTGCTCTAATTTTTAAAATACGAATTCACAATAAAAAGCAGAAATCTATTATTCTCTGCATAGATTATAAAGAAGTAACATAGAAAGACAGAGAATAAAATCAATCATATACTTTGTGCAAAAAGCACAGAAATTCTGCTACAGACCTATGCTAACTGACTATACTATTCTACACTATACTAGACATCCAGATTGGGAGAGGTCAATGAGGCCCCATCCCTTTGACTCCAAGCCCCTTTATGACCCAATTTTCAAAATATGTATTTTTTCTGAAACACCGCAACATAGTCAACAGTGCTATCAGCTCAGAAACTAGTGGGACAGAGGTACACCCATCTACTATTCACAGAAGTCTTGCCAGAAGTGACCTTCATGGTACAATTGCAGCCATAAACCATACAATCAACATAGAAACAAAGCCAAGAAACTCAACTACAGACAAAAACATAGGAACTGGGTTGCAGAAAAAATGGCAGCAAGTGCTCTGGATTGATGAGTTAAAATTTGAAAAATTTGGCTGTAATAGAAGTTAGTTTGTTTTCTGAAGGGCTGGAGATCGGTACAATAATGAGTATCTGCAAGCAACAGTGAAGCATGTTGGAGGTTTAAGTTTGGGATGCAATTCAGCAAATGGAGTTGGCTATTTAGTCAGGCAATCATCATCAGGGAGGCATCTGACTGGTTCCAAATTTATTCTGTAGCAGCAAAAAATGACCCCAAACATACAGCTAAGGTCATTAAGAACTATCTTCAGTGTAAAGAACAGGGAGTCCTGGAAGTGATCATATGGCCCCCACAGAGCCTTGATCTCGACATAATTGAGTCTGTCTGGGATAATATGAAGAGACAGAAGGACTTAAGTAAGCCTACATCCACAGAAGATCTGTGATTATTTCTCCTAGATGTTTGGGACAACCTCCCTGCCAAGTTCCTTCAAAAACTGTACAAGTGTACCTAAAATAATGTATGCTGTTTTTAAGATAAAGAGTGGTCATTTCAAATACTGATTTCATTTAGATTTCTTCTTTTGCTCATTCACTTTGCATTTTAATTGAAAAAAATAAACTATTGTCTTTTACTTTTTAAGCATTCTTACATTGCAGCATTTCTCCACAGCAACTCGAAACTTTTAGACAGAACTATATGTATGTTAATACTTGAGCTGCCACTATTTCAAGCCCATTATACTTAAGGGTACAGCGCAGCTGAGTTGAATTAATTAAACTTGTTTTCTTTGTGAGGTATTTTATGCTTTTTATTTCAGTGACCTTTTATGTAATAGTTTACTTGTTTATATATTTTATGAACAAATGTTATATACAGTACTACCGAATCCCATGTTCGATACAGTGCAATGGACTTTATATTGCACACATTGATGAATTTACCTGCTGTAAGGAATTGCTATGTTTCTGGAGTTATCATTAAAATGTTAAACATAATGTATTACTATTTTTTAAAATTATGTATTTCATTTACCGAATTATGTATATTTTTAAAGCATAATTACACCAGAAAAGTGTCTTACATGCTTTGCACACTTTTATTATGTGTTTTAGAAACGTTTGGACAGTTTTTCCAACTTGTTCGAAAAAAGGTTGTGGTCTAAACTGTGTCAAATTGCTTTAAATTGTGCAAACATTTGGGCAACTAATAGGTACTCTAAACTTAAGGCTGGTTTACACAGGCCGATGATCGCTCAAAGATCGCTCAAACGACAGTTTGAGAGACAGCTTTGAGCGATCATTTTGCATACATCATTGGTATGCGTTCATTGGTATTTAAGTAGCTACTCAGCTACTTAAATACCAAATAGGTATGCAAATGAAGCTTTCCCTGAATGCAGTTAATAGCCTGAGGTTATTATCTGCGCTCAGATCCTTTGTTCTCAACCGGGAAACAATGCTATCAGCACTCCCCCGTGGAGAACTTCTGATAAGAGTGAGGGACAATTTTTAGGTTAGCTTGAATTTAACGATCAGCTAACAGTGCCCGAAAAGCGGACGATGGGTGCACATTTACCTCGCTAAAACGATCGCCAATTAGCAATTTTTTAGCAATTATCGGCTGGTGTAAATGGGCTTTTAAACTACACAGTCTTTAAATTCTACAGATTTATCATTCAGCAGAGCCATTGTGGAAAATCTGGCACATTTTAAGAGTATCTAGTCTAAATTTGCACTAACTTTCAGAAAGTATTAGTAAATAAGCCCCAATGTATTCCTTAAAATACCTATAAACAGTTCAGTACAAGGTTTGTAATTTGAAAGTTCTGGCTGTCTGAGCAACTGTAACACAAGACATTACATATTAAAGAAATTCTATGAAGATTCAGTCATATTTCAAATGAAAGGGAAAATCCATGAACTCTTGGCCCATATCACTGACACTTCTCATGTACATAGATATTAGATATCTGCTGATATATTGCTTTCAAAGTGAATGAACAATAATTTAAGCTGATGGTTACCTAGAGGATTTCCACCCAAAATAGAAAAGGGGCCATATATTAGTAAAGCAGAAGTTAAAGCATTAGGGTGGATTCACATATCCTCAGCAAATCTGCTACAAATGGGCCTCCAAATGTGTATCAAAATCCGCATGTAAAACATAAAAATTTTGTGCCAGATTTGTTTGTGGTGTACTTTTTTCCTCATGTGTGAATCCACCCTTTGAAAATAAATCTAATGTAATTACCAAACGTTTTCTGAGATATTAGCAGTTTTGCATTAAGTTCTAGTAGTTTTTTCCTAAAATAGAAAGTGCAACCATAGTTGCTGTTACGTCGGGCACTTTCAGATTAGCTGAAATGATGGTAGAAATGTCAGATTGTATCACTTTGTTGTAATACAGTGCTGACGAGGGTTAAATGATTGCCTGGTTTGGAAGAACGTTTTTTAAAAGGCTTCCTTAAAGATAAACTCTTAATGGGGGCCTTGCTGTTGGAAACTTCATGCATTATATGATGCTCATTGCAATCAACTTGATGTGCACGTAATGCAGAGATGAACTGTATCCTCCAAAGAAATAGTGTAATAGGTGTTATGTCTGTGCAGGCCACAGGGAAAACGACCTACACAGATGCAACCTAAGTGATTCTGTCAAGTTCAGCATGAGTGCAAGACGCACCACGGCCACACCACGCCCAGGACGAATATAAGGTTGTGTTCACACAGGTAGAGAGGACATGCATACACAACAACATAAACACCAGATAACAACAGCAAACAGTACTGTAATGCTATGACAGATAAACTGGATGTCCGTGTAAACAACCAACAACAACAGACAAATGCCCAAACACTTACAAATAAAACCTACATATATGAGCAGATGGAACAGCTAATAATTACGAGGTATTAGTTAGTAATTTGGCTAAAGTATGAAAACTCACGAGCCCACATCAAGGGTTCTCGTTGTCTCGTGAGTCCCTAATCTAAAAAGACAACTTAACCCCAGGACACAGGCCTACAAGCGGGGCAATCATCCCAATAGAGGTGGCCCCACGCTGGTACCTAGGGGCTTGGCTTATCATAGATAGAATACAACATATACTCTGAACAGGACACCATTCACACACACAAATAGACAAGGGAAATACACCCTGAGCAGGTAACTGTTCACACCAACAAACAAGGAATCCCACACAGAATCTCATGCAAGCAACACCAGAACAGAACATGGATGACACAGAACACGAAAGGTCTGAAAGAGAATGAGGAAAATAGCAAAAGGGGTAAATGACCAACACCCTCTAAAAAGAGGGTCTAGTATTTAAATGCAGCAGACGAGTGGTGATTGGTTGGCTAGAGACCTCCACACCCTCAGCCAGCCAAATCAACCACACCTGCAGCAATGTGCTCCTGGAAAGCCACAGAACAACAGGTCCCAAGAGCATAAATGTGACAATAGGTCTCTATTCTAGAATATAAATGGGATATTTGGAAGAGGGCTAGTCTAATGATCAGCTCAGTATATGCATTGATCCGCTTTTTGTATTTTTGTCTCTTCTCTGAGCTAAATGACTGTTAAACAGTAAGAAAAGGTTTAAAAACATGCAATGAATTTATTAATATCAAATGTATAAATACGTTTCATCTGAATAGAAGAAATTATATATTTCAGGTAAATTGCCCAAATACATGAACTGCAGTTGAGTCTGATGTCATTATCCTTCACAAGCTCATGCTACTATTATCTTCAATAGAGCCTGCTGAAAGTTATGCGTAACAGGAATGTAGAACTCATGGAGCTCCTACTTGATATTGATGGATGAGACTGGGCACAACCAAAATTCTTTTGGAACATGGGAAGAACTTAACGTATAATGTATACCTTGTCATCATGTATACTGAACATCGAATGCTTGATTTGTTGTGTCTATCTCTCTCAACTGTAAAAAACTACTATTGAGTTTATATTGGTAACCCTAGGTATAAGCTTCAAATAACACCAACAGATCCGCACCACCCAGTTGTAGTTGGAAAAATAAAAATTCCATAGGTTTCTAACTTTACTGACACAGAAACAAACTATTTTCTAAATATAAAAATGTTTATGCTGTGCAAACATATATCAATTTTGATATTTCCCTAATTGTAGCAACTCGCAGAATAAGCTTATTGTGTCACTTGTACCACACAATGAACGCTACAAAATCAAAACCAAAAAACAATTGCAGAATTGACTTTGCTTTCAACCCCCAACAAAAAATGTAACACAGTTAAGCAAAACATTATATCTACTTCAAAATGTTATCCATTCATTCTGCAAAAAACAAGCCCTTATATGGCTACATTAATAGCAAAATTTAAAAAGCCATGGCTTTCAAAATGCAGAGATGAAAAATGGGAAAAAAATGCCATGTCAGTAAGTGCTAATTCAGACACGTTATTAGGCAGTTAATAATATCAGATGTCATCTTCAAGTTGGGTTAAAGCCGTTTTGTTTTAAGACATTCACATAAATCATTATTGTTTTCAGATATGATTATATTAATGTAGGAGAATGAACATTTTTTTGGAATGGTTTTGTTATATTGGTATATATATATATATATATATATATATATATATATATATATATATATATATATATATATATATAATGTTTAGTGCGTATTCATTGAACACACATTGATTTTTTTTAAATACATTCCAAATGCGAGCATTGTGCAGCAGGGTAGCTAAAATCCAAGAGGATTCTATTTAGTTTTTAACTAGAGGTTGGATAGAAGTTACCAGTAATCATATTTCTAGAGATCATCATTCTCTTTCAGCTCTATTCCCTTGTGGTGCAGAAAGTCTTATGACTAATCCCTGCAGACCAGCTTCACCTTTTTTGTTTTTAATCACAAAATAAAATCCAATTAAAGACCATTATGCTAATGTGAACAGAGAGAGAGATAAAACAAGGCAATGAAATGTTTAATTTGGCCCAGAATGAGTTTATTTCCCAGGACATAAAGAATCTCCTTTAGATTGTTGCTGCAGTGACATTAGAAACATGCAAACTGATCCTCTGATTAGAATCTGGGAAAGGGAGATAAAAGGTTTATCTGTGTGACAAGGGCTGTTTGATGGGCCATTAGATGACACATTTGTATGTTTGCTTAAGCCCTCTTTGATTCTGTCAGTGGCTTGTCAATGAAAAAATATGAGCAAGCCTTTAAAGATGCTTTATTGTTTGGTTAGAAATGGAAGAGATGCAAATTACCCTAATAAATGAATGATTTTATGAAAAGAATAACCTTTATCACCATAAGATAGAGGACAAAGGCAATCAAACATGCTGATGGCAAATCTACAAAAATCAAAATATTTGTCTATACACAAAAGAAGTTAGTGACAATGTTAAACAATGGCTGTTAATTAAAATTCACAGAGATGCTACAAAGGTTTATTTATTTACATTTTAGGGAATAGCATGTTTGTAGGTGTTTCTACTCTCTACTTGTATTTACATATTGACAATATATATCATTTATAATTTGAAACAGCATTGTTATATTTTATTATTTTTTTAATCATTTTATTACATCATAGATTTCAATATATGTGCACAATGCCATATGTTTTAATTTTACTTGTAATGGAGAAAACAGAAATCTGTTAAGTTGAAGTATATTAAACCCTGAAAAGACACCTGCTATAAATGTACAGTCACGAGTGGTGTATGGAGCTGGTTCAGGAGCTGAGTCTGCTCCCTACCTAGATCGCGCTGGCTCTTTCTGATAGTTCTTCAACTTCTATGATCCAAGCTAGCTTCATTCCTGGCCATTTGGATGCTGCTGTCAATGCTAACACTGTAACCAATCAGCTAGCTGGAATAGGAGGTGGCATTATGAGTTGCTGATAGATTCACATGGTAACCTGCAGCCTAGTTAAGTCTCTCAGGTACTCCATGTAATGAAGTCTGTTAAATCCTACATTTGGCAGGGCTTAACAGGTAAACAGTGAAATGCAAAATACACTGCTATTACAGAAATATGGCAGTATATTGTACAAGCGATCAAGAGATTGCAAGGTCAAAAAAATAGTATAAAGGTAAAAACAAAAGAATATTAAAATAATTAAGGTTGAAAAGAACCATTTTCCAATCGTATTTATGTATAATAATAATCTTTATTTATATAGCGCTAACATATTGCGCATCACTTACAAAACATGGGGAACATAAACAAAACCACTGTTACATCTAGTAATCACTTGATAGAGACAGTAGGGGTGTGGGCCCTGCTCTAACAAACTTATGGGATGTGATAATTATTCTTTCAGTTGCATTCGGCCTTTGGTCACTCTATGGATCAATGTTCTCCACGCATTCCTGTCTTTCACAGCTTCTTTCAGTTCTGTGATTGACATGTTCATGGTGGCCTTAAAGGGGTTGTCCCGCGGCAGCAAGTGGGTCTATACACTTCTGTATGGCCATATTAATGCACTTTGTAATGTACATTGTGCATTAACTATGAGCCATACAGAAGTTATAAGAAGTTTTTCACTTACCTGCTCCGTTGCTGGCGTCCTCGTTTCCATGGAGCCGACTAATTTTCGCCGTCTAATGGCCAAATTAGCCGTGCTTGCGCAGTCCGGGTCTTCTTCTTATCTCAATGGGGCTCCGTGTAGCTCCGCCCTGTCACGTGCCGATTCCAGCCAATCAGGAGGCTGGAATCGGCAATGGACCGCACAGAAGCCCTGCGGTGCACCGAGGGAGAAGATGCCGGCGGCCATCTTCAGCCGGTAAGTAAGAAGTCACCGGAGCGCGGGGATTCAGGTAAGCGCTGTGCGGATTTTTCTTTAGGTCCCTGCATCGGGGTTGTCTCGCGCCGAACGGGGGGGGGGGGGGGGGGGTTAAAAAAAAAAACCCGTTTCGGCGCGGGACAACCCCTTTAATTGTATGTAGCCATCTTGTTCTTTGTTGTCCTGATTTTGTCTTTCCACTGACTTTGCCAAGCATCAGTACTGTGACCGTGGTCATGACTTTCATTTTCTTGCGGTTGGAGTACAGTCCCATGTGTTCGCTTTCCTTTTGCACTCATTGGATAAGGTATTCCATGTCCCTTTAACTTTACGCAAGCAGGGTGGTGTCATCTGCATACCAAAGGTTATTGACATTTCTGCCACCGATTCTGACTCAGATTTCTGATTGGTCCAGATTGCATCGCCTCATGATCGTTTCTGTGTACAGATTGAAAAGGACTGGTGATAGAATGCAAAAAGCTTACACACTACAAATAATGGGGTGATATAGGAGGTGAAGGGGCTGAAGCTGTGCAAGGTATGGCAAGGTGGAGAGTGTAGGATGCTATACATATAGACAATGGTCAAATTGAGCAATATAGTGGCCGAATCGTTATGACTACAGGGTGCAGTTGATTGCGGCAACAGGGATTGCAATCAGTAGGACAGGGAGCATGTTATCAGGCAGGGTAAAGAGGGGTTTGGTTTGGGAGATATGGTATGCCTCACTAAAGAGTTGCATTTTTAGAGCATGCCTAAAGTTTTGTGTGTCAGGAATTCCCCTTTTAATTTGAGGTAGTGCGTTCCAAAGGATAGGTGCTGCTTTGAAAAAGTCTTGGAGGCAGGAATGTTAGAGGGGTGCTTACTCTGATTTCATTAGCAGAGCGGAGGGTGCGGGCTGGGTGGTGGCTTGAGATGAGGCAGGCAATATAGGGTAGCGCGGTGCTGTGGAGACTTTTGTGTATGAGAGTAGTGAGCTTGAATTGAATTCTGTATTTGACAGGCAGCCAGTGCAGTGATTTACAGGCAGCACAGAGCAGAGGCATCCATGTAGCTGGACAGGAAGATGAGCCTCACTGCCGCATTCAGGATGGATTGGAGAGGTGAGAGTCTGGCGCGGGTGAGGCCGATCAGCAGCAAGTTGCAATAATCGAGCTGAGAGTGGATGAGGGCAATGGTGAGTGATTTTAGTGTGTTCACGGTGAGAAAAGGACAGATTCTTGCTCACTGTTCTTGAGGCGACATGTTCAGGCAAAAGCTTGGATGTAGGGGGTAAAGGAAGTTCTCTTTTAATATGCTACTTAGTGATTTATATTCATTATATGTCAGGGCCTGGTCTAGCTACTTGTTGCACATAGTCCAGCTACTCTCCCAATTGTTTGCCCCTACTCTCATTGTGACATTATAGCCAACTGAACAAAATTGCGCTAGACTTATTTGTATAGTGCCAACTTATTCCGCAGTGCTTTCAGATTGTAATAACATATCTGCAGATTTTTGTTAGGATAGTGGGCAGGACATTAACCTGATTGATTTTCAGTTCTCCATAAACCCCACTAAACAGATTTCCATTTCAACTATTGATTTGTCCCCCATGTATTTCAAGTTAATAGTTCAGGAGGTTTGATTAAATGGGGCTGTTCCATGAAGAAACAATAACTTTGAATGCTTATGAGAGTCTGCCTGCTGATATTATTCTTGGAATGCCCTCGTTGAAAGTTTTATAATTCGATAATCTACTGGGCTTCAGGAAATATTTCCAATTGGGAAAAAACTTTGTATCCTAGGGAATACCCTAGCAGTTAATATTGACCTTCTTCCAGACTGTCCTAAAGATGATTCTAACACATCCAATAAAAGGGTGCTTAAGATTGTTCCTGATAGAATACAGCATAAGAGTAAGCCATGTCCTGATGGACATGCTTTGGGGAAAAAGGTGTTGGTTAAATCCAGGAAGGGCTATGTGAGTTTGTTTGATTCTCTTGTCATCATGGGGAAAAATATATTTCCTGCCCTTGTTCATGCTTGTAGAGTGAGGTGATCTGCTATTTTGTTTGAGCTGGAGGGGGCTCTATAGCCTGCTCCTAAAGTACCTCCTAAGGGGAATGGTCTGTAAGGTGCAGGATACTCTTGAGTTGCCCAGCCAGAAATTTATTTCTGGTTTTGGTGGGTAATGTTAAGATTTCTCAAAAAAAGAAAATGTAATTAAAGACTAGCCCTAAGGGTTTTGAGGTCCCTCCTCCTGGGGTGATGGGGCAAAAAATGGCACAGCGCCACTGGTGCTGGTCCCTTCCAGGATTTCAGGAATGTCAGAATGTCATCCTCAGACCCTTTGATGCGACTGCTAGTGCATGAAAATTTCATTTGGCAGTGAACACTTAGGGTTGAACATCTCCCTTTTGCTGTTTAACTAATGAGCTGGCAGGGATGATTGACAGCCCAGCCAACCATTCAGCAATTTTGTTGGTGTCGTTTGGCTTATGGGCTTGCTGAGATGATTGACAGCCCAATCAGTAATGTCCTTATGGTATTTAAACTGGCTCTTTCCTACAAAGGGTACCGGTAATATACTTCCTGTATGCTGGCCTATTCAAGTGTGCTGTGACTATCCTGTTGGTCTTATGTTAGTAGTGAGCAGTTGTGTTGTTCTTCTGAGTCTTGTAGTTCTACTTTTGTTGGTATCTATCTTCCCTGTATTCAGTTCTTAGTGTTGTGCTCTGTGTTTAGTTTTCAGTTTCCCTTGTTCTTCTCTGACCTTGCACTTTGCCAGTTGAGAAGGTTCTGGGTTTCTGTTTAGTATGCTACTTAGTAATTTATCCCAGTTATATGTGTCTGTTCTTTCATTAAGCTACTTCTAAATGGCCGTATACCTGTCATCCAGACTACCCCGATATTCAGCTCCTTATAGTTCACCTCTACTTTCATTGGGAGCTCTAGACAGATGTGACCATGTCAACAGGGGAAAAAAAGTTATAACTCTTGAAAAGCTCTTGATTTAGTACTAGAACTGACCCCCTTTATATTAGAACATCTAATGCTGAACTCACCATATAATGTTTAAGGCGGTTTTATTGAACCAAACACCTGAATAGATATAAAGAAATATAAGGCTGGCTTCACACAGTCTAAACGTATTTAGGCGTGCAATTGCGCTGTGTATTTGCGCAATGGGTGTTGCATTTTTGCGTGCATGTATGGATATTTCACTGTATTTTTTGCACGCATGCCCAAGTATTTGCACGCATAAAAAACACGAAAGCATGCTCCCATTAATTTCAATGGGCAATGAAGTTTAATTAGTTTAATATGTGCTATCTTCATGCACAAAATGCCCAAAAATAGAACATGCTGCATATTTTTTGTGAATGAACCCATTGAAATCAATGGGTTCCAATCACTGCGTATTACCGGTGCAAATTTTGCACCGGTAATACGTTTTGCAAATGCTTTTATGTGAATAATCCCTTATTATACTTTTCCTTCTTTTTTGCATCCACTCCTATGATTAGCTCAAAAACTGCATATGGGATTACAATGTATAAACAACAGGTCCCAGCAGCACAAAAGAATACCACTCCTGTGGTTGGATCCTTCCAAACAATGCAATAGCCACACATGGACCAGACCTAATTCGTGTTACCGTATTATGGATTGAAGAAAATGCAGCAGCATTCACGGGTGTAGAAAAAGCAGTAGCAAACTTTTATTCTCCCATGGTAAAGCAATAGCAGCGAAGTATCTTTGTCAAGCTTGACAAAGATCCGATTGGGGATCGAAATGTCGCTGCTATTGTTTTACCATGGGAGAATAAAAGTTTGCTACTGCTTTTTCTACACCCATGAATGCTGCTGTATTTTCTTCAATGCATATGGGATTACAGTCTTATAATTTAATATGAGCTAGACTTGCATTATTAATCATTAGGGTGCTTTCACATGTGGCAGAAAAATCTGCCAGGGATAAGACCACACCAAAATCTGCATGTCTTACATAACGATTTTGATGCAGATTTGCCAGAGAATTGCCGTTAATTTCTCCTATGTCCAACTATAATAATATACGAATATTCACCTGGCATTGGTATTATGTAGAGGGCAGTATTTATTTTGGATTTAAAATAATCCCACAAAATCAAAGTCTTGGTCTGATACAGGATTTGGTTTTCATAGAATGATTACTTTAAAATTCAACTCAAATTCCAAGCCTCTTAAGGCCTGTGTTTTGGCTTTGGTTCTAAAGTTTCTTTTGTTGTATAACTAAAGTTTACTGCAAAATATTTTTGAGTTGTACTATAATTGGATATTATTTTTCTGTAACTGCATGAAAATGCCATCATATCTTAGTAAAAGCTTTGTAGGCCAGGATAAACTTTGAACTAATACACTGTTTGTAACCCCCCCCCCCCCCCCCCCCAAAACAAAAAAAAACCAACAACAAAAAAAAACACCTGGAAGGAGTTGTCGTTTTGCTGCAAAACTCAGAATGCAGTTACATCTCAGGCAGATATTTAAATGACAGATTGCAACCCGAGGCCCTAAAAATGGTACCCTCCTTGGCCAATATAAAGGCTCTCAGAGGCTACTTGTGTGTAGTGACCTCTTTTCCTGCTTGTGTAGTGCTTGATGACCACTAGATATGTCTCTACCATGCATTCAGAGATTTTGCCCAGTTATCAGAGCTTAAGAAGGAGCACATTATTGGAATATGAGCATCTGGATGGTCATATCATGAATTGTCCACCACCTAGGCCGTTCTGATCAGACTGTTAGGAGGTGTTCGATCTAGTGTATGCGCGAGGGCATGCAAACAAGGCAACCGGGCTTAGGATTCCCTCAACAGACAAGCACAAGCAACTCCAACTATTTTGTTGTCCACCTTCCAAAGACAGGCTCTTGTGTCTGTCAATTCAAGGTGCTTTGCTGAAGAACATTTGGTCTCACAAAGCCCATTACGTGTACTGGATTTGACGCCCACCTACCATCACTTCCGTTTGCAGTAGTATTATGAACTACAAAACTGGAATGCTATGGAGTGGAACCCGGTTGTCTTCAATGATGAATCCAGGTTTAGGGTGCGGGCAGACGAGCGTAGGCGTATTTACGTTCGCACGAGTGCAACGTATAATCGCCCGAGCGATCGTTTTTCACCGATCACGACCAGAGCTAGTAAAGCGTATTTTCGTTTGTTCCTACTTTGCAAACGGTCTTTTCGGCGATCGAATATGCAATGGCGCGTATTTCGGTCGCATATGTTCCGTTTTTTTTCGAATTGCCGTTTTTACGCGCCGTAAAATCGCCCATGTGAACGAATACATTCGAAACCATTGCCTCAGATGGTCACGTATATACGTTTGGTCGCAAAAACGCGCCGTTTATGCGCTCGTCTGCCCGCACCCTTACTTTGAGAACTAACAATTGCTGTGTTCATGTCTGGAGACTATGGGGTGAGCGCCTCAATCCTGCCTCTGCTTTTCGAGCACCCCACTGCTCCCACTGCTGGTGTGATGGTCTGGGAGGTATCACATATTACAGTCAGTCACCCCTAGTAGTGATAGGAGGGACACTGACAGCTCATCGATATGTTCAGGACATCCTGCAGCCATATGTGTTCCTCTCATGGCAGAGCTCCCAAGAGGTATTTTCCAGCAAGATAATGCTCAACTGCAGAGAACAAGGGTGTCACAGGAATGTCTCCACAGCATTGCCACACTTCTGTGACCAGTTCAGTCTCCATATGTTTTGCAAATAGAACATGTGTGAGACCATCTGGGACACCAACTCTGATAGCCTATGAGTTTGCAAAATTTAGAGGCTCAGTTATAGCAAATATGGATTAATATGCCGCAGGGTAACAAACGGAACCTGTATGCCTCCATGTCCCCTGGTATCACATCTTGCATCCAAGCTAGAGGCAGCTCAACAGGGTACTAGATCCTCCCTTCAAGTGTTCAGCTTTACGCAATAAATTATCCTTTTGCTCTGATATTATATTCACTTACTTATATCAACATTACAATCACAAATATAAAGTTCCATTCAATTCCGTCAACTCTTTGTCAAGGTCAAACACGAGGCTCGCGGCCCAAATCCAGCCCGCTGCCTCATTTTATGAGGCTTGCTGCCTGGACAACATTTTGAAGGCAACCATAAGGCTGATATGGTCCTCAGTAAAAATTAGTTTAATATTCCTGTTCTAGGTGCTTGATTTTTATCTTTTACAATGAGCGTATATCCATGAAGAGAATAAATAATTCTGGTACACAGTGCCCAAATAATTCCATCAAAGATTCTCTAAATATAACTGCACTTCCTAATAACAAACAAATAATACTACCATACTTGTCTATACTAATACAAATAATAATAATACTGTATAATACCTACATAAATCTACCATACAGTGCTCAAATATCTGTGCTTTAGACCACATTTACATGAGGATGTTGGAGTTGTGCCCTTAAAAATTGGGTTCCAAACACATTGGAAAACGCTCAGACAACTGTTGTTATGCTGTGCAAGTTCACAGGCCACACTCGTTACATGTGCTAGCTTTGGTTTGAGAATAGGGCATGCAGTGCTTTTTTGCTTAGTGTGAAAAAACTTCCATCCGAGTAGCCTAATAGGCTATTAAGGGTCTGTGGACTGTCCACAAAATAAATGAACAGTACATAGTCCGAAATATGGCTGTCTGAGTGGGCCCTTGCAGAGGTTAATAAACCTGTCATACCTCATGCAAATAATCCCACAATACAGAGCCCTTTTTCTCACCTCTATCTACTTTACCCTTTTGCAGCATATTTGTCTTATTTTGTGGCTAGTCATTGACACTCTTTGATAATGTATAATGTATCTGGTAATGTTTTTTTAAAACACATGACTTATATAACTGTCAGAAATGTTAGAATTTCTTATCTTCTCTGTTCTTGAGGATAACCAACATTCTGTTTTATAAAAGACAAAAACCAGGAGGTTCATTCCATTAATAAATCATTTATGACAGTGATGACATGTTATGCATCTTTTTGATGCGTAGTATATTAAAATAGAATGGTACTATGAATATACATACTGTATATCCTGGTGAACAAATAGCTAGTTAAGGAGACTGAATGAACAGATTATGTGGATGGCTTAAAATCATCTCTTCTTCATTTTACACTTCCAGAATAAATATGCATGTCATTTAGAGAGAATGATGGTACCAATTATTCACGCTGAATTGGAAGATCTACCAGGGTGGACCACATTATTTATCAATTACCTCACAAAAGACCAATTGTCTTTTTTGGGATGCATGCCACTGCATGAACAGGTTTTTACTTATCTACATTCCAAAAATTCAATCATAGGATAAAAATTCCGTCTCTAAGGAAGACAATATGTTCAATTTACAAATTTGTTTCAAAGAGGAGACATCATCCAGCTACTTTACAGAATATTAGATGAACAGTCATGTACTTGGCAAAAGATCAACTCTGGGCATATTAACCTTGTTACTCATCGTATAGACATTTTACTTTTGAGTTGCAATATGTTACTTTTATTTAGGCATCAATTTATATAATAACTTTAATTAATAGACTGTGATCTTTGATATAGTCCATGTAACTCTTTAACCCTTTGCAATCCAATTTTGGATTCAGGGTTTCCTAGGGGGCTTTCTCTTTCTGCCATTATACAATGGTGCCATCTGCTAGCTAGAGCCAGTACTGAGGTATGGCACATGCTGGAGAGGCCCCCGACAACAGAGCGGCCAGTAATATATAGTAAGAATACCCCGCCGGACGTCTTTCAACATCGGAGCTGTTCAGCCTTCAATCAGAATGTCTTCAAACGTCAGACAGTGGATTGGAAAGGGTTAATATGAAGATTGTTATATGTAGTAAATTTATGAACTAGAAAATGTTTGCACCATTTTCAAACATATACGTTCTGTGGATATTAGTGTATCATGTCTCAAAATCCAAAAGTTGTATTCCCCACATCCAAAAGTTATCTCCCTACTGTATTAACATACTGCTGCTTCAGAAAAGCAAAACTAAATTTTCACTAAAGGGAACTGATGAGCAATTTCAGCAACATTATCATTGAGCGGCGTTTCTTGATGATGCAGTTTTCACTAGAATTGAAATAAATGTCCTTGTAGGAAATTTGCTTAGGTGCTACACAACTTTCAGAAAATGTCCATCTTGACATGACCTCAATTTGCTCAATTGTTTGGGTATTGAGAATAGTTAAGGGATGAGTATACCGAAAACTGGGCTAGTCTGTGATCCAGAAGCAATATTATGCTGAATAATAGCCAATGGAATTGTTTTTTTTTTGGCATAGAATATGTAACATTTTCAATTCTTGGGTGCTGTTTGCCATTTCCAAAGAATGCCAAAAATCCAAGGGCCAGGTATGGTGGATTCTCTTGTGTTTCCTTTAGAGCTCAGTGTTTCCAGCACATGCAATATACCAGCTGAGTTGGATTGCTTTGAGTTTCCTGCACTTCTTTGAGTAGATGTGTTCAAAGGTTTTTTGTAATTCTATAATTAAGGATTTTCTTTGAAGAGTATAATCCGTGAATACAAATAATCACATGGAAGACTAAAATGGCAAGTCACTGGGTGCAAGAATTCAAAAAAGTGGTAAGCCTATAAAGTTCTGAAAAGAAAATTAAGGTATTGACAAGATAAAAACAGGTATAGCTGCTGTAACTCTTGACTGAAAAACAGAGTGGAGGGAGGGAAAATTATTGCTTTTATAACATACTGCCTTGCAATTCCAGCAATGTAAATGTACGGAGTAGTGTAGGAAATGGTTACAATTTATAAATATGAAGCCTGAAATACTTATGACATTAAAAGCAATGTCCCAGCTAAACAAACCCCAGCCAGACAGCTTACATTGCCATGGTTTGCCAAACTAATGTAGTGTTATATTCCAGCTTCTAAAATAAATGGTCGACCATGTAACACATTGATAGGCCTCGTATTTCAAAATGAGAGCTTTATTATAGAAATATTGAAATATGTCTCAAAATAATCTTTTCTTTAACTACATTATGTGAATGTAATTTTTTAAATAATCTGCTACTAGAATTCTATATGCTGTGGTAAAATACTGTAGTGGCCTCAATGCTGAAAAAAACACATGTCAGTGTCTTTGTCTGTTAATCTTTTTATTCGCTGTTCTTGTACAGCACAAAATGTGTATTAGTTTAGCATGATCTCACCTTCAGCAAGTGAAACAGAATGTTCTTGTAGACATGATACCTTTTAATGGCTAACAAAAAGAAATGATGTTACAGCAAGCTTCGAATTGAAATAAAATTGGGAGGATGGCCAGTATCCTCCCTGTCTGAACCTCAACTTCTGTATATGGGGGCCCGATAGAAACATCAGTGTCCTCCCTCTCTGAACTTCAACTTCTTGATGTTGCTGTCGGGCCCCCATGCCAATCATCCTATAGCCCCCTTGCTGCTGCCTTTGGCCTGATGTTGCTTGAGAATGTATGCCTGGCGCAAAGAGTTGAGAGAGCCATTGGTTTAAGGCAAAAGCCATGCAGTAGGCTAATGAGAAGGCCCCCAGGGGAGAAACAGTCCAAGGCAAGGGCCAGACTAATGCTGAAAAAAGTGTGCATGTCCCCTCTCCTACTAAGTAGTATAAATACATTAATTTTTAAATTCCTATTATCCCTTTCCCATCCATAGGAAAATGTAACTTCCAATAATGTCCTGACAGTTGTAGACCTTCATGACCTGATGGGAATTATAGTTTTCCCCACAAATTGCATTCTAAAAGGAACTTTCTCATAAGTTTACAAGCTAACCACACTGATATGCGGTTTTGCCACAAATCAGAATTTAAAAATTGATTGTTAATTGTTGCATTGTTTTGCAGGTATAAATGCCATTTTCTTACAAAACTACACAGTCCTTAAAAATCAATTTGAAAACTGTACTATCTTATTATAAAACTGCATGTAGGTGTAATTTTCTCCTATGCTGTGGCTTTACATGGGAGCCCATCCTTTATAGGATATGCCATTAATGCTACATCTGGGATACTCACTTATCAGGTGAATGGGAGTCTACCTTATACCCTTACCAATTCTCGCCTGCCAAATTCTCCATATACTTCAGTGAAGACAGGACGTACACAAACGCAGCCAGTTTTCCATTGAAGCTTATGAAGAATGCAATGGCCAAGAATTTGTGAAAAACGATCAGGAAATACTTGTGTGTAAATGTACAATGCATCCCCATAAAGAACTTTACTGGTGAACCATAAGCACTTGAGTCTGACACTGTTAACTCTACCGCAATGCTGTGGCTAGACCTCAAGTGAGATGTGCACGCAAGACTTCCCAGAAACATTGGTGAACTGAAATACATTTACACGGAGGAATACTCTAAAATTTCTCCTCAAAGTTTTGAAAAGGATATTTGCAGCTATTGGAAATATTTGGTGGAGGTGTTTGCTCCTAAGAGGAGATCTACAGTTTATTGAATTGAAGATTTTACTTTTTTCCCCTATACTGTAGATGTTTACTCAATGTGCTTACTAAAAGACACAAACAGAACAACTGTTTGCCTGTTATTAGTTTAGGTAGATTGTGTTTATTTAAAACCATGACTTAGAAAATAATTTTATTAGTAATCAATGCAGAAATCCAGGTAATAGTTAATGTTAACTTACTTTTTCTTTCAATTGCCATTCTATTATGTACAGATGTAGCAGGCACCAAATGAATGTTTGGCATGCTACATCTGTTTGTTTAACATGCTAAATAGACAGATAGTGACTGCTGCACTACAAAAACAGCATATGCATACTACAATAACTATGTAGCGCACTGCCAAATTCTTGTTAAGTGCTGCTGCATCTGTATGAGTGTGTGCATGTAACATGTGTGTGACATCATCTGTAGAACGAGGCTCATGTAAAATAAAAACTAGTACAGGTAGAAGGTTGAGCACTTGATCAGCATCCAGCTTTTATTTTTCCACTGTAATATGTAAAATTCAACAAGTGATACAGTCACTTGCAATGGGTAACCTCATCGTTTTGTCTGTATGAGGTCCAATATTTTGGAAAGCTATTCAAATGTTGAATCTCATTAAAATGAATTAGCGCAAATTATAACAGAGGAAGTAATAGCGGTAATCATTGTATGCAACATCCTGACTCAGAACCTAATCTTACCATGGTAATATGATAGCATGTTATATTTCTAAAAAGAAATGGAGCTTCTGTGCCTACAAACTATTGATGAACATAATTTCTCATATTTTCGCTCCAGTGGTTGAGAGTAGGGCAGGTAATAGTCTTTTATTACAAACTTCCTTCACCACTCAGACTAGCAATTAGTCCTCAGCCATGCTTTACGACCCCTGGCTGCTTGTGTGTTGGCTTTGATCAGAACTTTGCTCACTGACACACATCTAATAACCAGGAGTGGCACAAACTTAGCTATCACATCTGAGATTTATACCTAGCCTATGTCCTATGCCAAATAGAGTTGTAATTACCTATAACTTGAAATCCTAGTTTAACCTTAGTTCTTAACCTTTCTCTGTTATAAGCAGACTGAAATCTTGCAATGTCTATACCTGGATTGTATGCAATGCATGGTTGGTCACAGATGTACATTATTAAAGCAAACACTTAAGTCATATTGATACAAGGAATATGCAAAGTTTTCCTAAAACTGTAAGAGGTCAGGAAGGTCTTATTGGATAGACATTCCAGTTACTATAGTTCATTAAGAACTTCCCATGCTTGAAGCAGGTGGGTGTAAAAGTCACCCATACCTGAAAATTTCATTATAAGTAGAATAAGCAGGGAATTGGTTGCTCTTTGAAAACAGAAATCAATTACAAACACAAATCCTAATCCACCCAGACTTTGGAAGATAAAAGGCAAGTATATATCTTTACTTAATAAAAAAAATAAATAGCTGAAACAGTTCATTTAAAAGATTGTGGACTTATCAAAGCAAGGTAAAAAAATGAAAAGTAAAGCAAACGTTAAAATGCGTGAGCTCTATTGTGTCATGTGGTCTAATCTAACTGAAAAAAGCAAACTTTGCTTAAAATATCATTGTAACAAGGACAGCCATTCTAAATAGTGCAACCTCACAAAACTTCTTTAATAGAGATGAGCGAGCACACTCTTCCGAGCTTGATGCTCGATCGAGTATTAAGTTACTCGAGATGCTCGCTACTCAAGTCGAGCACCATGTGGTACTTGAGTAAATTTAATTTCCCCTCCCCGCATGTTTAGCGCCATTCAGGTGACCGCCGAGTACTTAAACTGGTACCGCCCGTGGCTCGCCTCAGACACATGCTGGCAGAGGTTAGAGAAAGAGCTGCTGCTGAGATAGGTAAAGTGTTAGAGTAGGATCCTGTCTTCAAGAACCCAACAGTCCTTCTTAGGGCTACTCCTCATTGTGTGCATTACTTTTTTGGCTGGCTGGGAGCAGTAGTGCACCAATTTTTTTTTTTTTTCAAGCATCTAGGCCTGTGCAGAGTATCTCACATCTACCATTCTCTGTGTGGGGTGAATTAGCCGCAGTTATCAGCACTATCTACTGGTTAATTTTTCTGCCCCTGTGCAGAGCATCTCACATCTCCCATTCGCTGTGTGCGGTGAACTAGCCGTAATTCTCATTGTTAAACAATGAGTTAATTTTTTCTGGGGCTGTGCAGAGCATCTCACATCTCCCATTTGCTGTGTGTGGTCAACTAGCTGTAATTCTCATCGCTAAACAGTGGGTTAATTTTGCCTGGGGCTGTGCAGAGCATCTCACATCTCCCATTCGCTGTGTGTGGTAAACTAGCCGTAATTCTCATCGCTAAACAGTGGATTAATTTTTTGTTGCCCAGTGCAGAGTATCTCACATCTCCCATTCTCTGTGTGGTGAATTAGCCCCAGATCTCAGCCCTATACAGTGGGTTTTTTCTGCCACTCCATACAGCCTCTCTTATCTACAAGTCTCTGTGTGCAGTGAATTAACCCCAGTTCTCAGAGCTATACAGTGGGCTAATTTATTTGGGCCCTGCTCTATCCTTTATCTGACATGATGAAGAATAGGAGTAAGGGTCAAGGATGTGGACGTGGGCGTCCAAGGGAGGGTGTGGGCAGAGGCCGAGGTCCTGGGCGGGGTGAATCAGAGCCGGCTGCTGAGGGATTAGGAGAGCACTGCGTCTCTCTGCTCCCCAGCTTCATCTCACATTTTGCGGGTCCGCGTGGTAGACCTTTATTACAAGCACAACAGTGCGAGCAGGTCCTGTCGAGGATCGTGGGTAGCGCTTCCAGGAATTTTTCCAACACCCAGTCTTCCACGCAGTCCACTACCAGCCTAGGGACTGCACCTCTGAATCCCCAGGCTGCTCCTCATTCCTCCCAGCCTGGTCACTCCAGGAAAAGGAGAGATTCTGAACAGGCAGACTCCCAGGAACTGTTCGCCCTGAGTTGAAAAAAAATGGTTCTTCACCCAACTGAGGAGTTTGTCATGACTGATGCCCAACATTTGGAAATTGCCCAGAGTCCGGGTGATGAGGCTGGGGACTTCCGGCAACTGTCTCAAGAGATTTTTGTGGATGAGAATGATGAGACACAGTTGTCTGTCAGTGAGGTTGTTGTAAGGGCAGTAAGTCCAAGGGAGGAGTGGACAGAGGATTCAGAAGAAGAGCTGCTGGATGATGAGGTGACTGACCCCACCTGGCTTGCTAAGCCAACTAAAGAATGGGCTTCAGAGTGGGAGGCAAGTGCAGCAGCAGAACACGTTAGAAGAGGCAGTGGAGTGGCCAGGGGGAGAGGAAGGGCCAGAGCAAATAATCCACCAACTGTTCCCCACAGCACCCCCTCGCGGCAAGCCTCTGTGCAGAGGGCTAGGTGTTTGAAGGTCTGGAGGTTTTTTAGTGAGAGCACGGACGACCGACAAACAGTGGTGTGCAATCTGTGCCGCACCAAGATCAGCCGGGGAGCCACAACTACCAGCCTGACCACCACCAGCACATGCAGGCATATGATGGCCAAGCACCCCATGAGGTGGAACGAAGGTCATTCACTGCCTCCGGGTCACACCACTGCCTCTTCCCCTGTGCCCCAACCTGCCATACAGATCCGAACCCCCTCCCAGGATGCAGGCACGAGCGCCTCCCAGCCTGCACCCACACCCTCATCTCCACGGTCCTCCACTGCCTCCAGCAATGTCTCCCAGCGCAGCGTTCAGCTGTCACTTACCCAAGCGTTGGAGCGAAACCGGAAATACGTGACCACCCACCCGCATGCACAATCTTTAAACGTCCACATTGCAAAATTACTCAGCCTGGAGATGCTGCCATACAGGCTAGTTGAAACGGAGGCTTTCAAAAACATAATGGCTGCGGCGGTCCCTCGGTACTCTTTCCCCAGTCGCCACTATTTTTCCATGTGCGCCGTCCCCGCCCTACACCAGCACGTCTCCTGCAACATAAACCGTGCCCTCACCAGCGCAGTTACTGGGAAGGTCCACTTAACGACGGACACGTGGACAAGTGCTGGCTGGCAGGGATACTATATCTCCCTGATGGCACATTGGGTGAACTTGGTGGAGGCTGGGACGGAGTCAGAGCAAGGGACCACTCACGTGCTCCCCTCACAGAGAATAGCGGGTTCTACCTCGGTGATTGTTTCTCCGGTGTATTATGCCACCTCCTCCAAACCCTCCCCCCCCTCCTCCTCTGCCACCTCCACCTCTCAATTAAGAAGTGTAAGCACGTCGCCGACAGTCGGTAGCGTGTGGCGCGGCAGCACTGCGCTGCGGAAGCGTCAGCAAGCCGTGCTGAAACTAATAAGCTTAGGTGACAAGAGGCACACCGCCCCAAAGCTGTTACAGGGTGTGACGGAGCAGATCGATGTCTTGCTTTCGCCACTGAGCCTCCAACCAGGCATAGTCGTGTGTGACAATGGCCGTAACCTGGTGGTGGCTCTGCAGCTTGACAGCCTCACACATGTACCATGCCTGGCCCACGTCTTCAATCTGGTGGTTCAGCGCTTTCTTAAAAATCAACCCCACTTATCTGACCTGCTCGGCAAGGTGCGCTGCGTGTGCGCACAATTCCACAAGTCCACCACGGATGCTGCCACCCTCAGGATACTGCAACGTCGGTTCCAGCTGCCAAAGCACCGACTGCAGTGCGACGTGCCCACATGTTGGAATTCTATGCTGCACATGTTGACCACGCTTTACGAGCAGTGTAGAGCAATTGTAGAATACCAGCTGCAACATGGGCGGCAGAGTGGTAGTCAGCCTCCACAGTTGTTCACAAAGGAGTGGGCATAGATGGCAGACATCTGTCAGGTCCTCGGAAACTTTGAGGAGTCTACCCAAATGGTGAGCGGCGATGCGGTCATCATTAGCGTTACCATTCCGCTGCTTTGCCTGCTGAGAAGTTCACTGCTAAGTATAAAGGCCAAAGCTTTGCGGTTAGAAAAGAAGATGGGTGATGACAGCATGTCGCTTGATAGCCAGACCACCCTCACGTTTGTATCTCAGTGCATTTTGGAGGAGAAGGAGGAGGGGGGCGGGACTGCTGCATACACTGCAGAGGGTACCCATGCTGCTTGCCTCTCATCTGTTCAGCGTGTATGGGCTGTAGAGGAGGGGAAGGAGGATCATGAAAGTCATCCTCCTAGTGAGGACAGCGATGTGTCGCATACTGGGACTCTGGCACACATGGCTGACTTCATGTTAGGCTGCCTTTCTCTTGACCCTCGCGTTAGACGCATTCTGGCCAACATGGATTACTGGGTGTACACTCTTCTTGACTCATGGTATAAGGAGAACCTTTCCATTCTCATTCCTGAAGAGGAAAGGAGTACGAGAGTGATGCAATACCACAGGGCCCTGGTGGAAAAACTGATGGTAAAGTTCCCATCTGACAGTGCTAGCGGTAGAAGATGCAGTTTAGAGGGCCAACTAGCAGGGGAGGAGTGGGGATCAGTCATCATGTCCAGCGCAGGCAGGGGAACACTCTCCAAGGCCTTTGCCAGTTTTATGGCTCCCCAACCAGACTGTGTCACCACTCCCCAGTCAAGGCTGAGTCAGAGGGAGTACTGTAAAAAGATGGTAAGGGAGTACATAGCCGATTGTACCACCGTCCCCTGTGATCCCTCTGCTCCATACAACTATTGGGTGTCAAAGCTGGACACGTGGCACGAACTTGCGCTGTACGCACTGGAGGTGCTGGCCTGCCCTGCCGCTAGCGTGTTATCAGGGAGGGTGTTTAGTGCTGCTGGGGGGATCATCATGGATAAGCGTACCCGCCTGCCAACTGACAGTGCCGACAGGCTTACACTCATCAAGATGAACAAAGCCTGGATTTCCCCAAACTTCTCTTCTCCACCAGTGGAATGCAGCAGATCCTAAAGATTCTTTTAGCTGCAACAGGAGAAATATGCATCCTCTCTCACCCCCAAAAAAGGGAGAAGTAGCCTATCCCTCTCGGATCTTACTCCTCCTCCTAAAACAGCATGTCATCACGTTGAACTGCCAATTTTTTTGCGGGCCAAAAGGCTCTGTTAAAACCAATATTTTCGGAGAGCTGCCTCCAGGCTCTGTTGCAAATTAAGCAACAACGAGCTCTATCTTTTAAAAATGTTTATGGGTTTCACCTGCCCTTGGGGTAAACCAATTTTTCAGGTGTACAGTTGTACTCTTGGTAGACAGACTTTTAAGGCCTTCACCTATACTCTTAGCAAACTAATTTTTCCGGGCTTCGCATATACTCTTGGTAAACAATTTTTTTCAGGTGTTCACCTATACTCTTGGTACACAAATGTTTCAGGTGTTCGCCTATAGTCTTGGTACACCAAAGTTTCAGGGGTTCGCCTATACTCTTGGTACACCAATGTTTTAGGGGTTCGCCTATACTCTTGGTACACCAATGTTTCAGGAGTTCGCCTATACTCTTGGTACACAAATGTTTCAGGGGTTCGCCTATACACTTGCTACAGAAAGGTTTCAGGTGTTCACCTATACTCTTGCTACAGAAATGTTTCAGGTGTTCGACTATACACTTGCTACTGCAAGGTTTCAGGATTTCACCTATACTCTTGCTACTGAAAGGTTTCAGGGGTTTGTCTATACTCTTGCTAGAAAAAAGGTTTGAGGGGTTCGCCTATACTGTGGGTACAGAAAGGTTTGAGGGGTTCGCCTATACTCTTGCTACAGAAATGTTTCAGAGGTTCGCCTATACACTTGCTACAGAAATGTTTCAGGGGTTCGCCTATACGTTTGCTACATTAAAGGGGTTGTCTCGCGAAAGCAAGTGGGTCTATACACTTCTGTATGGCCATATTAATGCACTTTGTAATATACATCGTGCATTAAATATGAGCCATACAGAAGTTATTCACTTACCTGCTCCGTTGCTAGCGTCCCCGTTGCCATGGTTCCGTCTAACTTCGGTGTCTTCTTGCTTTTTTAGACGCGCTTGCGCAGATGCATCTTCTCCCTTCGGCTGGTCTTGGAAGCATCGGAGTTTTGGCTCCGCCCCCTTTTCGCGTCATCGCGTAGCTCCGCCCCCGTCATGTGCCGATTCCAGCCAATCAGGAGGCTGGAACCGGCACACGTCATGGGGCGGAGCTACGCGATGATGCGTACAAGGGGGCGGAGCCAAAATGCCGATGCTGCCGAGCGGAGCCGAAGGGAGAAGAAGGGAGAAGACGGATCTGCGCAAGCGCGTCTAAAAAGGCAAGAAGACACCGAAATTAGACGGAACCATGGCGACGGGGACGCTAGCAACGGAGCAGGTAAGTGAATAACTTCTGTATGGCTCATATTTAATGCACGATGTATATTACAAAGTGCATTAATATGGCCATACAGAAGTGTATAGACCCACTTGCTTTCGCGAGACCACCCCTTTAAGGTTTGAGGGGTCCGCCTATACTGTGGGTACAGAAATGTTTTAAGGGTTTGCCTATACACGTGCTAAAGAAATGTTTCAGGGGTTCGCCTACACAATTGCTACAGAAAGGTTTGAGGGGTTCGCCTATACACTTGCTACAGAAATTTTTCAGGGGTTCGCCTATACTCTTGCTACAGAAAGGGTAGAGGGGTTCGTCTATACTCTTGCTACAGAAATGTTTCAGAGGTTTGGCTATACTCTTGCTACAGAAAGGTTTGAGGGGTTCGCCTATACACTTGCTACAGAAATGTTTGAGGGGTTCGCCTATACACTTGCTACAGAAAGGTTTCAGTGGTTTGCCTATACTCTTGCTTCAGAAAGGTTTCAGTGGTTTGCCTATAGTCTTGCTATAGAAAAGTTTGAGGGGTTCGCCTATACTCTTGCTACAGAAATGTTTTAGGGGTTCGCCTGTACACTTGCTACAGAAAGGTTTCAGTGGTTTGCCTATACTCTTGCTTCAGAAAGGTTTCAGGGGTTTGCCTATAGTCTTACTATAGAAATGTTTGAGCGGTTCGCCTATACTCTTGCTACAGAAAGGTTTGAGGGGTTTGCCTATATGCTTGCTACAGAAAGGTTTGAGGGGTTCGCCTATACGCTTGCTACAGAAAGGTTTCAGGATTTCGCCTATACTCTTGCTACACGAATGTTTCAGGGTTTCGCCTATACTCTTGCTACAGAAATATTTCAGGGGTTTGCCTATACTCTTGCTCCAGAAATATTTCAGGGGTTCGCCTATACTCTTGCTACGGAAAGGTTTGAGGGGTTCGCCTGTACTCTTGCTACAGAAAGGTTTGAGGGGTTTGCCTATACTCTTGCTACAGAAAGGTTTGAGGGGTTCGCCTATACACTTGCTACAGAAAGGTTTGAGGGGTTCACCTATACGCTTGTTACAGAAAGGTTTGAGGGTTTCGCCTATACTCTTGCTACAGAAATGTTTCAGGGTTTCGCCTGTATTCTTGCTACAGAAATATTTCAGGGGTTCGCCTATACTCTTGCTACAGAAAGGGTTGAGGGTTTCGCCTATACTCTTGCTACAGAAATGTTTCAGGGTTTCGCCTGTATTCTTGCTACAGAAATGTTTCAGTGGTTCGCCTATATTCTTGCTACAGAAAGGTTTGAGGGGTTCGCCTATACGCTTGCTACAGAAAGGTTTGAGGGGTTCACCTAAACGCTTGCTACAGAAAGGTTTCAGGGTTTCGCCTATACACTTGCTACAGAAATGTTTCAGGTGTCCGCCTATACTCTTCCTACAGAAAGGTTTCAGGGGTTCGCCTATATTTTTGCTACAGAAATGTTTGAGGGGTCCACCTATACTCTTGCTACAGAAATGTTTCAGGGGTTCGCCTGTACTGTGGGTGCACAAAGGTTTCCCATTGCAGTGTTCAACTATCTGGCACAAATGCACTGAATGGCTTAGGTAGGGTGCAGAAGGCTTCCTCATTGCGGTGTTCAGCTATCTGACACATACACTGAATGAATTGGGCAGAAGTGTGGGCAGAGGCCGAGGTCCTGGGCGGGGTGAAACTCTGCCATGTTTAAGAACTCTCATTTCTTCATGTTTAGTACTGTCCTTGGGTTTCATGGGCTCGCCTATGCTGTGGGTTCACAAAGGTTTTCCATAGCAGTGTTTAGCTATTTGGCACAAATACACTGAATGACTTGGGTAGGGTACAGAAGGCTTTCCCATTGTGGTGTTCAGCTATCTGACACATACACAGAATGAATTGTGTGGGTACACATGGGTTTCCCATAGCTATGTAACTCACGGCACATTGGGTCACACAAGGTGGAGGCTGGGACCGAGCCTGACCCTGGGCCCGCTCACGTGCTTCTCACACAGAGGATTGCTGGTCCTACCTCGGTCATGGTTTCTCGGACTTATTATGGCACCTCCCCCTCCTGCTTGGGGTCTGGGGATCAGCGCTGGTCGACATGTATTTGCTCTCGTGTTACCACAGTTATCTGAGACACTGGTTTGGACCAATCAAAAGAAGCGTAACTGATTTAATGAGACATTCACAGCAGTACTAGCATCTGAGTCCGCTTTATGCCCACGTTTGTTGTGCCTAGTAGTGTGCACTAGGCTTTCACAAGCAGCCCAGCTGTATAACAGGTCAACTCATTGTACACTGCCTGTTTTTGGGTGTCCGCTGATGTATAATGCCCTGAGTGGTAAACAGCCGGATTGGTTTAGGTGTGATAAACACGTCCCTGGGGGTCAGCGCTGGTCGGCATGTATTATTTCTCGTGTTTCGTGTTACCCCAGTTATCCGAGATACTGGATTGGAGCGTTCGCAGGAAGTGTAACTGATTTAATGAGACTTTCACAGGGTCACTGTATACCATACCTGTAGTGGCTCTTTGGTGACACCTCATGCTTCAAACCAATCTTTGGTGTTAGTATGCGCTGCTGCATTGTGGAGATGTGTAGAAGTTCTGGCATCTAAGCCCACTTTATCCCCACGTTTGCGGCTCCTGACAATTTTGTGACGGAGGTGGCACAGGATTGGAATGATGATCGTACGTTAATTTATCAGCAATTCTCATCTGCATTGTGGGCTATCACCCACACTTTCAAAGAGGGTCGCTGCCAGGCCCTACCAACCCTCTGCAGTCTGTGTCTCCGATTCCTCCTCATCCAAGACGCACTTATAAATAGACATGAGGGTGGTGTGGCTATCAAGCGAGCGTGTGGCATGAGGGCAGCTGAATGCTGCGCAGGGAAAATTTTGTGTGCGCTGTGGACGCAGGCTCGTGCGGGGAGTTGGACAGCAATGCCAGCATGTAACCTAGGAAAAGAGGCAGTGGTGTCACCCGCAGGCGATGATTGGCCTTCGTTGCACCTAGTGTGGTGCTTAGCTAAGATGTGCTAGTGCATGTGCCTTGCTGCTTATGGTCTGTCCCAAGTAAATTGCTAGGGGGGGGTGACCAACAGGCTCTTGCCCCGAATTTGGCTTAATAGTGCGACCTGGGAGCCTAGCATGCTGCCCCTGCCGTTCCCTATCCGTTTCTGTGGTGTTTCCATGACTTTCTGATGTTTTCAGGTGATTCACACAACTTCCCCTATGCGGGTCATCGGTCACCTTGAAAAATGCTAGAGTCTCCCATTGACTTCAATGGGGGTCGTTACTCGAAACAAGCTCTCGAGCATTACGAAACGTTCGACTCGAGTAACGAGCACCCGAGCATTTTGGTACTCGCTCATCTCTATTCTTTAAAATTTTACTTCCGAAGGTGAACACACACCCATATATAATAAATAATAATAATGGTTATTTGTATAGGACAAACTTATTCCACAGTGCGTTCAAGCACAGAAGAACACAGACAAATTCAGCATATGATATACAATCAGTTTGAAACGAAGGGGTGGCGGTGATACAAGAAGTACAGGGGTGGGGAGAGGGGAGAGATAAGACACGGGGGAGCACAGGCAGTACGGGAATTACATGAGGAAATCAGTTATCAGGAAGCAAACAGTGTGGGGGGCAGTAAGGAGGTACAGGGGTAGAGGTCATATGCGATAGGTACGGTGGAAGGTGTGGGGAGCTGTGGGAACTACAGAGGACTAGGCCAGGAGATTTGGTGTGCCTCCTAAAGAGGTGTGGGGATTGTCTGGATGCCTCAGAGTACAGCGTTCCAGAGGATCGGTGCTGCTCTGGTGAAGTATATATATATTTGCTAGATCAGTATTACTGCAAGGTTGTCATATAAGCAGGGGCGTAGATTTCATTTGCCTTAAAAAAAAAAGAATATATATTCTGTGACTGGCAATTCTGTTTAATATAGTATGGTGAGATCTTGTTAAATTGTTAAATAGTATGGCAGGAGGTAGCAAAATGATCCTTTACAAAGGATTGATAAACATATAGGTTTACATACTTGCATATGTCACACTTTGCAAATTATCTTCTTGCAGTTTTATGCTTGCAGAACGACATAAGAGAAATGAATGACTTCTTGTCTGTCGTTCAGTCAGTGCGTACATTTACACTGAGTGATTACACTGTACAACAATTTTTTTAAAAATTTTCATAACAGAAAGTAGTTGATATGTTTCTGTAAAATTACAAGCTGTGATTACACGGGTAACGTTGAATACTAGCAGCACCTCTCATTTTCAAGTTACAAAGCATTTCCTTTATTTAAGATGATAACAGGTTGGACGTGCTGTAATATTACTATTCAACTGTTTTTGGTGGAAAATGACAGTTGGATCTTGACTACCTTCTGTAAGGAACATTACTTTCCAGCTTCATTCACATGAACATATATCGTCCCTGTTTTCACGGCCGGATGATAAACGCTACCCATCTTAGGCATTGGTTTCCAATGCTTCAGTTCAGATGGCCATTTTTGCATTATGCATACGGTGCACATTTCAGTCGTCCATTTTTACACCAGCCAGAAAACATAGTTCTTGAACTATCTTCTGGCTGGAATACGGCGGCCGGTCCCATAGACTCCAATGGGAGCCTATGGGAGCTACAGAAACAGAGAGACACTGCTAAACTCCCTCCCCCTCTCCGCCCCTTGTCGACTGTTGGCAAAGGGAGGCAGTGGGATGGGGTAGGAAATTAGCACACCAGCTTCCGCCCCCTTCCATTGCAGACAGATGGCAAGGGACAGAGAGGGGGAGGAAAGGGCATGAGAGTTTAGCTGAGCTAAACTCTCTCCCCCCGCTCGATGGTATCCTGGGCTCGACGTATACTCGCTGGACCTGGGCCGACTGAATGGGCGCATTAATAGGAGATGCAACTGTGACTTGGTCACAGCTCCCTCTTGTTCATGCGATTTTCATTCAATCTGTGGCAAAAGTCTGCCATCATATTCGGATTGTATTTCTCTTTGTAACGGTCTTCAATGACTGAGGTGTCTTGTGTGCATAATAGGCAGTAAATAAAGCCCATTGATTTCAATGGCTTTGTTCACATAAGTGTATTTTTTCGTACGATGTACAACCTCGGGAAAAAATACACAGCATGACCTTGTTGGTGCGTATTACAAACTGCAATAAGCAATTGAAGTGAATGGGCACAAATACGCAGTGAGTGTGCAGGAAACCTGCTTATTTGCACACCATTTCAATGAGCCTGTCTGCGTTCTGTTTTGCATGCGCAAATATGCAGTGTATTTGTGCACTTAAAAAATGCAAGAGCAGATGAAAACTGCGGACATAAGTGATTTTTGGTTGTGCAAATACATATCGCATTTGCACAACAGAAATGCGCTTATTTTCATGAGAATGAGCCGCAATTGTGATCCCTATAGTAGCCCCAGTAGTAATATTGACCCCCACAGTGGCCTCAGTAGTAATAGTGACCCCCATAGTGGCCACAATAGTAAGTGACCCCCATAGTGGCCTCAGTAGTAACAGTGTCTCCAGTAGTAATAGTGACCACCGTACTCTGTTTCCCTGAAAATAAGACAGTGTCTTATATTAATTTCTGCTTCCAAAGACGCACCAGGTCTTATTTTCAGGGGATGTCTTATTTTTCCATTAAGAAGAATTCACATGTATTGTTGAACAAAAAAAATGCACATTTCTCATATACTGTACAGTAGTCGTCGTCACAAACCAGCATAACCAGACAAACTGGCAATCCTATCAAGAATTTCTTGTTACTACCATTATTTCCATGTACACACTGTCTGGAGACTGTAACAATCACCCCCTAAAGAATCAAAATGACACACTGGTTGCCTGACACACACACAGGGCCACAAAAAATAAGGTCTGTAAAGTACCTGGCTCCCACACACTGTCTGGAGACTGTAACGATTACCCACAGCAGTTTCTGGACCATTTGTACAGCTGGGATGGTATTGCAGCTTCCGGCCACCAGGGGGAGCTCATCACAGCAGACTCACACAGCAGGGACAGAGCTAGGTCTTACTTTTGGTGGAGGCTTTATATTTAGCAATTCAGCAAAACCTCTACTAGGTCTTATTTTCAAGGTAACACAGTAGTAGTCCAGGGATGCTACCCAGCCAGAGGTCAATAGCAACCCTCCCATTGGATCAGGAAGAGATAATCTGGCGTCATGAGTCACAGGTTTTATATCTGGATACAGAATGTTATCTTTCTGTTTACTGGAGAAACCTTTGGTATTTGTCAAGCAGAAATAACAGTCAGTATGGTGGGCTCTTTGTTCTCGCCACATCTTTACCAAGCTTTATTCCGAAATACTTGTGATAGGCCCACTTTACCAAGGATGTTATTTTCTTCTGCTGTGTCTTTGTTGTGAACTGTCTGCAGACAAAGCAGAAATTGTCTGGGTTGTTCAAACATCCGCGCCGCTCAGCCATATTGTTATTACATTTTGAAAAATAGTCCCAGCTCATTTATTACAACTTACTAGTGGATGATCCGCAGCATTTCCTTCACATCGAAACATACCTTATATGGCACATAGGCGTACCCTTAGGGGTCCTTCACACTGGCAAGAAAATCACGCAGCTTTCTTGCGGTGCGAAAGTGAAAACGCATGATTATGAAACCAATGATTTTCAATGGCTCAATTCTCATTTGCGATGTTTTCACTCCTGCAATGCTGAATAGAAAAAAAAAAATCGCTGCATTTCCTTTCTTTTTGCGATATTGCCCATTGTTTTCAATGGGGTCGGCAGCAGCAGCACCATGAATCATGGTCCGATATCGCCCTTGCCAGTGTGCAGGAGCCCTTATAGTGTTCAGTCAGCATGCGGTGTGTAACATTGATTGCAAAATAGTTGTGTAATCACTTGTTACTCTTCTTATTAAGCAAGGATAATGGCAAGCCTAACGCCAATTGGATTACATTTCTTCTCATAACTAGAAAACCTTGCATGGCAGAAAAAAACTGATATCCTATTTGAATTCAGGACACTGAATATAGTAACACAGTGCACACAGTACATAAATCCTGAAGCAATGAAAGCAAGTAAGGAAAACAAACAATAATCAAAGCAGGAAGAGACTGAGTGCCACTACCCAGTACTCCAGAAGATGGGACATGCTGATAAACTTCTCCTCCTCGGAGTCTTGGCTCTTCTTCTGTTCTAGTCCGTTTTGCATCAAGATGTAGTATACAGCAGCATAGACAATGTTCTGTCATGCTGGATGACATCAAGAAACAGTACAGAGGCAGCAACGGTCGCTGAAAGGAAGCTAGAAGAAAGTAAATATTCATGAATGCTGCAGCAGCAGTTGTCTGGTCTGGGGTTTATTATTTTTCATCTCTGGTTTGGGATTTGACATATAATAATGTTATGAATACAGGGTGGGCCATGGAAAGTGGACGGTCTCTGATCCCGGCACCAGACACTTATGAAAGCCGTAGAAAATTTGTTGTTGTTGCCCATAGCAACCAATCACAGTGTAGCTTTCCTTTCTTATGGGCCATTTACACGCAGTGATAATCGCTCAAAGGACAGTTTGAGTGAAATCTTTGAGCGATCATTTTGCATAAACTATTAAGTAGCTACTCAGCTACATAATAGCTTATTAGCATGCAAATGAAGCCTGTAGCCGAATGCAGTTAATAGGTGAAGGTCTCTTATCTGCTTTCAGCTCCTTTGTTCTACAACGGGTTAAATAGCTGATATAATGCAATCAGCACTACCCGCGGAGAACTAAGTGTGCGGTCCTGATAAGACCGCACAACGATTTTTAGGCTGGCTTGAATTTAACGATCAACTAGCAGTGCATGAAAAGTGCACGATGGCCGCGCATTTAGACGCAACGATTATCACTCAAACGCTCGCTTTTGAGTGATTTTTGACCGATCATTGCTCCGTGTAAATGGACCTTTACACTGTGGAGGTATAATGGAAGCTGTGGTGTGATTGGTTGCTATGGGCAACAGATATAAATTTCCTTTTAGACAGCTTTCATAAGAGTGTGGTGCCAGGATCAGAGGTGGGTTACTTTCTGGGCCCATCCTTTATATATGCATATGCAAATGAGTCTCAGCAGGGAGGGGCCTGGTTACCCACTTAACAGGTTTCTCTGGGAAACATAAAATGAAATAGTGAAAAAGACACTAGTAGAAATACATTCCTAAATACCCTAGATAACTTATAAGTGCTCATCTTTCCAAGGGATAATTATTAATGTAATTAAAATGGCCACCATCAGGTTACTCAACACAAAACTTAAATGTATATTCCAGTTGCAGCAACTTGGCTCACAAGACCACTCAGATGTCAATTCTATCCACCAGATTAATATTTATTGAATAAAAAATAAATAAATAATAATATTATTGCAAACAAAGGTCACTTTTTGCGGGGCCCACATGACTAGCGTACCAACTGCTATATTAAATATTAGCATATTCTTAATATTGCAGTTGGTACACTTTGTTGAGTGACCTTTCTATGTCATATTATTATGGTGTGTTAATACCAGTACCAAGTGCTAAGCCAGACAATGGTTAAAGCTGAATGACCAAAGCAATGACAAAATTGTGTGCTGTTTGTGTGTGTCCAGGTCTAAAAAACTTCCTGACAATGTGACATGGATTTAGTACGGCTGCTTTCTGCAGCAACATGAATATGTTTTTGTTTATTTTTAAGTTTCTAGACTTTTCTGAAATGTATGTGGTCCAACCCCGGTGGTATAAAGGCCCGTTTAGAAGGGACGAGGGTTGGGCAAATGATCCCCGACACTTGTCCCTGCACATACTAGCTCCCGTGCAGGTGCTTATTCACAGCGAGGAGGCTGCAGGAGATTTCTCTCCTCTCGCTCCCCCCACCCTTTTCTATTCCCTTAACATAGCGGACGTTCAGTACTGAACGGCTGCTATTTACACTGAGAGATCAGCTTATCGTCCATTGATTATGCAGCATGTTGTGTTGTTTCTGCCACAATGTGGCATTTTCTGCACATGTCATCAGTAAGTGTGGTGTCTTTTAGGGTGTGTTTTCTGTAGTTTTTTGTGTTAATGACTTGATCCTATATGGCAACCATGAACCTTCAAAGAGGGTACCCCGGGCTAGTTACTAATATTACTATCATTTTTATCCTTAAATCTGGTGGATAGAATTTACGCCTGAGTGTTCTTGAGAGCCAAGTTGCTATTGTATAGATTATATTTATCAATGAATATAACATAGTAATTCTCAAAAAGGCATCTGAATCGTTTGCTGAGTTATGTACACTAACATAAAAAGTTTTTGTGTCATGGCTTTTATGTTGAAGTTAAAACAAGTGTATGTGCAGTGTATGTGCAGAATAAATGTTCAAGAAGTAAACTATATAGTAAAATCTAACAGCAAAAAAATGCTGAATGTGCAAGTTAAGAAATATACTGACTATTAACACTATAAAAGAAACAAATCTTCTCTGACAGTCTGAGAGGAAGGGCACTTTCTAAATACTTGTGCTGTAACACTCACCATATGATATAATTTATCATGAGCAATTCTAAGTTTTGTCTTTGGTCAAATCAAATATGATCTTGGTCTTAGCTTACAGTTTGAAATATCAGATAATGTAATGCAAGGTTAGCATTTCATTTCATATGCCACTTATTCATAAGAATGAAAAGTGCTTGCTTAGAATAAGTGCCATCATGAAAAATGTTTTCATGTTTAGTTTCAGATTATGTACTCTCCTTTTCAGCACAAATAGCTCGGGTCTGTGTATATAGATGCATACTGAAGTGTGAGAGGTAATGTCATACTGCATAACTGCATACAGGTACTAACAAGTGTCAATGTAATGACAGGGGATAGGGGTAGCATGACTCCAGTATGTGAATTCTATATTTACAAGGACAAGGTCATTTCCCTTCTTTTTTAGTCAATTATTTTTTTATTGTTGAAATAACAAGCATACAGATCAATTACATTACTAGACACATTGCAAGTACATACTTGTTCAACATCTTGTCTGAAAATTACAAAATAAACTTTTAACTTTTATGGGGTTAGGGGTAAGGAAGTTGAGGAGGAATGGGGTTGGATGCCGGGGAAGGGGAGGGTGGGGGGGGGGGAGGGTGAGGGAAAGAGAAGATCCATAAGAAGCCTAATAATACAGTAAGATACGATTCCAATAGTTTAGGCAATGAGACAAGGAGCTAGTGATAAGCACACAATGAAATACAGTTAACCAAAAAGATATAGTCTATTATACTCCAATCCCATCCTGGACATGTTTGACAGATGAATAGGAGCTACTCAGCCAAGGTCCTCAAATACTTTTGAATTTCGCATGAAAAGAGCATTTTGCTTCCGATATTCAAAAATGCTGCACTTGTTAAAAGGTTTGAAGTCTCTGAAAAAAAAATTACTTAGGTTTTACTGGACATGCGGGTAGCTGGGAAAGTTGATAATATGACTATGTATTATTTTATATCATGCGCAACTCTTTTTTAAACAAAAAGAAAATTGTCAGTCAAACCCCTCTAATACAGAATGCAGCGGGCGGGAAATGGACACCCTGTTCTCACAACAGGTGAGGATCCCCGAGGTGGCTATGTATAGTATATTCTGTGATAGGTGAGTTCACATGTATCGGCCAGAGCAGTCTAACATTGTGTTCTCATGTGGTTTTAAACAGTGAAGTTTTCAAATTGATTGTTAATAGTTGGGAGGTTTTGCAAATAAACCGCACTCGGTTTGAACAATGTGCCATTTTAAGGTAAAACTACGTCAGCATGTTTTTTGTCCACTTTGTAGCCGCCTTTGACCATTCTTTCTTATAGAATAGAATCTACAGTAAAAATAACAGAAACATCCAGTTCCCAGGCCTCCTAATTACCGACTTCAAACCAAACTCCCTCCAAATACCGACCACAGACTATAACTAAGTTCTGACCCTAGAACTTATTTTCTCCCCCACCCTGTGCAGACAGCCAGAGCCCTAATATTAAAGACCTAAACGCTAGGTGCAATCCAATCCTATAGTCATAGACCATTCATATCTGTTCCCCGATTCCTTCTGGTCCTATTTTTTTCTGGCCTGCCAAAATTATTTTTGCCTTGTTTTTGTGACACAGCGCTATTATTGATACCTTTTTTCACTGAAATATTTTTTGTGCTTGTTTTATTAGGAGTAATGTGTACAAAAAGTAAAGAAAGAAAAAATCTATATTTTTAAAATTAGTAGTTTTATATTTTTAAAATTATTTTATTTATGTTAAGATACTGTATAGTAATGGGTTTCAGACATTTTGATAAATAATTTGTATAGTTTTCGATTACAGGGCAGATATAGATTAGGTTGGTATCAGCTTTGCGTCAATTTCTTTTTTTATGTGTATATATTTTTATTTTATTCTGTAATTGTTTAATTCATTTTTGTAACTTTTTTATTTTACAGTTTTTTACTGTAATTTGGGCATCCATAGGAGCCCAAGTTACAGGAGAAAACATCCCCCTTATATGACATTAGTAACTGTAAAACTGTGAGAGCTGAGCTGGGATCTGCTGAGACCCTGCAACACTGACATGCCAGGAGTCGTCGGTGATCATGTGATCACAGGGTTCCATTGTGGAAATGACACTGCCACTTCCTGAATTCTCCACATAGTGCTGATTGAGAGCTATGCAACCTATAAAAGAGAAGGCAGAAACAGTTAAAAAAAACACTGCTGTCTTCTCTATAGGATCCTCGGCTATGTCTGACAACAGAGAACCCAACCTGCTCCTGCTACATTTTTACTAGGTGCTTAATTAAAGACCAAAACTAATCTTGGCATATATACAGCATTTAGTCCTTTTTAGGTTAACAAACAAGTAAAATGGGAAATAACTTTGCAATCTTAAGCTATGCTCACTTCTGAAATGCTTGACCATCAGAATTGGAAAGTAGAGAGAACTCTACTGCACATACATTGTCACTAGTATCAGTAACACTGATAACCATATTCTGTGGCCACACGAAACTAGGCGAAGGATATGTTTACAGATGCACATTTTTAAATTGATTTATAGGTTACTAACTTGATACTATCAGGACCGCCTGCTCTCGTGCCCACACCACCGGTCCTATCACCCGAGCTGATCGGGTGCGGCGCAGGGGAGCCCCGGTCTTGGTGACCTCCCCTGGCCGCCGGGGTCATGGACATTGGCTCCGGTCGCACGCTCCTATGTGCAGGGGGTGGCACCTGGGTAATCGGGTTGCTGGGGATGCGGTGATGCTGTCCCCGTTGCCATGACATTCTTATTAGCATGTTCTGCACTCGTTGCTGGATGTCTGGGTCTCTGCACTCGCTGACTTAGGTCTGGGTCTGGCTGCTGGCAGGCTCCCCGCCCCAATCTTCTGCTGGGGCGGGAGTTCTGACAGCATTTAAACGTGCCTGTTTCCTTCCAGCATTGCCAGTGTATGTTTGTCTCCAGGCTACACCCGCATTATTCTGATCTGATTTCCCATTGTGACCCTCTGCTTTTGGACCTGACTTTGACCATGCCTGATCCCTGGTACCATGTATTCTCCTGTTGCCGACCCAGACTTCCTGACTTGCCTCTGTGTCTGTTTGTCTCTGTATTTGTTTGTAAATCTGCCCCCCTGCCCCGCTTCCCTAGTGAGTATAGGGACCGTCGCCCAGTTGTCACCCTGGGGCCTAGCCCAGGGGGGCAAGTAGGTAGGGACAGGGGTTACAGGTAGCTTTTAGGGACTTCCAGTACCCGGACCCCAGTTCCCTGACAGATACCATAGTTGTGTTGGGAATACCCTTTAAAACAAAAGAGAGCTTTTCAGAGAAATAAAATTAATAAAGTAAATCTGGAAAATGCAAAAATAAACGTAAGCACAATTTTCCTTACTATGCAATTTCACTTTGACTACAAAAATGATAATGATTAGAGATGAGCGAACACCAAAATGTTCGGGTGTTCGTTATTCGGAACGTACTTCCCGCGATGCTCGAGGGTTCGTTTCGAACAACGAACCCCATTGAAGTCAATGGGCGACCAGAGCATTTTTGTATTTCGCCGATGCTCGCTAAGGTTTTCATGTGTGAAAATCTGGGCAATTCAAGAAAGTGATGGGAATGACACAGAAACGGATAGGGCAGGCGAGGGGCTACATGTTGGGCTGCATCTCAAGTTCACAGGTCCCACTATTAAGCCACAATACCGGCAAGAGTGGCCCCCCCCCCTCCCAACAACTTTTACTTCTGAAAAGCCCTCATTAGCATGGCATACCTTTGCTAAGCACCACACTACCTCCAACAAAGCACAATCACTGCCTGCATGACACTCCACTGACACTTCTCCTGGGTTACATGCTGCCCAACCGCACCCCCTCCCCCCCACAGCGCACACCAAAGTGTCCCTGGGCAGCCTTGAGCTGCCCTCATGCCACACCACACTCATGTCTATTTAGAATTGCGTCTGCCATGACAAGGGACCGCAGGCACACACTGCAGAGGTTGGCACGGCTAGGCAGCGACCCTCTTTAAAAGTGGCGGAGCGATAGCCCACAATGCTGTACAGAAGCAATGAGAAATAGAATCCTGTGCCACCGCCATCAGGAGCTGCACACGTGGGCATAGCAATGGGGAACCTATGTGCCACACACTATTCATTCTGTCAAGGTGTCTGCATGCCCCAGTCAGACAGGGCTTTTTAATTCATAGACACAGGCAGGTACAACTCCCTATTGTGAAGTCCCTGTCGACCCACAGCATGGGTGGCTCCCTGGAACCCACCGGCGGTACACAGAAATATCCCATTGCATTGCCCAACACAGCTGAGGTAGTAATGTCGTGCTTAATGCAGGTGGGCTTCGGCCCACACTGCATGCCCCAGTCTGACTGGGGTTCTTTATAAGTGTACAGATGTAGTAAAAACTCCGTGTGCACCTACAGCATGGGTGGGTGCCAGGAAGCCACCGGCGGTACATAGAAATATCCCATTGCATTGCCCAACACAGCTGAGGTAGTAATGTTGTGCTTAACCCTTTCCAATCCAATTTGTATATGGTTTTCCTAGGGGGCTTACTCTTTTTCTGCCGTTATACAACGGCGCTATATGCTGGCTAAAGCCAGTACTGCATGAGCTGACACGTAGGATAGGCTCCGACAGCAGAGAGGCTGGCAATATACAGTAAGAGAACCCCGACGGACGTCTACCAACAACGGAGCTGTACAGCCTTAAACCCTAATGTCTTCACAGGTCACACAGTGGACTGGAAAGGGTTAATGCAGGTGGGTTTCGGCCCACACTGCATGCCCCAGTCAGACTGGGTTTCTTTATAAGTGGAAACAGATGCATTTATAATTCCCTGTGGACCCACAGCATGGGTGGGTGCCAGGAAGCCACCGGCGGTACATAGAAATATCCCATTGCATTGCCCAACACAGCTGAGGTAGTAATGTCGTGCGTAATACAGGTGGGCTTCGACCCACACTGCATGCCCCAGTCAGACTGGGGTTCTTTAGAAGTGGACACATGTATTAAAAACTCTGTGTGCACCTACAGCATGGGTGGCTCCCTGGAACCCACCGGCGGTACATAAAAATATCCCATTGCATTGCCCAACACAGCTGAGGTAACGTCAGCTGTAATGCAGGTGGGCTAAAAATTAATTTGATTACACTGTAGGCGAGGGCCCACAAAAATTGCTGTATCAACAGTACTAATGTACATCCCAAAAATTGGCCATGGCCAGCCAAGAGGGCAGGTGAAACCCATTAATCGCTTTGGTTAATGTGGCTTAAGTGGTAACTAGGCCTGGAGGCAGCCCAGTGTAACGAAAAATTGGTTCAAGTTAAAGTTCCAACGCTTTTAAGCGCATTGAAACTTATAAAAATTGTTCAGAAAAATTATTTGAGTGAGCCTTGTGGCCCTAAGAAAAATTGCCCGTTCAGCGTGATTACGTGAGGTTTCAGGAGGAGGAGCAGGAGGAGGAGGAGGAATATTAGACACAGATTGATGAAGCAGAAATGTCCCCGTTTTGGATGGTGAGAGAGAACGTAGCTTCCATCCGCGGGTGCAGCCTACGTATTGCTTACGTATCGCTGCTGTCCGCTGGTGGAGAACAGAAGTCTGGCGAAATCCAGCCTTTGTTCATCTTGATGAGTGTTAGCCTGTCGGCACTGTCGGTTGACAAGCGGCTACGCTTATCTGTGATGATTCCCCCAGCGCACTAAACACCCTCTCCGACAAGACGCTAGCCGCAGGACAAGCAAGCACCTCCAGGGCATACAGCGCTAGTTCAGGCCACGTGTCCAGCTTCGACACCCAGTAGTTGTAGGGGGCAGAAGCGTCACCAAGGATGGTCGTGCGATCCGCTACGTACTCCCTCACCATCCTTTTACAGTGCTCCCGCCGACTCAGCCGTGACTGGGGAGCGGTGACACAGTCTTGGTGGGGAGCCATAAAGCTGGCCAGGCCCTTAAAGACTGTTGCACTGCCTGGGATGTACATGCTGCTCGATCTACGCACATCCCCTGCTACCTTGCCCTCGGTACTGCGCCTTCTGCCACTAGCGCTGTCGGCTGGGAATTTTACCATCAGCTTGTCCGCAAGGGTCCTGTGGTATAGCAACACTCTTGAACCCCTTTCCTCTTCGGGAATCAGAGTGGGCAGGTTCTCCTTATACCGTGGATCGAGCAGTGTGTACACCCAGTAATCCGTCGTGGCCAGAATGCGTGCAACGCGAGGGTCACGAGAAAGGCATCCTAACATGAAGTCAGCCATGTGTGCCAGGGTACCTGTACGCAACACATGGCTGTCGTCACTAGGAAGATCACTTTCAGGATCCTCCTCCTCCTCCTCAGGCCATACACGCTGAAAGGATGACAGGCAATCAGCCGGTGTACCGTCAGCAGCGGCCCAAGCTGTCTCTTCCCCCTCCTCCTCATCCTCCTCATGCTCCTCCTCCTCCTGTACGCGCTGAGAAATAGACAGGAGGGTGCCCTGACTATCCAGCGGCATACTGTCTTCCCCCGCCCCCGTTTCCGAGCGCAAAGCAGCTGCCTTTATGGTTTGCAGGGAATTTCTCAAGATGCATAGCAGAGGAATGGTGACGCTAATGATTGTAGCATCGCCGCTCACCACCTGGGTAGACTCCTCAAAATTACCAAGGACATGGCAGATGTCTGCCAACCAGGCCCACTCTTCTGAAAGGAATTGAGGAGGCTGACTCCCACTGCGCCGCCCATGTTGGAGTTGGTATTCGACTATAGCTCTACGTTGTTCATAGAGCCTGGCCAACATGTGGAGCGTAGAGTTCCACCGTGTGGGCACGTCGCACAGCAGTCGGTGCACTGGCAGCTTAAAGTGATGTTGCAGGGTGCGCAGGGTGGCAGCGTCCGTGTGGGACTTGCGAAAATGTGCACAGAGCCGGCGCGCCTTTACGAGCAGGTCTGACAAGCGTGGGTAGCTTTTCAGAAAGCGCTGAACCACCAAATTAAAGACGTGGGCCAGGCATGGCACGTGCGTGAGGCTGCCGAGCTGCAGAGCCGCCACCAGGTTACGGCCGTTGTCACACACGACCATGCCCGGTTGGAGGCTCAGCGGCGCAAGCCAGCGGTCGGTCTGCTGTGTCAGACCCTGCAGCAGTTCGTGGGCCGTGTGCCTCTTATCGCCTAAGCTGAGTAGTTTCAGCACGGCCTGCTGACGCTTGCCCACCGCTGTGCTGCCACACCGCGCGACACCGACTGCTGGCGACATGCTGCTGCTAACACATCTTGATTGTGAGACAGAGGAGGAGGAGGAGGGTGCTTTAGTGGAGGAAGCATACACCTCCGCAGATACCACCACCGAGCTGGGGCCCGCAATTCTGGGGGTGGGTAGGACGTGAGCGGTCCCAGGCTCTGACTCTGTCCCAGCCTCCACTAAATTCACCCAATGTGCCGTCAGGGAGATGTAGTGGCCCTGCCCGCCTGTGCTTGTCCACATGTCCGTAGTTAAGTGGACCGTGGCAGTAACCGCGTTGGTGAGGGCGCGTACAATGTTGCGGGAGACGTGGTCGTGCAGGGCTGGGACGGCACATCGGGAAAAGTAGTGGCGACTGGGAACTGAGTAGCGCGGGGCCGCCGCCTCCATGATACTTTTGAAGGACTCCGTTTCCACAACCCTATACGGCAGCATCTCAAGGCTGATGAATTTTGCTATGCGGACGGTTAACGTTTGAGCGTGCGGGTGCGTGGCGGCGTACTTGCGCTTGCGCTCCAACAGTTGCGCAAGCGACGGCTGGACGGTGCGCTGAACTACACTGCTGGATGGGGCCGAGGACAGCGGAGGTGAGGGTGTGGGTGCAGGCCAGGAGACGGTAGTGCCTGTGTCCTGAGAGGGGGGTTGCATCTCAGTGGCAGGTTGGGGCACAGGGGGAGAGGCAGGGGTGCAAACCGGAGGCGCTGAACGGCCTTCGTCCCACCTTGCGGGGTGCTTGGCCATCATATGTCTGCGCATGGTGGTGGTGGTGAGGCTGTTGGTGTTGGCTCCCCGGCTGAGCTTTGCGCGACAAAGGTTGCACACCACTGTTCGTCGGTCGTCAGGCGTCTCTGTGAAAAACTGCCAGACCTTAGAGCACCTCGGCCTCTGCAGGGTGGCATGGCGCGAGGGGGCGCTTTGGGAAACACTTGGTGGATTATTCGGTCTGGCCCTGCCTCTACCCCTGGCCACCGCACTGCCTCTTGCAACCTGCCCTGCTGATGCCCTTGACTCCCCCTCTGAAGACCTGTCCTCCTGAGTAAGCGTTGCACACCAGGTGGGGTCAGTCACCTCATCGTCCTGCTGCTCTTCCTCCGAATCCTCTGTGCGCTGCTCCCTCGGACTTACTGCCCTTACTACTACCTCACTGCAAGACAACTGTGTCTGATCGTCATCGTCCTCCTCACCCACAGAAAGTTGTTGAGACAGTTGGCGGAAGTCCCCAGCCTCTTCCCCCGGACCCCGGGAACTTTCGAATGGTTGGGCATCAGTGACGATAAACTCCTCTGGTGGGAGAGGAACCGCTGCTGCCCAATCTAAGCAGGGGCCCGAGAACAGTTCCTGGGAGTGTTCCCGCTCCTGAGCAGGTGTTATTGTAGTGGAGTGAGGAGGCTGGGAGGAAGGAGGAGCAGCAGACAGAGGATTCGGATTGGCAGCAGTGGACGGCGCAGAACTGCGGGTAGACGATAGGTTGCTCGAAGCACTTTCTGCCATCCAGGACAGGACCTGCTCACACTGCTCATTTTCTAATAACCGTCTCCCGCGTGGACCCATTAATTGGGCGATGAATGTGGGGACGCCAGAAACGTGCATCTCTCCTAATCGCGCAGCAGTCGGCTGCGACACACCTGGATCAGGAGCTTGGCCTGTGCCCACACCCTGACTTGGCCCTCCGCGTCCTCGGCCGCGTCCACGTCCTCTAGGCCTACCCCTACCCCTCAGCATGCTGTATTACCAGTGATTTGATTTCACAGGCAGGAAATAAATTGGCGCAAGACTGCAGGCCAAATATAATTTTTTCCCTTTTTTGAAAACGAAAGGCCCCACTGCCTCTAGTGAATGAATAATCTAAGTTTAATAACTGTGCTGTTTTCCTGCTAATGTGTCACAGAACGTGAGGGTAGCAGAGTTATTAACTGTGGCAGAGCAGGTATTTTTTTTCCCAATTAAGGAAAGCAAATGGCGAAGCCAGGAGTAAAACGTAGCTGGGTGCGTATGATTTTTAAAGGTGTCACACGCAGCCGACACGTGTCCACCGCCCTTAGGACGGACAGAGGCCGGACAAATAGAATTATTTTCCGTTTTTTGGCACCAAAAGGCAGCACTGCGTATATTCTATGAACATGAGAAGTTTAATAACTGTGCTGTGTCCCTGCTAATGTGTCACAGAACGTGAGGGTAGCAGAGTTATTAACTGTGGCAGAGCAGGTATTTTTTTTCCCAATTAAGGAAAGCAAATGGCGAAGCCAGGAGTAAAACGTAGCTGGGTGCGTATGATTTTTAAAGGTGTCACACGCAGCCGACACGTGTCCACCGCCCTTAGGACGGACAGAGGCCGGACAAATAGAATTATTTTCACTTGTTTTACAAGCAAAAGGCAGCACTGCATATATTCAATGAATAATAACTGTGTTGTGGCCCTGCCTATACAATTCTTTCCCTGCAGTATCAATGGAGGGTGCAATGCTCTGCAGAAGCGATTTTGAGAAGCAAAAAAAAATGCAGCACAGCTAACAGCAGCCTAGACAGTACTGCACACGGATAAATATGGCCCTAGAAAGGACCGTTGAGGTTCTTGAAGGCTACACTCACTCCTAACACTCTCCCTGCCTATGCAGCACTTCTGTCCCTAATGCCAGGTGCAACGGTCTGCAGAGGCGATTTTGAGAAAAAAAAAATTGCCACTGCTAACAGCAGCCAACACACAGCTATCAGTGGCCCTAATAAGGACCTTTGGGGGGTCTTGAAGCCTACACTAACTACCAATTCTTTCCCTACAGCAGCTCCGGTACAAACAGCACTGTCCCTCATCTAAATCACACGGCATCTGAGGCGAACCGCGGGAGGGGCCGACTTTTATGTTCGGGTGACACCTGATCTTCCCAGCCACTCATAGCAGGGGGGTGGTATAGGGCTTGAACGTCACAGGGGGAAGTTGTAATGCCTTCCCTGTCTTTCAATTGGCCAGAAAAGCGCGCTAACGTCTCAGGGAAGGAAGTGAAAATAACCAGAACACCGCATGGTGTTCGTTACGAATAACGAACATCCCGAACACCCTAATATTCGCACGAATATCAAGCTCGGAAGAACACGTTCGCTCATCTCTAATAATGATCTTGCATGTAAGACATTATACTGATGACATCAATTAGACTCAACACTGTCTAAAATTTCCTTATCGAGGCAAAGCCCCAAAAGTCAATTTTTTGAGTTGTGTTATTTACCTAGTAATGTACTTTATATAAATGCCACATGTATTTCCCTTCTTAATGCTCAAAGTGGCAGGAATTCAATAATAATTATGATAAGTAATTGCTACTTATATGGCTTGCCTGAAAACAAAAGAAAAAAGGGCAGACAGTGAAGAAAAGGTAATAGGGATCTTCCACATGAGACGGAATTGAAAATGGTATAAAGCCTACCTGCAATTCTGTATCAAAATCCACAGTTAGGCCTGTGGAGTTTGGTGTAGAATTCTGCATCGGTGGCTTGCGGTGAGTCTTAATTTCATCTCATGTGAAAGGTCCAAAAAGCTGATCAACAAACTTTAGCAAAAGGTTTATTGTTAATTTAAACAAGATTCAAGAGAGATTCAATCCCTCAAAATGCCTATATACTAGTAAAGCAGAAGTTACATGGTAATGGCATTTTTCTACCGTGAAAGCCATTGTTTCTAAATGTGACCACAGGAGGTGTAGATATATTACTTGTCACCTTGGAATTATGTAATTATGTTTTCTGTATCTGATGATAAAACTGCCATTATGTCATTGATTGAACCTGTTGAAAAAAATTACAGTTGATCATTAGACATTAGAGATGAGCGAACGTACTCGTCCGAGCTTGATATTCGTGCGAATATTAGGGTGTTCGGGATGCTCGTTACTCGTAACGAGTACCACGCGGTGTTCCGGTTACTTTCAGTTTCCTCTCTGAGACGTTAGCGCGCTTTTCTGGCCAATTGAAAGACAGGGAAGGCATTACAACTTCCCCCTGTGACGTTCAAGCCCTATACCACCCCCCTGCTGTGAGTGGCTGGGGAGATCTGATGTCACCCGAGTATAAAAATCGGCCCCTCCCGCGGCTCGCCACACATGCCTTGTGACTTAGCTGAGGGAAAGTACTATCGTGCTGGAGCTGCTGTAGGGAGAGCGTTAGGAGTTAGTGTAGGCTTCAAGAACCCCAACGGCCCTTCTTAGGGCCACATCTACTAGTGTGCAGTACTGTGTTAGCACAGTATTTTTTTTTTCTTTTTCCAAAATTGGATCTGCAGAGCATTGCGCCCTGCAATAGGGACAGAAGTGGGGGTTAGGCAGGGAGAGTGTTAGGAGTTAGTGTAGGCTTCAAGAACCCCAACGGTCCTTTCTAGGGCCACATCTATCCGTGTGCAGTACTGTCCAGGCTGCTGTTAGCAGTGTTGCATATTTTTTTTTTCTTCTCAAAACCGGCTGTGCAGAGCATTGCACCCGGCATTAATACTACAGGGATAGAATTGTGTAGGCAGGGCCAGAAGACATACATTATTCATTGAATACACGCAGTGTGGGTGTTCCTTGTAAAAAGCAGGGAAAAAATTCTATTTGGCCTGCCTCTTACAGTACTCAGGGCTCTGTGTACGTGTGTGCTGTGCGCTGAACGTTCAGAAAAAATCAGACGCAGTCAGCTACGTTTTACCGCAGGCGTGCGGCAATTTTTTTCCTGCATGGGAAATCCCTGATCTGCTGTAGGTAGCGAATTACTTTGCATCACTGCAGTTCTGGGACAAATTGGCAGGGCCACAACACAGTTATTAAACTTAATATTCATTGAATACACGCAGTGTGGGTGTTCCTTGTAAAAAGCAGGGAAAAAATTCTATTTGGCCTGCCTCTTACAGTACTCAGGGCTCTGTGTACGTGTGTGCTGTGCGCTGAACGTACAGAAAAAATCAGACGCAGTCAGCTACGTTTTACCACAGGCGTGCGGCAATTTTTTTCCTGCATGGGAAATACCTGATCTGCTGTAGGTAGCGAATTACTTTGCATCACTGCAGTTCTGGGACAAATTGGCAGGGCCACAACACAGTTATTAAACTTAGTATTCATTGAATACACGCAGTGTGGGTGTTCCTTGTAAAAAGCAGGGAAAAAAATTCTATTTGGCCTGCCTCTTACAGTACTCAGGGCTCTGTGTACGTGTGTGCTGTGCGCTGAACGTTCAGAAAAAATCAGACGCAACCAGCTACGGTTGAGTGCAGCCTTACGCCAATTTCTTTCCTGCCTGGGAAATACCTGTTCTGCCACAGTTAGTAACTCTGCAACAGTAAAGTTCTGTGACAGTTTTGCAGGGCCGCAACACAGTTATTAAAATTATTATTCAGTGAATAGACGCAGTGGGCCTATCCTTTTAAACAAAAGGGAAAAAAGTATATTTGCCCTGCCTCTGACAGCCGTCAGGGCTCTGGGTACGTGTGTGCTGCGTGGAGAACGTAAAAAAATCAGACGCAACCAGCTACGGTTGAGTGCAGCCTTGCGCCAAGTTCTTTCCTGCCTGGGAAATACCTGCTCTGCCACAGTTAGTAACTCTGCAACAGTAAAGTTCTGTGACAGTTTTGCAGGGCCGCAACACAGTTATTAAACTTAGTAGTATTCATTGAATACACACAGTGTGGCTTGTCCTTTGAAAAACAAGGGAAAAAATTGTATTTTGGCTGCAGGCTTGCGCCACTTTCTTTCCTGCCTGGGAAATCAAATCACTGGTAATACACCATGCTGAGGGGTAGGGGTAGGCCTATAGGACGTGGACGCGGGCGAGGACGCGGAGGCCCAAGTCAGGGTGTGGGCACAGGCCGAGCCAGTGTGGTGGCCAGGGGTAGAGGCAGGGCCAGACCGAATAATCCACCAACTGTTTCCCAAAGCGCCCCCTCGCGCCATGCCACCCTGCACAGGTCAAGGTGCTCTACGGTGTGGCAGTTTTTCACAGAGACGCCTGACGACCGACGAACAGTGGTGTGCAACCTTTGTCGCGCCAAGATCAGCTGGGGAGGCACCACCAACAGCATGCGCAGGCATATGATGGCCAAGCACCCCACAAGGTGGGACGATGCCCGTTCACCGCCTCCAGTTTGCACCGCTACCTCTCCCCCTGTGCCCCAACCTGCCACTGAGATCCAACCCCCCTCTGAGGACACAGGCACTACCGTCTCCTGGCCTGCACCCACACCCTCACCTCCGCTGTCCTCGGCCCCATCCAGCAATTTCTCTCAGCGTAGCGTCCAGACGTCGCTAGCGCCACAGTTTGAGCGCAAGCGCAAGTACGACGCCACGCACCCGCACGCTCAAGCGTTAAACGTGCACATTGCAAAATTGATCAGCCTAGAGATTCCTCCGTATAGGCTTGTGGAAACGGAGGCTTTCAAAAGCATGATGGCGGCGGCGGCCCCGCGCTACTCGGTTCCCAGTCGCCACTACTTTTCCCGATGTGCCGTCCCAGGCCTGCACGACCACGTCTCCCGCAACATTGTACGCGCCCTCACCAACGCGGTTAATGCCAAGGTCCACTTAACAACAGACACGTGGACAAGCACAGGCGGGCAGGGCCACTATATCTCCCTGACGGCACATTGGGTGAATTTAGTGGAGGCTGGGACAGAGTCAGAGCCTGGGACCGCTCACGTCCTACCCACCCCCAGAATTGCGGGCCCCAGCTCGGTAGTGATATCTGCGGCGGTGTATGCTTCCTCCACTAAAGCACCTTCCTCCTCCTCCTCCTCCAACGCAACCTCTGTCTCGCAATCAAGATGTGTCAGCAGCACGTCGCCAGCAGTCGGTGTAACGCGGCGTGGCAGCACAGCGGTGGGCAAGCGTCAGCAGGCCGTGCTGAAACTACTCAGCTTAGGAGAGAAGAGGCACACGGCCCACGAACTGCTGCAGGGTCTGACAGAGCAGACCAACCGCTGGCTTGCGCTGCTGAGCCTCCAACCGGGCATGGTCGTGTGTGACAACGGCCGTAAGCTGGTGGCGGCTCTGCAGCTCGGCAGCCACACGCACGTGCCATGCCTGGCCCATGTATTTAATTTGGTGGTTCAGCGCTTTCTGAAAAGCTACCCCCACTTGTCATACCTGCTCGGAAAGTTGCGCCAGCTCTGCGCACATTTCCGCAAATCCCACACGCACGCTGCCACCCTGCGGACACTGCAACATCGGTTTAATCTGTCAGTGCACCGACTGCTGTGCGACGTGCCCACACAGTGGAACTCTACGCTCCACATGTTGGCCAGACTCTATGAGCAGCGTAGAGCTATAGTGGAATACCAACTCCAACTTGTGCGGCGCAGTGTGAGTCAGCCTCCTCAATTATTTACAGAAGAGTGGCCCTGGTTGGCAGCCATCTGCCAGGTCCTTGGAAAATTTGAGGAGTCTACCCAGGTGGTGAGCGGCGATGCTGCAATCATTAGCGTCACCATTTCTCTGCTATGCATCTTGAGAAGTTCCCTGCAAAGCATAAAGGCAGACGCTTTGCGCTCGGAAACAGAGCCGGGGGAAGACAGTATGTCGCTGGATAGTCAGAGCACCCTCCTGTCTATATCTCAGCGCGTTCAGGAGGAGGAAGAGGAGCATGAGGAGGATGAGGAGGGGGAAGAGACAGCTTGGCCCACTGCTGACGGTACCCATGCTGCTTGCCTGTCATCATTTCAGCGTGTATGGCCTGAGGAGGAGGAGGAGGAGGATCCTGAAAGTGATCTTCCTAGTGAAGACAGCCATGTGTTGCGTACAGGTACCCTGGCACACATGGCTGACTTCATGTTAGGATGCCTTTCTCGTGACCCTCGCGTTACACGCATTCTGGCCACTACGGATTACCCACTGGCCACTACGGTGTACACACTGCTCGACCCACGGTATAAGGAGAGCCTTTGCACTCTCATTCCCGAAGAGGAAAGGGGTTCGAGAATGATGCTATACCACAGGGCGCTGGTGGACAAACTGATGGTAAACTTCCCATCCGACAGCGCTAGTGGCAGAAGGCGCAGTTCCGAGGGCCAGGTAGCAGGGGAGGCGCAGAGATGAGGCAGCATGTACAGCGCAGGCAGGGGAACATTCTTCAAGGCCTTTGCCAGCTTTATGGCTCCCAAGCAAGACTGTGTCACCGCTCCCCAGTCATGGCTGAGTCGGCGGGAGCACTGTAAAAGGATGGTGAGGGAGTACGTAGCCGATCGCACGACCGTCCTCTGTGACGCCTCTGCCCCCTACAACTACTGGGTGTCGAAGCTGGACACGTGGCCTGAACTCGCGCTGTATGCCCTGGAGGTGCTTGCTTGTCCTGCGGCTAGCGTCTTGTCAGAGAGTGTGTTTAGTGTGGCTGGGGGAATCATCACGGATAAGCGTACCCACCTGTCAACCGACAGTGCCGACAGGCTTACACTCATCAAGATGAACAAAGCCTGGATTTCCCCAGACTTCTCTTCTGCACCAGCGGACAGCAGCGATACCTAAGCAATACGTATTATGCACCCGCGGATGGAAGCATCGTTCTCTCTCACCATCCAAAACGGGGACATTTCTGCTTCATCAATCTGTGTATAATATTCCTCCTCCTCCTCCTCCTGCTCCTCCTCCTGAAACCTCACGTAATCACGCCGAACGGGCAATTTTTCTTAGGGCCACAAGGCTCTCTCATATAATTTTTCTAAACAATTTTTATATGTTTCAATGCTCTTAAAAGCGTTGAAAGTTTAACTTGAACCAATTTTTCGTTAAACTGGGCTGCCTCCAGGCCTAGTTACCACTTAAGCCACATTAACCAAAGCGATTAATAGGTTTCACCTGCCATCTTGGTTGGGCATGGGCAATTTTTCTGAGGTACATTAGTACTGTTGGTACACCAATTTTTGTGGGCCCTCGCCTACAGTGTAATCCAATTAATTTTTTGCCCACCTGCATTACAGCTGACGTTACATCAGCTGTGTTGGGCACTGCAATGGGATATATTTATGTACCGCCGGTGGGTTCCAGGGAGCCACCCATGCCGTGGGTCCACACGGAGTTGTAACTACATGTGTCCACTTCTAAAGAGCCCCAGTCTGACTGGGGCATGCAGTGTGGGCCGAAGCCCACTTGCATTAAACATGACATTACCTCAGCTGTGATGGGCAATGCAATGGGATATATTTATGTACCGCCGGTGGCTTCCTGGCACCCACCCATGCTTTGGATCCACAGGGAATTATAAATGCATCTGTTTCCACTTGTAAAGAACCCCAGTCTGACTGGGGCATGCAGTGTGGGCCGAAGCCCACCTGCATTAAGCACGACATTACTACCTCAAATGTGTTGGGCAATGCAATGGGATATTTTTGTGTATCGCCGGTGGGTTCCAGGGAGCCACCCATGCTGTCGGTCGACAGGGACTTCACAATAGGGAGTTGTACCTGCCTGTGTCTATGAATTAAAAAGCCCTGTCTGACTGGGACATGCAGAGACACCTTGACAGAATGAATAGTGTGTGGCACATAGGTTCCCCATTGCTATGCCCACGTGTGCAGCTCCTGATGGCGGTGGCACAGGATTCTATTTCTCATTGCTTCTGTACAGCATTGTGGGCTATCGCCCCGCCCCTTTTAAAGAGGGTCGCTGCCTAGCCGTGTCAACCCTCTGCAGTGTGTGCCTGCGGTTCTTCGTCATGGCAGACGCACTTCTAAATAGACATGAGGGTGGTGTGGCATGAGGGCAGCTGAAGGCTGCGCAGGGACACTTTGGTGTGCGCTGTGGGGGGGAGGGGGGGCAGTTAGGCAGCATGTAACCCAGGAGAAGTGGCAGTGGAGTGTCATGCAGGCAGTGATTGTGCTTTGTTGGAGGTAGTGTGGTGCTTAGCAAAGGTATGCCATGCTAATGAGGGCTTTTCAGAAGTAAAAGTTTTTGGGAGGGGGGGGGCCCACTCTTGCCGCTATTGTGGCTTAATAGTGGGACCTGTGAACTTGAGATGCAGCCCAACACGTAGCCCCTCGCCTGCCCTATCTGTTGCTGTGTTGTTCCCATCACTTTCTTGAATTGCCCAGATTTTCACACATGAAAACCTTAGCGAGCATCGGCGAAATACAAAAATGCTCGGGTCGCCCATTGACTTCAATGGGGTTCGTTATTCGAAACGAACCCTCGAGCATCGCGAAAAGTTCGTTCCGAGTAACGAGCACCCGAGCATTTTGGTGCTCGCTCATCTCTATTAGACATAATTAGCAAACTGTTGGCCACAATCTGGAAATGCAGTTGAGGCGACATCTTGACATCAAATCAATCCCACGTGACCACTTTCAACTTCGTTGCTGCAAAAATTCCTAATAGTTTAGTTTGTCAGAAATCACCCAGTATCCTTCTTTAGAACCCTGCTACTACACCTCTTATGGTGTATGGACTGAATGGCAGACAGGGCACAGTGACCAATCAGCCATGATGAATGTGTATTTATTCTGGGCCCACCTCTGCATGGTTATTTTACTTGTCTATGGTGTTGGGTGAAGCAGCAGTACTTTCCTCAGCTAAGTATCTTTGCTTATTTCCCTTTGGAGTGTACATCTTCCCTTTTCTCCATCAAGGTACAGATTAAGTTCCTGGGTTCCCAATGTGGAGCCGTCTTTATTGGGATGATGACCCTGCTTCTAGGCATGGTCTCTCTGTCCATAGTAGATTAGGGATAGTAAATCTTTCCTCATATTTTTATCAACATTTTGTGTTCCCCTTTTTAATAGTGTCTATTTTGAGTCTGTTTGTTGTGTGTCTATCCGTGCTGTTTGCACAGCTACTGTATCCATATGTTTGGTGTCTTGCAGGAAACGTAACACAAACTTTGTCAATTGCTCTATCTTTATAGCAATATACACAATTCATTTAACATTTCAGATAGAAACTATCTTTAAGCCTTTCACTCCTGTGCAGTTGTTTCTTCTTTAACCATTTCATTCCCGTCATTTTTTTGTATTTTCATGTTAGTGTTTTTCTCCCCCACTTTCAAAAACTTCCTCATTTTTCCATTGATGTAGCTATCTAAGGGCTTGAGTTTTACAAGTCAAAGACAGGCAACATCTCCTGCCTCTGGAGGGCGTACATGTGCACCTTCTTGCATAAAGGGGTTAATAAAAATTGATTAAAAAACAAAGGCATGTAGTGTAGTGCAGTCTATTGAAGATGTTCATAGATTACAAGTCGGTTTGGATACACTAAGGAGGAATTTTTTAAGCCAGTTGTGCCAGTTTTCTGGGGTAATGCAGTAAAACAATTTGGACATGCCATATTTGTGCTAATATCTGAATTTTTTTTGTCTCTTTTAAAAAACCAAGAGGGGCTTACTGGGAAAGTAGGTGTTTTTTAGCAGACTGCCAGATTTACTATACTTTACGATTTCAGTTTCTAGTGCAAAGACATATAAGATGCACCAGATTTATTAAATGATGGATTCTTAAATGTACTTTGTTTTAAATGAATATTCTCTCCATGGTAAATTATCCCTTATCTGCAGAAAGGAAATCATCATTACAACAGGAGGCCTGCAAACAACTCTAAACACAGTCCTATTCTGTGTGCACACCTAACACTTGGGGCTCCACTTACATCTCTTTGGGAGAGGATACAACCTCAAGGTATGTGCTGCTCTTCATCATAGTCCTGTTCTGGCTACCCCTCCAGGTTGGAGACACAATGCCTCTGTTCCTTCTCGGACTCCATCTTCAGCCCCATATCATCAGGGTCCTATCTGTCCCGGCTGCTCCCAGCATTAGGACAATGTTGTTCATATCACGTATCTCTACTGGGCTCCTCTCATTGCTGCACACAGATGTGGCTGCTTTAACACACTGCTAATGCTGCATCACTTCTCTCCTGCTGCGATGCAGCACTGTATCCTTTTTAAGGTGCCTGAGTCACCTAGAAAGTTTTAGGACCTCTTGGAGGTGGGGCTTAGTGCAATTACATCAGTGGGGGGAAGCCTCCTCAACACAGTGCTTCTCTGCCTCTCCCTGTCCTCCGCTCATGTTACAGGGGTGGGGACTGGGCTTCCACTCAGTACTCACAGGGCCTGTATTCTTACTCTCTCCTCTGCCTGACTGAGTCTTAGGCTGGAGGGGATAAAGCCCAGTGGGAGCGGCCAAGTCACTGATATGACCTGCTGAGCCACTCCCAATTGCAATAAAGAAGCAATAAAATGCATAGAATTATTTAATACCCAAGGACTTCTAACCCAAAGTAGCTCAATGAGAATCATACATAATAATACCAATGTAACATAGAAATAGTACTAAAATAACTCATGAAAGGTTGTTCATGAAAACCCCCTTATATTCTGTATGGAAAAACACTTTTTTTTACCCTTTTTTCTTATGGATTTTTAAGCCCTTAATAAAACCCACTTTGGACAAATATTAACTGTAACTCTTAGCAAATGTACCTCCTTCACACTTCAATGCAAAGTAGGCACATCAAAAAATCGGGTTTAAAAGTTTCCTATGGGTTCCTTTAGATATACAATTTTTTAATGTGCCCCCAAAAATTGCCCGTTTAACGCCGGGATTGGACTTTTGATGGCACAATGTAGGAGACTCCATAGACTCCTATAGGAGTTGGTCGGCAAAGGGAGGGGTAGGGAATTTAGCAGCCATGAGCGCTGCTAAGCAATGACAGTTGCCTCTAGTTGAGTCATTTAACAGTCATTTAAAGCCATTCTGCCCACCGAGGGATTTCGGGGCTGTGGTATTATTTCACCGCAGCCAGGCACATGAGTGGACGATAAAATCGCAAAGAATAGCGGCTATCAGAGTGTTAAAATGACGCTCGTGTGAAGGAGGCCAAAGCAATGCATTTCTTTGTGGCTTTTTCACCTTTAATGCTATGTTCTTTTTTTCAAAGCACAGTAGACTTTTTTATAGTTAAATTTAAAAAAAATGAAAAAACGCATGACAATAATATCTGTGTAAAGAAGCCACCACATTATACCTGGAAAAAAAACCATGTTGTCACCAAATGATTATTTGTTAGAATAATCGTTTCTAATCACGATCAGTATAATCATGTACAGCCATCCAACTTATTGTAACAGCGCACTCATACCTGGTAGATGCTGCACTGAGGGAGAGGCTAGAGCACTATTCATGTGGTGCGCTAATATTGATAACTTTTCCTTATTGCCCGACTAATGTGGTTATAGATCTTGTTACTTTTGGAAAAATGACATAATTATTGAACTAGGGCGCGTAATTCTGATTTTCTAATATTTTTTAATTTTGGATAAAGATCCTCATTATGAAATTTTTTTTTTTTTTAATTTCATTTGAAATTTTGAATCTTTACCTATGTGTTCATTAGGTGTATGCTTACAGCAATAAAACACTGAGTTAAATGTCCATTTAATAGTTTAATGTATGAAATGAAAAAAAATTAGATTAATGGAATATGACATCTGGCCATTTCTATATGAGCTATTTAATAAAGTACATTTTAGTTTTATATTGAACAATAAACTATTTAATTGACCTTGTCTTGCAAGAACTTGCATGATGGCATATTTTGAAACATCTGTATGCAATAAACACTTAATGAGAAAAACCATTATAATTGCTTTATAAAACCGTATATTTGTGGTTTAAAATATAATTTATACACAGCTTCAGGTTATAGAGGCACACAGCTTTGCCAAATTCATTTTTAGAGAGATGGATTTAAAAAACAAATGCTCTGTTGGGTATGTTGCTTCGGAACGGTAGTGTCATATATCAAGTGTAGTAAAGAAGAAATAAATTTATAGATAATGCAATACTTTTGGAATCGACATATTCACAATAAGTGGTCATGAGGCTGTGCTGAAAGCCTGTAATACTGGCAGTGGCTAAGAACTTCAGTAATTGCTCAGGCTAATTTCACATAGGCGAGTGTAATATCCGGCTGCAAAACTCGGCCCGATATCGCGCTCACCAACATGCGATGTCCCCGTGGATGCAAGCCGTTTTTTGTGTTAAAATCACCTCGCATCACTGTGGCAGAGGATTGCGGAGTCCCATTCTTTCAATGGGTAAACCTCGCATCACATCACACTCGCATCCACCTTGCATGTCGTGCAATGCTGTGCCACCTCCATTGAAAACAATGGGCGATGCAAGGCTTTTCTGCAGGAACGCCCAAAGATAGGGCATGTCACAATTTTTTCCTGCACCGCAATGCAGGAAAAAAAAGAAAAAAAAAAATTGCTCATGTGTATGACGCCATTCTTTTTCGTGTGAGATTTATGAATCTCGCAAAGCACAAATCTTACATGATTTTCTCAGCCATGTGAAAACGGCCTCAGGCAGGTGAGAATTGATCACACTTCTGCTGTTGTAAGCTTCACACATAAACATGGGTTTACTAATTACAACACATATTTACCTAGACTGGTGTTCTAATCGTCTTTTACACGGGACGAGCTGTCTGGAAAAGCGATGCCTGACAGCTCATTACAGTGATGCTCACTCCTGTGCTATTACATAGGAGCGAGTATCACTGGCATCGTTTACAGCACTGCCGGAATGGAAATGGAGCAGGCCGGGGAGCGTTCTCTGCCCACCTCCATTCACAGTAAGCAGGTTTTCCTTTTGTCTAATCTATGCTAGTTTCTAGTGTTGAGTAAAGCAAAAGGAATAGGCAACACAGATACGCCACCTAAAGATGGGCCATGTGCACTTTTTGAAAAGTTCGATGTGCAGCGTACATGGCAGATAACTTGCAACTTTGGCATCTGTGACAAAATTGTTCCTGCCATGTCAAAAATGTCCTAGTTTGTCTACCCTCATACTGTAGGGACTAAGAGATTCACGTTGCTTGTCTCTAAAAGCTCATACCTCTGAGTTTGCAGAAGAAAAACTATCCAGTAATCACTGGGGTTCTGGATTTTTCGGCATATTTTTCTAATAATGAGACAGTTTCCCTTCATAAGCACAGCTAGGGAAATTCAGAAATAACTTAATGGCAGGGGCATATATGTAAGTGACGTGACCTTAAACAACTAATAAAATAGAGTCTCAATCTTGTGCATATTACACCCCTAAGCACCAAGGACAGGAAGATTAATTAGTTGTATACCCCATATATCCTTTCATCCTTTCATGATCCTTGGGATAATTCACTGCACCATTGTTTATTAACATTGTAGAACATACATAGAGAGTGTCCCCAAATCATTATTTCAACCCAGTAAACCAAGGAATGTTACTCGCTCTGGCTGTGCCCCCCCCCCCTCCCAATCCCCCTCCAAGGACACCATGGCTGCCTCTGTGGTATGCATCATATTGTAATGCACCTAACTCAACTGCTTATTACAGGAACAAACAATCAATACAACCACATCAAGGGTGTAGAGGTGTATTAAATGCATATATTTGTTTTCCCTGTTTTATGCATAAAAAAAATTCTTGTATCTCTTGTTAGAGTTTGTATTTCCTTTCCTCTGAGCAATAGTGTAAAATTTTAAGGGTTTTTGTGCCAAGATTTGAATATTTTATACATTTGAACAGTCAGTGATAATCTGCTGCCACCATATATTTAACCTTACCGCTCCAGGATGTACATTTACGTCCTGGAGCGTTGGGGTGTGTATGAAGAGAGGTCGCGGGGAGACCTCTCTATATATAGCGCGGGCGTCAGCTGTTTATTACTGAACGCGGCTATTAACCCTTTAAATGCCGCTGTCATTTCTGACAGCGGCATTTAAATCCCCCAGACGATGTTCGGGGGTCCCGTATGCCCCCCACCCCCCCGCGTAAGATCGCAGGGAGCCGTACAGGTGTCACGTGGGGTGGCTTGATAGACTGCCTGTCAAATCTCAGTATGACGTAATGCTATAGCATTACGTCATACTGCAGGAGCGATTAAAGCATTGCATGTTGTAGTCCCCCAGGGCAGCCTAAAAAAGTGAAAATAAGAGCAATAAACTTTTATTAATTGTAAAAAAAAAAGTAATAAACATTTAAATCACCCCCCTTTTGCCATATCTATAATAAAAAAATCTAAATCATAAAATAAAAATACATATTTGGTATCGCCGCGTCCGTAAAAGTCCAATCTATCAAAGTAGTGCATTATTTACCCCGCACGGTGAATGTCGTCTGAAAAAAAAAAAAAAAGAACGTCAGAAACGCACTTTCAGTCACCCTGGCTCCCAGAAAAAATGCAATAAAAAGCGATCAAACAGTCATATGTATTCCGTATCGGTACTAACATAAACTACAGGACATCACGCAAAAAATGAGCCCTCGCACTACGTCGATAGAGAAATAAAAAAGTTATTGCGCACAGAAGATGGTGGCAGAAAATAATTAAAAAAAAGAGCAGTACAGCAAAAAAAAAAAAACTATACAAGTTTGATATGGTAGCAATCGAACTGACCCATAGAATAAAGTTATCATGTCATCTTTGTTGCAGTTTTTTGTGCCATAGAAACAAGATACACTGAAAGATGGTTGAATGTCAGTTTTTTTTTCATTTTACTTAGAATTTATTTTAAAGTTTTTCAGTACATTATATGGTACAGTAAATGGCATCATTTTAAAAATACATCTCATCCCGCAAAAAACAAGCCTTCATACAGTGAAGTCGATGGATAAATAAAGGAGTTACGATTTTTTTAAAGGGGGAGGAAAAAACAAAAATGGAAAAAAGGGGGTTTGCGTCATTAAGGGGTTTATGTCTAATTGCACTTGATAAACAACTTTTCTATAATCAAGTAGAAAAAAAATTACTTTGCATTCTGCTGCTGTGAATTAACTCCTCGGGGCTCTCCGTCTGTATGGACTCACAAAAGCTGGTAGGGGTGGAGTTGACCATGAGATGACAGCAGCATGATCAATATTAATTGTTGTGCATAAAGAATTAAATGACCATAATCTGAGTTTTCTCCAATTGAGAGTCCTTGAGAGCCCCTAGAGGGTGATCATGGAGGCACACATTCTTTGCCCTGCTGAGTCATCATCATCATTTACATGTACATGGGATGCAGGATGGGCTTATTCTTGCAATGTACATGTATGTACATAAATGTTGTTGCCATAGCTGTATAATGTCTTGCTTTTTCCCGATTGAGGAAAATATGAACATGAACAAATATTTTTAGCATAAAAAACATTGCAGGATTGTGGGATTTTAGCTCAGTGTAAACACTCCCCTCTCATCGCTTCATATAGAGGGGGTAGTGCTGAGCAAGAAGCCAGCGAGAGGCCTGCAATGCAGCAGTGTTCTCTGCCTATCTAAATGCTCTGCACGAGGGCCAACAACCTAGTGTGACGTCAGTGCTTGTGCAGTCATTTAGAAATAGGACATAAATAACCCCTGTGCCCAGCTACGTGCAAGAAATGTGTTAAGAGGCAAAAGCCTCTTAATACATTTGTTTCATCTGGCAGCAACTCTGAGCACCAGTTGTAAACCTACTCCCGCTAGCAGCTGGGGTAAGTTTTTACTAAAATGTACGCCAGTTTCTGCCATGGGTTAAAGCAAAAGTGATGTGCCTCGTACAGCTTTGTCCCCTAAACCAAGCCCTAATCACTTTTTGAAAAAGAGACGGGGAGTGGCATAAATGCCCTAAAAGTTGCACTTTTTAAACGTTTGCCAAAACTTAGACTTTTAAATGTCTGAATTCGGGCATTCAGCCATTAATAAGTAGAATCCAATGATTTTAAAGGTAGAATGTTATAATTATGGTTTCCTTGAAATGGCAATGGCAAAATTCCTATATAGTTAGCCACTAGAAAAAAAATGCTGTGTGGTATACAGTTAATTTTTTCATGGGGGCTTATACATAGTATACATTGGCGTACATCTGAGATTTCCCATGCATATATTCCAAGTGTATCCCCATTATGAATTGTGAACAGAGCCTTAGTTACACAATACTGTAAATCCACAGCATTACGTATCTATTATGGATTTTACATATTGGATGCTATTTAAAATGTTATTTTAGTAATGTAATATTAGTACCATGATTATGTACTTAGATAATTGTACTAAGATAAATAAGCGCTACATTCCAAAACCTGGAATGCGGGTGTGCTTCGTTCCTTTTATTATATGCAAGTAAAGACACATGGAAAATGCTGTAAATACCCGTAAATAATATTTTATTAGGAACATTACAAGTTCATTACATTTTCTACATATTTTTATGGACAAATCTTCTAAAAATATTTACATATAGATACTACTTCTACTTTGAAATCAGTTAAAGTATTTCAAGCCATGTTTTTATGTTCAAAGTGTTGTTTTGTATGTAATATTGTCATCTAATGTATTTTTGTCATTCTAAACACAGATACATGGGTGATACAGTCAGTGATAACAGAAGAAAAAAAAGCCTGATTTTATTTTTTTGTTTATTTGGAATTCAAATAAGGTACATGTCCATAAGATGACTAACACTTTTTTTGATTCATAGTATTATACTACTAGGAAAAAAACATGAAATGTCTTATACAATGTAGTTATTAATGACTAGTTTGTCAGGTAAATGTATAGGAATATAGTTTTATTTGGGCTAGATGTTTTTACCTATGAATACCTAATTTTGCATTTATCTCAGAAGTACAAAAATGTGATTTACAATATTAAAGGGGTGGTCTCGCGAAACCAAGTGGGGTTATACACTTCCGTATGGCCATATTAATGCACTTTGTAATGTACATTGTGCATTAAATATGAGCCATACAGAAGTTATTCCACTTACCTGCTCCGTTGCTAGCGTCCTCGTCTCCATGGTTCCGTCTAAATTCGCTGGCAGCTTGCTTTTTTAGACGCGCTTGCGCAGTCCGGTCTTCTCCATTCAGCACGAGCCGCTTCAGTGTGCTCCCCGCTACAGCTCTTCTGCGCATGCGCAGACGAGCTGTCACTGCTCGGGAGCGCGCTGAAGCGGCCATTCTGCACCATCCTCTGTTAGAGGAAGGTGCAGAAACTGGAGCTGCCCAGCGGAGAAGACCAGCCCAGCCCAGCAGCCCCGAGAAGCCTCCCAGGTAAGTGATGGGTCGGGGGGGGCTGCCGCTGCGCCGGGCTGCGCCGGGGGGGCTGTCGCTGCGCCGGGGGAGCTGTCGCTGCGCCGGGGGAGCTGTCGCTGCGCCGGGGGAGCTGTCGCTGCGCCGGGGGGGCTGTCGCTAGGCCGGGGGGGCTGTCGCTAGGCCGGGGGAGCTAACGCTAGGCCGGGGGGGCTGTCGCTGCGATGGGGGGGGGCTGTCGCTGCGCCGGGGGAGCTAGCGCTAGGCCGGGGGGGCTGTCGCTAGGCCGGGGGGGCTGTCGCTAGGCCGGGGGAGCTAGCGCTAGGCCGGGGGGGCTGTCGCTGCGATGGGGGGGGCTGTCGCTGCGCCGGGGGAGCTAGCGCTGGGGAGCCGGGGGCTAGCGCCGGTTACCTGCTGTCTGGTCGGCGGCTGCGGGGCGTCTGGTCGGCAGCTGCGATGCGTCCGGTTGCCATGGAGACACAGCTGGCGGCGTCTCGGGAGCGCGCACGTCGGGCTGCAGCGAGCGACGGGGAAAGAGCCGGCGGCCATCTTGAGGAAACTTTTATAACTTGCTGAAACGCTGGAACGGTAAGTACGAACCAGCTAGAAATGTCATTTACAGGGGGGCTTAGTAATGTGTGTTTAATGGGGGGGACTGGGCAAAAAAAAAAATTAACTGCTTCCTCGAGACATCTCCTTTAATAGAAAAAATGTGATATATAGAACTAAATTATTAATGACCGCATGTATTTGTTTTTTTAATTACATTCTAGTAAGAACTTTTTGTGAACATGCACATTTTGAATGAACAAGCAATCACACTAAAGTCTATCCATGTAAAAGGGAGTAGCAGAGCCGGATGTGGTGGTGCTTATGTGAAGAAAAACAGTAGTGAAAAAAGTAAAAATAAGAAGGTAATTAAGTATAATAGTTTACTAGGATAATACACATAAATTACATGAATTACTGTTGCACCCATTGTGTGTAACAGTTCAAGAGTAGAAATGAGCGAACACCAAAATGCTCGGGTGCTCGTTACTCGGGACGATATTATCGCGATGCTCGAGGGTTCCTTTCGAGTAACGAACCCCATTGAAGTCAATGGGCGACTCGAGCATTTTTGTATTTCGCCGATGCTCGCTAAGGTTTCCATTTGTGAAAATCGGGGCAATTCAAGAAAGTGATGGGAACGACACAGCAACGGATAGGGCAGGCGAGGGGCTACATGTTGGGCTGCATCTCAAGTTCCCAGGTCCCACTATTAAGCCACAATAGCAGCAAGAGTGGGCCCCCCCCAACAACTTTTACTTCTGAAAAGCCCTCATTAGCAATGCATACCTTAGCTAAGCACCACACTACCTCCAACAAAGCACAATCACTGCCTGCATGACACTCCGCTGCCACTTCTCCTGGGTTACATGCTGCCCAACCGCCCCCCCCCCCCACACGACCCAGTGTCCACAGCGCACACCAAACTGTCCCTGCGCAGCCTTCAGCTGCCCTCATGCCACGCCACACTCATGTCTATTTATAAGTGCGTCTGCCATGAGGAGGAACCGCAGGCACACACTGCAGAGGGTTGGCACGGCTAGGCAGCGACCCTCTTTAAAAGGGGTGGGGCGATAGCCCACAATGCTGTGAAGAAGCAATGAGAAATATAATCCTGTGCCACCGCCATCAGGAGCTGCACACGTGGGCATAGCAATGGGGAACCTATGTGCCACACACTATTCATTCTGTCAAGGTGTCTGCATGCCCCAGTCAGACCGCGTTTTTTTATAAATAGTCACAGGCAGGTACAACTCCGCAATGGGAATTCCGTGTGCACCCATAGCATGGGTGGCTCCCTGGAACCCACCGGCTGTACATTAATGTATCCCATTGCAGTGCCCATCACAGCTGAGGTAACGTCCGATTAAATGCAGGTTCTTGATGGTGATAGAGAACAATGCTTCCATCCGCGGGTGCAGCCTACGTATTGTTTAGGTATCGCTGCTGTCCGCTGGTGGAGAAGAGAAGTCTGGAGAAATCCAGGCTTTGTTCATCTTGATGAGTGTAAGCCTGTCGGCACTGTCGGTTGACAGGCGGGTACGCTTATCTGTGATGATTCCCCCAGCCGCACTAAACACCCTCTCTCACAAGACGCTAGCCGCAGGACAAGCAAGCACCTCTAGGGCATACAGCGCAAGTTCAGGCCACATGTCCAGCTTCAACACCCAGTAGTTGTAGGGGGCAGAGGTGTCACGGAGGACGGTCGTGCGATCGGCTACGTACTCCCTCACCATCCTTTTACAGTGCTCCCACCGACTCAGCCTTGACTGGGGAGCGGTGACAGTCTTGCTGGGGAGCCAGAAAGCTGTCAAAGGCCTTAGAGAGTGTTCCCCTGCCTGTGCTGTACATGCTGCCTGATCTCTGCGCCTCCCCTGCTACCTGGCCCTCGGAACTGCGCCTTCGGCCACTAGTGCTGTCGGATGGGAAGTTTACCATCAGTTTGTCCGCCAGGGTCCTGTGGTATAGCATCACTCTCGAACCCCTTTCCTCTTCGGGTATGAGAGTGGAAAGGTTCTCCTTATACCGTGGGTCGAGCAGTGTGTACACCCAGTAATCCGTAGTGGCCAGATTGCGTGTAACGCGAGGGTCACGAGAAAGGCATCCTAACATGAAGTCAGCCATGTGTGCCAGGGTACCTGTACGCAACACATGGCTGTCCTCACTAGGAAGATCACTTTCAGGATCCTCCTCCTCCTTAGGCCATACACGCTGAAAGGATGACAGGCAAGCAGCATGGGTACCCTCAGCAGTGGGCCAAGCTGTCTCTTCCCCCTCCTCCTCATCCTCCTCATGCTCCTCCTCCTCCTCCTCAACGCGCTGAGATATAGACAGGAGGGTGCTCTGACTATCCAGCGACATACTGTCTTTCCCCGCCTGTTTCCGAGCGCAAAGCGTCTGCCTTTATGCTTTGCAGGGAACTTCTCAACAGGCATAGCAGAGGAATGGTGACGCTAATGATTGCAGCATCGCCGCTCACCATCTGGGTAGACTCCTCAAAGTTTCCAAGGACCTGGCAGATGTCTGCCAACGAGGCCCACTCTTCTGTAAAGAATTGAGGAGGCTGACTCCCACTGCGCCGCCCATGTTGGAGTTGGTATTCCACTATAGCTCTACGCTGCTCATAGAGCCTGGCCAACATGTGGAGCATGGAGTTCCACCCTGTTGGCACGTCGCACAGCAGTCGGTGCACTGGCAGATGAAACCGATGTTGCAGGGTGCGCAGGGTGGCAGCGTCCGTGTGGGACTTGCGGGAATGTGCGCAGAGCCGGCGCACCTTTCCGAGCAGGTCTGACAAGCATGGGTAGCTTTTCAGAAAGCGCTGAACCACCAAATTAAAGATGTGGGCCAGGCATGGCACGTGCGTGAGGCTGCCGAGCTGCAGAGCCGCCACCAGGTTACGGCCGTTTTCACACACGACCATGCCCGGTTGGAGGCTCAGCGGCGCAAGCCAGCTGTCGGTCTGCTCTGTCAGACCCTGCAGCAGTTCGTGGGCCGTGGGCCTCTTCTCTCCTAAGCTGAGTAGTTTCAGCACGGCCTGCTGACGCTTGCCCACCACTGTGCTGCCACGCCGCGCGACACCGACTGCTGCCGACGTGCTGCTGCTGACACATCTTGATTGCGAGACAGAGGTTGCGTAGGAGGAGGAGGAGGGTGGTTTAGTGGAGGAAGCATACACCGCCGCAGATACCACCACCGAGCTGGGGCCCGCAATTCTGGGGGTGGGTAGGACGTGAGCGGTCCCAGGCTCTGACTCTGTCCCAGCCTCCACTAAATTCACCCAATGTGCCGTCAGGGAGATATAGTGGCCCTGCCCGCCTGTGCTTGTCCACGTGTCTGTTGTTAAGTGGACCTTGGCAGTAACCGCGTTGGTGAGGGCGCGTACAATGTTGCGGGAGACGTGGTCGTGCAGGGCTGGGACGGCACATTGGGAAAAGTAGTGGCGACTGGGAACATAGTAGCGCGGGGCCGCCGCCGCCATCATACTTTTGAAAGCCTCCGTTTCCACAACCCTATACGGCAGCATCTCCAGGCTGATAAATTTGGCTATGTGCACGTTTAACGCTTGAGCGTGCGGGTGCGTGGCGGCGTACTTGTGCTTGCGCTCCAACACTTGCGCTAGCGAGGGCTGGACGGTGCGCTGACAGACATTGGTGGATGGGGCCGAGGACAGCGGAGGTGAGGGTGTGGGTGCAGGCCAGGAGACGGTAGTGCCTGTGTCCTGAGAGGGGGGGGTTGGATCTCAGTGGCAGGTTGGGGCACAGGGGGAGAGGCAGCGGTGCAAACCGGAGGCGGTGAACGGATTTCGTCCCACCTTGTGGGGTGCTTGGCCATCATATGTCTGCGCATGCTGGTGGTGGTGAGGCTGGTGGTGGTGGCTCCCCGGCTGATCTTGGCGCGACAAAGGTTGCACACCACTGTTCGTCGGTCGTCTGCACTCTCAGTGAAAAACTGCCAGACCTTTGAGCACCTCGGCCTCTGCAGGGTGGCATGGCGCGAGGGGGCGCTTTGGGAAACAGTTGGTGGATTATTCGGTCTGGCCCTGCCTCTACCCCTGGACACCGCACTGCCTCTTGCAACCTGCCCTGCTGCTGCCCTTGCCTCCCCCTCTGAAGACCTTTCCACAGTAGGCGTAGCAAACCAGGTGGGGTCAGTCACCTCATCGTCCTGCTGCTCTTCCTCCGAATCCTCTGTGCGCTCCTCCATCGGACTTACTGCCCTTACTACTACCTCACTGATAGACAACTGTGTCTCATCGTCATCCTCACCCACTGAAAGGTCTTGAGACAGTTGCCGGAAGTCCCCAGCCTCATCCCCCGGACCCCGGGAACTTTCCAAAGGTTGGGCATCGGTCACGACAAACTCCTCCAGTGGGAGAGGATTCGGAACTCTTGCTGCCCATTCTGGGCAGGGGCCCGGGAACAGTTCCTGGGAGTCTGCCTGCTCCTCAGAATGTGTCATTGTAATGGAGTGAGGAGGCTGGGAGGAAGGAGGAGCAGCAGCCAGAGGATTCAGAGTTGCAGCAGTGGACGGTGCAGAACTCTGGGTGTTCGATAGATTGCTGGATGCACTTTCTGCCATCCACGACAGGACCTGCTCACACTGCTCATTTTCTAATAAAGGTCTACCGCGTGGACCCATTAATTGTGAGATGAATGTGGGGACGCCAGAAACGTGCCTCTCTCCTAATCCCGCAGCAGTCGGCTGCGATACACCTGGATCAGGAGCTCGGCCTGTGCCCACACCTTGACTTGGGCCTCCGCATCCTGGCCCGCGTCCACGTCCTCTAGGCCTACCCCTACCCCTCAGCATGGTGTATTACCAGTAGTGCAGAAACAGAACGCTGTAATTAAATGTGCCGCTTATTGGCCTGTGGTTGGAGGCTGACTTCGCTTACGGAACGCCAGGAAATAATTTTGCGCAAGCCTGCTGTAACACTTAGCTGGCTGCGTATAAATTAGGAGGACAACTACACCCAGCACAGACCCAGTACACTGAGGACAGTCACAGGCAGCCCAAATAGATTTTTTTTCCCAAATGTTTTTGGAAAGGCCCACTGCCTATATTCAATAAATATATGTCTTCTGTCCCTGCCTCACCACCACTACTGGCCCTGAAGTATGTATAATTACTGCAGGGCGCAATGCTCTGCACGGCCGATATACAGAAAAAAAAAATGTGCAACACTGCAAAAAGCAGCCTCCACACTACTGCACACAGTTAGATGTGGCCCTAAGAAGGACCGTTGGGGTTCTTGAAGCCTAAAATACTCCTAACACTCTCCCTATAGCAGCTCCGGCACCAACAGCACTTTCCCTCCTCTATGTCAGAATAAATCTGTGGCGAGCCGCGGGAGGGGCCGATTTTTATACTCGGGTGACACCTGATCTCGCCAGCCACTCACTGCAGGGGGGTGGTATAGGGCTTGAACGTCGCAGGGGGAAGTTGTAATGCCTTCCCTGTCTTTCTATTGGCCAGAAAAGCGCGCTAACGTCTCAGCGATGAAAGTGAAAGTAACTCAAACATTGCTTGGTACTCGTCACGAGTAACGAGCGTCTCGAACACGCTATTACTCGAACGAGTATCAAGCTCGGACGAGTACGTTCGCTCATCTCTATTCAAGAGCATACTTCAACGACAGTTCCTGGTTAATTGGCAGCCGTTATGCAGACAGGTATTTAGATAGCAGGTTTTCCAGACCAGGGCTTGGAGTAGCACGGCAATGACTTTGACTAAGACAAACGCTGAAAAAGCTTGGCAGGGATGCAGAGGGTAGTTCCAAGAGACCATTATTAAAATTTAGATAGAAGTAGAGGATATAGGCACTCTGACAGCTGTGGCAGAGGAGCGCAATGTTCTCCCATTAAATTCAATGGAGCCAGCAATACAGCCGGCTCCATTGAAAGCAATGGGCTGCCGGCAAGCCCTGCAGTGATTTTCGGGGAAGGGCTTAAAATATAAGCCCTTCCCTGAAAAGCATCCCAAAAATGTGTAAAAAATTTAAAAAAAATCTATACTCACCTCTCTGCAGCTGCTGGGGCTCAGGCACGTCCAGCCGGCTCTTCTCCTGCACTGCTATGAAGAGCTTTCAGCAGGCTGGGATTTAAAATCCCCGCCTGCTGAAAGGGCTGCCTCTGATTTGCTGAGCACTCTGACCAATGAGAGGCAGCTCTCAGCTATTGAATGACAGCTGAGAGCTGCCTGTGATTGGTCCCTGCGCTCAACCAATCAGAGGCAGCATTCACCCATTCATAATTTTAGGCAGCGCACTTTTTGAGCGGAAAAACGCTGCTAGGTGAGTTTTTTGCTGCGTGCTGCTCGCTTTGGTCACACGAATTTCTGGACGCATCAGTTATATGCACAAAAATTTGTGCGTCAAAACGCCCATTTGATTGAGCTCTTAGGCTCTCTTTCTGAGTTTTTACAAATTACTTACATTTGTAAGGCTGAAAAAATTTGGTTTTAAGTTGAAAATTTAAAATAAAGTAACAAACTATAAAATATAGGAATTAGATACTTTAAAAGGGTAAGTGCAGCCCAAATGCTATATACTTTGCCTCACAGAGAAAAGGCCACATCACAAAGATTTTGTCTAAGCATTATGTAATTTTCAGGATGTGTTCAGACAAACAAGTTATGCAAATTGATGCCATTTAATGCTAATCATATGATCTGGGAGCGTGATAAAAAGGAAAAACCAGTTTGCAAAGCCAACTTTGGTTGTGTTTTTATGCCCACATAAACTACTTTGCATCATTGTTTTTCTATAGAGATAAAGATTTAAGAGTGAAGATGCCTCTTGAGAGTTATTTCATCAAACAGACAAGTTTACTAAAGTGTTCATCGTTGGACTATGTGCAGGCAGTTAGTCTGTGTGACAATGTAGCAGAAACTAAGTGGCATTTCACAAAAGGGGTCGAATTTGGAGATGGTGGTCAGCAGAATAAAATGCATTAACATAGGACTGGAGCACTGAGATGAACATCACAACACACAGTTAACTTGTTTGGCATCATACAATAGTGGCTTCACAGCCTGTGACATTCTACAGAATGTATGGAAAGATTTGGATGCTCCAATATTGACAATGACAATTTTTCAAAGACTAACTGAGGCAGGTTTACGGTCAAGCCGTCCTTTGTGAAGACTGCCTCTCCTACCACTCTAACACTGTGAGCACTTGCAGTAGTGTTGCTCCAGAACTACTTGGTGTGACAAATGTGGTGTTCAGCGATGAATTGAGATTTTGTCTCAGCAATGATGATCACCAAGCAAGGGTCTGCAGGTGTCATAACAATCTGAATGATCCTTTCAATATTTTGGAGCACTACACAGCTCATCAATGCAGTGTCATGGTTTGAGGTCTCAACAGCTGGTCATCACTAGCATGCATGAGGGGGATCATTGATGAGAAGCCCTTATGTTGATGAGGTACTACAGCTCATCACGCTTCCATTTCTTTAGGGTGTACCAAACACTTTTCAGCAGGATAATGCCCAGCCCTACACAATGAATATCAGCAGGCATGTTTAGCAAGTTGTTTACATTCCTTGGCCAGCAGAATCCCTAGATTTCTCTCCAATCGAGAATTTGTGGCACACGAATGAATGAATGTGCACTATGAACTATGGTCAATACTTGGTTAACACCACCCGCAGAAAATACCAAAAAAGAAGTTGTCTATCTGTGCAATGATTGAGGTGGTCCCACAGATGCTCAATAGGGCTCAAGTCTAGGCTGGGGCAGGGAAGTACTAGGAAGTCTCTTCCAACCACTGTTGGACATTTCTAGCTGTGTGACATTTTACATTGTCTTGCTGAAAAATCCCATCTGCCCCAGGGAAGGAAAAACAGCATGCATGGGTGTACGTGATATACATGGTTGGATTCATAACCAAATTGGTTCAGACTGCCTTTCTCATACCTAATGTTCCCTAACATGAATAACTTGTCAGTTATTCCCAACGGTGCTCTTTTTCCACTCATAAAACTCACAATACACTTCACAGCATAAGCATGTGAATAGTTCACAAGCTGTGCTGTTTAAGAAATACTGCCACCTTTAGCGCAAAAGCCAATAATCACCCCTCTTTGCAATTTATGTGCAATGCAGCTGGAAATCCAGCCATTGGTAACAAAGATGTATCTAAGTTTGCACTGTCTTAATATTAGTTAGTATTAGAAAATCTGCCCCATAGTGCGTTGACATGCATATTTACTTAGACTGGCATTTCACATTTCTGGCTAGAAGCTGGAGTAATCCATGCCAGTTACTGGGATAGTTTATAGCAAAAGTAACGGGTTACATGTGGACACCCCCTAAATCCAGGCCCTGCCCACTGCACAGTGTAAAAAAACTAAAAAGCTGCAATTTGGCACCTCGGGCATCCAAGTCGCAGTGCGATTGAGCGGTGAATTTACAGGGTTACAATCTCTACAGAAAAGACCGTGGGGAACAGAAAGGGGAAGGGATATATCTGTACATTAAATCATACTTAATGCCGAGGCTACAAGAACATATAGGTGTAGGAGATGAATGCGTGGAATCTCAGTGGGTAGAAATACAGGGAGCAAGAAATAACAAAATCCTGATAGGTTTTCTATAGACCACCAAAGAAACAGAAGAAACTGAAATCTTATTAAGGCAGATAGAAGAGGTGTCAAACCGCAATGAAGTAATTATTATGGGGGGACTTTAATTATCCAGATATAATATAGGAAGATGAAACCAGCAAATCTCACAAGGGTGATAAGTTCTTGAGAACAATTAAAGATAACTACCTTCCCCAACTAGTGCGGGAACCAACGAGAGGGAGGGCCATTCTGCACTTATTATTAAAGGGGTTGTCCCGCGGCAGCAAGTGGGGGTATACACTTCTGTATGGCCATATTAATGCACTTTGTAATGTACATTGTGCATTAATTATGAGCCATACAGAAGTTATAAAAAGTTTTATACTTACCTGCTCCGTTGCTGGCGTCCTCGTCTCCATGGTGCCGACTAATTTTCGGCCTCCGATGGCCAAATTAGCCGCGCTTGCGCAGTCCGGGTCTTCTTCTTTTATGAATGGGATCGCTCGTGCAGGATGCCGGCTCCGTGTAGCTCCGCCCCGTCACGTGCCGATTCCAGCCAATCAGGAGGCTGGAATCGGCAATGGACCGCACAGAAGAGTTGCGGTCCATGGAGGGAGCAGACCCCGGCGGCCATCTTCAGCAGGTGAGTATGAAGACGCCGGACCGCCGGGATTCAGGTAAGCACTGTGCGGTTTGTTTTTTTAACCCCTGCATCGGGGTTGTCTCGCGCCGAACGGGGGGGGGGGGTTAAAAAAAAAAAAAACCTGTTTCGGCGCGGGACAACCCCTTTAACTAACAAACCAGACAGAATCTCAGGGGTGCAGGTACAGGAACACTTGGGAAATGGTGACCACAATATAATTAATTTCCAGCTGTCATTCAATAAGAAACCTCATCAGGGAGCAACAAAAAACCCAAACTTTAGTAACGCAAAATTTGAACAGCTTAGAACTACTGTCGGTAACATTAATTTGGAGAACATACTCATAAACAGCGCAGATGACAAATGAGGGAAGTTTAAATACATCTTAATTACTTTATGTGAGCAGCTCATACCCTTTAAAAACAAAAGAACTACAAGTAGAAGGAAACCGATGTGGCTCGACAAGACTATTAGGGGGGCAATAACTGAAAAAAAGAAAGCATTTAAACTACTAAAACAAGAAGACAGCAAAAGAAGCGCTAAAATCATACAGGGAAAAAAACAAATCATGTAAAAAAAAGATCACAATTGCTAAGGTGGAGGCAAAAAGACTGATCGCCAAATAGAGCAAAAATAACCCTAAACTATTCTTCAATTATATAAACAGTTAAAGGATTTGCATTGAAACCATTGGCCCTCTAACAAATAATGCAGGAGAAATCATAGAAGATGATGGGGGGGGGGGGAATCTATTAAATAGTTTATTCTCCAGTGTATTCATGAATGAAAAAGAAAAATCACGCAAGATGCAGGTGAATAAAACAACCCCTCCCCCCCCCCGCTAAATATTGCATGCCTAACACAGGAGGAAGTGCAGAGCCAGTTAAAGAGGATTGAAATCGATAAATTGTCAGGCCCAGGTGGAATACAACTAAGGGTTCAAAGGGAACTAAGGGACATGATAGCTAGACCGCTATTTTTTATATTTATGGACATTATTAAGACCGAGGTTGCATCACTGGATTGGCGCATTGCCAATTTGGTTCCAATATACAAAAAGGGGTCTGAAAGAGAGCCTGGTAGTTACAGGCCGGTAAGTCTCACTTCAATAATTGGAAAAATATTCAAGGGGTTTCTGAGAGAAGCCATCCTAGAATACCTCAAGGAAAACAACGGCATAACTCCTTATCAGCATTGGTTCATGAGGGGGTCGATCATGTCAGACCAATTCGATCAGCTTCTACGATGAAGTTCTAGGCTGGACCTGGGAGAATCTATTGATCTCATACATCTGGATTTCTCTAAAGCATTTGACACCGTACTGCATAATAGGTTAATACATAGAATAAGACAGCTCGGTCCGGGTGAAAACGTGTGTATCTGGGTAAAAAACTGGTTCAGAGACAGAAAACAGAGGGTGGTAATAAATGGTTCATACTCTGAATGGGCCACCATTGCTAGTGGGGTGCCACAGGGTTCAGTACTAGGCCCCATTCTGTTCAATATATTTATCAATGACCTGATAAGAGGGACTGCACAGTAAAATATCAATATTTGGCTCAGCGCTGAGCCAATCAGAGGCAAGTCTGACTCACACCCCCTTCACACCCACTGCAGGCCGGCCGCTCTGAACTCCGTCTGCTGGGAACAGGTGAGTATATATATATTTTTTACACTTTTCTGGATGAATTGCAGGGAAGGGCTTATATATTTAAGCGCTTCCCGACAATTCATCCCGCGCACGCCGGCAGCCCATTGCTTTCAATGGAGTCGGCTGTATTGCTGGCTCCATTGAATTCAATGGGCAAACATCGTTCTTCTCTGCCACAGCTGTTACAGCTGTGGCAGAGAAGAATGATTTGTCTTCTATATGTTCTCAATGGGGTCGGCGCTGCTGCCGTTGGCCCCATTGAGCGCATATAGTGAAGAGAACAGGAATCGCAGATCGCAGATAGGTGCGATCTGCGATTTCTGTTCTATAATTTATCGGACGAGCGCATAAAAAGCGCTCATGTGTCCGATACCATTGCAAAGCAATGGTTTTAAAAAAATCGCCGGACGCATGCGCAAATCGCGAAAAAAAACGCCCGTCTGACTAAGGCCTTAGAGTAGTGAGACTGTGGAACTCTCTGCCTGAGGATGTCATGATGGCAAAATCCATATAGGAGTTTAGGAGGGGACTAGATGTCTTTCTAGAGTGGAAGGATATTACAGGATATAAACATTAGGTGACCAACAGGGTTGTTGATCCAGTCTTACAGACAGGTAGGAACTATCAGAGGTTGATCCAGGGATTATTTTGACTGAAACTATGGAGTCGGGAAGGAATTTTTGCCCCGAAAGGGCTAATTGGCTTCTGCCTCTTGGGGGTTTTGCCTTCCTCTGGATCAACAGGGAGGTTGAAACAGGCTCAACTAAATGGACATTGTCTTCATTCATACTATGTTACTATCTTATGTAGCTAACGGGGTACACTTGCCTCGGATCATTGACCTCTTATATGGAAATGGCGCCTCACACATGTAGAAACTGCTCAGGAGATGTGGATTTCTTTATTAGGCTCCTGCCAGCCTTTATTCATCACAGCACATCATATAACAACAAAATACACAGTTCATGTGAGCACCCCACCTGGGTGTAGAGTTTAGGGTAGTCTTCCCTGTCAAACTCCTGGTCTGCACTAGACCCTGGGCTAGCAGCCCTTGCAGCTCCACGAATCTGGCTCTCTCTCTCAGCCAACGTCTCTCTCAACTTCGGTGTGAGTCCAGGGTTGTCGTCCCTGTCGGACTCTGGCCTTTGCTTGGCCACCAGCCTGCAGCACCTCAGCTCTGCTGCGCTGGTCTTCTCTCTCTGCTTGGGTGAGTCAAGGGTTGTCGTCCCTGTTGGACTCTGGCCTTTTCTAGGCCACTAGCCTGCAGCACCTCAGCTCTGCTGCGCTGGTCCTCTCTCTCTCTCCCCCTCTCTCTCTCTCTTTTTAGCCTGATTCTGGCAGGAACTGGTCCTTTTCTAGTTCCTGCTCCACCCCTTTGTGTTAACCCTCACACCAGAAGTCCTGTCTGCAGCCCTCTACAGGCCCTTCTGTGTACTGCACTACTACACTTACTACAGCTCATCACGCTACCATTTCTGCAGGGTGTATCCAACACTTTTCAGCAGGACATGGTGATGGCAAAATTCATAGAGGAGTTTAAGAGGGGACTACATGTCTTTGTAGAGCACTATGATATTATAGGATATAGACATTAGGTGACCGATGGGTTGTTGATCTCAAATGTTGATCCAGGGATTACTCTGGCTGCCATTATAGAGTCAGGAAGTAATTTTTTTTCCTCCAAATGAGCTAAATTGTTTTTTTTTTTTTGCCTTTCACTGGATTAACAAGGGGGATGTTGAAACAGGCTGAACTTGATGGACATTGTCTTCATTAAGCCTAACATATTATGTTACCTCAGCTGTGTAAGAAATGAAAGGGAGCTCTAGCAACCAATCACAGCGCAGCTTTCATTTTACCTCAGTAGTATAACAAATGAAAGCTGGGCTGTATGACACAAACAGACTGATTTTGCCTTACAACTTAAATAAAAGACACATTAACATGAATTAAGAGTTTAAAGAAAATCTGTGTTGCCCATAGCAACCAATCACAGCGCAGCTTTAATTTTACCTCAGCAATAGAAGAAATACCAACCAATCATTATGTGCTCACATGTATACAGTCCACAAAACGTTTATATCCTAGCAAAAGATGACAAGACCAAAAACATACTGTACAGAACTGTGCTAACATAGCATATTGCAGTTGCATTCCTTTCACTATTTCAACTTTTTACATTTCAATATACAGCAAAACATAGATTATATTGAAAAAATACAAATTTCACGTGGACAAAGTCACGAGTAACAAGCATGTAAATAATGTAGGATAAATTGTAGAGGGTGGTGAGGAGAAAGCAAATCTATTAAATAGGTTTTTTTCCCAGTGTATTCACAGAAGAAAATTAATAGTGATAATGTAAACTCTCCACTAAATATCACTAATATAATCCAGGAAGACCGGTAAGTGCCACTTTTCTTCTGGGTTAGGCCTTAGTCAGACGGGCGGTTTTTTGCGCGATTTGCGATTTTTTAAAACCATTGTTTTGCAATGATATCGGACACATGAGCCAATCAGGGGGCAGGTCTGACTCACACCCCCTTCACACCCACTGCAGGCCGGCTGCGCGCAACTACGGCTGCCGGGAGCAGGTGAGTATGTATATATTTTTTATTTTAACACTTTTCTGGATGAATTGCAGGGAAGGGCTTATATATTTAAGCCCTTCCCGACAATTCATCCCACACTCGCCCGCAACGCATTGCTTCAATGGAGTCGGCTGTATTGCCGGCTCCATTGAATGCAATGCGCTGGACAGCTCCAGCCCGTTTCTAATGAAACGCGGCTAGGAGCAGATTTTTGGGCGATTTTCGGGCATCGGTCACGCGATTTGCGGATGCGCATCCGTCATGCGATCCGCAAATCGCGCGAAAAAACGCCCATCTGACTAAGGCCTAAGATGTTTGAAGGTTTTTAAGAAATGCTATCCTGGAGAACCTCAAGGAAAATAGCTGTATAACTCCATATCAGCATGGGCTGTGAGAGATCGCTCCTGTCAAACCAATCTAATCAGCTTCTACGAGGAGGTAAGTTCTAGACTGGACTGGGGAGAGTCATTAGATCTTGTGTAACTAGTTTTCCAAAGCATTTGCTACAGCTGCAAAAAAAGTTGATATATAAAATGTGAAGGTTTGGTCTGGGCGAAAATTTGTGTAAGTGCTTAATTAACTGGCTTAGTGATAGAAAGCAGAGGGTGGTTATAAATGGTGCATACCTTGACTGGGTCACCGTTAGTAGTGGGATATAGCACAGGGGGCGGTTTTGGGTCCTATTTTATTTAATATATTTATTAATGATCTGGTAGAAGGCTTGTGCAGTAAAATACCAATATTTGCAGATGACACAAAACTATCTAAAGAAATTAACAATAGAGAAAATGCAAGGTAGAACAGTGGCAAATGAGGTTTAACACTGATAAATGCAAAGGTATGCACATTGGCAGAGGAAATACATGTCACCATTACACACTAAATGGAAAACTACTGGGTAACACTAACGTGGAAAAGGACTTGGGAATTTTAGTTAACTGTAAGCTTAATTGGATTAACCAGTGTCAGGCAGCTAATAGGATCATGGGATGCATCAAAAGAGGTCTAGGGGCACATGATGAGAATATTGATCTTCCTCTTTACAAGTCACTGGGCAGACCACACATGGAATATTATGTACAGTTTTGGCACCAGTACTCAACAAGAACATATCAGAGCTTGAGCAGGTACAAAGGCCAGGAACTAAAGCAATAAATGGAATGGTCAGACTACAATACCAAGAGAGGTTATCAAAATTGGGGTTATTTAGTTTAGAAAAAAAGTTGGCTGAGGGGACACCCTAATAACTATGTATAAATATATCAGGGAACAATACAGAGATCTCTCCAATGATCTATTTGTACCAAGGACCAGTGACTGTAACAAGGGGGCATCCTCTGCATCTAAAGGAAAGAATGTTTCTACACCGACATAAAAGAGGGTTCTTTACTGTAAGATTATTGTAAAAATAATAGGCAATACATGGCCATGCTGCCTAAATTTGGGCCTTACCTATTTTTTGAAGAAATGGCAGGGTGCAGCCTTAATGTAAGAAAAGTTGCCATTTTGGCAATTGTGACAAAATTGTCACTTTTTGCCACCAGAATTCTGGCACAAATTAATATGCCCCATAGAGGACGATATACCACATTGCTATTATTTACAACAAATTTATCAAAATGTTGCATGCTGTTCATAAATGTTTGGTATCTTTAAATAAATTTTTCTACCACCAGCTGGAGTAAGATTGCATAAATATTTGTGTCTTTTTAATAAGTCGCATGTCCTAAATGTTGTCAAATTCTGGTGAAGAGGGAAACCACACCCACTTTTTACTCCACTATTAAAAACGTATCTGCATGGCGCAAATGGATCTAATTTCAGGCGCAAATAGGGTGTTTCTTAGTAAGAAAAAAAAATGGGCTTAAAATGGTATGAAATATAGCAAAAATATATATTCTGCTCTAGCGGTTCCCTATCCATCATTGGAGTCTCTGGCCCTGCAGCTCACAACATAGAAGAAGCCAGTGGGTGGTTCTTCGAAATCTGCTGAAGCCAGTGATTGGCTGAGTGGACACATGCACAATCAAGGCCTTATGACCACCTATCAGCTTCTTCTTGGCTCTGAGTAGCAGGGACCACAGCTTCATTGCTGGACGGAGAGCTGCTGGAGCAAGTGACTATACATTTTTTTCTTTATTTTAACAATTTTAAGCCTGTACATTTTTTTTTCCATAGAAAACTACTTTAATGTGTTCAACAGCAAATTATAAGCGATCTTGGAGTAAAATATTTGAGAAAAAAAGCTGAAAATACATTATTAAATTTTTACCAGGTGCTAAAGTGCCTGAAAATCTTCCAATGTTAAAAAGTCATCTATTGTGGTGCTGAAATACTTCGACTTTATTGACTCACTTCAAAGGACAGTTATATGATTTTAAATACAGTGGTACTTCGGATTGCGAGTGCCTCAGCTTGTGAGCAGGCTCTCTCGCAAATTTTTGCTCTGATTTAAGAGCAAAAACTATGGTTACAAGTCTGCTCGCAAGTCAAGAAGCTCGCAAACTGGCTCGGGAGGGGGGGGGGGCGGGACACACACTAATACTCACCTATTGCCGTTGTTTCGGTCCTCGCGATGGTCTGCGGTGTTGCTGCAGGATGCCCCATCCTCCTCCACGCCAACAGAGCATTTCTTCCTGAAAGCAGGGCTTGAATACCCCGCCTCCAACAAGCTGATGCTCTGAATGGTTAATCCTGTGCCATGTCAGACAATGAAAGCCAGTGCTGGGTTAACCAATCACAGCAATTCAATAATGTCATTCAATTGAGGTTTCTTTTTTTACATGTAGTGTAGTTAGTTTCCCCATTGAAATGAATTGAAACGCCATTATTCTGGAATGCATTAATGGCAGTTCACTTCATTTCAATGGGGAAAAGTGATTTGACATACGAGTGTTTTGGCTTAAGAGCTCCATCATGGAATGGATTAAACTCGTAAGCCAAGGCACCACTGTATGTTTAAACAGATAAAACTTTTCAAACCTATACTTTACCACAGCACTCAATGTATACATTACAACTTAACTTTTGTAAATTGTAATAAGCTGCAAATTGCAAGTAACAAGTATTAACTTTAATCAGACATTTATAGATTTCATATAATGCATGTTGAACTTTTTACTACGCCTATTAATAGAGCAAATTAAGGCCTTCTTGGCAATAAAACATGTATAAAACATGAAAAACTTGTTTTAATAAGTTTAGTACCCATCTTTTTTAATTAATGTCATTAAGATCTTCTACCTGCAGAAAGCAACTCTCTGATAAATAAAATCATGGTATTGCAATGGTGAAGACTTGTGAAATCCGATATGTACTTAGTTCAATTGCTTGTACTGGGACAGTTGAAAGCTGTACATTACCTTCAAAGACAAACTTTTTTTCTTAGTAATTACCTTAATTTAATGCTTTTGGTTGAGGACAAAAAAAGTTTCCATTGAACTGTGCCTATTAAATCACAGTTTTCTTTTGTAGTTTATGGAAAGCCTAAGCACTATGTGCTCGTATTACACATTGACTTAGAGAAAGAAAATGGAATAGTGGGAATTTATATCCAATCACGGATTTTTATTTTAGTGCAGTGTGTAAACTATCATTGTAATGATGTATCTCACTCTTAGGGTGCGGGCAGACGAGCGTAGGCGTATTTACGTTCGCACGAGCGCAGCGTATAATCGCCCGAGCGATCGTTTTTCACCGATCACGACCAGAGCTAGAAAGCGTATTTTCGTTTGTTCCTACCTTGCAAACGGTCTTTTCGGCGATCGAATATGCGTTGGCGCGTATTTCGGTCGCATATGTTCCGTTTTTTTTCGAATTGCCGTTTTTACGCGTCGTAAAATCGCCCATGTGAACGAATACATTCGAAACCATTGCCTCAGATGGTCACGTATATACGTTTGGTCGCAAAAACGCGCCGTTTATGCGCTCGTCTGCCCGCACCCTCATGAGGTACATGTCACAATATACCATGGGCAAAAATAGAGATCTTACTTAGCAAAAGCCATACAATAGACCAAAACATATAACTTCTTTTGTTTAAACAGTACGTTTTTAAGCGCTGCGGAATATGTTGGCGCTATACAAATAAAGTTTATTATTATTATTATTATTTATTGTTTTTATGATTTAAAAAAAAAAAGATATTAACAATAGAGTACATATTTTAAAAAACTGGATATGTGTATCCCAACATATGGTGGTGTCGTTAGATATGCTAAATATAAAATCTTATAAACTATTTAACACAATTTGTAAGTGAAAATAGCCCTCAAAATATAAGCCTTAAGCCCTCCAAAAATAAGACCTAGTAACATTTAATTTAAAAAAAGTCAATTTAAATAGTGTCCAGGCAGCTATATATGTAAAAAGTAAAATCTTTTGGACCAAAAAAAATATAAAACCCGGTCTTATTTTTGGGGAAATATGGTAGCTCCTTTTCTTCTGTGGCTCTGCAGTTAGCACTGTTGCCTTGTAGTGCTGGGGTCCTAGGTTCAAATCAGACACCATCAGTTCAACTAATGACCTTAAACTAAATTTCTCTTTAATCCAATACTCCCACTCAGATTTTTCTGACAACCCATAGCATTAAGCGAGCCCTAAAAACTCATCTCTTAAGGGGGGCATACCAAATTCCCTAATGCAAACTTTTCTCCATCTACCCTGCTTCTACACTCCCCCTTTGAAATCTGACTCTTTTCTTCCAACTACACCCTGCATTGCACCTCAGAGAGGGTGTTTCTGTTGCTAATTAATCAGCCAAAATAGATGTGACTGCAGAATAGAAAAGTTCATGATTTTTTGAGTTCTGGGTCCATTGAGGAGTCAATTTCAAGAACACTGTTTAGAGAAAGTGAACGGCTGCTGCCGGTCTGAATAGTCATGAATCTGACAGGGAAGGACGACATCTAGATTGACACCCTGGATGGGTATGATTTGATGGACTATGACATGTTAAGAATCTAGGCCTGATAATCATAAAGAAGTCCTGTGTCAGTGAGTAGCCAGACAGCTAGAATTTGTTTTTTATGAATGTACACTGTGATGCGTAACAACAGTGTGAAGACTGTGTGATAACCTGTGATTCTCTGCAAATGCTGCAGTACCAGTTTTATTAAAGTCTTGGTCTGGATGTTCTTCTGTGCTGTGCTGCCATCCATCTGGTGGAATGAGATTGTGGTCCGGCGAGCTCAAAATATATATGGTTCCCACTGCCTGTACATAACAAGCCTTTATACCTCTTATGTCTACTCTACTTTCCCTATTTCTTTATAATCTGTAAACTCTTGTGAGCAGGGCCCTCACTCCTATTGTTCAAGCTCTGCAGCAGTTTAATACTATGTGTTTTGTCTTATTTAGGCTGCCTGCACACGGGCGGAACTTCCCGCGGCAGGATTTCCCGCGTGATTTCCGCCGCTCAAAGCCTGCATAGGAGTGCATTAAAATACGCACTCCTATGCAGACGGCCGCAGTTTGGCCGCGCGAAATTTCGCGCGGCAAACAAACCGCGCGCGGCATGTCCTATTTTTGTGCGGGGCTCGCAGAGCCTCGCACAGAAACGTCACTCACCCGGCCGCCGGCTCCGGTCTGCGCATGCACCGGCTGCCCGGCCGCCGGCACATGAAAGAGCCGGGGCCGCCGGGCGCGAGTGAGTACGCGCTCGTCTCTGCAGGCGCTCGGGTCGGGTCTCGCGGCGAGAATTCTCGCCGCCGGATCCGACCCGCTCGTCTGCAGGCGGCCTTAGAGTGTCACTTTGTATTTTGAGCAGATATCTAATATAAAATAGCCTACAGGTCTCTGTCTGTCTCTGTCTATGTTTTTCTGTCTCTGTCTGTATCGCTCTGTCTGTCAATTGCTATCGCTCTCTATTGCTTTCTCTCTCTATGCCCTCTCTGTCTCTCTATTGTTCTCTTTCTGTCTGTCTCTCTATTGCTCTGTTTCTCTATCACTCCCTGTCTCGCTATCGCTCTCTCTATTGCTTTCTCTGTTTCTCTATCACTCTGTCTGTCTCTCTATTGCTCTTGCTCTCTGTATCTCTATCGCTCTCTGTATGTCTCACTATCTATCTCTTGCTTTCTCTCTGTCTCTCTATTGTTCTCTCTCTGTGTCTGCCTCTCTGTCTCTCACGCTGTCTGTCTCTCACGCTGTCTGTCTCTCACGCTGTCTGTCTCTCACGCTGTCTGTCTCTCACGCTGTCTGTCTCTCACGCTGTCTCTCACTCTGTCTCTCACTCTGTCTCTCACTCTGTCTCTCACTCTGTCTCTCACTCTGTCTCTCTATCGCTCTTGGTTGGGTAATGTATAGTGCAGCTTAGCAGTGTATGCTGTGTTGCTTAGCAATGCGTCACTCATTCCAGCACATGCCTGAAGCACAGCAGCACCCCCCAAAGACTTAACATTGTAACTTTCAACCCACCTGAAAGGTCCCTGAATGTATTAAACTCACATTTGATGATTTTACTGCACCAGTGAGCATGTGTGTCATCTAATGACACCAACATCATACACCAAAGAAAAAGCATGTAGGCTTATTTATATTAGATGCAGATGTTGCCCTTGATCAAGTTTGAACCTACATCCCCAGCGATACAAGGCAACAGTGCCAACCACTGAGCTATCATGCTTTATTTACCTCCTGCTCCTCAATAAATGTATGCACTGCAGAAATACATTTCTATTTTAAATATAGAAATATTCTTTCTATTATAAAAAAGAAACCAACAGGAATAACATACAAACTCCATACAGATGGTACCCTTGGTCCAATTTGAACCTGACGGCCCCAGTGATACAAGACATCAGTGCTAACCACTGAGCCACTATGCTGCTGCTGTTGCCCCTTCTTCCTCCTCTTCCCTCCTCAGCCAAATAAATAAAGCACCACATGATGTAAAAGTAAAAATGATTCATGAGACTGGGCCACCTTCTTCCATTGTTCATGGTCTAGTTTTGATGCTCGTGTGGACATTGTAGGTGCTCTTGGTAGTGGACAGGAATTACCCTGTTTAGTTTGCCACTATGAAACCCTTAACAGAGCACTATGCAATGCCTTGCAGCACTGGGGTCCTAGGTTTAAATCAGAGCAACACCAACATCTGCATGGAGTTAAATAAAGATGATTTTTATGAAACACAGGGAGAACATACAAACTCCATGGAGATGTTGACAGATTTCAACCTAGCACTTCAGCACTGGAGGACAACTGTGGTAGCCACTAGGCCACCAGAAAAATTTCAACTGGGTTGTTTTGCTCAACACTATTTATAAATATGGAGAGATCATCTAACACTGCTATAGAAACTTTAAAGGCAATATAGTTAGAAAATTATTTTATATAGAATAACAATTATTCAACCCCCCATAGCAAATTAAGTCTATTTTCTAAAATTACAATTTTTCAGCTGTTCACAAAAGGAAAAAAAAGAACAAATCAAACAAGGACAATATAATTAATAAATAGCTTAACACAACTAATTGAACAAGTGGTCTCAGAATTATTAACCCCCTTAATAGAATCCCTGATAATAGGATACATTTGCAAATCAATTGTTGTCTGAAACATTCAACCAATCAAGGGCTTCATTAGCTGCATTGGGTGTGATTAAGATAAAAATATTAAACATGTGGACTGGCTAGGGCTTTGTTGACTGTGACATTTGATTGCATGTTAGAAATATGGTTAAGGATCCTTTTACACGAGTCGATAAACTCGTTTGGATTCCTAAGATCAGTGAGAATCTGAATGATTATCATTCAGTCTAAATGCATGCATGACTGAACGATGAATAATATATTGGTTACTCATTCAGTTTCTGCATGCGTAAAAACTGAACGAATACATACATGACTGCCATACAATGTATTTATGAAAGATTGCCTTTTTACTGTGAATGGAGGCAGGCAGGCCAGAATGAAAAAAAACACAGGAACGATCATTGCTGGGATGGCCTGTGGGGCATCTGTGCCTGACAGGTCATCCCATATTAAAGCACCCTAAGTCAGGAGAGTGGTCCAAAACGTTGAGAACAAAATATTGTCTTGAACAAACAGGGAAAACATTTAAAAAATATAGAAAATATTCCTAGTGAAACAGCTGGAAGCATAACTCACAAGTTCAAAATTAAAATAAAAAAACTCGGGTTATGAGCCTCCTTGCAAGTCAAAAAACTCACAAGCTGAGGCTCAAGGGGAATCTGTACTCACCTATTGCTGGTATTTCGTCCTTGCGATGATCTGTGGTGCTGCTGCAGGCAGACAGAGCATTGCTTTCTGGATGCGCATGAATGCCCCGCCTCCAGCAAGCTAATCCTCTGTTCAACTCAGCGCAGCATCAGCCAATGAAAGCCGATGCTGTGTTAACCAATCACAGCCATTCAATGATGTCATTGAATGGCTGTGATTGGTTAACACAGTGCAGACTTTCATTCGCTGACACGGCGATGAGTTAACCAATCAGAGCATTAGCTTACTGGAAGCGGGGCATTAAAGCCCGGCATCCAGAAAGCAATGCTCTGTGTCAGTGTGGAGGAGGGAGCGACAGCCTGCAGCAGCTCCGCAGAACATAGCGGAATGCTAGTGGTAGGTGAGTATTGATTTAGTTTTTTTACTTGTAGTCAGTATCCCCATTGAAATAAATTGGAACGCATTAATGGCATTTCAGTGCATTTTAATGGGGAAAAGTGCTTTGACATACGAGTTTTTTGGCTTACGCACTCCGGAACGGATTAAACTCATATGTCAAGGCGCCACTGTTTACTTAAAGCTGAAACCCAAAAGCACAAGGAAAGTCAGCTTCAGTATGTCCAAAAACATATAAATAAACCACAGTTTTGGGATTCTGTCCTGTCAAGCAATGAAACAAAACTGGAACTTTTCAAGCCTATGAATTAGTGGTATGTCTAGAGAAGGATGAATGACGCATACACTGAAAAGCACACTGTGCCTACAGTGAAGCATGGCGGTGGATTGGAGATGCTCTAGAGCTGATTTGCTTCCATTGGAACTGGAAACCTGCAGTGTGTGGAGGGAAACATAGATCAACAATCAGGAAATCCTGCCTTCTGTGAGAAAACGAAATCTTGGGTGCCATTGGACCTTCCAACAGGACAATTTCCCCAAGCATACCTCAAAGTCCAACAATAAACAAAAAAGAGGCGGTCCACGCTCCTTTAGAAAAATCTTCTCCAGGAAAAGAACAATGCCATTAACAGGAAAAATCCTTCTTTATTCCTCAGTAAAACACAAGTGCAACGCATTTCATCATACAATGACTTAATGACTTTATCAAGTCATTGTTTATTGATCAATACCACAGTGGGTCTCACTGCTTAGTGAGACACAGAGGACCGGCAGCTCTCCTGCTATAGCCCAGCAGGATTCTAAAGAATACCCAAGACTGATTCGTATCATTATTCAAGGCATACAAGGATATGGAGGTGGTAGTGGAGTCCGGACAAGGCTCCACTATACACCGGGTAAGTGTAAACTTATTTCATTTATCCAATTGGATTCCTGCATCGATAGGAGCACTATCCTAATTTGTACTTTCATTCAAAGTCCAAAGGCGTTGTTTCAGAAGTCATCCTGGAAAATTCTGGAATGGCCATTATAGTCACCTGACTTGAGCTCCATAGCAAATTCTACTAAAGACGGTAGTCACAGATGATTTGAATCATTCAAAGACTGTACTTATTAAAAGGGGAAATTTGTGATAAATTTGGAGAAATCACTTGTGTTGGGCTATTTAAATTGTTCTTGTTTGATTGTATTTTCAAACAACCGAAATTTTGTGAATTTGGTAAATAAACCTAATTTGTAGTGAGTGTTGATAGAAAGGTAGCTATATAATAGCAGTACCGTTAATATTAGACTAATTTAAGTAATAAACTAATAAATTTTACCATTGGTGCCATGTGCTAGATGTACAGTTGTGAGAAACAGTAACTGAACCCTCTAAAGTTACCTGGATTTCTGCACTGATTGCTTGAAAATGTGCTCTGATTGTTATTTAACCCCTTAGGGCTTAGTCAGACTGGCGTTTTTTTGCGCGATTTGCGCATGCGCATGTGTCCGGCGATTTTATAAAACCATTGCTTTGCAATGGTATCGGACACATGAGCGCTTTTTCTGCGCTCGTCCGATAAATTATAGAACAGAAATCGCAGATCGCACCTATCTGCGATCTGCGATTCCTGTTCTCTTCTCTATATGCGCTCAATAGGGCCGGCGGCAGCAGCGCCGACCCCATTGAGAACATATAGTAGACAAATCACTCTCCTCTGCCACAGCTGTAACAGCTGTGGCAGAGAAGAATTATGTTTGCCCATTGAATTCAATGGAGCCGGCAATACAGCCGGCTCCATTGAAAGCAATGGGCTGCCGGCGAGCGCGGGATGAATTTTCGGGAAGGGCTTAAAAATATAAGCCCTTCCCTGCAATTCATCCAGAAATGTGTAAAAACAAAAAAAATATATATACTCACCTGGTCCTGGCAGACGGAGTTCAGCTGCGGCCGGCGGCAGTTCTCCTGAACTGCTCTCTGTAGTATTCAGCAGCCCGGGATTTATAATCCCCGCCTGCTGAATGAGCTGCCTCTGATTGGTCACAGCCTGACCAATCAGAGGCAGCTCTCACTCACACCCATTCATGAATGGGTGTGAGTGAGAGCTGCCTCTGATTGGTCAGGCTGTGACCAATCAGAGGCAGTTCATTCAGCAGGCGGGGATTTTAAATCCCCGGCTGCTGAATATTACTCAGGGCAGTTCAGGAGAACTGCCGCCGGCCGCGGATGAACTCCGTCTGCTGGGACCAGGTGAGTATATATATTTTTTTTATTTTTACACATTTCTGGATGAATTGCAGGGAAGGGCTTATATATTTAAGCCCTTCCCGAAAATTCATCGTGAGATCGGCGCAGCGCATTGCTTTCAATGGAGCCGGCTGTATTGCCGGCTCCATTGAATTCAATGCGCTGGACAGCGCTGCACTGCTCTGGCCCGTTTCTATTGAAACGCGGCTAGGAGCAGTTTTTTCGGGCGATTTTTGGGCCCCGGTCACGCGATTTGCGGATGCGCATCCGTCATGCGATCCGCAAATCGCGGGAAAAAATGCCCATGTGACTAAGGCCTTAATGACGTGGCCATTTTTCTTTTTCCATTTTCGTTTTTTCCTCCCCCCCTTAAAAAAATCTTAACTCCTTTATTTATCCATTGATGTCGCTGTATGAGGGCTTGTTTTTTGTGGGACGAGTTGTATTTTTCAATGGTGCTATTTAAAGTACCATATAATGTACTGAAAAACTTTTAAAAAATTCTAAGTGGAGTAAAATGAAAAAAAAACGACATTTCGCCATCTTTTAGTGCGTCTTGCTTCTACGGCGCACAAACGGCAACAAAAACGACATGATAACTTTATTCTATGGGTCGGTACGATTACTACGATGTGAAACTTGTATAGTTTTTTTTTACTATACTCCTTTTTTTTTTCAAATACATAAAAATTTTTTCAATTATTTTCTGCCGTCATTTTGTGCGCGCGATAACTTTATTTTTCCGTCGATGTAGTTGAGCAAGGTCTCATTTTTTGCGGGATGTCCTGTGGTTTCTGATAGTACTATTTTGGAATACATACGACTATCGCTTTTTATTGCATTTTTTCTGGGAGACAGGGTAACTATAAAAGTGCATTTCTGGCGTTCTTTATTTTTTTTTTTCAGACAACGTTCACCGTGCGGGAAAAATAATGTGCTACTTTGATAGTTTGGACTTTTACATACGCGGTGATACAAAATACATATTTTTAATTTATTATTTAGATTTTTTAATAATAGATATGGCAAAAGGGGGGTGATTTAAACTTTTACAACTTTTTTTTTTCAATTAAAAAAAACTTTATTGATTTTTTATTTACATTACTTTGAAGTCCCCCTGGGGGACTTTAAGATGCGATGCTTTGATCGCTCCTGCAGTATGACGTAATGCTATCGCATTACGTCATACTGCTTTTTGACAGGTAGTCTATCAAGCCACCCTGTGTGGATGTCTTGATAGGCAGTCTGTTAAGGCAGCCCTGGGGCCTTTCATTAGGCCCCCGGCTGCCATGATGACACCTGCATGGCTCTCCCGATCTCACCGCGGGGGGAGGGGGGCAGTGCGGGACCCCCGAACATCGTTTGCGGGATTTAAATGCCACTGTCAGAATTGACAGCGGCATTTAAATGGTTAATAGCCGCGATCGGCCACGCGACGCCCGCGGCTATTGCCCGCGGGTGTCAGCTGTTATAAACAGCTGACGCCCACACTGAATGAAGAGAGGTTGCATCGCAACCTCTTTTCATACATACCCCGCGGCCACAGGACGTACCGGTACGTCCTTGGTCGTGAAGGGGTTAAGCTACAATTATACACAAATGAATCTAACTAAACTAATAACAGACAAACAGTTGAACTATTCATGTATTTTATTGCTCACGTTAAGTAAATATCCACAGTGCTTGGAGAAAAAGTTAAGGCCGATTTACATGGCCCGATGATCGCTCAAAAATCGCTTAAACGACAGTTTGAGTGACAGCTTTGAGTGATCATTTTGCATAAACTTTTAAGTAGCTACTTAAGAGCAATTAAGTGTGCAAATGAAGCCTTAGCTGAAAGTAGTTAATAGCTCTTATCATTCAATTCCTTTGTTCTCCAGCGGGAAGCAATGCTATCAGCACTCCCCGTGGAGAATTGCTGATAAGGCTGACAGACGATTTTTAGGTTGGACTGAATTTAACGATCAGCTAGCAGTGACCGAAAAGTGCACGATGGGCGCACATTTAGATGCAACAATGATCGCTAAAATGATCACCTTTTAGCGATTGTTTTAGCCATCATTGCCCTGAGAAAATGGGCCTTAAGTGAACTTATATACTGTATAGATAACACAGGATACACTATGTAAAGTAGGTGACAGCTTACCTCTTCCCCTCTCCCTACATAGTGAACTCTGTACAGATCATAGAATATGCCAAGAATATTCTCCCATATAAGTCGATGTGTCATCTGTAAGCATCAGGTTACTATAGTCCATGTAGTTGGTATAAAGCATATCTCTGTATAACTGCTTAGGAAAGACGGCTACCCCATAATTTAAAAAAATCTACAACCAGAAAATAAAAACAGTTTTAAAAAAAAAAACAAACAATGTCTCAGTATTAGAGATGAGCGAGCACCAAAATGCTCGGGTGCTCGTTACTCGGGACGAAATTATCGCGATGCTCGAGGGTTCGTTTCGAGTAACGAACCCCATTGAAGTCAATGGGCGACCGGAGCATTTTTGTATTTCGCCGATGCTCGCTAAGGTTTTCATATGTGAAAATCTGGGCAATTCAAGAAAGTGATGGGAACGACACAGCAACGGATAGGGCAGGCGAGGGGCTACATGTTGGGCTGCATCTCAAGTTCACAGGTCCCACTATTAAGCCACAATACCGGCAAGAGTGGCCCCCCCCCCCTCCCAACAACTTTTACTTCTGAAAAGCCCTCATTAGCATGGCATACCTTAGCTAAGCACCACACTACCTCCAACAAAGCACAATAACTGCCTGCATGACACTCCGCTGCCACTTCTCCTGGGTTACATGCTGCCCCCCCCCCAAGACCCAGTGTCCACAGCACACACCAAACTGTCCCTGCCCAGCCTTCAGCTGCCCTCATGCCACGCCACCCTCATGTCTATTTATAAGTGCGTCTGCCACAGGAAAAGCAGGCACACACTGCAGAGGGTTGGCACGGCTAGGCAGCGACCCTCTTTAAAAGGGGCGGGGCGATAGCCCACAATGCTGTACAGAAGCAATGAGAAATCCAATCCTGTGCCACCTCCATCTGGAGCTGCAGACGTGGGCATAGCAATGGGGAACCTATGTGCCACACACTATTCATTCTGTCAAGGTGTCTGCACGCCCCAGTCAGACCGCGGTTTTTTATAAATAGTCACAGGCAGGTACAACTCCGCAATGGGAATTACGTGTGCACCCACAGCATGGGTGGCTCCCTGGAACCCACCCGCTGTACATAAATGTATTCCATTGCATTGCCCATCACAGCTGAGGTAGTAATGTCGTGCTTAAAGGAGATGTCCCGAGGCAGCAAGTGGGGTTATACACTTCTGTATGGCCATAATAATGCACTTTGTAATATACATTGTGCATTAATTATGAGCCATACAGAAGTTATAAAAAGTTTTATACTTACCTGCTCCGTTGCTAGCGTCCTCGTCTCCATGGAGCCGACTAATTTTTGGCCTCCGATGGCCAAATTAGCCGCGCTTGCGCAGTCCGGGTCTTCTGCAGTCTTCTATGGGGCTCCGTGTAGCTCCGTGTAGCTCCGCCCCGTCACGTGCCGATTCCAGCCAATCAGGAGGCTGGAATCGGCAGTGGACCGCACAGAAGAGCTGCGGTCCACGGAGGAAGAGGCCATCTTCAGCGGTGAGTAGAGAAGTCACCGGAGCGCGGGGATTAAGGTAAGCGCTCCGGTGAGCTTTCTTTACCTCCCTGCATCGGGGTTGTCTCGCGCCGAACGGGGGGGGGGTTGAAAAAAAAAAAAACCCGTTTCGGCGCGGGACAACCCCTTTAATGCAGGTGGGCTTCGGCCCACACTGCATGCCCCAGTCAGACTGGGGTTCTTTAGAAGTGGACAGATGTAGGTTAAACTCCGTGTGCACCTACAGCATGGGTGGGTGCCAGGAAGCCACCAGCGGTACATAAATATATCCCATTGCATTGCCCTACTCAGCAGAGCTAACGTCAGATACAATACAGGTGGGCTTCGGCCCACACTGCATGCCCCAGTCAGACTGGGGTTCTTTAGAAGTGGACAGATGTAGGTGAAACTCCGTGTGCACCTACAGCATGGGTGGCTCCCTGGAACCCACCGGCGGTACATAAATATATCCCATTGCAGTGCCCAACACAGCTGAGGTAGTAATGTCGTGCTTAATGCAGGTGGGCTTCGGCCCACACTGCATGCCCCAGTCAGACTGGGGTTCTTTACAAGTGGACAGATGTAGGTTAAACTCCCTGTGCACCTACAGCATGGGTGAGTGCCAGGAAGCCACCGGCGGTACATAAATATATCCCATTGCATTGCCCAACACAGCTGAGGTAGTAATGTCGTGCTTAATGCAGGTGGGCTTCGGCCCACACTGCATGCCCCAGTCTGACTGGGGTTCTTTACAAGTGGACAGATGTAGGTTAAACTCCGTGTGCACCTACAGCATGGGTGGCTCCCTGGAACCCACCGGCGGTACATAAATATATCCCATTGCAGTGCCCAACACAGCTGAGGTAGTAATGTCGTGCTTAATGCAGGTGGGCTTCGGCCCACACTGCATGCCCCAGTCAGACTGGGGTTCTTTACAAGTGGACAGATGTAGGTTAAACTCCGTGTGCACCTACAGCATGGGTGGCTCCCTGGAACCCACCGGCGGTACATAAATATATCCCATTGCATTGCCCAGCACAGCTGAGATAGTAATGTCGTGTTTAATGCAGGTGGGCTTCGGCCCACACTGCATGCCCCAGTCAAACTGGGGTTCTTTACAAGTGGACAGATGTAGGTTAAACTCCGTGTGCACCTACAGCATGGGTGGCTCCCTGGAACCCACCGGTGGTACATAAATATATCCCATTGCAGTGCCCTACTCAGCAGAGCTAACGTCAGATACAATACAGGTGGGCTTCGGCCCACACTGCATGCCCCAGTCTGACTGCGGTTCTTTAGAAGTGGACAGATGTAGGTTAAACTCCGTGTGCACCTACAGCATGGGTGGGTGCCAGGAACCCACCAGTGGTACATAAATATATCCCATTGCAGTGCCCTACTCAGCAGAGCTAACGTCAGATACAATACAGGTGGGCTTTGGCCCACACTGCATGCCCCAGTCAGACTGGTAATATGTACCTTAACAGTAACCTCGTTGGTGGTAATGTGGTGGTGACTGCGGACCTAGTAGCGCGGTTTTATGTAGTTGGTTTTCGGAATGTGGCCATGATTAAGTGGTCCGTGGCGGGGGGATGGTGGTGGTGCTCTCTTGTTGTGTCGTTAAAGGTGAAATTCTTGGACTGCCACCAGACGGACCAATGCAAAGGTATTTGCCAAGAATGTTTTCATTGTTGGAGGAGGAGGGGGATGTTTTGGAGGCACTATGTGTCCTCTCCACGTGTCCGTGGTTATATGCACCTTAACAGTAACAGCGTTGGTGGGAAATGGCCTCGCCGCCATCATGTCTTTGTGAAGCCTCTGTTTCCACACCCCAGTGACATACCATTAGCTGCGGTATAGGCAGAGCCCCGAATTATTAACATTTCAGCGGTAGTATTAGGGACAGGCCCCACTAACATATCACTAGCAGCAGTATAGGGGGAGCGCAGTCTTAGTTCCATTTCAGTAATAGTAGCACTCAAGACAGGCCCCAGTAACAATTCCGAAGCAGCAGTATAGGAGGAGCGCAGTCTTAGTTCCATTTCAGTAATAGTAGCACTCAAGACAAGCCCCAGTAACAATTCCCATTGCAGCAGTTTAGGGAGATAACAGTCTCTTTCACATTTCAGTAGCTGCAGTATAGACAAGGCCCCAGTTACATTTATGTAGCAAAAGTGTAGGCCAACCCCACACACCTTTCTGTACCATGAGTGCAGGCGAAGAACATAGAAATTACAATGATTACACTGTAGGTGAGGGCCCAAAAAAAATGGTGTAGCAACAGTACTAATGTACCTCAGAAAAAATTGGCCATGCCCAACCAAGATGGCAGGTGAAACCCATTAATCGCTTTGGTTAATGTGGCTTAAGTGGTAAGTAGGCCTGGAGGCAGCCCAGTTTAACGAAAAATTGGTTCAAGTTAAAGTTTCATCGCTTGTAGGAGCATTGAAACGTATAAAAATTGTTTGGAAAAATTATATGAGTGAGCCTTGTGGCCCAAAGAAAAATTGCCCGTTCGGCGTGATTACGTGAGGTTTCAGGAGGAGGAGCAGGAGGAGGAGGAGAAATATTATACACAGATTGATGAAGCAGAAATGTCACCGTTTTGGATGGCGATACAGAACGATGCTTCCATCCGCGGGTGCAGCCTACGTATTGCTTACGTATCGCTGCTGTCCGCTGGTGGAGAAGAGAAGTCTGGGGAAATCCAGGCTTTGTTCATCTTGATGAGTGTAAGCCTGTCGGCACTGTCGGTTGACAGGCGTGTACGCTTATCTGTGATGATTCCCCCAGCCGCACTAAACACCCTCTCTGACAAGACGCTAGCCGCAGGACAAGCAAGCACCTCCAGGGCATACAGCGCAAGTTCAGGGCACGTGTCCAGCTTCGACACCCAGTAGTTGTAGGGGGCAGAGGCGTCACGGAGGACGGTCGTGCGATCGGCTATGTACTCCCTCACCATCCTTTTACAGTGCTCCCGCCGACTCAGCCTTGACTGGGGAGCGGTGACACAGTCTTGGTGCGGAGCCATAAAGCTGTCCAGGGCCTTAAAGAGTGTTGCACTGCCTGTGCTGAACATGCTGCTCGATCTCCGCACCTCCCCTGCTACCTGGCCCTCGGAACTGCGCCTTCTGCCACTAGCGCTGTCGGATGGGAATTTGACCATCAGCTTGTCCGGCAGGGTCCTGTGGTATAGCAACACTCTCTAACCCCTTTCCTCTTCGGGAATGAGAGTGGAAAGGTTCTCCTTATACCGTGGGTCGAGCAGTGTGTACACCCAGTAATCCGTAGTGGCCAGTATGCGTGCAACGCGAGGGTCACGAGAAAGGCATCCTAACATGAAGTCAGCCATGTGTGCCAGGGTACCTGTACGCAACACATGGCTGTCTTCACTAGGAAGATCACTTTCAGGATCCTCCTCCTCCTCCTCCTCCTCCTCCTCCTCCGCCTCCTCCTCCTCAGGCCATACACGCTGAAAGGATGACAGGCAAGCAGCATGGGTACCGTCAGCAGTGGGCCAAGCTGTCTCTTCCCCCTCCTCCTCATCCTCCTCATGCTCCTCCTCCTCAACGCGCTGAGATATAGACAGGAGGGTGCTCTGACTATCCAGCGACATACTGTCTTCCCCCGCCTCCGTTTCCAAGCGCAAAGCATTTGCCTTTATGCTTTGCAAGGAACTTCTCAAGAGGCATAGCAGAGGAATGGTGACGCTAATGATTGCAGCATCGCCGCTCACCACCTGGGTAGACTCCTCAAACTTTCCAAGGACCTGGCAGATGTCTGCCAACCAGGCCCACTCTTCTGAAAATAATTGAGGAGGCTGACTCCCACTGCGCCGCCCATGTTGGAGTTGGTATTCCACTATAGCTCTACGCTGCTCATAGAGCCTGGCCAACATGTGGTTCATAGAGTTCCACCGTGTGGGCACGTCGCACAGCAGTCGGTGCACTGGCAGATTAAACCGATGTTGCAGGGTGCGCAGGGTGGCAGCGTCCGTGTGGGACTTGCGGAAATGTGCGCAGAGCCGGCGCACCTTTATGAGCAGGTCTGACAAGCGTGGGTAGCTTTTCAGAAAGCGCTGAACCACCAAATTAAAGATGTGGGCCAGGCATGGCACGTGCGTGAGGCTGCCGAGCTGCAGAGCCGCCATCAGGTTACGGCCGTTGTCACACACGACCATGCCCGGTTGGAGGCTCAGCGGCGCAAGCCAACGGTCGGTCTGCTCTGTTAGACCCCGCAGCAGTTCGTGGGCCGTGTGCCTCTTATCTCCTAAGCTGAGTAGTTTCAGCACGGCCTGCTGACACTTGCCCACCGCTGTGCTGCCACGCCGCGCGACACCGACTGCTGGCGACGTCCTGCTGCTGCTGACACATCTAGATTGCGAGGCAGAGGAGGAGGAGGAAGGTGCTTTAGTGGAGGAAGCATACACCGCCGAACATACCACCACCGAGCTGGGGCCCGCAATTCTGGGGGTGGGTAGGACGTGAGCGGTCCCAGGCTCTGACTCTGTCCCAGCCTCCACTAAATTCACCCAATGTGCCATCAGGGAGATGTAGTGGCCCTGCCCGCCTGTGCTTGTCCACGTGTCCGTTGTTAAGTGGACCTTGGCACTAACCGCATTGGTGAGGGCGCGTACAATGTTGCGGGAGACGTGGTCATGCAGGGCTGGGATGGCACATCGGGAAAAGTAGTGGCGACTGGGAACTGAGTAGCGCGGGGCCGCCGCCGCCGCCATCATACTTTTGAAGGACTCCGTTTCCACAACCCTATACGGCAGCATCTCCAGGCTGATAAATTTGGCTATGTGTACGGTTAACGCTTGAGCGTGCAGGTGCGTGGCGGTGTACTTGCGCTTGCGCTCAAACACTTGCGCTAGCGACGGCTGGACGGTGCGGTGCGAGACATTGGTGGATGGGGCCGAGGACAGCGGAGGTGAGGGTGTGGGTGCAGGCCAGGAGACGGTAGTGTCTGTGTCCTGAGAGGGGGGTTGGATCTCAGTGGCAGGTTGGGGCACAGGGGGAGACACAGCGGTGCAAACCGGAGGCGGTGAACGGCCTTCGTCCCACCTTGTGGGGTGCTTGGCCATCATATGTCTGCGCATGCTGGTGGTGGTGAGGCTGTTGGTGGTGGCTCCCCGGCTGATCTTGGCGCGATAAAGGTTGCACACCACTGTTCGTCGGTCGTCTGCACTCTCAGTGAAAAACTGCCAGACCTTTGAGCACCTCGGCCTCTGCAGGGTGGCATGGCGCGAGGGGGCGCTTTGGGAAACAGTTGGTGGATTATTCGGTCTGGCCCTGCCTCTACCCCCGGACACCGCACTGCCTCTTGCAACCTGCCCTGCTGCTGCCCTTGCCTCCCCCTCTGAAGACCTGTCCTGAGTAGGCGTTGCACACCAGGTGGGGTCAGTCACCTCATCGTCCTGCTGCTCTTCCTCCGAATCCTCTGTGTGCTCCTCCCTTGCACTTACTGCCCTTACTACTACCTCACTGATAGACAACTGTGTCTCATCGTCATCGTCCTCCTCACCCACTGAAAGGTCTTGAGACAGTTGCCGGAAGTCCCCAGCCTCATCCCCCGGACCCCGGGAACTTTCCAATGGTTGGGCATCAGTGAAGATAAACTCCTCTGGTGGGAGAGGAACCACTGCTGCCCAATCTGAGCAGGGGCCTGAGAACAGTTCCTGGGAGTCTTCCCGCTCCTGAGCATGTGTCATTGTAGTGGAGTGAGGAGGCTGGGAGGAAGGAGGAGCATCAGCCAGAGGATTCGGATTTGCAGCACTGGACGGCGCAGAACTGTGGGTGGATGATAGCTTGCTCGAAGCACTTTCTGCCATCCACGACAGGACCTGCTCACACTGCTCATTTTCTAATAAAGGTCTCCCGCGTGGACCCATTAATTGGGCGATGAATGTGGGGACACCAGAAACGTGCCTCTCTCCTAATCGCGCAGCAGTCGGCTGCGATACACCTTGATCAGGAGCTCGGCCTGTGCCCACACCCTCACTTGGGCCTACGCGTCCTCGGCCACGTCGACGTCCTCTAGACCTACCCCTACCCCTCAGCATGCTGTATTACCAGTGATTTCCCAGCCAGGAAATAAATTGGCGCAAGCCTGCAGGCCAAATAGAATGTTTCCCTTTTTTTTTTTAAAAGGAAGGCCCTCTGACTATATTCAATCAGATAAGAAATGTGTTCCACAGAACTGCAGTGTTATATGAAGTGCAGCAGAGCGGTGATTTTTCCCAGGCAGGAAATAAATTGGCGCAAGCCTGCTGTTAAACGTAGCTGGCTGCGTATGATTTCTTTACGTTCTCCACCCACCACACACGTACCCAGAACGCTGAGGACTGTCAGAGGCAGGCCAAATAGAATGTTTCCCTTTTTTTTTTAAAGGGAAGGCCCACTGACTATATTCAATCAGATAAGAAATGTGTTCCACAGAACTGCAGTGTTATATGAAGTGCAGCAGAGCGGTGATTTTTCCCAGGCAGGAAATAAATTGGCGCAAGCCTGCTATTAAACGTAGCTGGCTGCGTATGATTTCTTTACGTTCTCCACCCACCACACACGTACCCAGAACGCTGACGACTGTCAGAGGCAGGCCAAATAGAATGTTTCCCTTTTTTTTAAAAGGGAAGGCCCACTGACTACATTCAATCAATAATATATGTCTTCTGGCCCTGCCTACACAATTCTGTCCCTGTAGTATTACTGCAGGGCGCAATGCTCTGCACAGCCGATTTTGAAAAAAAAAAATGCAACACTGCTAACAGCAGCCTGCACAGTACTGCACACGGTTAAATGTGGCCCTAAGAAGGACCGTTGGGGTTCTTGAAGCCTACACTCACTCCTAACACTCTCCCTGCCTAACCACCACTTCTGTCCCTGTAGTATTACTGCAGGGCGCAATGCTCTGCACAGCCGATTTTGAAAAAAAAAAAATTGTGCAACACTGCTAACAGCAGCCTCCACAGTACTGCACACGGATAGATGTGGCCCTAAGAAGGACCGTTGGGGTTCTTGAAGCCTACACTCACTCCTAACACTCTCCCTACAGCAGCTCCAACACAACAGCACTTTCCCTCAGCTAACTCACAACGCATCTGAGGCGAGCCGCGGGAGGGGCCGATTTTTATACTCGGGTGACATCTGATCTTGCCAGCCACTCACAGCAGGGGGGTGGTATAGGGCTTGAACGTCACAGGGGGAAGTTGTAATGCCTTCCCTGTCTTTCAATTGGCCAGAAAAGCGCGCTAACGTCTCAGAGATGAAAGTGAAAGTAACCCGAACACCGCGTGGTGCTCGTTAAGAGTAACGAGCATCCCGAACACCCTAATATTCGCCCGAGCATCAAGCTCGGACGAGTACGTTCGCTCATCTCTACTCAGTATCTGATTTTAGTTAATAAAAAATAAAGAAAATAGGTGATATGCAATATCTTCCTTTTCAATAATTCTCCATTCAATGATAATCGACTGGACACAAATAGTCTTTTAGCTAATCATTGTAATGTAACATTACACTCATAAATGGTATGTCCATTATCAAAATGAATTTTTCTATCTTTTCTTTTTTATTGCTCCAATGCATCTAAAATTAAAATCCAAACCATTTTACATGTACCATAGTTCTGAATTAAAATGTTTCCAGAATTTTGTCTCTAGCTTCAGTACAGACACACACTGTTTCTCTGTGCTCTGACCATCCAGCCATACCTTCTTCCATCTGTACCCTATGTCTCAATAGCCTGACAAATGTACATTACGAGGAAGTGGGGAACAGATAGAAGGTGGATAACTGCAGGATGAGATTACACATTGCTTGTTGTCTTATAAAAAGGAGATGTGCAGATCTTTATAGCAGCTACGGGCATAAATTGAGGGTTTTTTTTAGAAAACTATTACAAAAATGTTTATTTTTATTTTACTTGTATTGAAGCAAAAAGAAAGAAGAAAATAAAGAAATGTGATTGTAAGGCCTTAGTCAGACGGGCGTTTTTTCACGCGATTTGCGCATGTGCATGCGTCCGGCGATTTTTTAAAACCATTGCTTTGCAATGGTATCGGACACATGAGCGCTTTTTATGCGCTCGTCCGATAAATTATAGAACAGAAATCGCAGATCGCACCTATCTGCGATTCCTCTTCTCTTCTCTATATGCGCTCAATGGGGCCGGCGGCAGCAGCGCCGACCCCATTGAGAACATATAGAAGACAAATCATTCTTCTCTGCCACAGCTGTAACAGCTGTGGCAGAGAAGAACGATGTTTGCCCATTGAATTCAATGGAGCCGGCAATACAGCAGGTTCCACTGAAAGCAATGGGCTGCCGACGTGCGCGGGATGAATTGTCGGGAAGGGCTTAAATATATAAGCCCTTACCTGCAATTCATCCAGAAATGTGTTAAAATAAAAAAAAATAAATAAAAAAAAAAAAAAAAATATATATATATATATATATATACACACACACACACATACATACATACACATACTCACCTGCTCCCGGCAGCCGGCGTTCCGCACGGCCGGCCTACAGTGGGTGTGAAGGGGGTGTGAGTCAGACCTGCCCCCTGATTGGCTCAGCGCTGAGCCAATCAGAGGCAGGTCTGACTCACACCCCCTTCACACCCACTGCAGGCCGGCCGCGCGGAACTCCGGCTGCCGGGAGCAGGTGGGTATATATATATTTTTTATTTTAACACTTTTCTGGATGAATTGCAGGGAAGGGCTTATATATTTAAGCCCTTCCCGACAATTCATCCCACACTCGCCCGCAGCGCATTGCTTTCAAGGGAGCCGGCTGTATTGCCGGCTCCATTGAATGCAATGCGCTGGACAGCTCTAATGAAACGCGGCTAGGAGCAGATTTTCAGGCGATTTTCGGGCACCGGTCACGCGATTTGCGGATGCGCATCCGTCATGCGATCCGCAAATCGCACGAAAAAACGCCCGTCTGACTAAGGCCTAAAGGTAAATTGTCTTCTGTAAGGTAATGGTAAAAAGGCATGAATTGGCCAAGAGGCAACCCACAATTCTTACTAGAAAACTCCTCACTACTTTTGACCCTCCTGCATTTGTAGGAGGCAGAGGCATGATGAAGAGAGTGTAAGTTCTACTATAGTGAATAAGACTCAGCCTGCAGTACCAACTAGGGCTACTATACAATGTAGGGAGCTGTCTGCTTTGTGCAGCAAAATAGCTAGAAGTTGGACAACCCCTTTAAGGCCATGCAAACAGCTTTTTGTTTTGCCACTAATTTACAGTTTTTAGTGTCAATTCACACCCAAAAGAAGGCTATAATGTTAACAAGAAGAAACTTAACCATACCTAGACAGCTTAGTTATTGCTCTGTAGCTCATTGCCTGGAGAATATGTTTAACTGGAAATTCTTTGTATAATTACATGTTCATGAGACAGGAACAGTGCAGCAACTAAACAATTCCACAAGTGAATAGAAGACATCTGGAGAGCTATTGAACCATGGCATCAGGATATACATCCACGGCTTTGTCGTATTTGTAGATGCAGGATCTTGGGTGGGAATGGACCTCTCCATTACATCACATAAATTGGCAAATATGCAGGCCAAATCAGTTGAAGGAACTCTCCAGAATACTCCTGGTATACATTCTAGACAACTTGGGCCTGATGGCATGGTGCATTATTTTGCTGGAATATTCCATCATTGTGGGAGTACAGTATATGTAGTCCATATAGGGCTACAAATGGTCACCAAGTAGTAAAACTTAGTGGACACTGGTCAATAACATGTTTAGGCAGAACAGGGAATCAAAGAATGCCATGAGAACATACCCTACATCAGTATGCAACCACCACCAGCTGGCAAACTGCCTTGTTGACAACTTGGGTACATGGCTTCAAGGGGTCTGTGCCACACATGAACTCTACTATCAGCCCAAAACAATTGGTACCTTGACTTATCAGACCCCATCATATGTTGCCAGTCCTCTAGGGTCCAGTTAGCAACCTCATTAGCCCAGATGAGGTGTTGTGTCCAGTGTTGTGGTGCTAAAAGAGGCACTCTGGTGGGTCTTCTGTTCACACATCCCATGGAAGCTAAAGCATTCTGCACTGCCCTATGGAATATGCACGTGGGACCTTCTGCATTGAATGTGGATGTGATGTCTGCTGGAGTTGCTTTTCTCTTGGCATGGACAATTCTTGGCAAACATCGCTGGTTGTGATCAGTAAGCAAACATGGGCAGCCACTGCACCGTCCACTGTGGGTGGTAATGCCTTCGATGTTGTATTTGTGGTACACACATGACATTGTGGATCAACAAATGTTAAATGCCCGCACAACCTCAGAAATAGAATTTCCCATTCATTTGGCATGCACTTTGATGCCTTGTTTAAAACTCTGATAATTCCCATCAACTTGTCACGAGCACTATGGCTAGTTTCCAACATCACTCACAAGATAACACTTTACAACGTAAGGCCTTTTTACACACAAAGATAATCTTTCAAACAATTAAAAGATTGAAAGATTTAGCTATCTATTTGCATAACGTGTTAATGGCTATTAACACTTTATCATCTTCATTTGCATGTAAAAGGACCTCTAGGAGTTGTTTGCAGAGCCTAGCATGTGTTTAAACACAAGCACAGCTGTGTAAACAGCTGCCGATACATTCCATTGTTCTCCTGGAGGCTGGCAGCAGATTTCATAGTTTTCCTTGTGGCTAGTATAAACATGCCATGGGAAAAAACATCCTGCAGTCTATTAAGGCCTTTAGTGGCACGCCAGGAAAATCTCCGGAACTTGCTGTACCGAACATGCAGTTAAACCCTGGAAGATTTCTGTGGACAGGTTGAGCATTGAAATGTGCAGAGCACTGAGCTGTCATTTGAAATCTTCCAGGGTTTTTATTGCATTGTTGACTCATTTAAAAAAAAAAAAAAAAAACTGCCCTGCGAGGCATGACATGGTAATAATAAACCTGCCACTGAAGGGGTTAAAGGTTGAGTGAAATACATTCAAATAGAATGTATTTGCTTAGTCTTTCGGAGTTGTGAATGATGGATTTTAAGTGAACTGAAATCCATAGTTTAAACGAAAATTGCACGATGCCCACATTTAGATGTAATGATTATCGCTTATTTTCGTCCGTTAGGACGAATTTTGAGTAATGTTGTGTGTAAAAGGGCCTTTATACAGTTATGGGCATTCCCAAGCCGTCACCTGAAGTAACATCACTTCATAATCAATTTACATACTGCTTTCCCATGACTGTATATATTCCGTGTGGAATCTTTCCATAGCAGGTGGATAAGATTTACTTTTATGGAATATTATCAAACTCTGTCAGGCATCATGACAAAGTACATTTTAACCCCTTGAAGACCTATGATGTAATTGTAATTTGTTGTTTAATTTGACTCAGAAGTCAGATTAGTTAGTGCTGGCATGTGCTTGTAATTACAAAGACTGGTCGCTATGCACTAGCCAGTGAAGCAAGTCATGTTCTGTGTCCCTCTGAGCAAAGTATTGATTTCCTTTTTTACAGCTCTCTCTGCCGCTGCCCAGGAATTCAGTAGCTGAAAGGAGAGGAACGAGATTTTGGTCAGTGGCAGTGGCAGAGAGGTGTAAAACAAAATAAAATCAATAATGTGTTTGTAATTAGAAGTACACAGCAGCACTGACCACTACAACTTCTAAGCCAGATGAAACCATAAAAATAATCACAGTATAATGAAAGCTGCTTTATGATTTTCAACCTCCCCCATTCTTGGCTGTTTACTTGCAAAATCCTCCCTCTCTTGCTGTAAGGGACCATAAAGACACCTCTAGATACAGAAACATTGTATAAGCGATCAAATGAACGCTGGTTCAAGTACCCTAAGAGCTAGTTCATACAATCGTCATTTTAACGCAAAGTAACCGCATCAAAAAATCATGTCTATAGGAAGCAATGGTTTCTTATGGGTTCCTTCAGACTAACGAATCGTGCATCAAAAGACAAAACATAGGCGTGTTATTTTAACGTCAAAATTCCTATCGCATCAAAAGATAGGTCTTATCCCATCTTTTGATGGCAAAATGCTGGAGGCTCCATAGACTACTATAGGAGTCTATGCAAGTCGTCCAAAAAAATTGAGGGGGAGGGAGCTTGACAGTAGCTAGTCAAACTTTCTCCCCCTCCCCTTTTTTGAAAATTCGATTACAGTAGTTTTTCCGATTGAGGGATTTCGGGGCTGAAGCATCAGTTCACTGCAAGACACCACAGGCAGCTGTGAAAAATTGTGAAGAATAGCCATGACTTGGTCATGGCTATTGTTTGTTTATGCGATTTTGAGCTCTGTTAGTGGCTCATGTAAAGGAGGCCTAAGGGGACTGCAAGAAAAGTAAGAGTAATAAAGTTTTAAATACTAAAAAAAAAAAAAAAAATCTTAAAAGTTCAAAAAATCCCTCTTTTCTTAGTATACGCATAAAAATCAAAGAAAAAAAGACCACCACGTCCATGAAAGTCAGAACTATTAAAATATCCCATCATCTAACTTGCACGATGAATGTTGTAAACATTGTTTGGGTACCCCATCACGCCCCCCCCCAAAAAAAATAGAACAAAAAATGATCATAAGTCACATGTATATAAAAATTGTATTAATTAAAACGACAGCTTTTACAACGAAAAACAAACCCTTAGGGCTCTTTCAAACCAGTGCGTTCCAAGCGCATTAGCGGTGCGTGAAAAGATTGCGTCTAAATAGAACCAATGGTTTCCAATAGAAAGGAATTTTGGACGTGCACACTGCTTGCACCTGCAGAAGATAGGACATGCAAACTCTCATGTCGGCTCCGAGGTGCGCACAAAGATAGGACATGTCCTGTCTTTGCTGCTTGCTTTCCATAGGCTCCTAAGAGAGCCTTGAAAGCATGCAGCACACCCCTCGGAGTGTGTGAACGGGCTACTTCAAGTTGTTTTTTAGAAGTAGTAAAACATATATATATATTATATTAGAATATATATATATATATATATATATATATATATATATATATATATATATCATAAACATACATAAGTAAAGACAGATAAGTTTATCTAATATATAATCTATTTTCCTTCTCCTTTACCAGGCCGCAGGGTGACAGATCTGCTGATACTGTGATTAAGATCTTCATGATCGCTGTTTCTTCTGGGGATTTGTGTGTGTCTGTGTGTATGTGTACACTATATTTTTGATTTGCTCAACATTTGGCTAGAACGTCTGAATCATCCTGTGAAAAGTAGAGGGGCAGACATTTAGATGCTGATTGGACCACAGACTGTGCAGTGGAGCACTGGAAGTAAGGGAAAAAAGTGCAGGACAGTGAACTACTGGCAGAATGCTAGGTTTACTACACACCCCCTTCCTGAAAGTGGACTGCAAACAGTATGGCAAAAGAAAAATGCCATTTGAAAATCGGAACTTTCAGACATAAAATAGGGTACAAAACAGCAACAAATGAGTGTGTAAGGAGAACCTGTTATATTTTAGAAAATTTGTTGAAAACTCAGATTGACTTTAAGCATTGGTGTGTCTACAACATACTGTATATTGTATATCGACTTGTGATAATAGTCCTGGGTCTTAGGCTGCTTTTAGAGCTTCTTTTCTATGATAAGAATATTGGTCGCTTAAAATCCCGATAGTTGTCCCAAAGATTGTCGCTCACTGAATGGAGGTGGAGCACTCTGGAAATCTCTTCTAGCCACCTACCTCCATTTAGCATAAAAAGGCAGTCATTCACAGATCATAGATTGCCTGTTTACATGGGCGATTTATCGTTTAGTTTATGCAGGCATAAAATGGACAAATGATAAGCGAATGAATTATTGTATGTTGCTCAATCATTGGCCGTGTTTACTCTAAACGATAATTATCTTTCAGCATAAAGAGCCCTAAGTTTGTAATGTCATTATGCTGCCAATGAAAAATCCACTCTGTTTTATTTTCTCAATTTTAACTACGAAAAATGACAAACTTTGTACTATTTTATAATGTTCAAAATGTTCTATACTTGCAACAAGTCTATAAAAATAAAAATATTATAGAAATAAGTAACCCCCAATTTTAGTGTTATATTCTTTTATGTCTTATTTATCTGAATATTTCCTGGACATATAACCAAGATATGAGCAAACAAAAACTTGCCACTATGCTGCAGTCATAGAATCATAGAATGGTAGAGTTGGGAGGGACCTCCAGAGTCATCGGGTCCAACCCCCTGCTCAGTGCAGGATTCACTAAATCATCCGAGACAGATGACTGTCCAGCCTCTGTTTGAAGACTTCTATTAAAGGAGAACTCACCACCTCCTATGGCAAGCTGTTCCACTCATTGATAACCCTCACTGTCTAACATCTAATCTGTGTCTCTACCCTTTCAATTTCATCCCATTGCTTCTAGTCTTTCCTTGTGCGAATGAGAATAGGGATAATCCCTTTGGATATTTGTCACCCCTCAGACCTCTTCTCTGCAAGCTAAACATTCCCAGATTCTTCAACAATTTCTCAATGTTCATGGTTTACAGACCCTTCACCATCCTGTTGGCTCTTCTCTGAACGTTTTTGATGTCTTTTTAAAAATTGGGTGTCCAGAACTGGACACATTATTCCAGATGAGGGCTGACTAAGGTCAGTGGTCAGGGATGAAAATGTAATAGCAACCATTTATGAGATTAGAATGCTACTGTTGGTTTTGGAATATATTTTTAAGTTTCTAAATCAACCTTTGAATACCATTTTATTTTTAACATACTAAGCTAATTTGCTTACAATGTAATTACAAAGTACTTTCTATTGCATATTTTGTGCTGATTCTGAGAAACAACCTATATTGTCGTTTATAGCAACTTTAGGGCTCACACCCACTGGCGATCCGACTTCCCTGCGATGCGAGAGTGAGTGAAAATGCATGATAATGTAACCAATGATTTTCAGTATTTTCATTGTCACTTGAGATGTTTTCAATGTAATCTCGCATTGCAAAGAAGAATGGGCGATATTGCCCATTGTTTTCAATGGGGCCAGCGGCAGCAGCGCTATCTCCATTGAAAACAATAGGGAGAACATCGCACTCCCCTGACACAGCTGTGGCAGAAGTCCGTGATGCTTTCCCATTTCTTTCAATGGGGCTGGCACTGCTGTGGCCCCATTAAAAGCAGTGGGTTTGCAACGATACTTTGAGGAAGGGCTTGAAATATAAGCCCTTCCCTAAAATTCATAGCAAGCAGTAAAAAAAAGAAAAAAGATTAACACACCTAGAAGAGCCGTCTGGCTCTTCTCTCCAGCCCCAGCAGTCTTCTTCTCTGCTCTGGAGGCCGAGGATTGAAAAATCCTTGCTTCCAGAAAGCGCTGCCTCTGATTGGCTATGCGCTGTGGCAAATCAGAGACAGTGCCCAGCTGTCCTTGAATGACAGCTGAGTACTGCCTCTGATTGGCACAATGGGAAAACAGACTTCTGCCACAGCTGTGACAGCTGTGGCAGAGGATTCCTTCATCCCCGCGGTGCCCGCGGGGGTGAAGGAATTCCCTGCCACCACTGTCACAGCTGTGTCAGGGGAGCGCGATATTCTCCCTATTGTTTTCAATGGGGCTAGCGCTGCTGCCGCTGGCCCCATTGAAAACAATGGGTGATATTGCACATTCATCTTTGTGATGCGAGATTACATTGAAAACATTGCAAATGAGAATGAAACCATTAAAAATCATGGGTTTCATTGTCATGCGTTTTCACTCACTCTCGCATTGCAGGGAAGTCGGATTGCGAGTGGGTGTGAGCCCTTACAGTTATACAAATTTCATGACTGAAATCTACCAATGTTCCTTTCTGGCTTGACATCTATGCAGAAATATCTCCTAAGTACCTTTACATGAGGCAGTTATCACCGGAATTATTGCTGGAAGCAGTAAATTTGGACGATAGCCGTCCCCTGTACAAGCAGCCACCGGCAGGGCACAAATCGCCCATTTGTTAGAGTCACTTGGTTTTTAGCTCACATAAAAAACATGCGACTGTTGGGCTGTGTTAACATCTCTCAGTCTTTGAAGGACTCCCTGTTTACTGGAAAATGGAGATAGGGAGGCCAGATTAAACCCTGGCTTACTCCGCTTCTACTCACAGAACAAGCACAGGAGGGATAGTCGCTGGGATGACTGCTGGACACTAGTGTCCCTGACAGACGTCTTGTGTAAAGGAATTTGTCAGCTGGATTCACACTCAACCTGGAAACTCATTTTTTGTGTCAGTTTTCTTTGTATTTTGTTTTGTGCACAAACAAAGCTGCTAGATGTTATGACTTTTGGTGTTGTTTTTCTAATGATTTGGGGTAAGTGGTGTTTTCCAAAATCTAACATCCACAAGCTGTAGCATTTTTTTTTCTATAAGCTTCTCTATAGAACTTCAAAAATGCCAAAAAAATACATGTATAAAATGTAATAATAAAGACCATCATCAAAACATTTAAACATTTGAAAAAAAAAGTGATTTAACTCATGCTAATCAAATGGAGCTGTTTTCTTACATGTCTTTTAACGCAATGGAAAAAATGAAGTAATCCTTAAGTAGTCTTCTCGAACTGGGACTGCAACTCAGGATCAATGCACACTGGTAAAATAAGGTATTTGCAAGGAGGCTTCACGTATGTTATAGATGTTGTTTATGGTATTTATAAACAAATATATTAATTGCTTTGTTCTGTTTCAGTCTTTTTGTTTACATTTGCCATGATGATGCATATAGTTAATTCAGAGGTCAGCATCTTTACATTGTCTATTTGAGGCTATAGTCACACGTCTGAGAGTGAGTTGCGCCTGAGATTTAACTCGCATGGGGCATTAATTGGACACTCTGTGTTCTGTCCAATATGCGGGACACTGTACATTACATATTCTAATATTTCCCAAAAATAGGACCATTATAGGACATGCAATGATTTTTCAAACACAGATTATCGGTCCATGTGAAAAAAAAAAAAAAAAAATTGCTTGTGTGAATGAGCCTATTCAAATAAATTGGTACATAACTTCTTGGACACGGACAGAACTCATGTGGAAATCTCACCCGTGTGAATACAGTTTAAGATACCGCCTGAATCTTTAGTGTGTTGAGAAATGCTTGAAAAGGGGCATTTGCTCAAAAGCTTGTTATTTGTATTGCATAATTTAATGCACTTCTAGGAATATCAGAGTTGTGTTTTGGAACAAACATATTTTGTATTTTCTGTTGACAGGAGGACGAACATATCAAAACCAATAATATATAATCTACTATAAAATGGTGCTCAAATGTGGACATGGGGGATTAGGTCTTAAATGCTGTCAGATATTGCTTACATGACAGAAGATGGCTTAGATAACAGAAGTGAAGTTTATCAGTTAAATTAAAATTCTAAATTAAAAAATATTAGGAAATGCACCAGCAAGTCAGAAAAATGAGGTGAGATTTTAGATAGTGGATTTTACACTTACACAGATTTTTTTAAAACCACAGTACATTCCAGTTATGCATACATCTTCATGTGTTATCTCAATCAAATTTGAGGTTCGTACTTTTAGGATCTTAACATTGATAACTGCCACTGTTAAGTCACAATTTTTACATTTAAAGGTTACTGTTATCTGAATGTTAGATTAATTTGGTTTATAAAGTTTATATGTGCATCAAATTTTGAAAACATCAGATAAGACATCTGCATCAAATCTAAACTACATACCATGTATATAGTTTTGCTAGGTTAGTATGCACATAACTATTATTTGTAACAGTATGAACTATAACTAGAGATGAGCGAGCACCAAAATGCTCGGGTGCTCGTTACTCGGGACGAACTTTTCGCGATGCTCGAGGGTTCGTTTCGAGTAACGAACCCCATTGAAGTCAATGGGCGACCAGAGCATTTTTGTATTTCGCCGATGCTCGCTAAGGTTTCCTTGTGTGAAAATCTGGGCAATTCAAGAAAGTGATGGGAACGACACAGCAACGGATAGGGCAGGCGAGGGGCTACATGTTGGGCTGCATCTCAAGTTCACAGGTCCCACTATTAAGCCACAATAGCGGCAAGAGTGGGGGCCCCCCCCTCCCAACAACTTTTACTTCTGAAAAGCCCTCATTAGCATGGCATACCTTTGCTAAGCACCACACTACCTCCAACAAAGCACAATCACTGCCTGCATGACACTCCACTGCCACTTCTCCTGGGTTACATGCTGCCCAACCGCCCCCCTCCCCCCCACAGCGCACACCAAAGTGTCCCTGCGCAGCCTTCAGCTGCCCTCATGCTACACCACCCTCATGTCTATTTAGAAGTGCGTCTGCCATGAGGAGGAACCGCAGGCACACACTGCAGAGGGTTGGCACGGCTAGGCAGCGACCCTCTTTAACCCCTTAACGACCAATGACGTACCTGGTACGTCATGGAGCGTTGGGGTATGTATGAAGAGAGGTTGCGTGGCATACAGTGCGGGCATCAGCTGTTTATAACAGCTGACACCCGCGGCTATTAACCATTTAAACGCCGCTGTCAATTCTGACAGCGGCATTTAAATCCCCCGAACGATGTTCGGGGGTCCCGCGCGCCCCCCCCGCGGTGAGATCGGGGGAGCCTTGCACGTATCATGGCAGCCGGGGGCCTAATGAAAGGCCCCAGGGCTGCCTTAGCAGACTGCCTATCAAGCCGTCCCCACAGGAGCGATCAAAGCATTGCATCTTAAAGTCCCCCAGGGGGACTTCAAAGTAAAGTAAAAAAAAGAATCAATAAAGTTTTTTTTTAATTGAAAAAAAAAAAAGTTGTAAAAGTTTAAATCACCCCCCTTTTGCCATATCTATTATTAAAAAATCTAAATAATAAATTAAAAATATGTATTTGGTATCGCCGCGTCCGTAAAAGTCCGATCTATCAAAGTAGCACATAATTTTTCCTGCACAGTGAACGTCGTCCGAAACAAAAAATGAAGAACGCCAGAAATGCACTTTTTTAGTTACCCTGTCTCCAAGAAAAAACGCAATAAAAAGCGATCAAAAAGTCATATGTATTCCAAAATGGTACTATCAGAAACTACAGGACATCCCGCAAAAAATGAGACCTTGCTCAACTACGTCGACGGAAAAATAAAAAAGTTATCGCGCGCACAAAATGACGACAGAAAATAATTGAAAAAAATTTTATGTCTTTAAAAAAAAAAAAAAGAGTATAGTAAAAAAAAACCTAAACAAGTTTGGCATCGTAGTAATCGTACCGACCCATAGAATAAAGTTATCATGTCGTTTTTGTTGCCATTTGTGCGCCGTAGAAGCAAGACGTACTAAAAGATGGCAAAAAGTCGTTTTTTTTCCATTTTACTCCACTTAGAATTTTTTAAAAGTTTTTCAGTACATTATATGGTACTTTAAATAGCACCATTGAAAAATACAACTCATCCCGCAAAAAACAAGCCCTCATACAGTGACGTGGATGGATAAATAAAGGAGTTATGATTTTTTTTAAAGGGGGGAGGAAAAAACGAAAATGGAAAAAGAAAAATGGCCACGTCATTAAGGGGTTAAAAGGGGCGGGGCGATAGCCCACAATGCTGTACAGAAGCAATGAGAAATAAAATCCTGTGCCACCGCCATCAGGAGCTGCACACGTGGGCATAGCAATGGGGAACCTATGTGCCACACACTCTTCATTCTGTCAAGGTGTCTCTGCATGCCCCAGTCAGACCGGGCTTTTTAATTCATAGACACAGGCAGGTACAACTCCCTATTGTGAAGTGCCTGTCGACCGACAGCATGGGTGGCTCCCTGGAACCCAACGGCGATACACAAAAATATCCCATTGCATTGCCCAACACAGCTGAGGTAGTAATGTCGTGCTTAATGCAGGTGGGCTTCGGCCCACACTGCATGCCCCAGTCAGACTGGGGTTCTTTACAAGTGGAAACAGATGCATTTATAATTCCCTGTGGACCCACAGCATGGGTGGGTGCCAGGAAGCCACCGGCGGTACATAGAAATATCCCATTGCATTGCCCAACACAGCTGAGGTAGTAATGTCGTGCTTAATGCAGGTGGGCTTCGGCCCACACTGCATGCCCCAGTCAGACTGGGGTTCTTTACAAGTGTACACATGTAGGTTAAACTCCGTGTGCACCTACAGCATGGGTGGCTCCCTGGAACCCACTGGCGATACACAAAAATATCCCATTGCATTGCCCAACACAGCTGAGGTAGTAATGTCGTGCTTAATGCAGGTGGGCTTCGGCCCACACTGCATGCCCCAGTCAGACTGGGGTTCTTTACAAGTGGACACATGTAGGTTAAACTCCGTGTGCACCTACAGCATGGGTGGCTCCCTGGAACCCACCGGCGATACACAAAAATATCCCATTGCATTGCCCAACACAGCTGAGGTAGTAATGTCGTGCTTAATGCAGGTGGGCTTCGGCCCACACTGCATGCCCCAGTCAGACTGGTAATATGTACCTTAACAGTAACCGCGTTGGTGGTAATGTGGTGGTGACTGCGGACCTAGTAGCACGGTTTTATTTTGTTGGTTTTCGGAATGTGGCCAGGATTAAGTGGGCCGTGGCGGGGGATGTTTTGGAGGCACTACGTGACCTCTCCACGTGTCCGTGGTTATATGCACCTTAACAGTAACAGCGTTGGTGGGAAATGGCCTCGCCGCCATCATGTCTTTGGGAAGCCTCTGTTTCCACACCCCAGAGACATACCATTAGCAGCGGTATAGGCTGAGCCCAGAATTAGTAACATTTCAGCCGTAGCATTAGCGACAAGCCCCACTAACATATCACTAGCAGCATTATAGGGGGAGCACAGTCTTAGTTCCATTTCAGTAATAGTAGCAGCCTACACAGGCCCCAGTAACAATTCCGAAGCAGCAGTATAGTGGGAGCGCAGTCTTCGTTCCATTTCAGTAATAGTAGCAGCCTACACAGGCCCCAGTAACAATTCTGAAGCAGCAGTATAGTGGGAGCGCAGTCTTAGTTCCATTTCAGTAGCTGAAGTATAGCCAAGGCCCAAGTTACATTTATGTAGCTAAAGTGTAGGCCAACCCCACACACCTGTACCATGAGTGCAGGCGAAGAACATACAAATTGCTATGATTACACTGTAGGTGAGGGCCCCAAAACATTGGTGTACCAACAGTACTAATGTACCTCAGTAAAAATTGGCCATGCCCAACCAAGATGGCAGGTGAAACCCATTAATCGCTTTGGTTAATGTGGCTTAAGTGGTAACTAGGCCTGGAGGCAGCCCAGTTTAACTAAAAATTGGTTCAAGTTAAAGTTTCAACGCTTTTAAGAGCATTGAAACATATAAAAATTGTTTAGAAAAATTAGATGAGTGAGCCTTGTGGCCCTAAGAAAAATTGTCCGTTCAGCGTGATTACGTGAGGTTTCAGGAGGAGGAGCAGGAGGAGGAGGAGGAATATTAGACACAGATTGATGAAGCAGAAATGTCCCCGTTTTGGATGGTGAGAGAGAACGTAGCTTCCATCCGCGGGTGCAGCCTACGTATTGCTTACGTATCGCTGCTGTCCGCTGGTGGAGAAGAGAAGTCTGGGGAAATCCAGGCTTTGTTCATCTTGATGAGTGTAAGCCTGTCGGCACTGTCGGTTGACAGGCGGGTACGCTTATCTGTGATGATTCCCCCAGCCGCACTAAACACCCTTTCCGACAAGACGCTAGCCGCAGGACAAGCAAGCACCTCCAGGGCATACAGCGCTAGTTCAGGCCACGTGTCCAGCTTCGACACCCAGTAGTTGTAGGTGGCAGAGGCATCACGGAGGACGGTCGTGCGATCGGCTACGTACTCCCTCACCATCCTTTTACAGTGCTCCCGCCGACTCAGCCTTGACTGGGGAGCGGTGACACAGTCTTGCTGGGGAGCCATAAAGCTGTCCAGGCCCTTAAAGACTGTTGCACTGCCTGGGCTGTACATGCTGCTCGATCTACGCACCTCCCCTGCTACCTGGCCCTCGGAACTGCGCCTTCTGCCACTAGCGCTGTCGGATGGGAATTTTACCATCAGCTTGTCCGCCAGGGTCCTGTGGTATAGCAACACTCTCGAACCCCTTTCCTCTTCGGGAATGAGAGTGGGAAGGTTCTCCTTATAGCGTGGGTCGAGCAGTGTGTACACCCAGTAATCCGTAGTGGCCAGAATGCGTGTAACGCGAGGGTCACGAGAAAGGCATCCTAACATGAAGTCAGCCATGTGTGCCAGGGTACCTGTACGCAACACATGGCTGTCCGCACTAGGAAGATCACTTTCAGGATCCTCCTCCTCCGGCCATACACGCTGAAATGATGACAGGCAAGCAGCATGGGTACCGTCAGCAGTGGGCCAAGCTGTCTCTTCCCCCTCCTCCTCATCCTCCTCATGCTCCTCCTCCTCCTCCTGAACGCGCTGAGATATAGACAGGAGGGTGCTCTGACTATCCAGCGACATACTGTCTTCCCCCGGCTCTGTTTCCGAGCGCAAAGCGGCTGCCTTTATGGTTTGCAGGGAACTTCTCAAGATGCATAGCAGAGGAATGGTGACGCTAATGATTGCAGCATCGCCGCTCACCACCTGGGTAGACTGCTCAAAGTTTCGAAGGACCTGGCAGATGTCTGCCAACCAGGCCCACTCTTCTGAAAAGAATTGAGGAGGCTGACTCCCACTGCGCCGCCCATGTTGGAGTTGGTATTCCACTATAGCTCTACGCTGCTCATAGAGCCTAGCCAACATGTGGAGCGTAGAGTTCCACCGTGTGGGCACGTCGCACAGCAGTCGGTGCACTGGCAGATTAAACCGATGTCGCAGGGTGCGCAGGGTGGCAGCGTCCGTGTGGGACTTGCGGAAATGTGCGCAGAGTCGGCGCACCTTTACGAGCAGGTCTGACAAGCGTGGATAGCTTTTCAGAAAGCGCTGAACCACCAAATTAAAGACGTGGGCCAGGCATGGCACGTGCGTGAGGCTGCCGAGCTGCAGAGCCGCCACCAGGTTACGGCCGTTGTCACACACGACCATGCCCGGTTGGAGGCTCAGCGGCGCAAGCCAGCGGTCGGTCTGCTCTGTCAGACCCTGCAGCAGTTCGTGGGCCGTGTGCCTCCTATCTCCTAAGCTGTGTAGTTTCAGCACGGCCTGCTGACGCTTGCCCACCGCTGTGCTGCCACGCCGCGCGACACCGACTGCTGGCGACGTCCTGCTGCTGCTGACACATCTAGATTGCGAGACAGAGGTTGAGGAGGAGGAGGAGGAGGGTGCTTTAGTGGAAGAAGCATACACCGCCGAACATACCACCACCGAGCTGGGGCCCGCAATTCTGGGGGTGGGTAGGACGTGAGCGGTCCCAGGCTCTGACTCTGTCCCAGCCTCCACTAAATTCACCCAATGTGCCGTCAGGGAGATGTAGTGGCCCTGCCCGCCTGTGCTTGTCCAAGTGTCCGTAGTTAAGTGGACCTTGCCACTAACCGCATTGGTGAGGGCGCGTACAATGTTGCGGGAGACGTGGTCGTGCAGGGCTGGGACGGCACATCGGGAAAAGTAGTGGCGACTGGGAACTGAGTAGCGCGGGGCCGCCGCCGCCATCATAGCTTTGAAAGCATCCGTTTCCACAACCCTATACGGCAGCATCTCAAGGCTGATAAATTTGGCTATGTGGACGGTTAACGATTGAGCGTGCGGGTGCATGGCGGCGTACTTGCGCTTGCGCTCCAACACTTGCGCTAGCGACGGCTGGACTGTGCGGTGCGAGACATTGGTGGATGGGGCCGAGGACAGCGGAGGTGAGGGTGTGGGTGCAGGCCATGAGACGGTAGTGCCTGTGTCCTGAGAGGGGGGTTGGATCTCAGTGGCAGGTTGGGGCACAGGGGGAGAGGCAGCGGTGCAAACCGGAGGCGGTGAACGGCCTTCGTCCCACCTTGTGGGGTGCTTGGCCATCATATGTCTGCGCATGCTGGTGGTGGTGAGGCTGTTGGTGGTGGCTCCCCGGCTGATCTTGGCGCGACAAAGGTTGCACACCACTGTTCGTCGGTCGTCAGGTGTCTCGGTGAAAAACTGCCAGACCTTAGAGCACCTCGGCCTCTGCAGGGTGGCATGGCGCGAGAGTGTGCTTTGGAAACAGTTGGTGGATTATTTGGTCTGGCCCTGCCTCTACCCCTGGACACCGCACTGCCTCTTGCAACCTGCCCTGCTGCTGCCCGTGCCTCCCCCTCTGAAGACCTGTCCTGTGTAGGCGTTGCACACCAGGTGGGGTCAGTCACCTCATCGTCCTGCTGCTCTTCCTCCGAATCCTCTGTGCGCTCCTCCCTCGGACTTACTGCCCTTACTACTACCTCACTGCAAGACAACTGTGTCTCATCATCATCGTCCTCCTCACCCACTGAAAGGTCTTGAGACAGTTGCCGGAAGTCCCCAGCCTCATCCCCCGGACCCCGGGAACTTTCCAATGGTTGTGCATCAGTGACGATAAACTCATCTGGTGGGAGAGGAACCACTGCTGCCCAATCTGAGCAGGGGCCCGAGAACAGTTCCTGGGAGTCTTCCCGCTCCTGAGCATGTGTCATTGTAGTGGAGTGAGGAGGCTGGGAGGAAGGAGGAGCAGCAGACAGAGGATTCGGATTTGCAGCACTGGACGGCGCAGAACTCTGGGTGGATGATAGCTTGCTCGAAGCACTTTCTGCCATCCACGACAGGACCTGCTCACACTGCTCATTTTCTAATAAAGGTCTCCCGCGTGGACCCATTAATTGGGCGATGAATGTGGGGACGCCAGAAACGTGCCTCTCTCCTAATCGCGCAGCAGTCGGCTGCGACACACCTGGATCAGGAGCTCGGCCTGTGCCCACACCCTCACTTGGGCCTACGCGTCCTCGGCCGCGTCCACATCCTCTGGGCCTACCCCTACCCCTCAGCATGCTGTATTACCAGTGATTTCCAAGCTAGGAAAGAAATTGGCGCAAGCCTGCAGCCAAAATAGAATTTTTTCCCTTGTTTTTCAAAGGACAAGCCACACTGCGTGTATTCAATGAATACTACTAAGTTTAATAACTGTGTTGTGGCCCTGCAAATGTGTCAGAGAACTGCAGTGATGCAAAGTTATTGGCTCCAGCAGATCAGGGATTTCCCATGCAGGAAAAAAATTGGCGCAAGCCTGCAGTAAAACGTAGCTGGCTGCATCTGATTTTTTTTAACGTTCTGCACGCAGCACACACGTACCCAGAGCCCTGAGGACTGTCAGAGGCAGGCGAAATAGAATTTTTTCCCTTGTTTTTCAAAGGACAAGCCACACTGCGTGTATTCAATGAATACTACTAAGTTTTATAACTGTGTTGTGGCCCTGCAAATGTGTCAGAGAACTGCAGTGATGCAAAGTTATTGGCTCCAGCAGATCAGGGATTTGCCATGCTGGAAAAAAATTGGCGCAAGCCTGTAGAAAACGTAGCTGGCTGCGTCTGATTTTTTTTAACGTTCTGCACGCAGCACACACGTACCCAGAGCCCTGAGGACTGTCAGAGGCAGGCGAAATAGAATTTTTTCCCTTGTTTTTCAAAGGACAAGCCACACTGCGTGTATTCAATGAATACTACTAAGTTTTATAACTGTGTTGTGGCCCTGCAAATGTGTCAGAGAACTGCAGTGATGCAAAGTTATTGGCTCCAGCAGATCAGGGATTTGCCATGCTGGAAAAAAATTGGCGCAAGCCTGTAGAAAACGTAGCTGGCTGCGTCTGATTTTTTTTAACGTTCTGCACGCAGCACACACGTACCCAGAGCCCTGAGGACTGTCAGAGGCAGGCGAAATAGAATTTTTTCCCTTGTTTTTCAAAGGACAAGCCACACTGCGTCTATTCAATGAATAATGTATGTCTTCTGGCCCTGCCTACACAATTCTATCCCTGTAGTATTAATGCCGGGTGCAATGGTCTGCACAGCCGGTTTTGAGAAAAAAAAAAAAATGCAACACTGCTAACAGCAGCCTGGACAGTACTGCACACGGATAGATGTGGCCCTAGAAAGGACCGTTGGGGTTCTTGAAGACTACACTCACTGCTAACACTCTCCCTGCCTAACCACCACTTCTGTCCCTATTGCAGGGCGCAATGCTCTGCAGATCCAATTTTGAAAAAAATAAATAAAATACAGTGCTAACACAGTACTGCACACTATTAGATGTGGCCCTGAGAAGGACCGTTGGGGTTCTTGAAGCCTACACTAACTCCTAACGCTCTCCCTACAGCAGCTCCAGCACAATACCACTGTCCCTCAGCTAACTCACAAGGCAGGTGTGGCGAGCCGCGGGAGGGGCCGACTTTTATACTCGGGTGACATCTGATCGCCCCAGCCACTCACAGCAGGGGGGTGGTATAGGGCTTGAACGTCACAGGGGGAAGTTGTAATGCCTTCCCTGTCTTTCAATTGGCCAGAAAAGCGCGCTAACGTCTCAGAGAGGAAACTGAAAGTAACCGGAACACCGCGTGGTACTCGTTACGAGTAACGAGCATCCCGAACACCCTAATATTCGCACGAATATCAAGCTCGGACGAGTACGTTCGCTCATCTCTAACTATAACATTAATGCAAATTTAATGTAAATTTGTTAATGTGTATGTTTTTTATATTTAATATCTGAGTATGTAAATAAATTTGGAAAAAGTGAAAAAAAAAACAAAACACTAGGGGTGTCAAAAGTTTTCCAGCACTGTAGAAAATTATTTAGTCAGTAAGCAGACGTTTACTTGCTCTCTGTGATACACTGTCTGTTTAATACAAATGCTTTTTAAACTCTTAGTGACGTGGCCTTTTTTGGACCTAAGGGCACAATGAATTTTTTGGAGATTTTTATCTCCGCTTTTCAAAAGCCAGAACTTTTTTTTATTTTTATTTTTGCCAAATTGGCTACATGGCGCTTGTTTTTGACATGGCAAGCAGTAGTTTTTATTGGTACTATTTTTTGGGTACATATTATGTATTGCATAACTTTTATTTATTTTATTTGGAGGGCAGGGAAAAAAAACATAAATTCTGCCATTCTTCTGTACTGCAATGCATTATCACTTATCATAATGATCACAGTCCATGGGAAACCTAGACATCATTGGATGGCATCTGGCTGGCATGTCAACCCATTGGCCTTCCACAATTACATGGCAGAGGGCCATTAACATCACAGAGAGCGCCGAACCTCTGTGATCATTTTACATGCCACAATCAACACTAATCACAGCATGTAAGGGTTTAACAGTTCTCACCAATCCCCACTGTTGCATTGGGAGGCCAGCTATCAGTCATAGCCAGCTTCCACTGTGGATGGTACAGGCTCAGATTGTGAGCCAGCTCCATCCATAGGACGGAAGTGTATACCCATTCACGAGAACCCCTTCTCACCCAGGGCTAAAATATATGCCCTGGCATGGGAACAGGTAGGGTGGGAACAGTAGAATTGTAGCATATACCATGCTCATGCCTGGTCTGTCATGGTATTTTAGAACCACAGGCAATCCAAATAATATGTCTGGCATATCATTTTTGTTTAAAAGAGGTTTGTTTCTCATTTATAGGAGAATATTTTGAAAATATGGCATTTAGATAAAATATGATAAAGTATAGACAGACCTTCCTGATGTAAAGATTATTTCTTATTTTTAACATATGTGGATGTATCAATATTTGATCTTTTGTTCAGGTAGCATATAATGGTAAGGATGATGTAGCTGCACATGAAATAATAATGAATTGACTTTGCAATAATTTATTGAAGAAAAAATTCCTAGATATACCATTTTATTAAGTTCAAAAGTAAGCACCCTCTTGACTCTAAGGCTTCTTCCACACAGACAATCCGATTTTGGGGCCAGAAAAAAATTGTTCCCTAAGGGCTCCTTTCCACTGGCGAGGTAATCGCACGTTTTCAGTGCGATGCGAGAGTGCGAGCTCTCGCAGGAAAGTCCCGCACATGTTGTTCTATGACAACCTTTCCACTAGCGATGTTTAAGGGCAAGCTGCGATGCGAGGATTAAAATTCGCAGCAGGAGGATTGTTTCAGCGTTTTACATTTTTCTGTCGCCCATACAGTGCAATGGCAAAACAGATTCTCGCAACGCAAAAGCTTGCGATTTTGCAGCATTGCGATGCGATTTTAACATTGCGATTTTCTCGCAGCGATATCGCTATTGCCAGTGGATAGGACTCCTAAGGGTGACTACCCACTGCGTTTTTTTTCACTGCAAAATTCGCAGTGTTTTTTTTTCTGCAGGGGTCTACGGGACTTTAATGTTAAAATCGCGATCGCGCAAAATCACGATTTCGTGGTAAATTGCGATTTAAACATTACAAGTCCCATAGACCCCTGCAGAAAAAAAATGCTGCGAATTTTGCAGTAAAAAAAAAAATGTAGTGGGTAGTCACTCTAAATCAGACAGAAATAGTACACATCCATTTCAGTGGATGTATTCACATGGACTGATACTCAGCATGTTCTATTCTTGTCTGATTTTTGGACAAGAATAGCACATCAATATGTGGTGTTCAGCACATCTGACAACACACGGATGGGATGTTCAAGTGCCTACCAATGTAAGTTGCACCTTAGAATCTCAGTCGCAACTTTTACATTGCCTGTGTGCAAGTAGTCTAATGCATAATATTTCTCCATTTGTGGAAATAACATCCACAAAAGATTCCTTATAACTATATTCCAGTCTTTAACGTTGACTGGTAGATGTTTTTATTCACACTTTTCCTTAGAGAAGTTTTTTACCGTTTCAATTTTTTCATGCTTTCTTGCATGCATTGCCAATTAGGAATCCCTCGCAAGCATCTCCATGGCATTTACAACTAAGGGCTCAGCATTAACCATGGAATCTAAGGGGTAAAAGGACAAAATAAGAGTTATTTATAAGCCTGGCCATTAGAGCAAGGTGTCAGCTGCATAGTACAGCTGACACTGTGGATGTGCCATGGATCCGCGCGAAAGCAGAAGATTAAAGAAAAAAAAAACTGTACTGCGCATTTCTGACAGCAAGCTGTGAGGACTATGCACAGTACAGCAAACCCGGAAGGGAAGGGATCCATCCGGACGCCACTGCCGGGGAAATCAGGTAAGCAGGTCTCACTGGCCATGGGCACGGGCGAATTCTGTGCAGGATTCCCTGCACGAAATCCGTGAGTGCTGTGGACATGAGGCCTAAGAGTCTTAAACCAGCAACATATTAAATTTAGAAAGAGCATTGTAAGGATTATGTGTGCACTCTATCTATCTATCTATCTATCTACCTACCTACCCTTATTCGCTTAGTTCGGGCCAACTCTCTTTATAGATCAGCCCTGAAGTTCTGTTTTGTACGGCTTCTTTCAGTTTGATCATTTGCATGTTGGTGTTGGCTTTGATAGTATCAATTTAGTGCTTTCTTTGGTGGCCAGGTCTTCTTTTGCCGCTGATCACTCCAAACATTACCAATGTTTTTAAAGAATTAGCTCACATTATGTGGCCGAAGTATGGTTTGGTTTGATGCAGTCTAGGACGGTTTTGCACATGATCTTGCTGGTCCAAGGAATTTGTAGGAGTTTCCTTCAGCACCAAGGTTCGAAGTCATCAATTTTCCTCTGGTCTGTTTCTCAGTCTATACATACAGTATATTGCTCTTGTGCACTGCAGGATAATATTTATCTACAGTGGCTGAAGTAGGATGATTGAATGGAACAGGGGTTCCATTGGCATTGACTTATGATTGATGCCCATGTCCAAATGGGTGAAACACTCCCATCTTTATTGGTAATTTATATTTATGGTTGAGTGTAGTAAATTGAAGATACTGTATATACCGGCGTATAAGACGACTTTTGAACCCCGAAAAATCTGCTCTGAAGTCGGGGGTCGTCTTATACGCCGGTAATACAAAAAAAAAGTGTCAAAAAAAAAAAAATCAGTACTCACCTCCCCCGGCGTTCTGTCGCGCTCCGGCAGGCTATCGCTCCCATCTGGTCCCGGCAGAACATTGCTTTCTGAATGCGGGGCTTGAAATCCCCGCCTCCAGAAAGCTAATACACACGCCGTCAGCCAGTTACAGCCATTCAATGACATCATTGAATGGCTGTGATTGGCTAAAGGCGCACGTGTGTTAGCAATCACACCCATTGAATGATGTCATTGAATAGTGTGATTGGCTGAAGCCACGTGTGTTTTAGCCAATCACAGCCATTCAATGATGTCATTGAATGGCTGTAACTGCCTGACGGCGTGTGTATTAGCTTTCTGGAGGCGGGGATTTCAAGCCCCGCATTCAGAAAGCAATGTTCTGCCGGGACCAGATGGGAGCGATAGCCTACCGGAGTGCGACAGACCGCCGGGGGAGGTGAGTACTGATTTTTTTTTTCTCCACTGTAATACCGGCGTATAAGGTGAAAGTTGGGGGGTCGTCTTATACGCCCCGTCGCCTTATACGCCGGTATATACGGTAAATTTTACTTGCTAGTTATAGTCCCATTTTGAAGTGAATTTGCTGCTAATACCACAGTACCTGTCTTGCTGTACTAATTTTCATTACAATTAATCATACAGAACCTTATATTGGACCTTTTATTCTAAAAACGAAAGTCATCCCTCAGTTCTCAATTCATTTTTAGCGATAAATAGGTAAACATTTGCTATCATTGTGTTAAACAAAAGAAAAATATCATTCATCTAGCATTGTCCGAATAACTGAATATCAAACTTGAAAAATGTGATTAAAATACATTTGCTATAAAAAATTCAAGCAATAATCATTTAAAGCCACTGCATATATAATGCAATCTAAATTGTTGTAAAACAGCAGACATTCAGAATGTAGTGATAAAATACATATAAAATATCATATATTTTTGAAAAGATATAGGCAAACTATCCTAAACCGAAGACTAGTTTATAATAATGATCCTGTTAGAGTGCATAGGGCAATTTTACATGGTTCTTCATTTGAAATACAAAACATTAAATGAACATTAGGCATAATCTGCCCAGTGTGAACAAAATAGGCTCAAACTCCCAAGAAAAATAAGAGGCTTATTTTGAGATTAAGAAGCAGATGCATGTCAAAGCTTCTCCGGGATGGATAATATGGACTAAATGCATTGCAGTTCCAGAATACTGTCTGTTTTCAGACTTGCTTTGCTGTTAGAAGGCAGGTTATTCATCTATGTGAATGCATTACAATTTCTAAATAAGTTTTTCACCTTGTGATTTAGTCAAAATAGTATTTACATAAAAACAGAAAATAAGATATAGGCTGCGCTAAAAGCTGGCTTATCCCATTCTCTTTATTTTATTTCATATTTTCTGTAGTGTAGTTGGGAAAAGATTCTAATATTTTAGGAATGCCCATGCACATTCCTGCTGCTACTTTTGACATCAACCTGAATATATACTGTAGACATTTTCAGTAGTTGTGATTTATAAGTAAATTATAGTGTATGTGTACCCTTGGGCTGTTCAGTTTCTTGTTTAAAATGTCTTTCTTTTAAACCTGCTTTAACCATTTCTTTGTTTCAGCAAAAGACTTTATTAAAGGGGTTGTCCCGGACGAAACTGTTTTTTTTTTCTTTTCAATAGCCCCCCCGTTCGGCGCGAGACAAACCCGATGCAGGGGTTTAAAAAAAAACAAAACGGATAGTACTTACCCGAATCCCCGCGCTCCAGTGACTTCTTACTTACCTTGCGAAGATGGCCGCCGGGATCTTCACCCTCGGTGGACCGCAGGTCTTCTGTGCGGTCCATTGCCGATTCCAGCCTCCTGATTGGCTGGAATCGGCACATGTGATGGGGCGGAGCTACGAGGAGAAGCTCTCCAGCACGAGCAGCCCTATTCAACACGGAGAAGACCGGACTGCGCAAGCGCGTCTAATCGGGCGATTAGACGCTGAAAATTAGACGGCACCATGGAGACGAGGACGCTAGCAACGGAACAGGTAAGTGAATAACTTCTGTATGGCTCATAATTAATGCACAATGTACATTACAAAGTGCATTAATATGGCCATACAGAAGTGTATACCCCAACTTTGTTTCGTGGGACAACCCCTTTAATGATCACAACAGCAAGGTAATATTATGTTATTGCATTGTATGGTATGTGTGCAGGACCTATGGTCCTAGGACAATTATGTGCAGATCCTCAAGTCAGTGAGAGTGTACTGTGCTACGTATGGACAGTGATATGTAGGACATGCAATTATTGCCAGGCTGGTGGTGAGTTTTCCTTTTCCCCTATTGCTAAGATGGAGTAGTGATAAGTGCCCTTGGTGCCAAACACTGTTGACTGCTCCCTGTGGATCGAGAGAGCATCCCTGTTAGTAATACTATAAGTCTATATGAGCCGTGAAAAATGTACTTAATAGGGTCTGAGCTACAAATGTACTTAATAGGGTCTGAGCTACTGAGTCCACAGTGTTCTAAGAAGCACTGCATGCCCAAGAGACTGAATTTCTGCAAAAGTGATTGGGTGTCAGGAGGAGTTGGCTTTGGCATACTAGCTGCAGAGGGCCACAGAAAGTACAGAGTGCATGAGACTTGCAATTGAGGACTGGGTAAAGAGGTGGGTAGAGGGGAGTCTCCCCACAAGTGAGGTACGGTAGAGTTATTGAGAGACTGACCTACAAATAGACAGTAGGTGTATAAGGGCACCACAGACCCTACAGATATTGAGCAAAGATAAAAGGAGCTATCATGAGGCTCAGACTGGCAATCTGTCAGGCTGGGCAGATTCCTGGTGGGCTGCACTGATTGTTATGTCAGTAGTAGAGATGAGCGAACACCAAAATGTTCGGGTGTTCGTTATTCGTAACGAACTTCCCGTGATGCTCGAGGGTTCGTTTCGAACAACGAACCCCATTGAAGTCAATGGGCGACCAGAACATTTTTGTATTTCGCCGATGCTCGCTAAGGTTTTCATGTGTGAAAATCTGGGCAATTCAGGAAAGTGATGGGAATGACACAGTGACGGATAGGGCAGGCGAGGGGCTACATGTTGGGCTGCATCTCAAGTTCCCAGGTCCCACTATTAAGCCACAATACCGGCAAGAGTGGGCCCCCCCCCCTCCCAACAACTTTTACTTCTGAAAAGCCCTCATTAGCATGGCATACCTTTGCTAAGCACCACACTACCTCCAACAAAGCACAATCACTGCCTGCATGACACTCCACTGACACTTCTCCTGGGTTACATGCTGCCCAACCGCCCCCCCTCCCCCCCACAGCGCACACCAAAGTGTCCCTGCGCAGCCTTCAGCTGCCCTCATGCCACACCACGCTCATGTCTATTTAGAATTGCGTCTGCCATGACGAGGGACCGCAGGCACACACTGCAGAGGTTGGCACGGCTAGGCAGCGACCCTCTTTAAAAGTGGCGGAGCGATAGCCCACAATGCTGTACAGAAGCAATGAGAAATAGAATCCTGTGCCACCGCCATCAGGAGCTGCACACGTGGGCATAGCAATGGGGAACCTATGTGCCACACACTATTCATTCTGTCAAGGTGTCTGCATGCCCCAGTTAGACCGGGCTTTTTAATTCATAGACACAGGCAGGTACAACTCCCTATTGTGAAGTCCCTGTCGACCCACAGCATGGGTGGCTCCCTGGAACCCACCGGCGGTACACAGAAATATGCCATTGCATTGCCCAACACAGCTGAGGTAGTAATGTCGTGCTTAATGCAGGTGGGCTTCGGCCCACACTGCATGCCCCAGTCTGACTGGGGTTCTTTATAAGTGTACAGATGTAGTAAAAACTCCGTGTGCACCTACAGCATGGGTGGGTGCCAGGAAGCCACCGGCGGTACATAGAAATATCCCATTGCATTGCCCAACACAGCTGAGGTAGTAATGTTGTGCTTAACCCTTTCCAATCCAATTTGTATATGGTTTTCCTAGGGGGCTTACTCTTTTTCTGCTGTTATACAACGGCGCTATATGCTGGCTAAAGCCAGTACTGCATGAGCTGACACGTAGGATAGGCTCCGACAGCAGAGAGGCTGGCAATATACAGTAAGAGAACCCCGACGGACGTCTACCAACAACGGAGCTGTACAGCCTTAAACCCTAATGTCTTCACAGGTCACACAGTGGACTGGAAAGGGTTAATGCAGGTGGGTTTCGGCCCACACTGCATGCCCCAGTCAGACTGGGGTTCTTTACAAGTGGACACATGTAGGTTTAACTCCCTGTGGACCCACTGCCTGGGTGGGTGCCAGGAAGCCACCGGCGGTACATAGAAATATCCCATTGCATTGCCCAACACAGCTGAGGTAGTAATGTCGTGCGTAATACAGGTGGGCTTCGGCCCACACTGCATGCCCCAGTCAGACGGGTTCTTTAGAAGTGTACAGATGTATTAAAAACTCAGTGTGCACCTACAGCATGGGTGGCTCCCTGGAACCCACCGGCGGTACACAAAAATATCCCATTGCATTGCCCAACACAGCTGAGGTAGTAATGTCGTGCGTAATACAGGTGGGCTTCGGCCCACACTGCATGCCCCAGTCAGACTGGGGTTCTTTACAAGTGGACACATGTAGGTTTAACTCCCTGTGGACCCACTGCCTGGGTGGGTGCCAGGAAGCCACCGGCGGTACATAGAAATATCCCATTGCATTGCCCAACACAGCTGAGGTAACGTCAGCTGTAATGCAGGTGGGCTAAAAATTAATTTGATTACACTGTAGGCGAGGGCCCACAAAAATTGCTGTATCAACAGTACTAATGTACATCCCAAAAATTGGCCATGGCCAGCCAAAAGGGCAGGTGAAACCCATTAATCGCTTTGGTTAATGTGGCTTAAGTGGTAACTAGGCCTGGAGGCAGCCCAGTGTAACGAAAAATTGGTTCAAGTTAAAGTTCCAATGCTTTTAAGCGCATTGAAACTTATAAAAATTGTTCTGAAAAATTATTTGAGTGAGCCTTGTGGCCCTAAGAAAAATTGCCCGTTCAGCGTGATTACGTGAGGTTTCAGGAGGAGGAGCAGGAGGAGGAGGAGGAGGAATATTAGACACAGATTGATGAAGCAGAAATGTCCCCGTTTTGGATGGTGAGAGAGAACGTAGCTTCCATCCGCGGGTGCAGCCTACGTATTGCTTACGTATCGCTGCTGTCCGCTGGTGGAGAACAGAAGTCTGGGGAAATCCAGCCTTTGTTCATCTTGATGAGTGTTAGCCTGTCGGCACTGTCGGTTGACAAGCGGCTACGCTTATCTGTGATGATTCCCCCAGCCGCACTAAACACCCTTTCCGACAAGACGCTAGCCGCAGGACAAGCAAGCACCTCAAGGGCATACAGGGCTAGTTCAGGCCACGTGTCCAGCTTCGACACCCAGTAGTTGTAGGGGGCAGAGGCGTCACCAAGGATGGTCGTGCGATCCGCTACGTACTCCCTCACCATCCTTTTGCAGTGCTCCCGCCGACTCAGCCGTGACTGGGGAGCGGTGACACAGTCTTGGTGGGGAGCCATAAAGCTGGCCAGGCCCTTAAAGACTGTTGCACTGCCTGGGATGTACATGCTGCTCGATCTACGCACATCCCCTGCAACATGGCCCTCGGAACTGCGCCTTCTGCCACTAGCGCTGTCGGCTGGGAATTTTACCATCAGCTTGTCCGCAAGGGTCCTGTGGTATAGCAACACTCTCGAACCCCTTTCCTCTTCGGGAATCAGAGTGGGCAGGTTCTCCTTATACCGTGGATCGAGCAGTGTGTACACCCAGTAATCCGTAGTGGCCAGAATGCGTGCAACGCGAGGGTCACGAGAAAGGCATCCTAACATGAAGTCAGCCATGTGTGCCAGGGTACCTGTACGCAACACATGGCTGTCTTCACTAGGAAGATCACTTTCAGGATCCTCCTCCTCCTCCTCAGGCCATACACGCTGAAAGGATGACAGGCAATCAGCCGGTGTACTGTCAGCAGCGGGCCAAGCTGTCTCTTCCCCCTCCTCCTCATCCTCCTCATGCTCCTCCTCCTCCTGTACGCGCTGAGAAATAGACAGGAGGGTGCCCTGACTATCCAGCGGCATACTGTCTTCCACCGCCCCCGTTTCCGAGCGCAAAGCCGCTGCCTTTATGGTTTGCAGGGAATTTCTCAAGATGCATAGCAGAGGAATGGTGACGCTAATGATTGTAGCATCGCCGCTCACCACCTGGGTAGACTCCTCAAAATTACCAAGGACATGGCAGATGTCTGCCAACCAGGCCCACTCTTCTGAAAGGAATTGAGGAGGCTGACTCCCACTGCGCCGCCCATGTTGGAGTTGGTATTCGACTATAGCTCTACGCTGTTCATAGAGCCTGGCCAACATGTGGAGCGTAGAGTTCCACCGTGTGGGCACGTCGCACAGCAGTCGGTGCACTGGCAGCTTAAAGTGATGTTGCAGGGTGCGCAGGGTGGCAGCGTCCGTGTGGGACTTGCGGAAATGTGCGCAGAGCCGGCGCGCCTTTACGAGCAGGTCTGACAAGCGTGGGTAGCTTTTCAGAAAGCGCTGAACCACCAAATTAAAGACGTGGGCCAGGCATGGCACGTGCGTGAGGCTGCCGAGCTGCAGAGCCGCCACCAGGTTACGGCCGTTGTCACACACGACCATGCCCGGTTGGAGGCTCAGCGGCGCAAGCCAGCGGTCGGTCTGCTGTGTCAGACCCTGCAGCAGTTCGTGGGCCGTGTGCCTCTTATCGCCTAAGCTGAGTAGTTTCAGCACGGCCTGCTGACGCTTGCCCACCGCTGTGCTGGCACACCGCGCGACACCGACTGCTGGCGACATGCTGCTGCTAACACATCTTGATTGTGAGACAGAGGAGGAGGAGGAGGAGGAGGAGGGTGCTTTAGTGGAGGAAGCATACACCTCCGCAGATAACAGCACCGAGCTGGGGCCCGCAATTCTGGGGGTGGGTAGGACGTGAGCGGTCCCAGGCTCTGACTCTGTCCCAGCCTCCACTAAATTCACCCAATGTGCCGTCAGGGAGATGTAGTGGCCCTGCCCGCCTGTGCTTGTCCACGTGTCCGTAGTTAAGTGGACCGTGGCAGTAACCGCGTTGGTGAGGGCGCGCACAATGTTGCGGGAGACGTGGTCGTGCAGGGCTGGGACGGCACATCGGGAAAAGTAGTGGCGACTGGGAACTGAGTAGCGCGGGGCCGCCGCCTCCATGATACTTTTGAAGGACTCCGTTTCCACAACCCTATACGGCAGCATCTCAAGGCTGATGAATTTTGCGATGCGGACGGTTAACGTTTGAGCGTGCGGGTGCGTGGCGGCATACTTGCGCTTGCGCTCGAACACTTGCGCAAGCGACGGCTGAACGGTGCGCTGAACTACACTGCTGGATGGGGCCGAGGACAGCGGAGATGAGGGTGTGGGTGCAGGCCATGAGGCGGTAGTGCCTGTGTCCTGAGAGGGGGGTTGCATCTCAGTGGCAGGTTGGGGCACAGGGGGAGAGGCAGGGGTGCAAACCGGAGGCGGTGAACGGCCTTTGTCCCACCTTGCGGGGTGCTTGGCCATCATATGTCTGCGCATGGTGGTGGTGGTGAGGCTGTTGGTGTTGGCTCCCCGGCTGAGCTTTGCGCGACAAAGGTTGCACACCACTGTTCGTCGGTCGTCAGGCGTCTCTGTGAAAAACTGCCAGACCTTAGAGCACCTCGGCCTCCGCAGGGTGGCATGGCGCGAGGGGGCGCTTTGGGAAACACTTGGTGGATTATTCGGTCTGGCCCTGCCTCTACCCCTGGCCCTGGACACCGCACTGCCTCTTGCAACCTGCCCTGCTGATGCCCTTGACTCCCCCTCTGAAGACCTGTCCTCCTGAGTAAGCGTTGCACACCAGGTGGGGTCAGTCACCTCATCGTCCTGCTGCTCTTCCTCCGAATCCTCTGTGCGCTGCTCCCTGGGACTTACTGCCCTTACTACTACCTCACTGCAAGACAACTGTGTCTGATCGTCATCGTCCTCCTGACCCACAGAAAGTTGTTGAGACAGTTGGCGGAAGTCCCCAGCCTCTTCCCCCGGACCCCGGGAACTTTCGAATGGTTGGGCATCAGTGACGATAAACTCCTCTGGTGGGAGAGGAACCGCTGCTGCCCAATCTAAGCAGGGGCCCGAGAACAGTTCCTGGGAGTGCTCCCGCTCCTGAGCAGGTGTTATTGTAGTGGAGTGAGGAGGCTGGGAGGAAGGAGGAGCAGCAGACAGAGGATTCGGATTGGCAGCAGTGGACGGCGCAGAACTGCGGGTAGACGATAGGTTGCTCGAAGCACTTTCTGCCATCCAGGACAGGACCTGCTCACACTGCTCATTTTCTAATAACCGTCTCCCGCGTGGACCCATTAATTGGGCGATGAATGTGGGGACGCCAGAAACGTGCCTCTCTCCTAATCGCGCAGCAGTCGGCTGCGACACACCTGGATCAGGAGCTTGGCCTGTGCCCACACCCTGACTTGGCCCTCCGCGTCCTCGGCCGCGTCCACGTCCTCTAGGCCTACCCCTACCCCTCAGCATGCTGTATTACCAGTGATTTGATTTCACAGGCAGGAAATAAATTGGCGCAAGACTGCAGGCCAAATATAATTTTTGCCCTTTTTGGAAAACGAAAGGCCCCACTGCCTCTAGTGAATGAATTATCTAAGTTTAATATCTGTGCTGTGTCCCTGCTTATGTGTCACAGAACGTGAGGGTAGCAGAGTTATTATAACTCTGGCAGAGCAGGTATTTTTTTCCCAATTAAGGAAAGCAAATGGCGAAGCCAGCAGTAAAGCGTAGCTGGGTGCGTATGATTTAGCAATGTTTTTCACGCAGCTCACACGTCTCCACAGGCGTAAGGACGGACAGAGGCTGGACAAATAGATTTGTTTTCAGTTTTTTCCCACCAACAGGCAGCACTGCGTATATTCAATGAACATGAGAAGTTTAATAACTGTGCTGTGTCCCTGCTTATGTGTCACAGAACGTGAGGGTAGCAGAGTTATTATAACTCTGGCAGAGCAGGTATTTTTTTCCCAATTAAGGAAAGCAAATGGCGAAGCCAGCAGTAAAGCGTAGCTGGGTGCGTATGATTTAGCAATGTTTTTCACGCAGCTCACACGTCTCCACAGGCGTAAGGACGGACAGAGGCTGGACAAATAGATTTGTTTTCAGTTTTTTCCCACCAACAGGCAGCACTGCGTATATTCAATGAACATGAGAAGTTTAATAACTGTGCTGTGTCCCTGCTTATGTGTCACAGAACGTGAGGGTAGCAGAGTTATTATAACTCTGGCAGAGCAGGTATTTTTTTCCCAATTAAGGAAAGCAAATGGCGAAGCCAGCAGTAAAGCGTAGCTGGGTGCGTATGATTTAGCAATGTTTTTCACGCAGCTCACACGTGTCCACAGGCGTTAGGACGGACAGAGGCTGGACAAATAGATTTGTTTTCAGTTTTTTCCCACCAACAGGCAGCACTGCGTATATTCTATGAATAATAACTGTGTTGTGGCCCTGCCTATACAATTCTTTCCCTGCAGTATCAATGGAGGGTGGAATGCTCTGCAGAGGCGATTTTGAGAAGCCCAAAAAAAATGCAGCACAGCCAACAGCAGCCTGGACAGTACTGCACACGGATAAATATGGCCCTAGAAAGGACCGTTGAGGTTCTTGAAGGCTACACTCACTCCTAACACTCTCCCTGCCTATGCAGCACTTCTGTCCCTAATGCCAGGTGCAACGGTCTGCAGAGGCGATTTTGAGAAAAAAAAAAATCCCACTGCTAACAGCAGCCAACACACAGCTATCAGTGGCCCTAATAAGGACCTTTGGGGGGTCTTGAAGCCTACACTAACTACCAATTCTTTCCCTACAGCAGCTCCGGTATAAACAGCACTGTCCCTCATCTAACTCACACCGCATCTGAGGCGAGCCGCGGGAGGGGCCGACTTTTATATTAGGCGAACACCTGATCTCGCCAGCCACTCACAGCAGGGGGGTGGTATAGGGCTTAAACGTTGCAGGGGGAAGTTGTAATGCCTTCCCTGTCTTTCAATTGGCCAGAAAAGCGCGCTAACGTCTCAGGGAAGGAAGTGAAAGTAACCAGAACACCGCATGGTGTTCGTTACGAATAACGAACATCCCGAACACCCTAATATTCGCACGAATATCAAGCTCGGACGAACGCGTTCGCTCATCTCTAGTCAGTAGACCACCTGACCATGATCCTGGTGGCCACAAAAGTGATTGCCTGCTGCATTGCAATTGTCTGCTACCACATAACAGTCCTGACGGTGGTGCCAGAAAACTTGTTGCAGACAGAGCTAAGATTGCCTCTGCCAGTAGCCTTTTGAGTCGTAAACTGCCTGTGCTATTCCTCCACTCCCCTGCTGGCTGTCAACATTGTTCCGATCTATTCATTATACCATCTCTTTTACAGAGGGGGGTATTTTGATTATCATTAGCTCCTATTGTCTTCTAAATAAGCTGTGATCTCCTCTATTATAGTTGTGTGACAAGAATGATATTATTCCCTGCAGCCTGGTCCTGTGTAACAACATCACACAGACTTAGAAATTGACTAGGAAGCAAACAAATAACTCCAAGCAGATCTGAGCTGGTCAAAACTGAAATCAGATGACCATCCAAGGAAAAATAGGCTCAGAGTTTCAGATAGAGAGAAACAACTAACCAAGGCAACAGTAGCCTAATTATATGTACTGGGGAATAGCTGCATAATAAATGAATATAGAAATCACTACAGTGGCCATTTAACTCTGATTCTGGCCGTTTAACCACTCAGATGCTGTGGTCAATACTGACTGCAAATACTAACTGGTGCTATAAAGGGATTAGACTCCCTCTGTAAGCTCATTGACTCTTCCATGACGTGATTGTGAGGTGCTAGTGGGTTACCATGGCAACTGGTTACCTAATGTCCCTAACATCTGCCAAGTATGCGGACCTTTTAGGCCCAATAGGCATTGTACACTGGCTTATAATAATTTTTAGTGTTATTTAAGTGAGAAAAAGATCCGCTATTCAGAGTGAAAAGCAAAATATCTTAAAATAATAGTAATATAGTATGTTAGGCCTAAAAAGACATATGTCTATCCAGTTCAGCCTATTAACCCCCATCTCAATGTTGATCTAGAAGTAGCCAAAAAAAATCCAAAAACAATGAGGTAGAAGCCAATTTTCTTCATATAAGGGACATTTTTTTTTTTCTTAAATGGGGCAGGCTCAGGAGACTCCTGTTGCATTGCGGGGATCACCAAGAACACCACTCTCTGCCATAACCCTTTACATGCTACTATAAATGTTGATTGAGGCATGTATGCAGTTAACAGAGGGAGGGAACTCCCTCTATGATGTCATCGTGGCGGAGGGTTGATGGGTTGCCATGTTAACAAGAAGGCCAATCAGTGGCCTCCGGCTTTGACATGGCTTCCTATGTGAAAGAATAGTGAACATACAGTACAGAATAATTTGAGTGATCATAAGGGACATAAAAAAGGGGAGAAAAACTTAAAAATAGTTAAAAAAATATCACCTTAAAAATAAAGTAAAATGCAAACACCCTTTTTCTCACTTTTCCCATTTTTTAAAATTGATGTTTGGGAATTCTGCATCTGTACTAACAATATATTACAATAAATTGAAAACATCTTTTATTCTCCATGGCAAGCACTATTAAAAAAAAGAAAAAAGGAAAAAACTCAGGCAAATTTTTTTTGTTTAGTTAGGGGGCCTTCACATTTGCGATCGCAATATCGCCGCGTTTTTTAATGCAAATGTCAATAGGACTTATTAATGTTAAAAATGCATTGTACAAAAATCGCAAGTTTGTGCTTTGCGATTTTTGTGCGATGCGTTTTTAATATTAGAAAGTCCTATTGAGATTTACTTTAAAAAAATGCTGTGATATCGCGATCGCCAGTGTGAAGGCCCCCATAGGCCCTCAAAAAATGAAATGAAAGTGATCAAATATGTAGAGGGGCGGTTGGTTATGGTGATGGGGTATGCTTTCTTCTTCCTATACTGGTGGCTGTCCCCTGGCTTCCGCCCAGCAGATCCCACACCAACAGCCTCCACGTGGCGTGATAAATGGGTCTTGTTGTGGAATATGTTAGTATTTCTATTAATTTGTATGTGACGCCAGTGCTTTACAGCATGAAATGTAATGGGTGATGAAGATGACGAATTAATCACACCAAGCCGTGGTTTAGTGAAATAAACATAATTAATTATTCTTTTTCTTTTCTCTTTTGTGATGGAGATAATACCAGAAATTATACTGGTGTATAGTACAGTCAATCTGCAGCAATTAAACAATTTTACTCCTTTTAATCCACATTAATTTGCCTCCGTGCAGGCGCTGGTGGACCATTAGGCCTTAGCGGAAATTTAGAGCCTTATCTCTCCTGATTGTGAGGGGGTGCTGCTGAGGGGGCCTCCTGACATAAACAGCCTCCGTGGAAATCCTGATAATGGATGGTGTATGGCAAGGGAGTTTTGGTGGTACTTATCCCTCTTCAGCGATTGCTTACTCTCTTTCTCCCCAGGGATCAGTGCTGTCACTCTGCTGTAGTAGGCCGCAACTCACCACAGGGTCTGGTGAGTCTCCTGAATGGTTCCTGACAGGAATCTGCAGGGCTCCGGACTCCTCCGATGTCCCGACAACAGCTTTCACTGTCACTAATCCTCTCCTCACTATCCAACGACTGTGTCCCTATGACAACTCCTAATCACTATTCTATTGACACTCGCTCCTATACCGACACTGACTTCTCTGCTGCATACACTGACAGCTGACTGTACACTCACTAACTGATCTCTCTCACTAGCTGTCATCTACAGCTCACTATTCTCCGGCTCCTACGCACTGCATTCTCTAGTAAATAAACTATCTTCTTCTCTGTCTAGCAGTAAACTCACTGACTGACTAACACTAGCTCTTGTCTTTTCACAGGACGAACTGACCTGACTCCTCTCTCCCTTCTATTCTCCTCTGACTGGACTCTTGACTGAACTAACCTCTCCCTTCTGTCTCCTCCTATGACCAACTCACTGGACTAACTGTCTGGACCAACTGTCACCTCACAGCATACGCATGCTTTTTATTTTTTTTCCTCCCGTGTGCTGCTCTGGTGTAACCAGGCAACGGGTGTTCCAATCACAGGCTTCCACACTCCTATCACCTCACGGCTTGACAGCCTATCAGGTTGCTCGGCTCATCTGTGCTGCTGTCCTATCAGGGCTGAATCTGCTGGCAACCAATGAGAATTAACTGGTTGTCAGGCAGATTATTAATAGCTCAGTTGCAGGACATGGTAACCAGTGGTTAACCCCTGCTTGCCCTGCTGTATTTAAACGTCAACAAATAATTACAAAGGTGCTTTTGTAGGATCCACTTATGCGCCACTACAAAAAAGGTTATATGTAATCCACAATTGTACCAATAAAAACTACAGATCACCATACAGCGAACAAGCTTTTGTACAGCAATGTCAAAAATAATGCAAAAAATACAAAAAGGTATGGCTTTTGAAAGTGGAGATGAATAGCCCCAAAAATCATGGTGCCCTTAGGTCCAAAATAGACTGAGTCATTAAGGGGTTAAATAAAGCTTTTACAGTTGTGCAAAGGTAGTAAATAATAAAACGTATATAAATTTGGCATCACCGTAATTGTAATGACACTCAGGATGAAGTCAATATACCCTGCTTCCCTGAAAATAAGACATACCCTGAAAATAAGACATAGCATGATTTTCCAGAATTTTAGAGGATGCAAAATGATTTTTCAGGCTTTTTGAGGATGCTTGAAATATAAGCCCTACTCCACAATTAAGCCCTGCTAACAGTTAATTAAAAAAGTCAATTTAAATAGTGTCCAGGCAGCTATACATGTAAAAAAGTTAAACCTTTTTGAACAAAAATTAAAATAAGACACTGTCTTATTTTTGGGGAAACACGGTACCCTATTTTTGTATTGGAAGACACACTTTTTAACAGGACAAAAACTTGCTAAAAAGTGTCTGCATCTTATAGAAGAAAGATCCCCATTCTGCGGGTCCTCCTGAATGCAGCAGACCACAGTAACAGAGATGGAAGGTGGAGTGAACGAGCTTTCTGATGCCATGATCCTGTGACCCATCAGAAGCATCAGAGGAGTCATACCCAGCCAGCATGGGAGCACAGCAAGAAATTAAAGTTTTCCCATAACTGCAACAATCATTTATACCCTTTATTAAAATTAAAAAGCTACCTGGAGCTGGGCTGAATGTGTGCACAGCATAGCAGAGGTGTGTATGTGTGTAGCATAGCAACGTTGTGTGTGTATAGCAGAGGCTTGTGTTTGTGTAGCATAGCACAGTTGTGTTTGTATGCAGCATAGCCGGGGGCAGGCTGGGCGGTGGTCAGCAGGGCATGAGCCCCCAGGGCCAGCCCCCCAGCAATTGTTTTGGGCCACTCTGCCTCTGCTGCTAAAAAGTCTGGCCACTTGCAAAACTTAGAGTATTTTCCTCATCTAGACATACTCACACAGGAGACAGGACCTGATGTCCTGATGTGTTACAGCATAACCCCATTCTTTCTCCCTCAGCTCCAGCATTCATTGCTGACTGAGTGACAGAGCTGGAAAGAGGAGGAGCAAGGTTATGACGTAGGAGATAGGGACCAATTACTACTTGGGGCCACAGGTAGGGGTATTATTACTTAGTTAGTCCAAAGCAATGGACACAATTACTTTTTGGGACAACAATGGGGGCACTATTACTTAGTGGAACCACAGTGGAGGTCTTACTACTAATTCTGGCTATAGAACAGACTTATTAGTTGGGGCTCAGAATCAGATGCTTCTTCGGTCCACAGAAAAGCTCTCATTACTAATTGGGGATACAAAATGGTCTTTTTTTTTTATAATTGGAGCCACAGAGGGATTTCTATTTCCAATAGTAGCCACAGTGGAGGACGTGGTAGTAATTGTGTCCACAGAGGGGGTCTTATTACTTAATTGAGCCCTATCACTTACTGTGACCACAGGAAAGGCACTATAACTTAGTTGCACCACAACATGGGCACTATTACATTGTGGTACCACAATAGAGTCATTCTTATGTAATAGGACTACAGTGGGGGCACTATCACTATAAGGGCACACTGAGAAGCTCATTAGAGGTTGTGGAAGCTAGACAGGGAGAGTGTGCAGAAGAGAGCTATGGCTGAAAAAAAAGGCAGTGGTGGTTTGGACCCAGAGAGAAGAAAACTGAATTTGGACAACTCCAAACATATAGTTTCTGGTTTTGATGCTATATTCATATTATGAGCTTGGTTCTGCTGCTGTATTGATGTTATAAGCTTAGTTCTGGTGCTGTATTTATGCTATGAGAATGGTTGTGGTGCTGTATTTATGTTATGTGCTTGGTTTCGATGCTGTATTTATATTAAGAGCTTGGCTCTGGGACTGCATTTATGTCACAAGCTTGGTTCTGGTATTATATTCATTTTATGAGCTTAGTTATGTTGCCATATTTATGTACTGAAGTTGGTTTTGGTTCTGCATTTATTTTAAATAGATAGACAAGTTAAAATCGAAGGACACAATGTGGTCAGATTTCACTGGCCTGTGACAGTCAATGACTGTACAATTTTGTTGCGCAGGGACCAATCAGGGGCAGCTCTCAGCTGTCATTTAATAGCTGAGAGCTGCCCCCGATTGGTCCTTGCGCTGAGCCAATCAGAGGCAGCACTCACTCACCCATTCATGAATGGGTGAGTGAGAGCTGCCTCTAATTGGTGAGAGCTGTGACCAATCAGAGGAAGCCCATTCAGCAGGCGGGGATTTTAAATCCCCGCATGCTGAGTACTACACAGAGCATCGTTGTCTTGGTGGAGTGTCTGTTCATTTAGACTTAAACAATCATCGAGTGTCATAATCCAGGGTGCCACGGATAATAAGTGATCTATGACACCTGGTTCACCTATGTTTGTTAGTGTTGTGCCCTTATTCGTATTTTAACGTTATCTTAATAAAATTTATAGTTTTAGTATAAGTCACGTCTGTGAACTGAGTACTACACAGAGCAGTTCAGGAGAACTGCCGGCCGGCAGCGGCTGAACTCCGGCTGCAGGGACAAGGTGAGTATATATATATATATATTTTTTATTTTTACACATTTTTGGATGGTTTTCAGGCAAGGGCTTATATTTTTAAGCCCTTCCCGAAAATTCATGCCGTGCTCGCCGGCAGCCCATTGCTTTCAAGGGAGCAGGCTGTATTGCCGGCTCCATTGAATTCAATGGGCGAACATCGTTCTTCTCTGCCACAGCTGTTACAGCTGTGGCAGGGGAGAATGATCTTTATAGTATATGTTCTAAATGGGGTCAGCGCTGCTGCCGCCGGCCCCATTGAGCGCATATATAGAACACAAGGAATCGCAGAACGCAGATAGGCGCGATCTGCGATTCGTCGTGTCCTATAATTTATCGCATATCCGCATAAAAAGCGGACATGTGACCGATCCCATTGCGAAACAATGGCTCTATATATGCGCAGATCGCATGCGCATCCGCAAATCGTGGCAAAAAATGGTCGTCTGACCGAGGCCTGAAATTGCAGCGCAGATCCGTATGCAGTTTCAGCCCTTTCTATGGGCAATATCCACATGTGGAATTCCCTATACACTTCTGCATGAAGTCGTGATATGTGCACAGAATCAGGTAGAAAATTCTGCACATGGATTTTGTCCATTGACAGGGCTAAATCGGTATTAGTGTATCTTGGCACCACTGTAAGCTAGGGATTTGACAGGAGGAGCGCCCCTCTCCCACCCCTAGCTTCCGATTAGCTCAAGCCTATAAGGTCCTTTCTTTTCAGTCTCGCCTCTGGCCTGCAGCCTCTTGTCAGCCCCGCAGCTCCCCCACTCCCTGTGTGCTTTCGCAGCCGCTGCACAGTGCAGGAAGGGTGACAGGGAAGCAGCTCTGGCGCCCCTGCACCGCTCCCTCTCTCATGTCTCCCTCCCTCAGTGACAGTCAGGGTAGCTGGGTCCCCCACTCTCTGTGTCAGCGGCCGCTGCAGAGTGAAGAGAGGCCGACAGGTAAGCGGCTCTGCCGTCCCCACGGCTCCCTCACTGTCCGCCGCTGGCCTCCAGCCTTTGCGTCCCCCTCCCTCTGTTATGTATTGTGTGGCATCACAGTACTGTGGGCGCTGTCGCTGCTGCCGCCACTGGCCCACCAAAATCCATCACCACTGCTGAGTGCAGGGAGGCCGACAGGGGGGCGGCTCTGCTGCCGCCGCTCAGTCTGCTCCCCCACTGCTGCACAATGCTTGCAGGTGGCCGGGAAAGCCTGTGCCGCTACTCCCTCACTGTCCAGATACGCAGCTCACTACAACGCTGGCTAAGGTGTTGTTAGTGAGTGCCAGGACCTGACAGGGGGGAGTGGCCGGCCTGTCAAGAAGACTGTATCTTGTTGCCACCCACACTTCCGGTGGCATCAAGATACACTAATACCAGCTAAATCTATGTGCCGATTTCTGTCACAGTTTTATAGACGGAATCAGTGTGGGAAAATTTCATTAGGATTCCACCATGTGAACATATTAGAGTGGGCCGCTATTCATGGGCCAGTGCCGTGTGCTTTCCCCGTAGGCTAAAATTTGTCAGCCGCCCCCTGAGTATAGCGTAGCAGAGTTGTGCCCATAAGCAAAAGATGAGAACACATTAAATTTAAGAATGTGTTCACACGAAGCCGAATTGTTGCAGGATTTTGGCTACAGAATACGTGCCAAAATTCCGCAACAAAGTAGAGTACAATATCAGTAAATAGAGTTTTAAGAAACACCATTCGCTCACAATGGAAAAAATCTGCAGTAGAAAATATTCATGCTTCAGATTTGCAAATCCATATAAATTCTCTGTCAAGGAAAAGCAATAGTTTTTTTTACAGCAGATTTCATTCACTGCAAGTGAAAACCGTGGTGGTAATCCACATGAAATGAAGTCATTTGTGGATTTTGGTGTGAATTTATATGCAGAAAAACTCAGCTATGACTACACATACCCTTACAGGAGTGTACAGTTGCCTCTTACCCTTCTCGTCCTATAATACAAAGAAAGGTGCTACACTGGACCACCAAAGTTAGTAATATTGCTCCTTCCTCTTCCTCAGATCACCAGGAAAGTTTTAATTAAAGTTATAGCTTTTGCAAAGTGCATATTTATAAAATGCTCTCCAAAAAGCCCATACTAAGCTATGTACTTGAGGGGTTAAAATCTTTAAAAAAAAGCTATCTATCTAATCTATGTATCTAATCTATGTATCTAATCTATGTATCTAATCTATGTATCTAATCTATGTATCTATCTGTGCAAATGTAAACTAATGCCCATGCTTTGAAAAGGTATGTGTGGTTGGACATTAAAGGAGATGTCTCGAGGAAGCAGTGAGTTTTTTTTTTTGCCCAGTCCCCCTTATTCAGCATACAAAACTAAGCACCCGTTTAAATGACTTTTAAAGCCGGTTTCTACTCACTGTTCCAGCGTTTCAGCAACTTTTAAAAACTTTTCCAAAGATGGCCGCCGGTTCTTCTCCCAAAGTGTACAGCCCTTGCTTCAGCCCGACGTGCGCGCTCCCGAGACGCCAGTCACGTGATTCTGTTGATGACGTCATCTCTGGAGGCGGGGAATTCAAATGCTTATAATCTCCATGGCAACCGGACGCCCCGCAGCCGCCGACCAGACGCCCCGCAGCCGCCGACCAGTCACCCACCGCCAGGCAGCAGGTAACCGGCGCTAGCCCCCGGCTCCCCAGCGCTAGACCCTCAGCCCAGGTGAAGGCCCCGGAGCCCAGCGCTAGGTTCCGGAGCCCAGGTGAAGGCCCCGGAGCCCAGCGCTAGTTCCCCCGGCCTAGCGACAGCCCCCCCATCGCAGCGACAGCCCCCCCGGCCTAGCGACAGCCCCCCCGGCCTAGCGCTAGTTCCCCCGGCCTAGCGCTAGTTCCCCCGGCCTAGCGCTAGTTCCCCCGGCCTAGCAACAGCCCCCCCATCGCAGCGGCAGCCCCCCCGGCCCAGCGACAGCCCCCCCGGCCCAGCGACAGCCCCCCCATCGCAGCGAAAGCCCCCCCGGCCTAGCGACAGCCCCCCCATCGCAGCGACAGCCCCCCCGGCCTAGCGCTAGTTCCCCCGGCCTAGCGACAGCCCCCCCATCGCAGCGACAGCCCCCCCATCGCAGCGGCAGCCCCCCCGGCCCAGCGGCAGCCCCCCCATCGCAGCGGCAGCCCCCCCATCGCAGCGGCAGCCCCCCCATCGCAGCGACAGCCCCCCCGGCCTAGCGACAGCCCCCCCATCGCAGCGACAGCCCCCCCCCGGCCTAGCGCTAGTTCCCCCGGCCTAGCGACAGCCCCCCCATCGCAGCGGCAGCCCCCCTGGCCCAGCGACAGCCCCCCCATCGCAGCGGCAGCCCCCCCATCGCAGCAACAGCCCCCCCGGCCCAGCGACAGCCCCCCCATCGCAGCGGCAGCCCCCCCATCGCAGCGGCAGCCCCCCCGGCCTAGCGACAGCCCCCCCCCGGCGCAGCGACAGCGACGACAGCCCCCCCAGCGCAGCGGCAGCCCCCCCGGCCCATCACTTACCTGGACGGCAGGACAGCTGGACGGCAGGACAGCTGGGCGGCTTCTCCGGACAGCTGGGCAGCTCTGCACCTTCCTCTAACAGAGGATGGTACAGAATGGCCGCTCCAGCGCGCTCCCGAGCAGTGACAGCTCGTCTGCGCATGCGCAGAAGAGCTGTAGCGGGGAGCACACTGAAGCGGCTCGTGCTGAAAGGAGAAGAACGGACTGCGCAAGCGCGTCTAAAAAAGCAAGCTGCCAGCGAATTTAGACGGAACCATGGAGACGAGGACGCTAGCAACGGAGCAGGTAAGTGAATAACTTCTGTATGGCTCATATTTAATGCACGATGTATATTACAAAGTGCATTAATATGGCCATACGGAAGTGTATAACCCCACTTGGTTTCGCGAGACCACCCCTTTAATACAAGTCCAGACAAATTAGTAAACTTAATATCCTATAATAACTTTATTAAGAATAAGTCATTTCTTGCTTCTCTAAATAAAATAATCTAGAGCATCCTTCCTAGCTATTGGTTGTATGGCAATAAAAGTTGAAGCAAAAGATACAGTAGTAACATCAAGTGCATCTTGGCATTATTGAAACTTGGCATCCTGGACAGAGCCATATCACTGGCATTTTACTAGTGCCAGTGATATGTTACTGCCAACCATCATCCGTGCTGAAGTATCGATTGTAAAGCATTTTTCTGAGTTGCTTTGACTAAGACCTCAGGCATATTACAGCTATTCACAACCTCTGATGTACTCCATTTCTTACTGGAGACCATATTAGTCTATTGACATTTCTTGTAGCAATTAATTCTTATTCATTGCAGTTGTCATAAAGTGCACACACCCCACTGCACTGTCAATGTAGATAACATAAGGAAAATAGTAGTCTTTATTTATATAGCGCCAACATATTCTGCAGCACTTGCTAGACAGGGGGAACAGAAACAAAACCACTGTTACATGTAATAATCAGTTGATGGAAACAGTAGGGGTGATGGTCCCTCTCCAACGAGCTTACATACTACAGATAATAGGGTGATGCAGGAGGTGAAGGGTCTGGAGATGTGCACGGTATGGCAAGGTGGAGAGTGTGGGATGCTATATACATAGATAATGGTCAGACATAAGCCGTAGTGTCTGAATTAGTATGACTGCAGGGAGTGGTTGATAGTGGCTAAGTGGCTAGCAGGGATTGCAATCAGTAGGACAGGGAGCATGTTATCAGGTAGAGAACAGAGGGGTTTGCTTTAGGGGATATGGTATGCCTGCCTGGAGAGGTGCGTTTTTAGAGCACGCCTGAAGTTTTGTGAGTTAGGGATTGCTCATATAGTTTTGGGTAGCGCATTCCAGAGGACTGGTGCTGCTCTGGAGAAGTCTTGGAGACAGGAATGAGAAGTTCAAATTAAAGGAACACTTAATCTGATTTCGTTAATGGAGAGCGTGGGCTTAGTGGGGTCCTATTTGGGGCATTATTACTGAGTGAGGTCATAAGGAGAGCATTTTTATTGAGTGGGTCACTTATACTATGTGTGGAACATGAAAGGTGGCACTTACTATGTGGGGAAAGGTGGCACAAAAAGGGGGATACTATTACTGTGTGGGCCACTTTAGGTGGCTTTACTACTATCCGGCCCAGTAAGGATAGGGAGATTATGTGGAAGTTTGTAAAATGAAGCTGGGTCCCTGGAAAATTGAGGAGTTAAAGATCTCAGTGTGTCAGATTCTGCTGAGACAAGCTATGACCAGGAGAAGTCATTATGACAGTTTGGGTCAGATGAATAAGAAGGGAAAGTGGACAACTCCAGTCAGAGGAGATTTCACCTGTGATTACTGGATATAATGGTACTGTAATCATTTATCTGGTCTGTAAAGTGCCTGTGTAGATCACGTATATACTGCTTTATGGTCACTTTATGGGGTGTAGGATAATTCTGGTCTTTGCTTTTTTCAGTAATACTATGGTGGCATGTGTGCTCACAGTCTAGTGGCATTATTTGGCCCTCACACAGTGTTAATAATGTTGATCTTTGTGGTGGTCTTTATTTGGTGACAATACGTTGGTATGAATGACTATGTGATGGAAATATGTGATCATATGACAGCATGGAGCTAATTTTAAAGGCCATGATGATTACAGTGATACCATGTGCGCGGTATATTTTTAGCCCATTAGTTGGGGTAAATTCACGTACGTATTTGTAGCCCAGTAGCCATGGATTTCTGCTGCATTCATCCAGGCAGATTTAGTACAGAAAATTCTGTAGCAGAATCCACCATGTGAACATACCCTTAGGTATGTATTCACACATTGCAGATTTTAGTGTTGGTGCAGATTTTAATGCAGATCTGCAGCATATTTCACCTTTTGTACTGAAGGAATGATTTTATGCTGCAGATCTACGTCCAACTCAGCACCAAATCTGCTACACATGAACATACCATCATGTATGTTCAATGAATGCTCAATGAATGGCTGAGTGCTGTCTGTGATCGGCAGAGTGCTGTGACCAAGCACAGGCAGTGCTCAGCTGTCATTCAATGTATTGCTGAGCACTGCTTGTGATTAGCTGAGAGCTCAGTCAATCAGACACATCCCTTTCAGTAGGCGGGGATTTTTAATCCTCGCCTGCTGAAAGAGCTTCAGTACAGTGCAGGGAAGCCGAACGGCTAGACATGCCAAGCCCCAACAGTGCTGGGGAGGTGAGTATATATATACTTTTTATTTTTTTACACAAGCTAGGGAGGATGAAAGCAATGGGAGAACATTGCGGTCCTCTGCCAAGGCTGTCACAGCTGTGACTTGTGATTCTTTACTCCCTGCGGGGAGTGCCATCATCACTCAACACTGACAGTGCTGTGACAGTGTTCAGTAATGAGGTGACTCTCTGTGGGGAATAATTACGTACAGCATGGGCCTTTGCAGTGCAAGCATGTCCTATCTTTTGCAGGTGCGCGAATTCGCACGCTTGTCAAACATAGACATGTGAACACACCATCGGAAAACAATGGTTCTAATAGACGCACATAGGTGCGTGCAAAACAATGGTCATGTGAATGAAGCCTTAGGGTATTTTCAAACGTGATCGATTTGCTGTGGACATGGTGGGGCCTAGTTGTGTGAAACGCCTCAGGTTTTCGGTCCCCTTACTCTGCCATTGGACATACCTCTGTCCCAATTTTTTGAGATGTTTCGCTACCATCAATTTTAAAATCAGTTAATTTTTTTAAATGAAAAATGTCTCACTTTCAACTTCTGCTATTTGTTCTTTTATGTATTGTAAATAAAATACGGTTACATGAAATTTCAAAATCATTGCATTATTTTTTTCTTTACATTTTACACAGAGTCCCAACTTTTTAGGAATTGGGGTTGTAGAAACACTGTAAATTAAAGGGGTTGTCCCGCGGCAGCAAGTGGGTCTATACACTTCTGTATGGCCATATTAATGCACTTTGTAATGTACATTGTGCATTAATTATGAGCCATACAGAAGTTATAAAAAGTTTTTTACTTACCTGCTCCGTTGCTAGCGTCCTCGTTCCCATGGAGCCGACTAATTTTCGCCCTCCGATGGCCAAATTAGCCGCGCTTGCGCAGTCCGGGTCTTCTGCTCTCTTCAATGGAGCCGCTCGTGCAGAATGCCGGCTCCGTGTAGCTCCGCCCCGTCACGTGCCGATTCCAGCCAATCAGGAGGCTGGAATCGGCAATGGACCGCACAGAAGAGCTGCGGTCCACGGAGGGAGCAGACCCCGGCGGCCATCTTCAGCAGGTAAGTATGAAGACGCCGGACCGCCGGGATTCAGGTAAGCGCTGAGCGGTTTGTTTTTTTAACCCCTGCATCGGGGTTGTCTCGCGACGAACGGGGGGGGGGGGGGGGGTTAAAAAAAACAAAAAACCCGTTTCGGCGCGGGACAACCCCTTTAAACTGTAAAACAGCTATAAAAAGCCTTATAGGAGTTTTGGTATATAAGTGATTAATGGAACTGAGTATCACATGTTTCACACCTTCGATGATGAGATCAATGCTAATTGCAACACATATAAAACACACAGAAGTTGTGTTTTCCCCCCCATTAGGGGTCTTTCACAAAGGCATATTTGCAAGCACAAAATTTGCACATGCAATAGGCAGAGAATAGAACCCATTGATTTAAATGGGTTAGTTCACATTTTCAGATCTTGCGCTCGCATTTTGGTCACAAAAAAAAGGTAGCATGCTCTACTGTTCTGTACATTTGCAAACCAAAGGTCCCCATAGAAGATGCGCAAATGCGCATGCAATATACAAAGATGTACGTAATTCCACTGGAAAAAGAACACATCTGGAACTAATAAGTCATTTCAAGGGGTGTGTCTTGTTTGCCATGCGCAAATGAACATGCCCTGAGGGCAGAAAAAGTACAGTAAGATACACGCACAAAAAAGCATTACTCTTTTTACAAAAATGCAGCACTAATGTGGCTGCAAATGCGCATACGCCGTGTGAAGGAGCCCTTAGCCCTGGCTTTTGATGCCCAACATCCCTGGGCTGACCAGTAATAGTAATTGTTAGCACATGTCTATAAATTAATACACTTTCATTAGTCAAATTGACTTCAGGAACTTAATAAAAAGTGAAATAAAATTAAATGAAACTAATGTAAATTTTTCACTTTTATTAAATATAGGAAAAAAAACATATATGCAAATATCTATCACCAATGATTTAAAGCTAATACATTACTAAACTACTTCAAATATACTTCAAAATGATGCCTAAAAATTCTACAATACCTGCAAGAAACAAGACCTCAACAAAAAAAATTATGTTAAGGCTGTCGGATTAAGACAGAAACTAAACATTTATTGGGTCCTTAAATGGGGATTCCCATTCTCATCTCAAAGTATGTGCCCTCAAAGTCTAATATATGCACCTCCCTCGCTGGTTAACCCGAATGCAGTGGAGGGAGTTGGTCAGGATGATGGAAATAGCCGAGTACTCTGCAATACACTGTTTCTGTAACACTAGAAGTCAATGGGAGTTACACAAACAGCATAGCACTGAGAGCTAGAGATGAGCGAACGTACTCGTCCGAGCTTGATGCTCGGGCGAATATTAGCGTGTTCGGGATGCTCGTTACTCGTAACGAGCACCACGCGGTGTTCGGGTTACTTTCAGTTTCCTCTCTGAGTCGTTAGCGCGCTTTTCTGGCCAATTGAAAGACAGGGAAGGCATTACAACTTCCCCCTGTGACGTTCAAGCCCTATACCACCCCCCTGCTGTGAGTGGCTGGGAAGATCAGATGTCACCCGAGTATAAAAGTCGGCCCCTCCCGCGGCTCGCCTCACATGCCTTGTGAGTTAGCTGAGGGACAGTGCTGTTCTATTGGAGTTGCTGTAGGGAGAGTGTTTGTAGTGAGTGTAGGCTTCAAGAACCCCAACGGTCCTTCTTAGGGCCACACCTACGTGTGTGCAGGCTGCTGTTAGCAGTGGAGAAAATTTTTTTTTTCCTCAAAATCGGCAGTGCAGAGCATTGCACCCGGCATTAGGGACAGAAGTGGTGCTTAGGCAGGGAGAGTGTTAGGAGTGAGTGTAGCCTTCAAGAACCTCAACGGTCCTTTCTAGGGCCACATTTAACTGTGTGGAGTACTGTGCAGGCTGCTGTTAGCTGTGTTGCTTTTTTTTTTTCTTCTCAAAATCGGCGGTGCAGAGCATTGCACCCTGCATTGATACTACAGGCACAGAATTGTGTAGGCAGGGCCACAACACAGTTATTAGTAATTGAATAGGCACAGTGGGCCTTTCCTTTTAAACAAAAGGGAAAAAAGTATATTTGCCCTGCCTCTGTCAGTCCTAAGGGCTCTGTGTACGTGTGTGCTGCGTGGAGAACGTAAAAAAAATCAGACGCAACCAGCTACGGTTGAGTGCAGCCTTGCGCCAATTTCTTTCCTGCCTGGGAAATACCTGCTCTGCCACAGTTAATAACTTTGCAACAGTAAAGTTCTGTGACACTTTTTCGGGGCCGCAACACAGTTATTAGTCATTGAATAGGCACAGTGGGCCTTTCCTTTTAAACAAAAGGGAAAAAAGTATATTTGCCCTGCCTCTGTCAGTCCTAAGGGCTCTGTGTACGTGTGTGCTGCGTGGAGAACGTAAAAAAATCAGACGCAACCAGCTACGGTTGAGTGCAGCCTTGCGCCAATTTCTTTCCTGCCTGGGAAATACCTGCTCTGCCACAGTTAATAACTTTGCAACAGTAAAGTTCTGTGACACTTTTGCAGGGCCGCAACACAGTAATTAAACTTATTATTCATTCACTAGAGGCAGTGGGCCTTTCCTTTTTAAAAAAAGATAAAAAATTATATTTGGCCTGCAGGCTTGCGCCAATTTATTTCCTGCCTGTGAAATCAAATCACTGGTAATACAGCATGCTGAGGGGTAGGGGTAGGCCTAGAGGACGTGGATGCGGCCGAGGACGCGGAGGGCCAAGTGAGGGTGTGGGCACAGGCCGAGCTCCTGATCCAGGTGTGTCGCAGCCGACTGCTGCGCGATTAGGAGAGAGGCACGTTTCTGGCGTCCCCACATTCATCGCCCAATTAATGGGTCCACGCGGGAGACCTTTATTAGAAAATGAGCACTGTGAGCAGGTCCTGTCCTGGATGGCAGAAAGTGCTTCGAGCAACCTATCGTCCAGCCACAGTTCTGCGCCGTCCACTGCTGCAAATCCGAATCCTCTGTCTGCTGCTCCTCCTTCCTCCCAGCCTCCTCACTCCACTACAATGACACATGCTCAGGAGCGGGAAGACTCCCAGGAACTGTTCTCGGGCCCCTGCTCAGATTGGGCAGCAGTGGTTCCTCTCCCACCAGATGAGTTTATCGTCACTGATGCACAACCATTGGAAAGTTCCCGGGGTCCGGGGGATGAGGCTGGGGACTTCCGCCAACTGTCTCAAGAACTTTCTGTGGGTGAGGAGGACGATGACGATGAGACACAGTTGTCTTGCAGTGAGGTAGTAGTAAGGGCAGTAAGTCCGAGGGAGGAACGCACCGAGGATTCGGAGGAAGAGCAGCAGGACGATGAGGTGACTGACCCCACCTGGTGTGCAACGCCTACACAGGACAGGTCTTCAGAGGGGGAGGCACGAGCAGCAGCAGGGCAGGTTGCAAGAGGCAGTGCGGTGGCCAGGGGTAGAGGCAGGGCCAGACCGAATAATCCACCAACTGTTTCCCAAAGCGCACCCTCGCGCCATGCCACCCTGCAGAGGCCGAGGTGCTCTAAGGTCTGGCAGTTTTTCACAGAGACGCCTGACGACCGACGAACAGTGCAGTGCAACCTTTGTCGCGCCAAGATCAGCCGGGGAGCCACCACCAACAGCCTCACCACCACCAGCATGCGCAGACATATGATGGCCAAGCACCCCACAAGTGGGACGAAGGCCGTTCACCGCCTCCGGTTTGCACCGCTGCCTCTCCCCCTGTGCCCCAACCTGCCACTGAGATACAACCCCCCTCTCAGGACACAGGCACTACCGTCTCATGGCCTCCACCCACACCCTCACCTCCACTGTCTTCGGCCCCATCCACCAGTGTAGTTCAGCGCACCGTCCAGCCGTCGCTAGCGCAACTGTTGGAGCGCAAGCGCAAGTACGCCGCCACGCACCCGCACGCTCAATCGTTAACCGTCCACATAGCCAAATTTATCAGCCTTGAGATGCTGCCGTATAGGGTTGTGGAAACGGAGGCTTTCAAAGCTATGATGGCGGCGGCGGCCCCGCGCTACTCAGTTCCCAGTCGCCACTACTTTTCCCGATGTGCCGTCCCAGCCCTGCACGACCACGTCTCCCGCAACATTGTACGCGCCCTCACCAATGCGGTTACTGCCAAGGTCCACTTAACTACGGACACGTGGACAAGCACAGGCGGGCAGGGCCACTACATCTCCCTGATGGCACATTGGGTGAATTTAGTGGAGGCTGGGACAGAGTCAGAGCCTGGGACCGCTCACGTCCTACCCACCCCCAGAATTGCGGGCCCCAGCTCGGTGGTGGTATGTTCGGCGGTGTATGCTTCCTCCACTAAAGCACCCTCCTCCTCCTCCTCCTCCTCCTCCACCTCTGTCTCGCAATCTAGATGTGTCAGCAGCAGCAGGACGTCGCCAGCAGTCGGTGTCGCGCGGCGTGGCAGCACAGCGGTGGGCAAGCGTCAGCAGGCCGTGCTGAAACTACTCAGCTTAGGAGATAGGAGGCACACGGCCCACGAACTGCTGCAGGGTCTGACAGAGCAGACCGACCGCTGGCTTGCACCGCTGAGCCTCCAACCGGGCATGGTCGTGTGTGACAACGGCCGTAACCTGGTGGCGGCTCTGCAGCTCGGCAGCCTCACGCACGTGCCATGCCTGGCCCACATCTTTAATTTGGTGGTTCAGCGCTTTCTGAAAAGCTATCCACGCTTGTCAGACCTGCTCGGAAAGGTGCGCCGGCTCTGCGCACATTTCCGCAAGTCCCACACGGACGCTGCCACCCTGCGCACCCTGCAACATCGCTTTAATCTGCCAGTGCACCGACTGCTGTGCGACGTGCCCACACGGTGGAACTCTACGCTCCACATGTTGGCCAGGCTCTATGAGCAGCGTAGAGCTATCGTGGAATACCAACTCCAACATGGGCGGCGCAGTGGGAGTTAGCCTCCTCAATTATTTTCAGAAGAGTGGGCGTGCTTGGCAGACATCTGCCAGGTCCTTGGAAACTTTGAGCAGTCTACCCAGGTGGTGAGCGGCGATGCTGCAATCATTAGCGTCACCAATCCTCTGCTATGCATCTTGAGAAGTTCCCTGCAAACCATAAAGGCAGATGCTTTGCGCTCAGAAACGGAGGCGGGGGAAGACAGTATGTCGCTGGATAGTCAGAGCACCCTCCTGTCTATATCTCTGCGCATTCAGGAGGAGGAGGAGGAGCATGAGGAGGATGAGGAGGAGGGGGAAGAGACAGCTTGGCCCACTGCTGACGGTGCCCCTGCTGCTTGCCTGTCATCCTTTCAGCGTGTATGGCCTGAGGAGGATGAGGAGGAGGAGGATCCTGAAAGTGATCTTCCTAGTGAAGACAGCCATGTGTTGCGTACAGGTACCCTGGCACACATGGCTGACTTCATGTTAGGATGCCTTTCTCGTGACCCTCGCGTTGCACGCATTCTGGCCACTACGGATTACTGGGTGTACACACTGCTCGACCCACGCTATAAGGAGAACCTTCCCACTCTCATTCCCGAAGAGGAAAGGGGTTCAAGAGTGATGCTATACCACAGGACCCTGGCGGACAAGCTGATGGTAAAATTCCCATCAGACAGCGCTAGTGGCAGAAGGCGCAGTTCCGAGGGCCAGGTAGCAGGGGAGGTGCGGAGATCGAGCAGCATGTACAGCCCAGGCAGTGCAACAGTCTTTAAGGGCCTGGACAGCTTTATGGCTCCCCAGCAAGACTGTCACCGCTCCCCAGTCAAGGCTGAGTCGGCGGGAGCACTGTAAAAGGATGGTGAGGAAGTACGTAGCCGATCGCACGACCGTCCTCCGTGACGCCTCTGCCACCTACAACTACTGGGTGTCGAAGCTGGACACGTGGCCTGAACTAGCGCTGTATGCCCTGGAGGTGCTTGCTTGTCCTGCGGCTAGCGTCTTGTCGGAAAGGGTGTTTAGTGCGGCTGGGGGAATCATCACAGATAAGCGTACCCGCCTGTCAACCGACAGTGCCGACAGGCTAACACTCATCAAGATGAACAAAGCCTGGATTTCCCCAGACTTCTCTTCTCCACCAGCGGACAGCAGCGATACGTAAGCAATACGTAGGCTGCACCCGCGGATGGAAGCTACGTTCTCTCTCACCATCCAAAACGGGGACATTTCTGCTTCATCAATCTGTGTCTAATATTCCTCCTCCTCCTCCTGCTCCTCCTCCTGAAACCTCACGTAATCACGCTGAACGGGCAATTTTTCTTAGGGCCACAAGGCTCACTCATCTAATTTTTCTAAACAATTTTTATATGTTTCAATGCTCTTAAAAGTGTTGAAACTTTAACTTGAACCAATTTTTCGTTAAACTGGGCTGCCTCCAGGCCTAGTTACCACTTAAGCCACATTAACCAAAGCGATTAATGGGTTTCACCTGCCCTCTTGGTTGGCCAGGGCCAATTTTTCTGATGTACATTAGTACTGTTGATACAGCAATTTTTGTGGGCCCTCGCCTACAGTGTAATCAAATTAATTTTTAGCCCACCTGCATTACAGCTGACGCTACATCCGCTGTGTTGGGCAATGTAATGGGATATTTTTATGTACCGCCGGTGGGTTCCAGGGAGCCACCCATGCTGTGGGTCCACAGGGAATTATAAATGCATCTGTTTCCACTTGTAAAGAACCCCAGTCTGACTGGGGCATGCAGTGTGGGCCGAAGCCCACCTGCATTAAGCACGACATTACTACCTCAGCTGTGTTGGGCAATGCAATGGGATATTTCTATGTACCGCCGGTGGCTTCCTGGCACCCACCCATGCTGTGGGTCCACAGGGAATTATAAATGCATCTGTTTCCACTTGTAAAGAACCCCAGTCTGACTGGGGCATGCAGTGTGGGCCGAAGCCCACCTGCATTAAGCACGACATTACTACCTCAGCTGTGTTGGGCAATGCAATGGGATATTTTTGTGTATCGCCGGTGGGTTCCTGGGAGCCACCCATGCTGTCAGTCGACAGGGACTTCACAATAGGGAGTTGTACCTGCCTGTGTCTATGAATTAAAAAGCCCGGTCTGACTGGGGCATGCAGAGACACCTTGACAGAATGAATAGTGTGTGGCACATAGGTTCCCCATTGCTATGCCCACGTGTGCAGCTCCTGATGGCGATGGCACAGGATTCTATTTCTCATTGCTTCTGTACAGCATTGTGGGCTATCGCCCCGCCCCTTTTAAAGAGGGTCGCTGCCTAGCCGTGCCAACCCTCTGCAGTGTGTGCCTGCGGTTCCTCCTCATGGCAGACGCACTTCTAAATAGACATGAGGGTGGTGTGGCATGAGGGCAGCTGAAGGCTGCGCAGGGACACTTTGGTGTGCGCTGTGGGGGGGAGGGGGGGAGGTTGGGCAGCATGTAAGCCAGGAGAAGTGGCAGCAGAGTGTCATGCAGGCAGTGATTGTGCTTTGTTGGAGGTAGTGTGGTGCTTAGCTAAGGTATGCCATGCTAATGAGGGCTTTTCAGAAGTAAAAGTTTTTGGGAGGGGGGGGCCCCACTCTTGCCGCTATTGTGGCTTAATAGTGGGACCTGGGAAATTGAGATGCAGCCCAACATGTAGCCCCTCGCCTGCTTTATCCGTTGCTGTGTCGTTCCCATCACTTTCTTGAATTGCCCAGATTTTCACACAAGGAAACCTTAGCGAGCATCGGCGAAATACAAAAATGCTCGGGTCGCCCATTGACTTCAATGGGGTTCGTTACTCGAAACGAACCCTCGAGCATCGCGAAAAGTTCGTCCCGAGTAACGAGCACCCGAGCATTTTGGTGCTCGCTCATCTCTACTGAGAGCTACACTGCTTTCCTAACTTAGGAGCTGCATAAACAATGTAGCTCACTGCTCTCACCATGTAGCTCAACTATTTCTGTCAGCCTGGTCACTTCGTAATCAACAGTGTTCACATCTTGGCTATGTTTAGCCGAGATGGGAACAACCCCTTAATGCCAAAACTGTTATTGTCCTGAAGTGGTTGAGGTCCTGATTAAAATTACATACATTACTACATATACAAGTATATCCTTGAGATACAGACTTCATACAATTTACACACTAGATAAAAACCTACAGTATAGACATGTATAGAAAGCTCTAGTTTACCAGCTAAACTCAAATGCCATATGACCATTAACTGTTGAAAGAATTTTCACCTAATGTACTATAAAAGACTTCTAAGAGAACACAACAATGAGGTATTTAGAATTTTCTATATAGCAATTGTCCATTGGACACTTTCATCTATAAAAATGCTTTTGTATTTAATAATATACAGTAAGTATGGAAATTGTTTCATTAACCAATCTCTTTGAAAAGTTATTAATGGTAATTATAAGTAAAACTGCAATCACTGCAAGTAGGCAGATAATTAATCCTTAGGAGTGTATTGTAGAAAATTCTGAAACTATACTTTAGATTATCAGGCTCAGTTTTAAAGTGGATCTGTCACCTATTTAATGGGAGAGTATTATGAAGATGGATCCACTGTAGTATTAACCTAAACAGCACAGTACACTGCAGCTATCTTTTATTAGTCTGAGGGTTGGAAGGAGATGAGGGGAATGTTCCACTCATAAATACAGCACACTCATAACTGTGAGTACACTGTATTATTTGTTAGGTGCTATTAGCCAAATTGCACCATATTTTGTGCTGTTTGGGTTAATAGTAGAATGGACTTGTCGCTTTAGTATGCTGCCCCTAAATAGGGCTACATATAACGGTGACAGGTTTACTTTAAGCAATTTTACAGCGATTACTTAAGAGTTTTAAGGTTTTAATAAATAAAGATTAGATTTTGCATAATGAAAAAGTACAACTCCTTTCAATATATTTTCATGATCTCTGCTTGCAGCTATTCATTAGGATCCTTCATTGTTTGCTACCAAGGATTGAATTCTGTCCTGGTCATGTGAGGGCTCATTAGAGTTACAATACAGTTATTGGAGTTGTGTCTTTTAGCAAGTTGGGATTTTGTGTGTCCCTCTCATAAGCAAGACAGATTTATATCCATTGGAAGTAAGCAAACAGAAAGCTTGAAAACTGTAAGAAATTGATATACAAAGTAGACAAGGAGTATAACTCTCCATTACACAAATAACACATTGCTGAAACTAGAACACCCTTTTTCAGTTGCTGAAAAAAGTAAGAGCATCACAAATAGATTTTTTTATTATCAACTATACTTTAGCTTTTGTTATTTGACAGATTGTGTAAATACATTTATTTAAATTAGGCTTTCTTGGCAGTTTTCTATGCTGAAAAATGTTGCATTTTCATGGATAACCAGTGTAATAATTTCTTTACAGTGAAAACTGGTGAATAATTTGTAGTAGGTCTTATGAGGCTACAGTTAATATAGTAAATACAACATTGCTGTGAATTTTAATAGAGAGAAACCGTCTTCTGCCATCATGTGGTTCTTTGGAGTAGATGATTTTGCACATAAGGTTTGTACAGTATTATATTTTATATAAGGAAAAATTACATATTAAAACATTTAGTTATGACTACATCTACAAAGTAATTTAAAAAGAATGGTGCAAAAGTAAATCTGATTTATACATAAATAATTGATATACAACAGCCAGAATGACATGAAAAGATAAAAGAACTCCTCAAGATTTTAATTCACTTTACAAATGTTAAATGTGGGCACTGTTGGAGACACAGCAGATGTCACCTCAATAGTATAGTCTAGTTCTTCCCAGATCCATCCTGGTATGAGGTGTGCTCAAAATGTATCCAACCTTTATTCATAAAAACTATTTGTCTTCAGATACAACAATTTTACACTAATCTCCTTCAAAGTAGTCCCCTTGGGCAGCCACACACTTCTCCCAATGCTTCTGACACTGTCGAAAGCAGTGCTGAAATGCCTTTTTAGATGGCGAGTAGCTGGTCCGTTGCATTCTGCATGATGTCTTCTCTGGACTGAAATCCAGGGGCCTTTTCAGCTTGGGGAAAAGTCAGAGGTCACATGGAGCCATATCAAGAGAGTAGGGAGCCTGATGAAGCACAGGTGTGTTGTGATTGACCAGGAAACTCTGTATCAAATGTGAGGAATGGGCTGCTGCATTATAGTGATGGAACTGCCAATTGCCCAGCCGTTTGGTCTGGCTGCTTGCATCTCACAGCATTACGAAGGCAATGCAAAACCTCTTGGTAGTACTCCTTGGCGATAGTTGTGCCATGGGGTGCATATTCGTGATGAACCACACCACTGGAGTCAAAGAAGACCATCAGCATGAGTTTGGCATTGATGCAAACCTGCCTTGCTTTTTATGGCCTCGGGGATGTTGAATGCTTCCATTGTGATGACTGCAACTTGGTTTCCTTACTGTGTTGAGGAATTTGGGATCACTGTTCACAATCTGCAGCATGTCCTGTGCTTTGGCATGAACTTCGCTGAGATTCTCCTGAAGCCCAAATCCTCAGTCAAAATTGAATGAACGGATCCAATGCTGATGCTTGCCTTGTATGCAAGTTCTCTGATTGTGATTCGATGACCCTGCATCACCAAGGTTCTCACTTGGCCAATGAGATCTCATTCTGGATGTTGAGGGCCTATCAGAACGTGCTTCACTCTCCACTGATGTGTGACCATTAGGGATAAGCGAGCACCAAAATGCTCGGGTGCTCGTTACTCGGGACGAAATTATCGCGATGCTCGAGGGTTCGTTTCGAATAACGAACCCCATTGAAGTCAATGGGCGACTCGAGCATTTTTGTATATCGCCGATGCTCGCTAAGGTTTCCATTTGTGAAAATCTGGGCAATTCAAGAAAGTGATGGGAACGACACAGCAACGGATAGGGCAGGCGAGGGGCTACATGTTGGGCTGCATCTCAATTTCCCAGGTCCCACTATTAAGCCACAATAGCGGCAAGAGTGGGCCCCCCCCTCCCAACAACTTTTACTTCTGAAAAGCCCTCATTAGCAATGCATACCTTAGCTAAGCACCACACTACCTCCAACAAAGCACAATCACTGCCTGCATGACACTCTGCTGCCACTTCTCCTGGGTTACATGTTGCCCAACCCCCCGCACGACCCAGTGTCCACAGTACACACCAAAGTGTCCCTGCGTAGCCATCAGCTGCCCTCATGCCACACCACCCTCATGTCTATTTATAAGTGCGTCTGCCATGAGGAGGAACCGCAGGCACACACTGCAGAAGGTTGGCACGGCTAGGCAGCGACCCTCTTTAAAAGGGGCGGGGCGATAGCCCACAATGCTGTACAGAAGCATTGACAAATATAATCCTGTGCCACCGCCATCAGGAGCTGCACACGTGGGCATAGCAATGGGGAACCTATGTGCCACACACTATTCATTCTGTCAAGGTGTCTGCATGCCCCAGTCAGACCGCGGTTTTTTATAAATAGTCACAGGCAGGTACAACTCCGCAATGGGAATTCCGTGTGCACCCACAGCATGGGTGGCTCCCTGGAACCCACCGGCGGTACATAAATATATCCCATTGCATTGCCCATCACAGCTGAGGTAATGTCATGTTAAATGCAGGTGGGCTTCGGCCCACACTGCATGCCCCAGTCAGACTGGGGTTCTTTAGAAGTGGACAAATGCAGTTACAACTCCGTGTGGACCGACAGCATGGGTGGGTGCCAGGAAGCCACCGGCTGTACATAAATGTATCCCATTGCAGTGCCCTGGACAGCAGAGCTAACGTCCGATTAAATGCAGGTGGGCTTCGGCCCACACTGCATGCCCCAGTCAGACTGGGGTTCTTTAGAAGTAGACACATGCAGTTACAACTCCCTGTGGACCCACAGCATGGGTGGCTCCCTGGAACCCACCAACGGTACATAAATATATCCCATTGCAGTGCCCAGCACAGCTGATGTAACGTCAGCTTTAATGCAGGTGGGCAAAAAATTAATTGGGCCCCAAAAAATGGGTGTACCAACAGTACTAATGTACGTCAGAAAAATTGCCCATGCCCAACCAAGAGGGCAGGTGAAACCCATTAATCGCTTTGGTTAATGTGGCTTAATTTGTAACTAGGCCTGGAGGCAGCCCAGTTAAAATAAAAATTGGTTCAGGTGAAAGTTTCAACGCTTTAATGAGCATTGAAACGTATAAAAATTGTTTACAAAAATTATATGACTGAGCCTTGTGGGCCTAAGAAAAATTGCCCGTTCGGCGTGATTACGTCAGGTTTCAGGAGGAGGAGCAGGAGGAGGAGGATGAATATTATACACAGATTGATGAAGCTAAAAGGTCCATGTTTTTGATGGTGATAGAGAACAATGCTTCCATCCGCGGGTGCAGCCAACGTATTGTTTAGGTATCGCTGCTGTCCGCTGGTGGAGAAGAGAAGTCTGGGGAAATCCAGGCTTTGTTCATCTTGATGAGTGTAAGCCTGTCGGCACTGTCGGTTGACAGGCGGGTACGCTTATCCGTGATGATTCCCCCAGCCGCACTAAACACCCTCTCTGACAAGACGCTAGCCGCAGGACAAGCAAACACCTTCAGGGCATACAGTGCGAGTTCAGGCCACGTGTCCAGCTTCGACACCCAGTAGTTGTAGGGGGCAGAGGCGTCACGGAGGACGGTCGTGCGATCGGCTACGTACTCCCTCACCATCCTTTTACAGTGCTTCCGCCGACTCAGCCTTGACTGGGGAGCGGTGACACAGTCTTGCTGGGGAGCCAGAAAGCTGTCAAAGGCCTTAGAGAGTGTTCCCCTGCCTGTGCTGTACATGCAGCCTGATCTCTGCGCCTCCCCTGCTACCAGGCCCTCGGAACTGCGCCTTTGGCCACTAGCGCTGTCGGATGGGAATTTTACCATCAGTTTGTCTGCCAGGGTCCTGTGGTATAGCATCACTCTCGAACCCCTTTCCTCTTCGGGTATGAGAGTGGAAAGGTTCTCCTTATACCGTGGGTCGAGCAGTGTGTACACCCAGTAATCCGTAGTGGCCAGAATGCGTGTAACGCGAGAGTCACGAGAAAGGCATCCTAACATGAAGTCAGCCATGTGTGCCAGGGTACCTGTACGCAACACATGGCTGTCCGCACTAGGAAGATCACTTTCAGGATCCTCCTCCTCCTCAGGCCATACACCCTGAATGGATGACAGGCAAGCAGCATGTGTACCCTCAGCAGTGGGCCAAGCTGTCTCTTCCCCCCTCCTCATGCTCCTCCTCCTCCTCCTCCTCAACACGCTGAGATATAGACAGGAGGGTGCTCTGACTATCCAGCGACATACTGTCTTCCCCGCCTCTGTTTCCGAGCACAAAGCGTCTGCCTTTATGCTTTGCCGGGAACTTCTCAAGAGGCATAGCAGAGGAATTGTGACGCTAATGATTGCAGCATCCCCGCTCACCATCTGGGTAGACTCCTCAAAGTTTCCAAGGACCTGGCAGATGTCTGCCAACCAGGCCCACTCTTCTGTAAAGAATTGAGGAGGCTGACTCCCACTGCGCCGCCCATGTTGGAGTTGGTATTCCATTATAGCTCTACGCTGCTCATAGAGCCTGGCCAACATGTGGAGCGTAGAGTTCCACCGTGTGGGCACGTCGCACAGCAGTCGGTGCACTGGCAGATGAAACCGATGTTGCAGGGTGCGCAGGGTGGCAGCGTCCGTGTGGGACTTGCGGAAATGTGCGCAGAGCCGGCGCACCTTTCCGAGCAGGTCTGACAAGCGTGGGTAGCTTTTCAGAAAGCGCTGAACCACCAAATTAAATACGTGGGCCAGGCATGGCACGTGCGTGAGGCTGCCGAGCTGCAGAGCCGCCACCAGGTTACGGCTGTTGTCACACACGACCATGCCCGGTTGGAGGCTCAACGGCGCAAGCCAGCGGTCGGTCTGCTCTGTCAGACCCTGCAGCAGTTCGTGGGCCGTGTGCCTCTTCTCTCCTAAGCTGAGTAGTTTTAGCACGGCCTGCTGACGCTTGCCCACCGCTGTGCTGCCACGCCGCGCGACACCGACTGCTGGCGACGTGCTGCTGCTGACACATCTTGATTGTGAGACAGAGGTTGCGTAGGAGGAGGAGGAGGAGGGTGGTTTAGTGGAGGAAGCATACACCGCCGCATATACCACCACCGAGCTGGGGCCCGCAATTCTGGGGGTGGGTAGGACGTGAGCGGTCCCAGGCTCTGACTCTGTCCCAGCCTCCACTAAATTCACCCAATGTGCCGTCAGGGAGATATAGTGGCCCTGCCCGCATGTGCTTGTCCACGTGTCCGTTGTTAAGTGGACCTTGGCAGTAACCGCGTTGGTGAGGGCGCGTACAATGTTGCAGGAGACGTGGTCGTGCAGGGCTGGGATGGCACATTGGGAAAAGTAGTGACGACTGGGAACTGAGTAGCGCGGGGCCGCCGCCGCCATCATACCTTTGAAAGCCTCCGTTTCCACAACCCTATACGGCAGCATCTCCAGGCTGATAAATTTGGCTATGTGCACGTCTAACGCTTGAGCGTGCAGGTGCGTGGCGGCGTACTTGCGCTCCAACACTTGCGCTAGCGACGGCTGGACGGTGTGCTGAGAGACATTGGTGGATGGGGCCGAGCACAGCGGAGGTGAGGGTGTGGGTGCAGGCCAGGAGACGGTAGTGCCTGTGTCCTGAGAGGGGGTTGGATCTCACTGGCAGGTTGGGGCACAGGGGGAGAGGCAGCGGTGCAAACCGGAGGCGGTGAACGGCCTTCGTCCCACCTTGTGGGGTGCTTGGCCATCATATGTCTGCGCATGCTGGTGGTGGTGAGGCTGTTGGTGGTGGCTCCCCGGCTGATCTTGGCGCGACAAAGGTTGCACACCACTGTTCGTCGGTCGTCTGCACTCTCAGTGAAAAACTGCCAGACCTTTGAGCACCTCGGCCTCTGCAGGGTGGCATGGCGCGAGGGGGCGCTTTGGGAAACAGTTGGTGGATTATTCGGTCTGGCCCTGCCTCTATCCCTGGTCACCACACTGCCTCTTCCAACCTGCCCTGCTGCTGCACTTGCCTCCCCCTCAGAAGACCTGTCCTCAGTAGGCGTAGCAAACAAGGTGGGGTCAGTCACCTCATTGTCCTGCTGCTCTTCCTCCGAATCCTCTGTGTGCTCCTCCCTCGGACTTACTCCAATTACTACTACCTGAGTGATAGACAACTGTGTCTCATCGTCATCGTCCTCCTCACCCACTGAAAGGTCTTGAGACAGTTGGCGGAAGTCCCCAGCCTCATCCCCCGGACCCCGGGAACTTTCCAATGGTTGGGCATCGGTCACGACAAACTCCTCCGGTGGGAGAGGAACCATTGCTGGCCATTCTGGGCAGGGGCCCGGGAACAGTTCCTGGGAGTCTGCCTGCTCCTCAGAATGTGTCATTGTAATGGAGTGAGGAGGCTGGGAGGAAGGAGGAGCAGCAGCCAGAGGATTCAGAGTTGCAGCAGTGGACGGCGCAGAACTCTGGGTGGTCGATAGATTGCTGGATGCACTTTCTGCCATCCACGACAGGACCTGCTCACACTGCTCATTTTCTAATAAAGGTCTACCACGTGGACCCATTAATTGTGAGATGAATGTGGGGACGCCAGAAACGTGCCTCTCTCCTAATCCCGCAGCAGTCGGCTGTGATACACCTGGATCAGGAGCTCGGCCTGTGCCCACACCCTGACTTGGGCCTCCGTGTCCTCGCCCGTGTCCACGTCCTCTAGGCCTACCCCTACTCCTCAGCATGCTGTATTACCAGTAGTGCAGAAACAGAACGCTGTAATTAAATGTGCCGCTTATTGGCCTGTGGTTGGAGGCTGACTTCCCTTACGGAACGCACAGCAGAGCCAGGAAACAATTTTGCGCACGCCTGTAGTGAGACGTATGTGTTTGACTGAGCTAGTGGAATTCACAGCGCCAAAGCAGTCAAGTGGCCAAAGGCCAGTAGTAAGCCTTAAGTATTTTGCTTCTATTTTTTTTTAAATGCTGAGCTGATACAGCAGACAGATACTGTAGGCAGCGTATAATATTATGTATACTGTTTCCCTCTGGCGGGATGATGGCGATCATGTAACAGACAGCAGATCCAGGAAACAATTTTGCGCAAGCCTGCTGTAACGCTTAGCTGCGTATTAATTACGACTACTACCCCCAGCAGACAGATACTGTAGGCAGCGTATAATATTATGTATACTGTTTCCCTCTGGCGGGATGACGGCGATCAATTTTTTGGAAAAAGCCCACTGCCTATATAGCCCGAATATCTCTTTCCCTGCCTCACCAGTACTGGCCCTATACTCTGTACAATGACTGCAGACTGCGGACGCAATGCTCTGCACGGCCGATATACAAAAAAAAAAATTGTGCAACACTGCTAAAAGCAGCCTCAACAGTACTGCACACGGTCAGATGTGGCCCTAAGAAGGACCGTTGAGGTTCTTGAAGCCTAAAATAACTCCTAACGCTCTCCCTATAGCAGCTCCACCATCAGCAGCACTTTCCCTGATCTCTGTCAGAATGCATCTATGGCGAGCCGCGGGAGGGGCCGATTTCTATATTCAGGTGACACCTGATCTCGCCAACCACTCACTGCAGGGGGGGTGGTGTAGGGCTTGAACGTCGCAGGGGGAAGTTGTAATGCCTTCCCTGTCTTTCTATTGGCCAGAAAAGCGCGCTAACATCTCAGAGATGAAAGTGAAAGTAACTCGAACATCGCGTGGTACTCGCAGTAACGAGCATCTCGAACACGCTAATACTCGAACGAGTATCAAGCTCGGACGAGTACGTTCGCTCATCTCTAGTGACCATCTTTGAAGCAGTTGTACCACTCCTTTATCTGAGTGGTGTCCATTGCTTTGTCCCCAAATGCCCATTTAATCTCATATATCCACTATTATCAATTCCACTGCAGTGGAGATACGTTGTTTTAGATCGTCTAGTGTCACCAATACCACCCACATCGAATATCTCTAAGGTGCATTAAAAACTTCAAGAGCTTTTCTATCTTTTCATGTCTGTCTAGCTGTTGCATGTTAATTCATATATGAGTAAATCAGTTTTACACATGTACCATTTTTTTTAAAATCACTCTATTTATGTAAATGTTACCAAAAAGTGACAATTCAGTAACTATATAATACTTGAAAGCTAGTGCACACTCGGAAATGCAAGAAACGGAAATGGAAGAAAAGTACAGATATAGCAAGCACCAAACAATTGTTCGGCACACTATGTCTATTTTTTTGGAGCGCCAAACCTTTGTTTTGACACATTACACTATTTGCATAGCCTATTATTTTCTAATGACTGCTAGGCTATATAAATGGCGTAGAAGCACTATAATCACTACTGTATATAGTGCACCACACTATTCAATTTAAAGATTGCTACATCTGTAATGAATCCACTAACATAAATAGGACAGGTGGTCAATGGAAATATTTAAAAAAGTAAGCAGTGCTGATTCTGTCTAAATTAACCCCTTCACGACCTCCAATAGCAAGTTTACATTGGACAGTCGTGAAAGATGTATGGAGCGGGCTCAGGAGCAGAGTTTGCTCCATACCTGGCAGCTATCAGCTGTTTCTGACAGCTGAAAGCCACTGGTAACTGCTGCAATCAGATTTAACTCTGATCACTGCAGTTAAACCTTTAGATGCTGCGATCAAACCTTTCATAAGAGTGTGGTACCTGGCTACTTTGCCGTGGCCCTCCTTGTAGCAAATCTGATGGGCTATGGAAGGCTATGCCCCCTCCCACTAAGCCCCACCACTTTTTCTCGCACTTTTTAAAAGTACTGAGAAAATGTAAAGGTTGCAATTTTTGGCACACAAGACTTTGGGCACCAACATTTTTGACACATACACTAGAAGCCTAATGTAAATAGCTTAATATATCTGACCATTATCTTTTTATCTTTAGAAGAAAAAACAAGCAACTTATTAAAAGCTCTGTAAGGGCATATCCACATGGAATGTATTATCTACAGTGAATCCACCAATTAAACATGACAACTTCTTCTGACACAAAGTTCCATAGTCTCATGGCTCTTATACAGTAATAAAGAATCCCTGCCTATGTAGATATAGAAACCTTTCTTCTAGATGAATTGTTATAGTTACCAACCTGGGTAAAAATAAATCATGGAAGAAATTTCTGTATTGGCCTCTGATATACTTAACATATTATAAGAGGTAATTCCCAATCAGCCCAGGCAAACATGGTGTATCGGTGGTTAAATGAATGGGATTTGGATTTCCTCTGACTCTGGTTATTCCTGCAGGAGCATGGCCATTGGCCATAAATCACACCAATATTCCCACTGTTGATGAAGGCCATTGTACTGACACTACATCCTACTCATGATGTATACATACATCATTAGTTGTGAAGGGGTTAAGCATGACATTTAAATTAAAAGATGTATCGATAAGAAGAAAATATCTTCATTGAAAGAAATATCTATCATGTTTATGTACTTATGTTTGTTCGTATACTTTGTGTTTTTATAAACTGGCAAATGCTATAAAAGTATAAAAAACATGGACAGAGCAATGATGGTGGATAATAGAATCTCTCAGCTGCTGATGCAATCATGATGCTTATGATTATTGTTCACCTCCTACTTTTTCTGTATCCTCTGAAAGGATAGGTAGTGTTGTTTCTGAACTAGTGATTGGCCAACTCTTCTATCTTACCATTTCCTTATATTATACCAAACTTACTGTACACTCACTGTACACTGCGAAAACCTTTTGTTGCCAAAATAAAATCTCTAAATTTGCTACCCCAAAGTCAAATGCCCAGAAATTTCTAGTATTATAAGAGTAACTGAGCAAAAAGTGTGATCTTCATTCTGCATTTTTAGGCCTCGGTCAGACGGGCGATTTTTTGCGCGATTTGCGCATGCGCATGCGTCCGTCGATTTTATAAAACCATTGCTTTGCAATGGTATCAGACACATGAGCGCTTTTTATGCGCTCGTCCGATAAATTATAGACCAGAAATCGCAGATCGCACCTATCTGCGATTCCTGTTCTCTACTCTATATGCGCTCAATGGGGCCGGCAGCAGCAGCGCCGACCCCATTGAGAACATATAGTAGACAACTCATTCTCCTCTGCCACAGCTGTAAGAGCTGTGGCAGAGAAAAATGATGTTTGCCCATTGAATTCAATTGAGCCAGCAATACAGCCGGCTCCATTGAAAGCAAGGGGCTGCGGGCGATCTCACGATGAATTTTTGGGAAGGGCTTAAAAATATAAGCCCTTCCCTGAAATTCATCCAGAAATGTGTAAAAACCAAAAAGAAAATATATACTCACCTGGTCCCGGTAGACAGAGTTCAGCCGTGGCCGACCGGCAGTTCTCCTGAACTGCTCTGAGTAGTATTCAGCAGCCGGGGATTTAAAATCCCCGCCTGCTGAATGAGCTGCCTCTGATTGGTCACAGCCTCACCAATCAGAGACAGCTCTCACTTACCCATTCATGAATTCATGAATGGGTGAGTGAGTGCTGCCTCTGATTGGCTCAGCGCAGGGACCAATCAGGGGCAGCTCTCAGCTGAATGACAGCTGAGAGCTGCCCCTGATTGGCTCAGCGCGGGGACCAATCAGAGGCAGCACTCACCCATTCATGAATTCATGAATGGGTGTGAGTGAGAGCTGCCTCTGATTGGTGAGGCTGTGACCATTTAGAGGCAGCTCATTCAGTAGGCGGGGATTTTAAATCTCCGGCTGCTGAATACTACTCAGAGCAGTTCAGGAGAACTGCCGGCTGACCGCGGCTGAACTCCGTCTGCCGGGACCAGGTGAGTATATATTTTTTTTTTTTGGTTTTTACACATTTCTGGATGAATTTCAGGGAAGGGCTTATATTTTTAAGCCCTTCTCGAAAATTCATCGTGAGATCGCCCGCAGCCCATTGCTTTCAATGGAGCCGGCTGTATTGCCGGCTCCATTGAATTCAATGCGCTGGACAGCTCCGGCCCATTTCTAATGAAATGCGGCTAGGAGCAGTTTTTTCGGGCGATTTTTCAGCCCCGGTCACGCGATTTGCGGATGCGCATCCGTCATGGGATCCGCAAATCGTGGGAAAAAACACCCGTGTGACTAAAGCCTAATACTGTTTTGTTAGATGTGTATGACACACGTACTGTATATGGAATTAAAATATCTACAATCAGGGGTAATAGTAAAGTTTCTAGTGAGGTGAGCTAGGGGATAGGTTAAATACTTGGTGTCCAATTGATTACTGACCAAGCTCCAGAGGTGTCCTGCTGTGTTAGGATGTGAACTGATCAGCTTCACTCTCAAGCTAATTTTTCGGGCTTCTTTCTCCATCCCTGTACTGAAAATGCAGAACTGTATTTCATTATATTTCGAGTACATTCACGCCTTCCATCATATTTGATGAAAAAAACAATGTTGCAGCACAATATATTTCCAGTGAAAGTAATGTACATCTTGGTCAAACCCAATGCACCTCATTGTAAGTCAATAGGGTCCCTTGGGTGCTGGTGGTATCCATCATGGGACAAATACAGCATTGTCTTATAACTTTTAATATTAACAAAAACTATATTTCAGATTTAATGCACTATGCGTCAAGAACATATTCAGTATTATTTCATTTGCCTTCTGCTTCACAAGTTCATATTTTTTATTTAAACAATTCAAATTTAGGCAAGGAACACTCTGGGCAATATGCCATCCAGTTCTAGACACTATCATCTGAGTTCTACAAGAATGATAAATCTCTTCAAGCCATTTTATATGCTGGCCTTAACAGTTTTATTAACCCGATAAGGACCAAGAGCCGTAATTATTCGGCGCATGGTCCTGGACTTTAATCCCATACCATAGTAGAAATATGGCACGGTTTAAAAGCTCCTGCAACCTTTCAAGAGCAAGATTTATATTGTATATAGGGGTTTATATTGTTTTCAAAACTGTCTCACACTGTTCATGTCTATTTCTTCTTTCACTTCCTCTGTGTATCTTATGAGATGTCACCTCAATATTAAATATTCATTGATGTCTTCTCCAAACAAAAGACAGAAACACTTCCTATACAGTGCATCTTTGATTGCACCCTCTCACTCACCAAGTAGTGAAACACCCAGAGAAAGGGTATATTTTCTGTCCCTAACAGAATCTGATGCTATGCCCTGCCATATTAGAGACAATTTTGAAAGAGCCTTCATTTGCAAATCTAAGTTTCCTGCAGGAGCTGACTTCTTTGTGAAGAAAAAGAAATGGGTTTCTCAGGCCTTGTATAGACTACCAGGAGCTCGATCAAATCGCCATAAACGATCTCTATCTTCTACCCTTTACTGCTATACTTTTTGATCACATAAAATGAACTCATTTCTTAACCAAATTGGATGTGTGCAGTGCTTATAATTTAATACAGGTCTAAGAAATTAGTGAGTGGAAGATTGCCCTTAATACCCAATTTAGCCACTGCAGCTACATAGTTATGCCCTTTGGTCCATGCAATGCACCTACTGTGGTTCAGCACTTCATAAATTAAGTTTTTTTATTGATGTCCTTTTACAATATGTACCGTATATACTCGAGTATAAGCTGAGTTTTTCATCACAAAAATTATGCTGAAAAAGCCCCCCTAGGCTTATACTCGAGTGAGGTAAAAAAACAAACCGCAATACTCACCTCCCAGCCAGCATCTGTGTCCCGGGTACGATGGTCTCCCCGGCAGTGTGGCAAGCTGCTTGAGACTTCTCCCTGCTGTCATCTCCCTGCTCGGCTTTGAATTCCCCCGCCGTCAGAGCTGTGTAACTAAGCGCTGTGATTGGATCGAGCGCCAGCCAATCACAGCCAGTGCTCGATCATTCACAGCCATTCAGTGAATGACATCACTGAATGGCTTTGATTGGTTCAGTTTATTGAGCGCCGGCTATGAACATGCAAGTGATGGGACCACAAATCCCATAACTTACATGTTCACTCAAATCTTACTCATCTACTTGAACATTTTCTATATGCTAAACTGGAGAAGTGTTTGAATATCAAGAACTTCCTTTCCTGTGTTTTATAATTTTTCCTGCAAGTCTTCATATGGACATAGAAAAAGTCAATGCACTCAAAAGGTCTCAGCTAGGCACCCTTAAAACACTTCAGAGGTCAATTGGCTTGCGATTATCAAGAATTCATTCAAAATTCTTCACAGCTTGCTCCTCATACCTCTCACCAAGAAAGCGGTTAATACTTACATTTGAGCACCAAGCTTTCTCTCATCCAAACACCTGGGATGCTGCTGGCTGGTGGCAGAAAATATTGCCACTGATCAATCAGGACATGTAACTTATGTGGTGTGGTACTGCAACCTCCATATAGGTCTGTGTTGAAACCATCATATCCTCTGGAACATGCCAGATTATGCGTGCAATATTGCACCTAAACAGATCCACCCAGTCCTCTGACTACCTCTGCTCTAATACTTCCAGCACTCTTCTCTGTACAAGAGCGCTGACTTGTGCATCTTCCTGAGTAACAGCAGACATCTGAGTAGCTGCCTTGTCTTTGGGGGTGCTTGTGCTGGGTCCACATGCTGAACTCCTTGTGCACTGGACTGACTACAGCTTGGGCCTTCATCCGTCCCCTCTAAAGTGTTGGTAGCCGGAGTTGACAACAACCTTAGAACATTTGTTGCTAATATGTCTCCCTCCTCCCGCTCCTCCTGGAGACTCTCCATGTTGTTACAAATCCTGTCTTCAATGAGAAAAAAGCCTGGTTTTCTGTCAGGTATGTGCATGCTGGGACCTGTTGTTCTATGGGTGTGTGCTGCTGGGTGTGGATTTCTCCACCCAGCCAATCTCTACTGGTCTGCTGCCTATGTATACCAGTTCCTCTGCATAAAGAAGCTAGTATGACTCGGAACTAGGTGTTATGCATGTTAGTCTGTAGTGTTTCTCTCACCTACCCTGAGGACGGTCTGGATACTTGTTGTCCCTGTCTGTATCTTATGTGGAACCCCTTATCCCTTCCCCTTTTGCAGGTGCGGCCTCCAGGTGTCTGATGTCACGTATGGTCAGATGGGTGATTTCCTGACATGGTTCCCTGTGTGTCAGCGCGGCTAGCTATAGTTTGATATGTGTATGCATAAGAGTTCTGAGTGGAGTCCTGTTCTATGCTGTGGTGTGAACAGCAATGTGTCCTGTGTCTATGCAGGTGGCTGGACATGTGGTGTGAACAGTCCTGTTGAGTGTGCATTGGTGTGAACAGCGATTTTTTTCCATAGGTCTGTGCAGGTGGCCAGACCTGTGCTGTGAACAGTCCTGTTCTGGGTTGCATGCAATTCCTGGTGTGTTAGTTTGAACTGTGTCCTGTCCTGCTTTGAATTGTTTACCATTGCTGGGCTAGCTAGGTCCTTAGGTTCCAGCGTGGGGTCATCCTTATTGGGATGTTCACCCTGCTTGCAGGCAGGTTTCCTGTGGGCATTTGTCTCATTAGAGTAGAGACCACAGGCAACGAGGATCCTTGATGTGTGCTCGCAGGTGCTTAAGTGACCTGGTCAATCCATGAACTAATACCTTGCACTTGTTATAGCAATTCTTTCTGGTTATGTTTGTGGGTATGATGGGTTCGTGCTTTGAGTGTGCAAGGAAGATTGGATGTAACAGTTTCATTTTGCACACTCAACACTAACATAGTAACACATAGTATGTAAGACTGAAAAAAGACATGTCCATCTAGTTCAGCCTATTAACCCCCAATGTTGATCCAGAGCAAGGCAAAAAACAAAACAAAAAAACAATGAGGTAGAATCCAAGTTTCCCCATTTAAGGGAAAAAATTCCTGACTCCAATCTGGCAATCAGAATAATCACTGACCCTTTTGAAGTTATTATTGATTTTAACCCCTTTAGTGACGGCCCCATCGGGAAACTACGTCCTTAGTAAGTGGGCTTTAATCCTAGAGGACATAGTTTTATGCGTCCTCTTAGGATTATTGCCCACTTGCCGGAGGACGTGACAGCTCCATGCTGTCGGTGCCCGCAGGTAGCCAAGAGCATGAAGCTGTCATCCCAGGATGCGGGCAGTCACCCCCTGCATTGTGATCGGCTAGCGCTGATCGCAATAAAGTGCATAAAACAGTGTAAAAAGCTAGATATTCAGCTGCCCTGATGGATCGGATCCATCAGGGCAGCTGAAAATACTCACCCGGCTTGTCCGCGGTGTCCCCCAAATATCTGGTCCTCCCGGACCCGCCGCCGGCATTCTGCGCATGCGTGCCAGACGATGACGTCACACGCATGCGCAGAAGCCCGGGAGCCAGGAGGTGTTACCGGGGACCGCTGTGAGCGGTCCCCGGGCCCGTGATCGCCGCTATCCATTGGATAGCAGCGATCGTGAAAAAGTTACAAAAAAGGTAAAGTTTCACCTCCCCTCATGGATGGGATCCATGAAGGGAGGTGAAAATACTCACCTCGGTCCTCCCCGATGTCCCGGGACCCGAAATCCCCATCTGCGCATTTAAAATCCCTTTGCTCCTGGCTGCCATGTGTAGCCAGGAGCAGAGAGATTTCACCGGAGACATGATCACTGTTATCCAATGGATAACAGTGATCATGTAGAGTTAAAAAAAAGTGTAAAAAGTAAAAAAAAAAGATTAAAAAAGCTTGCGTTTCATCTCCCCCCACGGATCATATCCATGAGAGAGGATGAAATGACGTACCTAAGGCCCACGGATTTGTCCACGGACCCTACCCCAGCTTCTGCGCACGCGCCCGTTGCCAAAGTGGCAGGCGCATGCGCAAAAGCTGTGCAAATTTAAAATCTCCCTGCTCCTGGCTACAAAACTTAGCCGAGAGTCTGGAGATTTCACGGAGAGCCGCAATGAGCGGTTCCTGGTCAGTGTTCGCCGTTATCCAATGGATAATGGCAATCACGTAAAAGTAAAAAAAAGGTGAAGGTTCATCTCCCCTCACCGATGCGATCGATGAGATGAGATGAAACTTTTTACCAGAGGCCTCCGTATTTGCACCCCAACGCGATCTTCCTCTGTGAACTTTCCCGGATTCTGCACATGCAACCGTCGGAAAAACATCGGACACGTGCGCAGGAGTCGGGGAGCCCAGGAAACTTAAACTCTCCTTACTCCCAGCGACCAATGGTCGCCGAGAGCCTGGAACAGTGACCGGTGGCCTCGTTGAGCGGTCCCCGGTCACGTGATAAAAAGGTAGCGATCTACCTTTGGCCGGTCTCACATGACCGGATAGGAATTACGGATTCCGCATGCGTCTGATCCACGGTAATATGCAGATCAATCACATTGGATTACACAAGTCCGCTCACATTAGCGGGTCGGAATTGCGTAATCCACTCGCAGAAAAGAGAACGCAGCAGGTTCTATTTTACTGCGGATATCCGCAACATAGAGCCCATTGTGCTCCATGGTCGCTGAGATACCCGCAGCCCATACGCAACTACTTTGTATATGGGCTGCGGGTACCCGCGTCATCGCTAAGCGACGGTGTGGGAAATATAAACAACAACAAAAAAAATATACTGCGCATGACCGCCTGTGTGATTAGGCAGTTATGCGCAGTACATTACGCAGCCGTACGCAGGGTCACAGCTGGGATCCGCTGCGGGCCTCTGCAAGCACATTCCACATACGGCCGCATGAGCCCGGCGTTATTCAGACCGCTACCTGTAATACGCAATTTACAAGAAGCCCCGGGAACGTTCGCCTTCCTGCAGTTCCAGGAACAGCTTGTTGAGCGTCTTCTGTGTGAGACCGCCACACCTCCGTAAGCTTACGGAGACTCACAGAGCGCCACTTTTTACACCCCATACCCACTACTGAGGTCACAAAATACCCCCAAAAAGCATGAGAGGAGGGGGGATACCCGGTTTTATTGCCCCATGTACCCATCCCAACCAGCCTCCGTAATTACCACTGTCTTTGGAAATACTACACAGTTCACATTATTACTTTTATCTAAGATTTGGGGAATGCCGAAAAGGGCACGGAGGGGGAATTTTTTTAAGGTGTCAATTTTTATTCCGTACAAGTGGGCAATGGGTCCTGGAATGTATTCAGTTGTGCTCTGCAATCCAACGGGTGTTCCCTCCATTATAGGCCTTGCCATGGGCCCTGTAAGTAGATTACGGCCACAATGGGTATGTTTTTGAACACGGGACAAACGGGGGTATCCATTTTGAGGGTGAATGTCTTCATTTCTATCTACACTGTACAAAAAAAACTGTTTTTAAATTGACAAAGTTGCCAAGAAAATGAAAATCGTAATTTTTTTCTTCTGCTTTGCTTAGATTTATTCAAATACTGTGGGGTCAAAATGCGCAGTACACCCCTAGATGAATTCGTTAAGGGGTCTAGTTTTTAAAATGGGGTCATTTGTGGGTGTTCTTTATCATTTTGGACGCTCAATGGCTCTATAAGTGGGCAATGGGGCCTGGAATTTATTCCGTTGTACCCTGAAATCCAACGGGTGCTCCTTCCATTATAGGCCTAGCCATGTGGCCTTTATGTAGATTAGGGCAACAAGGGGTATGGTTCTGAACATGGGACAAACAGGGGTATCCATTTTGGGGTGAAAGTCTTCATTCCTATGTGTGCTGTACAAAAAAACAGTTTTTGAATTAATACAAATGCCAAAAAAATGAAAATTGTAATTTTTTCCCTACTGCTTTGCTTAGATTTATTCAAAAATTGTAGTGTAAAAATACACAGTACACCCCTAGATATATTCATTAGGGGGTCTAGTTTTCAAAATAGGATCATTTGTGGGGGTTCTCTGTCGTTTTGGCTGCTCAAGGGCTCTACAAGTGGGCAATGGGGCCTAAATCACCTTCATGCTAAATTTCTGTTCTGAAAGCCAACGACTACTCCTTTCATTTTGGGCCACGTTGTGCATCCAGACAAAAGATTAGGGCCACAATGGGTATGTATCTGAACACGGGACAAACAGGGGTATCTATTTTGGGGTGCTAGTCTTAATTCATGTGTGTGCTGTACAACAAAAGCAGTTTTTAAAATGACAATTGCCAAAACACGAAAAATCACATTTTCTTCCTTTTGCTTTGCTTGAATTCATTCAAAAACTGTGGGGTCAAAATGGGCAGTACACCCCTAGATAAATTCGATAAGGGGTCTAGTTTTCAAAATGGGGTCATTTGTGGGGGTTCTCTTTGGTTTTGGCCGCTCAAGAGCTCTACAAAAGTGCTATGGGGCCTAAAACGCCTTCAAGCAAAATTTATGTTCTGAAAGACACCGACTGCTCCTTTCATTTTGGGTCCCGTTGTGCATCCAGACATAAGATTAGGGCCACAATGGGTATGTTTCTGAACACAGGAGAAATGGGGATATCCATTTTGGGGTGTAAATCCTCATTTTCATGGGCACTATAGGAAAAAAAATTATCTTTAAAATGACAGATTTGCAAAAATATGAACTTGTATTTTTTCTCCTCTAAATTGAATTAATTCCTGAAAAAAACTGGTGGGGCCAAAATACTCATGACACCCCTCAGTGAATACATTAAGGGGTGTAGTTTTTAAAATGGGGTTATTTGTGGGGGTATCTATTATTCTGACACTCATGAGCCTTTGCAAACTTGGCTTGGTGCAGGAAAACAAAATGTTCCTCAAAATGCTAAAAAGTAATGTTAAATTTGTACGTCCTCTAAATGGTTAAAAACAAACTCAAAAGTTTTTCAAGTGTGCATTCAGAATAAAGTAAACAGATGGAAATACATATCTTATCAAAAATTTGTACAGTATGTTTGGACATATTTGAGATATTACGGTTGAAAATGTGAATTTTTTTTTCCAATATTGGTACTTTTAATAAATATACACAAATGATATCGGTCTCTTTTTACAACCTAAATGAAGTACAACATGTGGCAAAAAAACAATGTCAGAATCACTTGGATATGTAAAGCCTTTACGGAGTTATGCTACGTTGAAGGACGCATGTCAGATTTCCAAAATTTGGCTCCATCACTAAGGCGCAAACAGGCTTCGTCACTAAGGGGTTAACATATAGTATTGTATCACTCTAGAAAGACGTTCAGGCCCATCTTAAACTCTTTTATCAAATTTTCTATCACCACATACTCAGGTAGAGAGTTCCATAGTCTCACTGCCCTTACAGTAAAGAACCCCCTTGTATGTCAGTGTAGAAACCTTTTTTCCTCTAGACATAGAGGATGCTCCCTTGTTTCAGTCACAGTCCTGGATATAAACAGATGATGGCAGAGGTCTCTGTATTGTTCCCTGATGTATTTATACATAGTTATGTCGAGCCTCAGCCATCTTTTTTCCAAACTAAATAGTCCCTGTTTTGAAAACCTCTCTGGGTATTGTAGTCCACTTATTCCATTTATTACTTAAGTTGCTGGCCTGGGTATTTGCACAAGCTCTGATATGTCCTTCTTGAATACTGGTGCCCAAAACATAGTTTTCCATGTGTGGTCTGCCAGTGGCTTGTAAAGAGGAAGAACAATGTTCGCGTCATGTGTCTCTAGACCTCTTATAATGCATCCCATGATCCTATTTGCCTTGGCCGCAGCTGCCTGACACTCGTTGCTCCTGTTAAGCTTACAGTTAACTTAAACCACCAAGTCCTTTTCCATGTCAGTGTCTTCCAGTGGTTTCCATTTAGTGTGTAATGGTGACATGTATTTCCCTGCCCACATGCATAACTTTACAATCATCAGTGTTAAACCTTATTTGCCACTTTTCTGCCTCAACTTATTCAGATTCTCTTGCAATTTGTTTGCGTCCTCTCGTGTTAGTTTCTTTCCATAGTTTTGTGTCATCTGCAAACATTGATAGTATACTGTGCAATCCCTCTACCAGGTCATTAATAAATATATAAAAAAAAAATAGGGCCCAAATATGACCCCTGTGGAACCCTGCTAGTAACGGTGACCCAATCAGAGTAAGTACCATTAATAACCACCCTCTGCTTTCTATGACAGAGCCAGTTACTTACCCCCTTACACACATTCTCACCCAGACCAAGCATTCTCATTTTATTTACCAACATTTTATGCGGCACAGTATCAAACGCTTTGGAAAAATCCAAATACACAAGATCCAGCGATTCTCCACAGTGCACTTCCTACACTGTGGACTTCTGACATGTCATACAGACGTGACAAAAGTTTTAAACAGTGGTGGTGCTTCAGAAACAAATTGTTCACTACCATGGGTCTCCAAAAACATCTTTTAGCTGTTTATCTGCTTATTTTTTATACTGACCCCACATTGTGAAAACACGTTCTTTGCCGTCGACCACTGATAGAAGTATCATAAAAAAACCAAGAGATGGCCAAGGGGTAACAGCACCGTAGCCTCGTTATTGTATTGAACTGCACATGTCTGAGCAGCAGGAATCCCCACTGCCTTTAACACGTCTCTATGACAGGCGTAAATGTTTATTTATTGCAAGTAGTCATATTTTCTAGCAGGTTTGCTATGTAAAATCTTACTTACGGATACAAGTCCATGGTTGGCTCAGGGTTCATCATCTGGTGGAGATATACGTAATGTTTCTTTCGTTTTCCTCTGGTTCTACTCCTCCCCTTAGCTGTGTACTCACGCCAGAATTGGTCCTGTGATAGGCACCACTTGGTTTTCAGTTCATCCACTGCAACATAACAAACAAAATCAGACATGTATATTTTTTTACATTGCTTCTTATTTTTGTGTGTAAAATATTGTATGTAGGCTCTGTTCACGGCAGCATCCGGCTCACAACCTATCTGGGTTTTTTTTGTTGCAGAAAATCAAAAATAAAATCTGTAAAAAAAAGTTTGCTTTTCCCCCTCAAAATGGCCAAAATCATAGTTGCTTTGGGATCTTATGCGTGTAGAAGATGCTGCGATCTTTTTTTATGCATGTGACAGTCACATTAAACATATGTAGTTGAAAGTGGAACAATGAAGAGCAATACACCTTTATTACTGGCTATTACGTGTATAACCTGCGTAAACATGTCACACGTAATACTTTGCAAAATTATGTTCATGTGATCTCGGCCTTACCGCTCAAACAGACAAATGTGTTTTTTCCTAGTTATGCAGCCATTATATTCACGGACCCATAACGGCTCAGAACAATACCCCTGATTTCAATGGTTTCATTTTCACTATTGGGTTTCTGGTCTGTTAATTGTACGGGCAAGAAGAGATAGGACTTGACCTATCTTTTCCGCACATAGTCTTAACCTATCTTCTCGCTATTTTCTTCAAACTCCTATGCTATAGCAGAGAGGTTGAATGGCCAGGGAGCAAAGAAGAACAAAACTCATTCATGAGCAACTACACTCCGTAACGGCAAGTCTGAAACTGCCCCCAGGTACATCAATTGACATATATATTTACACACAGACACTTATATACATACATACTCTTATACAGCCACATACTGTAAATGCACACATGGGAAAACATTTGGTGCACAAGCTTAGAGACTCTTGTAGGACCGAAATGAGATATTTTGTGTTTTTCTGTCTCCTTTTCTGTCTTTTTACTGTGTAGCAGAGGATAGAGGAACAATTATTCCTACCCAGCAGGAGGGGAACTAAATATTAGGGTTGACTACATGCTGGGCGAGTAGGGGGTGTGGAGTAGAGTGTGGTTCCCTGTGCAGTAGGTCATACTACTTTCCTGATATTCTATTCTAAAGTAATGTGGTTTTTACACAAAGTACATTTCAGCAATGCTATAACATCTCTGGTGCCTGGAAAGGTATATAAGGCTGTTGCCACCTGTAAGGCCACATTTAGGAAGCCTAATAGCCACATATGGCTCTCGTTCCAGTGGTTGCGGGAAACATACTTATATCTACTGATATGTGGATCCATGCCAATTACATAATTAGCTTGAGGATTTAAAGGTGTCAGGGCTCGAACACCGGTCAGCAGCTGCTCTCTCCACTGATCCATCCAGACAGCTCTCCTTAGCCTTGTGTTCTGTGCTCCTGATCCAGTCCCACCCTACTTGCTAATATGAGACTACTGGAAATCCTGTCCTAGGATAGAGACTGCAATATATATATGTATCTCCAGGCTCAGGAAAACTATTCTGTGGAATTAGGAATAATAGTTATAATGTAAAGGTGTCCACTATTTTGAATACCGGAAAGACCCAGAGAAATTCAACATGGAGGTACCTTCGTTGTTTTATTCTCTCTGCTTCCAAAGCTTGCCCCTCCTCTTTGCTATTATGTATTCAAGGACGTTGTAGCGTCTTGCAGCATTGATAGGTGGCGCAGGCATAGTAGCCGTGCAGGAAGTCTTCAAGTCATTTGCAGCAGAGAAGGAGGAGAGGAGCTAGATCACAGCTGTGGAACACAATAATCACTCAAGGAAACTGCAGGAAGGGCCAGGCTTTTATAGTATGTCCAATTAGCAAGTAGGGTGGAGCCAAAACAAGAACTGTATCAGGAGCACAGACACAAGCCTAAGGTTCAGCAGGAGAGCTGTCCAGATGGCTGGATGGCTCAGCAGAGAGAGCTGCTTTCTGGTGTGCAGGAGGTCCAGGGTTCAAGAACTGACAAAAGGATTAATTGACCGTTACACCTTTATTGAGTACATTGTTGTATGTATGTGTTTTGAGTACTTGTTATTCTGTCCTCTGTTTCTTACCATTTAATTTATCATATCTATGACCTGAATCTCAACTTTGGACTAGACTGCTCCATTAGGCCTTAGTCACACGGGCATTTTTTCGCGCGATTTGCGGATCGCATGACGGATGCGCATCTGCAAATCGCGTGACCGGGGCCCAAAAATCGCCCGAAAATCTGCTCCTAGCCGCGTTTCATTAGAAACGGGCTGGAGCTGTCCAGCGCATTGCATTCAATGGAGCCGGCAATACAGCCGGCTCCATTGAAAGCAATGCGCTGCGGGTGAGCGCGGAATGAATTGTCGGGAAGGGCTTAAATATATAAGCCCTTCCCTGCAATTCATCCAGAAATGTGTAAAAAAAAATATATATATATATACTCACCTTGTCCCGGCAGATGGAGTTCAGCGCGGCCGGCCTGCAGTGGGTGTGAAGGGGGTGTGAGTCAGACCTGCCCCTGATTGGCTCAGCGCTGAGCCAATCAGAGGCAGGTCTGTCTCACACCCATTCATGAATTCATGAATGGGTGTGAGTGAGACCTGCCTCTGATTGGCTCAGCGCTGAGCCAATCAGGGGCAGGTCTGACTCACACCCCCTTCACACCCACTGCAGGCCGGCCGCGCTGAACTCCGTCTGTCGGGACAAGGTGAGTATATATATATATATATATATATTTTTTTTTTACACATTTCTGGATGAATTGCAGGGAAGGGCTTATATATTTAAGCCCTTCGCGACAATTCATCCCGCGCACGCCGGCAGCCCATTGCTTTCAATGGAGCCGGCTGTATTGCCGGCTCCATTGAATTTAATGGGCAAACATCGTTCTTCTCTGCCACAGCTGTTACAGCTGTGGCAGAGAAGAATGATTTGTCTTCTATATGTTCTTAATGGGGTCGGCGCTGCTGCCGCCGGCCCCATTGAGCGCATATAGAGAAGAGAACAGGAATCGCAGATCGCAGATAGGTGCGATCTGCGATTTCTATTCTATAATTTATCGGACGAGCGCATAAAAAGCGCTCATGTGTCTGATACCATTGCAAAGCAATGGTTTTAAAAAATTGCCGGACGCATGCGCAAGCTTAAATTGCGCATAAAAACGCCCGTCTGACTCAGGCCTCACTGTGATTTCTAGACTTGCTTTATTATATTCCATAGAGGTGAGTGTATTTGCACATGCACCCATCTGAAGCCGTCCTCAGTTGAAATGTCTGTAGATAGTTTTTTTTCATAAAAAAAATGTCTGCATGATCTCGATATTTGTCATGTTAGATCTCCAAAATCTATACCTAAGGGCGCATGTTCACGGATGTGTTTTCATTGCGTATTATGCACGTGATGTATGGCCGTGTGACATGAGGTGAATGGAGTCAATGAAATATAAATGGACTTTCATTGATCCATTCACATAAGCGTGTAAATACTGTGTGTCAATACGCATGAAAAATAGATTGCAGCATGTTCTATCTCTCGGCATACCATGCAGCGCAAGGCCTATACTTTTGCATGGGCAGCGTACGCAACACTGTTCATACACAATACAGTACATATGGACGGTGATTCATACACAACCCCGCTATAAAAAAAAATGACAGTCACACTGCGCATGACCACGTGCATGGGATACGTGGTCATGCACAGTTCACTCGCTGCCCATGAGCTCACTGCCGGCAGAGGCGGCATTACAAACACCGGTAAAATGCTATGGGACACCCGCAGCATTTTACTCATACGCCCGTGGACCTGAGCCCTAACTCCAGTATTTACATATTCCTTAGTTTCAACAAAACTATTTATATATTTTAGGGCTTATTCATTCGGGCGTATATCGGCCAGGTTTTTACACCCCGGACGATATACGCTGACCCTCAGATGCATTGGTTTACAATGTATCAGTGCACAGGGGTGTATTGCCCGGTCGGGCACCTTCACGTTGGTAGCGGCAGCTGCATTAACTCCTATGGGTGCCAATAACAGCTGCAAAAGAAGGGAGGTGGAAGGAAATTTAGCAGGGTGACTGTTAAACTCTGTCCCCCTTCTCTTCTCCTCTCCACCCCTTGCTGCTGTTTGCAATGGAAGGTGTGGCAAACAGCGGCAAGGGGCGGAGTGGGGCAGGAGCTCAGCACACTAGCTCCCGCCCCATCCCACCTCCTCCCCTTGCAGAGAGCCAGCGAGGGGGAGGGAAGGGGAAGACAGGTCGACGGCATATACGCCGCCCTGTGCATCACACGGTAGCGTATATTGACTGGCCATTTCACAGCCGGCTGATATATGCTTGTGTGAATAAGCCCTTATGCAAAGACTTACACTGCACTGTTTCCTATTTACTATATCCTGTTCACTAATATTTTCTATATGAATGCAAAATACTTATGACCCAAATTTCATATACACCAAGCAAAAAATTACATTTTGAAGTTTTTTTTCTGCAAATTAAAGTTATATTCTGATAAAAAAAACATCAAAGAGTTGAGAAAAAAGAACCATTCACATGTGATCATGATATCTGTTTAATTGAAATCCAAAATAATAAAGTGATAGCACTGATATTATGAATTAAACAAATGCAGAATCATTTGGCACCTGACATCAAGATGGTTAGTGTCAGTTTTGAAGCGGTAATTACAGCCTGGAACAGTGAAATATTTATTAACTTATCAAATTAAAACACCTTTTGACATGTCAGGGTTTGTGGGTAAATGCAGTTTCTCTTTTGCGATGGTAATTTGTATGATTTATGTATCCTATAAAGCTATACTGCATGCCAAAAAGCTGCCTGAAATAATTTAATTTAAAAAGTATGAGCAACATGTATCTCTGGCCAAAATAGCAGAGCCCTGAGGGCAGCAGACTCTGAGAAGAGAGAAGTCTTCTTATGTGTTTACTTCACAGCTTGTTACTTCTCACCTGGTGAAATGACTCTCAGTTTCCACATAATAAACTCATTTATGTAGCTTTGTTTTGGCTAATCACATTTTTTCATTTTTTTTCTTCCTCTATCTTTTTTCTCTGAGCAGACAGGTGTCATTTGCTGTGGCACATTGCTTCAAGGTAAATGAAATGCAATAACAATATTAGCTGTTACATGCATAGTAGTAAAATACAGCCTTTTTTTCTTGATACGGAGGGTAGCTACATACGATCTGGGACCACAAATGTCTAGATACATGTGTAGATATAGCTTATAAGTGTTTATTCCAACTAGCATACAGCTGCTTTGAATGTGTTAACCGTCAACAGGAAACCATGGCTCCATGCATTATAATTTGGGGTGAAACCACATAGTGATTTTTGACTGCGCAGGACATCGTATCTCCCGCATGCTGTTATGCACAGTCCTCCTGGTTCCCTTTTTATTTTTAATTTCCCACTTTGCCGCTTAGCTATGTTGCATATAAATGATGCACATACTTATGTACACAACGCTTAATAGGTACTAATGATGAGCGAGTATACTCGCTAAGGCACTACTCGTCCGAGTAATGTGCCTTAGACGAGTATCTCCCTGCTCGTCCCGAAAGATTCGGGAGCCGCCGCGGAGCGGGGAGCTGCGGGGGAGAGGGGGAGGAACGGAGGGGAGATCTCTCTCTCCCTCTCTCCCGCCCGCTCTCCCCTGCTCCCCGCCGCGACTCACCTGTCAGCCGCAGCGGTCCCCGAATCTTTAGGGACGAGCAGGGAGATACTCGTCTAAGGCACATTACTCGGACGAGTAGTGCCTTAGCGAGTATACTCGCTCATCCTTAATAGGTACTCATAGAGAAAAATAGGGCTCTATCGCACGTTATATACGGTAAAATAGAACATGCCGCGTTCCTTTTTACTTGCGTATTATACGCAATGATAAAACGCTAGTGCGAGTGTAACGGTGAAAATGAATGTATTTGAATTGCCACAATGTAACACGTATTATACGCATGTTCATCGTGCACATAAAACAATTCAAATATGCTCGTCAGAGACTGGCCTAAGAGTGTAAATTACATTTCCTTCTTATAACAGAAGTTGGCATCATCACAAGCTTTAAAAATCAGTGTCCTACATAAGGCCCAATGTCCACAGGCTGATCTGATTTGCGGAATCTGCAAATCAAGCCGCCCATAGGGAAGCATACGTTTCCGTACATTAATTAAAGCATGGGGATTTGTATTTCAGAGCTTTTGGTCCGGAAAACAAATCGCAGCATGCTCTATTTCAGCGTGGTTTGCACATGGACAACTTCCTTTGAAGTCAACGGAAGCAGTCCGATCCACGCCTGTCTGCAATTGAAGCCAACGCTTCCGCACACATCCGCGGTGAAGAAAATAGAAGACCCGTACAGGCACACAGAAGACCCGTACGGGTAAGCAGTGTATTTTGCTGCGGGAGCCTGCATGCGCAATCCAATCCGCCCGTGGACATTGAGCCTTTGTGTAATTTAAACCATTTATACATTTGCTCACTAAAAAGGTGATCATTTAATTAGTTGTTCATGATTAGAAAACATGGTTTTATTTTTCTACAAATGGCTCAAAGTATTTGGGACTGTATCTGGTATTGTAGCTTGTTTCCTTTCAAGTAAAAGGACTGAACTGCAGTGTCAAGCACAGCCAATATATAAGAGTAGCACTGTTTGGGGGAAAAAAGGGAGATTTTTAGAATCTTGTTCAACCCACTTCAAAATACTTCACATTAGTAAATCGAATAGCATCTCTTCTTTCATGTTTATTAGCCTCCTTAAAATTACAGGCGTGCATGTACAATTTGCATAATTCAAGACAATTGTCTGCTTAAGTAATATACACCTATGAATCTACCGTACTGGCTGTCAGTACTTTTCCCACCCCATTACTGCACAGCCTTGCAGCCGCACAGATGTGGAAACTTTCTACATTAATTAATTTGGTTCAGAATTATTTTTAGCCAGCTGGCAAGAACCAGTAACACTCAGACGGGATTGCAGCCAAGTTAATAAGCTCTTTCATAACACCACTGAGTCAACATGCAAGTTCTGTGATGAAGTTAATTTATAACAAAGAGATCAGGTGCAATGATAGATAGATAGATAGATAGATAGATAGATAGATAGATAGATAGATAGATAGATAGATAGATAGATAGATAGATAGATAGATAGATAGATAGATAGATAGATAGATAGATAGATGGATGGATGGATGGATGGATGGATGGATAGATAGATAGAGAGATAAATGGCAGATTACATTGCAACAATAGGGAGGCAAAAGTATTGTAGGTTGTGTTGTAAAACATGGCCATGAAAAACACAACGCAAAAAGATACATAGATTTACATTAGCTCCTTAATATGGTTCACAAAACATGGACTAAATATGGGATAAAAATACACTCCTAAGGGCGCCTACCCACTGGCGTTGCCGATTTTCGTGCGTGAAAAACGCAGCGTTTTTCGCGCGTTTTCCGCACGTTTTCCGTGGTGTTTTTCGTGGCGTTTTTTGTAAATTTCCATTGACAATCATGGGTGCATTAGGAGAAAAATAAGGAGACATAAGCAACTGACAGTTCCTATGTGAAAAATTGCAACGAAACGAAAAAAAAAACCCAAATGGACAAGAACACATTCTATGCTAACTGCTCTTCAGAAAAAACGCAAAACGCAATTTAGCATCGCAGGAAAAAAAATCGCCAGTGGGTAGGCACCCTAATTTTTTTTCCTGCGATGCTAAATTGCGTTTTGCGTTTTTTCTGAAGAGCAATTAGCATAGAATGTGTTCTTGTCCATTTGGGTTTTTTTTATTCGTTTCGTTGCAATTTTTCACATAGGAACTGTCAGTTGCATATGTCTCCTTATTTTTCTCTTAATGCACCCATGATTGTCAATGGAAATTAACGAAAAACGCCGCGAAAAACGCTGCGTTTTTCACGCACGAAAATCGGCAACGCCGATATATAATATATCCCAAGGACTTCAATGACTTATTGAATGGTTAAACAAATATGACATAGATATTGTACATCCTTGATTGTGAACTACTCTATCTCTTAGAGCTCGTTTTTTAATATCTGGAACCTACAAAAATTCTTTCAGAGTGGGTTTTTGCTCCCCCCAAAGTATCGATGAATTTCTGTAAAATGAATAATTTGGCTGCTCAGGCTAATGAATGTTCCATTTTAGATTTGTTTTTACTTGCATTCTTTAACCCCTTAGTGACCAAGTTTTTTTTTTTTGTTTTTCCATTTTCACTTTTCCCTCCCCCCTTTTAAAAAATTGTAACTCGGGGGTGTGGCCTGGACGACTCTAATGGCGGGTGCTTCTTGTTGAGCTCCGAGTAGAGGATCACCCCAAGCAACAGCAAAGCGACATAGAAGAGCCAGGAGATTCTAAAAACGTACTTGAAAGGCATCGGAGAGGCTGTAGCTCGCACAGATGAGCAGAAGAAGGCAGACCAGAACAGGACCGAGATGCCTGACAGATTTCTTCCAGGCACGCGGCACGGAGGGGGAGCCTTCAATGGAGGACAACACAGCCTGCACAGTGAGTAATGAGGAGATCGGAGCGACAGGCGGGGGAGACCCCGCAGCAGGAGGGGAAGAAGAGCGGGCTTCCTTACAGTCACCCATGGAGATCCCAGTAAATCAAATAACCCATAAATCGCCACTTCACCAAGCAGCCACTGCACAGTATATGCAGGAGAGTGAGACTCCAGCTTCACTGAACACAGGGGAGAAGGAGGGGGGGTCAGTCAGCCCAGCAACATCAGCTTCTCACTCCCCACAGTCTGCATAACACCAGCAGATATCCCAGGATAACATAGCTAGGGGAACTAATGATATGCACTCCCCTAGCACCAGCCCCGAAAAAAGGAGACCAAGGGGGGAAGAACATAGTCAAAACGAGTCCATATTATACAGCAATACCGGGGATACCACTTTAGACCCCATTTTGAATATTGCTTGCTCCAGTCAAGCAGCATCTAAATACTTTATTAGAGACAAGATTAGCGGACAAGAACATGGACACTAGCTCTTCAGACAAACGAAGAGGCCCGACTTTATCATCCTGGATTCAGAAGACAGATATGTTTGATGCCTTTAGATGTCTGAATGCGGGTTCGAAGGAATATACGTTTTATTCACCACGACATATGTCTTTTTCCAGAATCGACATGTTCCTGGTGGACTTCCAAACTCTTAAAAGAATACAGAAAGCAAATATAGGCATAACCTCGTGGTCGGATCATGCCCCAATCACCTTAAAAATTAAACTAGACTCCCAAGTTCCCCTCTGCGGAAATTGGAGAAACAACACGTTTCTAATGAAATTACCAAATTTCCAAAAGAAAATAAAAGGTGTATTGGAGGAATATTTCAAAATCAACGACTCCCCAGGAACATGTCGGTTCATTCTGTGGAATGCACATAAATGTGTGATCAGAGGAGCAATGATTCAACAAGGGTCTATTTACAAATAAGAGAAAGAAAAATTACTCAAAAACACTCTATCAGAACTAGCCACAATAGAAAAAGAACTACAAGACTCACCATCCATCAACACACACAATAAGCTAATACAACTAAGACTCAAAGTTAGGAATATGCGGATAGATAGCCACGAAAAAAACCTGAGACTTTTGAGGTCTACATACTATCTGAGCAACAACAAATTTACAAGGATAATGGCCAATAGGGTTAAACAAAAAAGGGTTAAAACAAAAATCCCATACATAGTAGAACCGTCCTCTGGTAGCAAAATATCCAACCCGCTTGAAATAGCGGAAATTTTTAGGAAATATTATAAGTCACTGTACAATATAAATAAGGAGCCCCACACTACGCATCCCTCGGAAGAAGAGATAAACCATTTTCTGTCCTCCATCCAACTTCCAACACTGAACAAAACCCAATTGGACAAATTAAATGCACCTGTTTCCCCCCAGGAGGTGTCACAAGTTATCAACAAATCCAAAAAAGATAAGGCACCAGGTCCGGACGGTTTCACCTCCGAGTACTACAAAATATTTCAGAAGCAGCTAGCACCCCATATGCGTAATCTATTCAACCAAGCTATGTTAAAAGGACACCTCTCCCAAGAAATGTTACAAGCAAACATAGTGACATTACCAAAACCCGGAAAGGACACCTCTTCCCCTATCAACTATAGGCCAATATCATTGCTCAATAATGATACTAAATATTACGCAAAAATATTAGCCCTACGTCTACTCGAGGTAATTCCTAATTTAATCCATAGCGACCAGTCAGAATTCGTAAAGGGAAGGCAGACGTCGGACGCCACTAGGAGACTAATGGATGTGCTGGGAGAGGTGGAGGCCTGTCGAACGCCTTGTCTATTCCTAACTTTGGATGCCGAGAAGGCGTTCGACAGGATCCACTGGGGTTATGCCTTCTCGGTACTGAAAAAACTGGGCTTCGAAGGAACGATCCTAGGAGCGATTCAAGCTCTATATGGAACCCCCACAGCAAAAATCCTCATTAATGGAGTCATATCGAATACGTTCACAATTACAAATGGAACCCGGCAGGGATGCCCCCTTTCCCCGGCCCTATTTATATTAACCATGGAACCCTTAGCGGAAGCAATCCGTATGGAAGCCAATATTAGAGGAGTCTCATTGTCTGCTAGGCAACATAAAGTAGGTTTATTTGCCGACGACGTCGTCCTGATGCTGACTTCCCCCATGGAATCCCTCAGAACAGCCTACGAGCTCCTGTAAAAATTTGGGAAAATCTCATACTATAAAATCAACCCCTCAAAATCTAAAATATTAACAGTCAATATACATACGGAGTTGCAAACACAACTTAAAAGAGAATTTCCATTCGCGTTAGAATCTAAAGAAATGCACTATTTGGGCATAACAATTACAACACCAATGGGGGATTCGATGGAATCCAACATTACAACCTTGATGGAAGATATTCAGAACAACCTACACAATTACAGCAGAGTAGAGTTTTCTTGGGTCGGGAGAATTGTACTGTACAAGATGTTGGTTCTCCCTAGGATCCTGTATAAATTCCGCACAATAGCTACCAACTGCCCCACCAAACTTCTTAAGAATTTACAAAAACAAATGATGACGTTTATCTGAGGTGGGAAAAGGCCAAGAGTAGCGGCATCAATTAAGTACAGCCCAAGAAGACAAGGTGGCATGGGTGTCCCTAATCTAACTGCATACTATAAAGCGAACATAATCTCCCAGCTGAGAGCTTGGTGCAATCCACAATCAGGGATAAGCTGGCCAAATATCGAACAAGACATAATGGGGAAAAGATCCCTCAAAAACTTACTACTAGCAACGAGCCTAAACCCCACCATAAAACCTATGAAAAACCATACGATTAATACAGCAATAACCATATGGAAGCACCTAATACAATTATCTAGGAATCACAGCCCTAGGAAGCTAGTTCCCCTTCCAATTCGAATCCTGGAATATTGGTCGGACAACCTATGTGTACAAACCTGGTCAAACAAAGGTATTAAATTTATCTCAGATGTTTTAAATGGGAGCGGAGTAGCTATAAAAACATTTAAATCTCTTCAGATAGAATTTGACCTTGCAGACAAGGAATTCCTAACATACTCCCAAATTCGTGGTATTCTAGCATCTTCCACATCTTGGAAGTTACATTTACCATCTTACCTATATAGCTTTATATTCGATCCCCCGCCATACAAATTAAAACTAAAAACTATCTACGAATTTTTTTGTGGAAATGGAGACCAAGAACCAAACCCTCAGAAAAAATACATCTTTTGAATTGGGAGAAAGAGTTGAGCCAATCCTTCTCAATAGAAAAATGGAACATGGCACATCAATGGGCAATCAAGGCATCTTCTAGTGCATCTCTCCTAGAGGTACATAATAAAGTTGGCACAAGATGGTATAGAACCCCAATCAGGCTAGCTGACTTCTTTGCGGAGGTATCTGACAAATGCTGGAGAGATTGTGGAGACCGGGGCTCACTCATTCATATTTTTTGGGGATGCCCTAACATACAGACTATGTGGAGGGAATTTCTTCTTCTACTCAATAATATAACAGGAGTAAACATACCACCCAAACCCGAATTAGCAATTCTACTGCTAGGCATAAACGACATCCCAAGGGAAGTCAGAAAGTTAGTAGCACATGGTCTTCTTTCTATCAAACTATTAATTGCTAAGAATTGGAAAACAAACCGTGTCCCCTCATTAACCGATCTGACCCAGCTTCTCTCAGAACACTGTATCTATGAAAAAATCTTTGCATATAGAAATGACAGGGTCAGCCAATATATGGAAATGTGGGAACCATGGATAGAATGCTCCCAAATAGATAACTTCACACCCCAACAAATAAACACAAATAACACAGAGGCACAAGATTAACCGTTCAAGTGGTCACCACAAGAAAATTCTTGGTTTAAATATATACTTGCTTGGTTAGAGTTCTGGATTCACACTCTGTCATCCTACCCCCCCTTCCCCCTCCCCTCCCCCCTCCCACTCCTTCCCCTACCCCCCGCCCCCCCCCCCCGCCCACATTCCTAGTTGTACCTCCTTTTTTTTTTCCTCCTCATATGCTTTAGTTTACATGTTGAATTAAAGAAAACCGTAAAAATGCAATTATATCTATGCATAATTAAAGTTAATAGTTCATTATAATCCAATTGTTGAATGAAGAAATAACATGTAAGGAAGAGAATTTACCTGCTTGTTATGTAATGATATGCAAAATGTTAATAAAATTTATTGAACATTAAAAAATTGTAACTCCTTTATTTATTCATTGACATAGCTGTATGAGGGTTGTTTTTTTGCTGGACAAGTTGTGTTTTTCAATGGTACTATTTAATGTACCATATAATGTTCGGAAAAAAATCTAAGTGGAGGGAAATGAAAAACAAAATCAAATTCCACCTTCCTTCGGTGCATCTTATTTCTACGGCACACAAACTGCAACAAACATGACATAATAATAACTTAAAGGAGATGTCTCGAGGACGCAGTGAATTTTTTTTTTTGCCCAGTCCCCCCCATTAAGTACACATTACTAAGCCCCCCTGTAAATGACTTTTCTAGCTGGTTCGTACTTACCATTCCAGCGTTTCAGCAACTTATAAAAGTTTCCCCAAGATGGCCGCTGGCTCTTTTCCCGTCCTTCGCTGCAGCCCGACGTGCGCGCTCCCGAGACGCTGCCAGCTGTGTCTCCATGGCAACCAGACGCCCCGCAGCCGCCGACCGGACCCACCGCAGCCGCCGACCAGTCACCCACCGCCAGGCAGCAGGTAACCGGCGCAGCCCCCCCCCCCCCCCATCACAGCGGCAGCCCCCCCCGGCGCAGCGACAGCCCCCCCCCGGCCCAGCGCTAGTTCCCCCGACCTAGCGATAGCCCCCCCCGGCCCAGCGACAGCCCCCCCCGGCCCAGCGACAGCCCCCCCCCCGTCCCAGCGCTAGTTCCCCCGGCCTAGCGACAGCCCCCCCCGGCCCAGCGACAGCCCCCCCCGGCCCAGCGCTAGTTCCCCCGGCGCAGCGACAGCCCCCCCCCCCCCGGCCCAGCGACAGCCCCCCCGGCCCAGCGCTAGTTCCCCCGGCGCAGCGACAGCCCCCCCCCCCGGCCCAGCGACAGCCCCCCCCCGGCCCAGCGCTAGTTCCCCCGGCGCAGCGACAGCCGCCCCATCGCAGCGGCAGCCCCCCCCCCGGCGCAGCCCGGCGCAGCGGCAGCCCCCCCGGCCCATCACTTACCAGGACAGCTGGACGGCGGGACAGCTGGGCGGCTTCTCCGGACAGCTCGGCAGCTCTGCACCTTCCTCTAACAGAGGAAGGTACAGAATGGCCGCTCCAGCGCGCTCCCGAGCAGTGACAGCTCGTCTGCGCATGCGCAGAAGAGCTGTAGCGGGGAGCACACTGAAGCGGCTCGTGCTGAATGGAGAAGACCGGACTGCGCAAGCGCGTCTAAAAAAGCAAGCTGCCGGCGAATTTAGACGGAACCATGGAGACGAGGATGCTAGCAACGGAGCAGGTAAGTGGAATAACTTCTGTATGGCTCATATTTAATGCACGATGTATATTACAAAGTGCATTAATATGGCCATACGGAAGTGTATAACCCCACTTTGTTTCGCGAGACCACCCCTTTAATTCTATGAGTCAGTATGATTGCTATGATGCCAAACTTATATAGTTGTTTTTTGCTGAACTATTTTTTCTTCTGTGCGCAATAGCTTTTTTATTTTTCGATCAACGTAGTTGTGCAAAGGCTAATTTTTTGTCTGACATCCTGTGGTTTGCATTTTGGAATATATGACTTTTTGATTGCATTTTTTGTTGGAGACAGAGTGACCAAAAAAGCGCATTTCTAGCGTTCTTTATTTTTTTTTATGATGACGTTCATTTTGCGGGGTAAATAATGCATTACTTTGATAGATTGGACTTTTATGGAAGCAGCGATGTCAAATATGTATGCCAGAATTGATAACGGCATTTAAAGGGTTAACAGCTCCGATGAGCCACACAGCTTATCGGAGCTGTTGTCGCCGAGTGTTGGCTGTAAGAAACAGGTGGTGCCCGTGATGTATGGATGTAGATCGCTTCACGATCCTCCTCCATACATACCCCGATGCTACAGGCCGTCAAAAGGTGTATCGGCGGTCGTTCAGTGGTTAAAGAGGGAATGAATCGTGTGGGACAAAGATTTTATTTGAGTAAACAAATAAATTATAGGATACTATAGTATGAACACATATAAAATGATTACTTGCATTCAACAAATCTGTTTACCATAGAATTGTTTTAACTAACACTTTCACTGCTAGAAATTTATGTTGTATTTTCATGTTTGTTATTTTTCTATGCATCAATTCAAGGAAAATTCTACAAACAGCCTGATTTGTGCAGTGGACTGTTTTGGTACTACAGCCTCAGTCCCATTTACTTCAATAGGATTCAACCTGCAGTACCAATGTGGGTGACTGTGCAATGTATGGAGCTGTCTGAAAACAGCTAAGAGTGAGAGAACCCCTTTAACCCCTTCCCGCTCCAGAGCGTAAGTTTACATCCTGGCAGCGGGGTGCTTACGTTATAAACTTACGTCCTGGGGATAGTGCAAGATCATAATCGGAGATGCACCCCCCACTGTTAACTCCTTCCCTGACGTGATCTATGTGGATCACGACATGGGAAGGATTCACAGAGGGAGCACGCTCCCTCTGTAATGCTTTCGGGCTCTCACGATATACCGGCGTCCTGTATTGCCATTGCCTATGATCGCTGTAGTAAGCGATAAGGCATTGCAGGAGAGAAGTCCTGCAATACCTTATCACAGCGATCATCGGTGGTATGGTGTAAGTCCCCCAGAGGGACACAGATAGTGTAAAAAAAAAGATCAAAATAATGTGCAAAAAGTAAAAATGTAAAATAAAATGTAAAAAAAAAAACTTTTTAGGTGCTTTTTCTCATATTAGCATAAAAAATTAAGATCCCACATATTTGGTATCATCGTTTCCATAACAATGTGTACAATAAATGGCACATTCTTTTTTTATTCTGTACCGCAAAAAACGCTAAAAAAATAAGGCAAAATGCTAATTTTTAGCTTTTCGCCTACCAAAAAATGCAATGAAAGTGATCAAAAAAGCTGTATGTACCTCAAAATGGTACCAATAAAAACTACAGCTCATCTTACAAAAAATAAGCCCTCACACAGCTCTGTACATAGAAAAATAAAAAAAAAACTTACAGGACGTTGAATGCAGCAATTTAGAAAAAAAAAAGATTTCCAACAACAGGATTTTTATTTTGCAGAAAAGTGGAAAAACCTAAAAAAATAAGAGTTTTGGTATTGTGTCATTTATGCTGCAAAAAAAAACGCTGTAAAAAAAGCCCCAAAACAGACTGAATTGATGCGTTTTCTCTCCCTATTATAAAAATAATCATAAAAGTTTTACAATATAGTCTATATACCCAGAAATGCCACCATCAAGAACTACAGTTCACCACACAAATAACAAGCCCTTATACGGCCATGTCAACGGAGAAATAAAAACGTTATGGCTTTTGAAAATCTGCCGAAAATCGTTGCGTCCTTAAGCCCAAAATAGGTCCTTAAGGGGTTAAATAAACTGATGTAAAAAGTTAGGGTATATTCTGTGCCAAATCCACATCCCATTCATTTGAATGGTAATTTGCATCACTCTGTTCGCGATCGAAATGTGGATTTTTCTGCAATGGATCTGAAATCTTTGTTACAGAAAATACAAGAAGTGACATATTACTTCTTAACATGGATTCACATCAGACATAATGCAGTTGGGCTTTGCCCATTCACGAAGGCTAAATCCACAGCAAAATGCGTGGCATAAATACAAAGCCTAGTCATGGATTTCTGCCAGTTTTACAGGCAGAATCCACATGAAAAATCTACGTCAGATTCCACCACGACAATATACTCTTACTGTTACAGCTGTAAATCGTAGAACTGGAGGATGGGAGTGGCTCTTAGCTTATGAATAACTGGATGTCACTTAGCTGTCATTTATTTTAATATTTTATATAGCATTTATAACATCTCTGTGTCTTTCTCACTTCTTAACCTTATTCACATTCTCAGTATAACTTGTATCACAATAAACATTGTTTATTGTAACAAAAACACATTGCCACACCTGATAATTCTGTGAGCAGTGAGGTAAGTGAGAAGTGGTGGATGGGACCAGGGGCGTAACTATAGTGGGTGCAGGGCATGCGGTCGCACCCGGACCCAGGAGCTTTAGGGGGCCCATAAGGCCTCTCTTCTCCAATACTATTAATAAAACATTATAATTAGGGGCCCTGCTACACATTTTGCATTGGGGCCCAGGAGCTTTAAAGGGGTTGTCCCGCGAAAGCAAGTGGGGTTCAGCACTTCTGTATGGCCATATTAATGCACTTTGTAATGTACATCGTGCATTAATTATGAGCCATACAGAAGTTATTCACTTACCTGTTCCGTTGCTGGCGTCCCCGTCGCCATGGTGCCGTCTAATTTCAGCGTCTAATCGCCCGATTAGACGCGCTTGCGCAGTCCAGTCTTCTCCCTGGTGAATGGGGCCGCTCGTGCCGGAGAGCTGGTCCTCGTAGCTCCGCCCCGTCACGTGTGCCGATTCCAGCCAATCAGGAGGCTGGAATCGGCAATGGACCGCACAGAGCCCACGGTGCACCATGGGAGAAGACCCGCGGTGCATCGTGGGTGAAGATCCTGGTGGCCATCTTGGTAAGGTAAGTAAGAAGTCGCCGCAGCGCGGGAATTCGGGTAAGTACTAAACCTTTTTTTTTTTTAATCCATCCCTTGTGTTTGTCTCGCGCCGAACGGGGGGCCTATTGAAAAAAAAAAAAAGCCGTTTCGGCGCGGGACAACCCCTTTAAGTTACGCCTCTGGATGGGACATTAGCATTGTGTGGTTAATATGATTCTTTTATAGCTGTGTATTGCATTTTTTTGTGAGCAATTAGCAATTTTGGCATTGTTTTTTTTCTGCACAGCATTCACAACATGAGTTAAATAACATGATAAATGTTTTTGCTTGTGTCATTGCAAAGACAGTAATACCAATTTGGGGGTGTATGTATTTTATTTTGTTACATAATAGGAGAAGAAGGGATTTTTAAAAGATTTTTTTGTATTTTTTGTAAACTTTTTTTTTCACTTTTATCATTCATTTAAAACACTGTAATAATTTTGTATTGCAGTGTATCATTCTAGCCTATTAGACCATGCCTCTGGCAGGGCCTAGTAGGATTCCATAGATTGCAGCCTTGAGACTGTTCTTAAACCTCAAGCTGCTGTAGCAACTCATTGGCAATCTACGATCAATTCACAAGGGAGCCTAATGGAGTACAAAGGAAGCCCACTCCCTCATTGAACTACTTAGATGACATGGTCAGCACTCTAACTCTGGCTGTTACATCAGGAGTCAAGCTTCAAACACAGCACCATTAAAAAGGATATGCTTATAAAGGAATATTGGTGGTCACTAAGGGGTTGACGAAAAACTGTACTTTACCTGCATTCCCACCAAGATGTTCCTATGTTCTCTAGACAGCATGGGAGGGACATGACAAGGACTTATATAATGCTTACCATCCATACTATAGATGATAAGTGAACTCTGGTGAACAAGCAAGAGATTAAAGCATGCCAAGAAACTTAGTTTGAAATGCATGCTCTTGAAAGTGTAGAACAGATTAGTAGAATGAGGAAACAATAGGTTTAAAGGGGTTTTCCATGGAAATACTATTGATGACCTGTCCTCAGGATAGGTCATCGATAACTTATCAGACGGGGTCCGCCACTCGGAACCGGACCGTTCAGCTGTGCGAGTGCATTCTGTCAGCGCTGCAATAACAGAGGTCAGAGCGGAAGCCTCCGCGCCGACCTTTGTGTGGTGGCTGGTGCTTGTAGTTACAGACATGGCTTTCATTGAAATCAATGGGAGCTGTGCCTGCAGTAACAACCGCCGGCCACTACAAGGGAGGTCGGCGCTGACACTTGAAAATAAAATATTGGTATTGCAGGGGCATCAATTAGGCCTCATGTCCACGGGGAAAATCAGGCCCGCTCCGGATTCTCCATGGAGAATCCGTCGCGGGTCCCTCCTGCCCCGCGGACATGAGGGCTGAAAATAAGAATAAATAAGAATAAACTTACCTTTCGCCCGCTCCAGATCTTCCCTTCGCCGCGGCGTCATCTTCTCTGCATCGCGGCCATATCTTCTTTCTTCAGCCCGGCGGATGCGCAGGGCACGTTGGTGACGTGCCCCGCGCATGCGCCGGCCCGAAGAAAAAAGATCCGGCCGCGACGGAGAGAAGATGGCGCCGCGGCGAAGGGAAGAACCGGAGCTGGTGAGTAAATTCCGATTTTTGTCTTCCGCGGATCCGGACGGCTTCTATAGGCTTCAATAGAAGCCCGCGGGAGCCGTCCCCGGGGGAGACCCGCACGAAAATGGAGCATGGTCCAGATCACTTTTATTGACCATCCGCGGGTATTTATCTACCCGCGGGTGGTCAATGCATCCCTATGGGATGCGGATCCACGGGCAGGAGAAGAGTTAAAATCCTCTGCGGATTTTAATTCTTCTTTTGCCCATGGACATGAGGCCTTAGGGCTATGCTTCATGCACATATGTAATAATTTCTCATAAAGCTCCAGATAACTTATTGAAGATATAGTACAGGATTGCTTCTGGCTATTTGAAAGTTGAAGTGCATTAGATATATTTAAATATATTGTTGACAGTAAAAGAGGATATTAAAGTGAGTTGCCTTAGGGTAGAAAACATCATTGCATGTATCTAGGTAGCCTTTCTCATGTGTGTACACACATGAAAGAGGAATCCAGGGAGCATTGTATTATTCCTGATATGGGTAGAGTGTTATTTTGTGAGTTTACTTCACAAATTTTGAGGAATGAAAAGCAACACTATTGATTATGAAGTTATCAGGATCACTCCTAATCACTTTACTTTTAGAATATACAGTAGCAGTATCTATTACATCTGGGATTTGATAATCTACATAGAAACCCAACTCTACTGATGACATGAATTTCATGATTGCCCACTTTTGAACCTTGTTTTAGTACCATTGCACCCAAAAATACACACGGTATTTCATATGCAGTTGGTGCATATGATTTGAAATCTGGTAGAACTATGTCCGTGTCATGTGCATCTATGAATACCATGATCTTATTTGCCTGGCAGCAGCTGATTGTCACTGGATGCTACTGTTAAGCTTCTTAAAGGGTATTGCCAATTTAGACTTTCATGGCATATTCACTAGATATGCAATAAATTCTGTTTGATGCAGGGCTCACCTCTAGGACTCACGCCTATCTTTAGTTTTTGCCCCTACTGCCCTTGGCCCACCTGAATGCAGTGGCCGGGACTTACAGAAACAGCTTAGCGGGCTTTGCTATGCTACTTCTGTAACTCCCATAGAAGTTAATGGGAGTTACACAAACATTGTAGCACAGTCAGCTACACTTTTTCTGTAACTCAGGAGCTGCAAAAACAGCATAGCTTACTATGCTATACTGTATGAGTAACTTTAATTCACTAATGTAAAAGTTACAGAAACATCATAGCAAAACTCACTTGGCTTTTTCCATAAGCCCTGACCACAACATTCAGCTGGTCCAAGAGGAGTGGAGGCCACAACTAGAGGTAGTTGCAGGTCCCAAAGGTGAAACCCATATTTATCAGACTTTGCACAGAATATGCCATAAAAGTTTCATATGGAAATACCCCTTTACCTACTTTTCAATTTCAGTTTTGGGACGGCATTATCATCTACATCATATGGTTCTCCATCCTCTCCCACACCAGAAACTGGTATTTGAATTGAAACCATGACAAAACCATTGATTGTAGTAAGGCAAATAGAGACCTAGTTTGACCTGATTTGCATTTGTTTCTGCCATTTTTAAAGGTCACAATAGAGTGGTCAGTTGTGTCCACAAATGATATACATGAACGCCAGTTATATGGTGTAAAAAGTCACAATGTATAACATATTTACCCTAGAATTTGTATATTTTTTCTATTTTTCACTGTTATTGCCACTTTAAAAAAATATTGACAGAGCTTAGTGGAGAGCGCCAGGCCAGTTAGTTTGATATCTGTAGTAGTTACGTTAATGGAAATTTTCCTAAAAAGAGGATATTTGACCACTTAAAAGCCAACAACCTGTTGAACCTTAAACAGCATGGCTTAACTGAAAGAAGATCCTGTCAAACTAATCTCATTGATTTATTTGACTATGTTACAAAAATCGTAGATGAAGGTGGTGCCATGGATATTGCCTATCTGTATTTCAATAAAGCCTTTGATATAGTCTTACAAAGTGCTTATAGATAATTTATTGAAAATTGGACTTAATCCTTTAATAGATCGGTGGATTCGCAATTGGTTAAAGGAAAGATATCAGAGTGTTGTTAATGGAGTGTATTCTGAACAGGAACAAGTTACAAGTGGTCACCACAAGGGTCTGTCCTGGATCCTATTCTTTTTAATATGTTGGTAAGTGACAATGGAGAGGGTTTAATAGGTAAGGTCTGTCTGTTTGCTGATGACACAAAAGTGTGCAATAGAGTTAATACTCCTGGTGGTGTCTTGAACATGAAAAAAGATTTAACCCTACTGGAAAAAATATTAAAACAATGGAAACTGCAGTTTAATGTTTCAAACGTAAAATATTACACTTAGGGAAAAGAAATCCTCAGAATGAGTATCAATCCATGATCTATGTTATCCAGGACTTAGAATAGAAGGGGTTGTGATTTCTGACAGCCCCAAAATGAATCCACAGAGTGGTCAAGAAAGAAGGCAAGTAGGATTCTTAGCAGCATAGGTAGAGGTATTATTAGTAGAAAGATGGAGATTGTGATCCCGTTGCATAGAGCTCTGATAAGATCAAACTCTGTTTGCTTCTGGAGACTCACTAAAAATGGTGGAAAGTTTCAAGAACAAAACTTATCAGTAAAGACTTAAAGAACTTAATTTGTATAGCCTGGAGGAGAGATGCGAGAAGAGTCATGTGATAGAAACTTTTAAATATGTTAAAGGTATAAATAAAGTTCAGGAAGAAAGCTAAACACTAGAACAAGGAGGAACATTCTGAGATTAGTTGGGGAAAAATCAAAAGCAACGTCAAGAAATATTTTTTTTACTGAAAGAGTAGAAGATGCTTGGAGCAATCTTCTAGCGGGCATGGTTAGAAAATCAACAATAAATGAATTTAAACATGCCTGGGATAAGTGAATATCTGAAAATGAAATACTATAAGGACAGACTAGTCTTTGTCTGCCATCAATTTTTTTATGTTTCTATATGTGACATATCCTGCCAATATTTACTTTAAGTTACAAGTGATACTTCTGAGAACCGCAGGAGTTAAAACTATTTCAAGACTTTGGGTCATCTTCCATGCTTCTCATATATCTTTTGGCAACAAATGATTTGAAATGTGTGAATTTCATTTGATATTTGAACACAATATGTCTGGGAAATAGCTTGCACTTATTTATATACTTATCTAAAACAAATGATATTTTAAACAATAAGTAAAAACAGGTGATGCGCTAATCATCATGTCAGTAAGAATACTCAGTAGTTAGTTTTTGCTATGAACAGTATTAGCTTTGAGGGTAAACATGCTCTGCTATGAAAGTGGCTCAGCTGTTATCATTGTTGCCATTCGGTGCTGAGGTCCTAGGTTCAGATTCCATCAAGAATAACCTCTAGATTAAAGGGATTTTGTCATTAAAAAAATAATAATTCTATACTCACCTGTTTCTTCCCAGTCAGTCTCCTTACCACATCTTCTCCTTGCTGAGCTTCTGCAGTGCCCCGGGTCACCTCACCACATGCTGACCAACTTGCTATGGCATTCCTCACATACCTTCCGGTGGGTCAGTGAAGGTCATATCCCTGTGTTGTAGCGTTCACTCCCTAGGAAGGTATTCTGATCTATTTCAGAGACAGCTCACATGAGCAGTCTCTGAAGCAGATCGGCACTCCCCCTACTGGCCTGTGAGCTGTGACGTAATGTACATTGGCTGGCAGTAAGGACTGCGGGCAATGTACATAACATCACAGGAAGAGGAGTCAGCCAGCTGTAGGTGAAGTGACCCCCCCACCCCAGACTGCAGGAGACAAGAGAAGATAAGGGAGGTGAAGATCTGGTAAGTAGACTGATTGGGGAGGAATAGGTAAGTATCAAATTTCTTTTTAGGGCAGAACACCTTTAAAGGGGTTCTGACACAAATAATTTTTTTATGCTTTAGCAGCCATTGTTCCCTGGTGTGCCTAATGGACCCAGGGAACCCATGGTTTAATGGCTGCTAAAGCATAAAAAGATAATACTTACCTGTTCTTCTGTTGTTGTTGACATCGGGGGGGGGGGGGGGGGTCATCTCCCGGCAGGCGCTGTTCCTCCTCTTCTGTCTGCACGAGCCGCGCCGCTCCGGGATCGCGCGCATGCGCAATGGAGAGGTGCCCTCTGACAGGAGTCAGGACGGGCTGCGTCTCCACTGCGCATGCGCAGCACTCCGGAGTTCAGCAGGACGGACGGGCCGCCCACAGCAAGCACTGCTTGTGACGTGCTTGCTGTGGGCGGTCCGTCCGTTCACCTCGGAAGTGCCTGACGGACGGACCAGAGCAGGAAGCGGTCTTTTTGACCGCTCCTGCTCTGCTTTAAAGGCACAGAAGAAGATGCCGGCTGGAGGGGACATGCCTGGTGATCGGTCCTAGCCAGGCAAGGTGAGTACAATTTTTTTTTTTGATGTCAGAACCCCTTTAACTTTAAAAAATCCATCCAAATGTTGCCCTTGATCAAATTTTAATCTACAACTCCCACACTGCAAAGCAGCAGTACTAACAACTGAGCCACCATACGTGTCCTTTCTGTTCTAGAGGAGGAAAAGAATAACAGCAAGAATGAACACAAAGAGAACATATAAAACCCAATCAGATGTTGTCCTTGGACAGATTGGAATATAGAACCCCAGCATTGCCAGGCAGTAATGGTAACAACTGAACCGCCACACTTGTTTGTTCTGCTCTAGAGTAGTGATGAGCGATTAGTCTAAATTGGTTCATGTCAGTATAAGGCCGAATATCATCATAATACGTGAGTGTCGCTTCTGACTCCCATTAAAGTCAATGGGAGTGAAAATTGGGTTCACTCATTTGCAGTCCAGAAGGTCCTCAATGCAGCCAATGTCCCCTAAAGCATGGGGATACAGCTAGAGATCTCAGGAACAGTATGGTCATCCCAAAAGATAGAAGAAATAGTGTACAGTTTAATAGCACATGGGTGTCACTAAAAACAAAAAAAAAGAGTCTCCTAGATCAAGAATTGTGCCAAGGAAGACAATTGGTGTGTTGCCTGTTTTAAAAGCAATGTCTTAAATTTTACAAGAAGAAATTCTGCATGGTGAACACAAAACTCAAGCACATGCCTATTCGAAGGAACAGATGTAGAGATACCAAAAAATGTTGCTACATGAGACAGTAAGTAGGTTTGCTGCTTTTTTTAAAAGCAATGTCATAAAATTTGCAAAGGGCAAATTCTACCAGATGAATAGAACAGCCAAGCAAGGGCCTTCTCCAAGACAAAGACGTAGAGATGTTCTTTAGGTTTATAAATTTTTCGTTTTGGGAGTAGCAGGAGGAAACATGGCGGAAGCAGGAGAATGGGAGCAGCAGCAGTTCCACCACCACCAGCAGAAACTGTAGCCCGTTCATCAATTATGGAGGAAAAGCGTGAAGTAGGCATTCTACTACCTCTACACAAAGCTGCCTCTTTGTGCTCAGAGGTGATTGCATGAACAGGGAGGAAGATGGAGGAAGAGACAGCTACAGCAATAAAAAAGGGACAAGCATGAGGTTGACTCTTTGCCTTCCGGCTCAGGTAGGCTCTCCAAGGTAGTGGGTGGTGGAAGTTCATGTGACTGTTCATACATGTTGTGTTGAAGTTGTTTACCTTCTTGCTGCATTTTAATTGCTTACTGCAAATGACAACACTTCTGTCATCACGTATGGTTTCAAAGAATGCCTATGCTGCAGAAGTCCTATGAGTAAACATAGCTATGGGCCTGATGTTGCTGCTATTGCAACTAGTAGTAGCTGAGGGTCACCACATTGCCCTTTTAATTTTCAGTGGCACCATACTCTGTGTTTGGCAGGATGCTGCCCAGCAATGTCTACCTCTTTCTCCCCACCTGCAAGCTGCGATGATGACTCTTGCTGTCTGTCAATGCTGAGTCAAGCACCTCATTATCATCCACCCCCTTTTCGTGGTTCTTCTCCTCCTCAGTGGACTGTATATCACAGTGAGCAATGGGAACTGACACATCCATTTGCTTATTCCCCTGAATACATATTGCATGTTGAAGGCAGAGTGCGCATATTGACCCACCCTCATCTTCCTCTTTGGAGCAAGAAAATGGTTGGGCATCAATGAATTCAATATCACAGTTTTCTCCATCTAGTTGTTTGGACTGCCTTAGTTGATATCCATAACACTGAATGGTCAAACAGCTCCTCAGACTGATCCATTTGGACTGCTTCGAATAATGTAGACAGTTTAGTATGGGGTGATGTAGAGGGAAGATGCTCATGGCTTACTGATGCAGACTGACTACTGTGTGCCTGCCACTGGGAGAAAGAGGAGGTGGTGGTACTGAGGCATGCTTTGTCATCCCCTCTATGATCTGTTCTGCATGTTGCAGATTTAATGCACCGGCAGAACAACTTCTAAGAAATGTCAGTGGGCTTGCCTCGCCTCCTGCAGAACATGGAGCTGTGGCTTTAGTGGGAGCTGCCTGATGTGCCAACTTGGCCCATCCTCTGCCAATCTCCGACTCCCTGCTCTTCCATAGCTATCAACTGTATCAGTGTGCTGTGGATACCTATATAGGGAAGAGCGGCACTTTCTCAGTGATTCAGGGCACTGGTAAGGCCTACTCCTGCTTATGTCCTTTTTGTCATTGCTGCTATCAGCAGTTGAAGATGACATTGAGTACTGAAACCTGAAAAATTTAAGGTTCCTCTAAAATCCAAAGTGGTAGCCAGAGTTCCCCATAATCAAAAGTGAAAGCTAGTGTTCCCAACATAATCAAGTGATTACAATTAGAGCTCCCATACAAATTTTGGTAGTAAGAGTTCCCCATCAAACCTACTTAATAGACAGTGTTGCCCTGGAAATAAAAACTGTTAAAGGGGTGGTCTCGCGAAACCAAGTGGGGTTATACACTTCCGTATGGCCATATTAATGCACTTTGTAATGTACATTGTGCATTAAATATGAGCCATACAGAAGTTATTCACTTACCTGCTCCGTTGCTAGCGTCCTCGTCTCCATGGTTCCGTCTAAATTCGCCGGCAGCTTGCTTTTTTAGACGCGCTTGCGCAGTCCGGTCTTCTCCATTCAGCACGAGCCGCTTCAGTGTGCTCCTCGCTACAGCTCTTCTGCGCATGCGCAGACGAGCTGTCACTGCTCGGGAGCGCGCTGAAGCGGCCATTCTGCACCATCCTCTGTTAGAGGAAGGTGCAGAAACTGGAGCTGCCCAGCGGAGAAGACCAGCCCAGCAGCCCCGAGAAGCCTCCCAGGTAAGTGATGGGTCGGGGGGGGGGCTGCCGCTGCGCCGGGCTGCGCCGGGGGGGCTGCCGCTGCGCCGGGGGAGCTAGCGCTAGGCCGGGGGGGCTGTCGCTGCGATGGGGGGGGCTGTCGCTAGGCCGGGGGGGCTGTCGCTGCGCCGGGGGAGCTAGCGCTAGGCCGGGGGGGCTGTCGCTAGGCCGGGGGGGCTGTCGCTAGGCCGGGGGAGCTAGCGCTAGGCCGGGGGGGCTGTCGCTAGGCCGGGGGGGCTGTCGCTAGGCCGGGGGAGCTAGCGCTAGGCCGGGGGGGCTGTCGCTGCGATGGGGGGGGCTGTCGCTGCGCCGGGGGAGCTAGCGCTGGGGAGCCGGGGGCTAGCGCCGGTTACCTGCTGTCTGGTCGGCGGCTGCGGGGCGTCTGGTCGGCGGCTGCGATGCGTCCGGTTGCCATGGAGACACAGCTGGCGGCGTCTCGGGAGCGCGCACGTCGGGCTGCAGCGAGCGACTGGGAAAGAGCCGGCGGCCATCTTGAGGAAACTTTTATAACTTGCTGAAACGCTGGAACGGTAAGTACGAACCAGCTAGAAATGTCATTTACAGGGGGGCTTAGTAATGTGTGTTTAATGGGGGGGACTGGGCAAAAAAAAAAATTAACTGCTTCCTCGAGACATCTCCTTTAAACAATGTTTCCCCATAATGTTCATCCCATTCTGTCCAGTGTAGAAATCAACTCTTGTGGACTCTAGGTCTCTTCATTACCAGAAGGCAGCGCTAATGAGAGTACCTGATACCTTCTGGCCACATGCATGAAGAAAAGAGCCAAGGGCTGCAGGTTATTGGTTTCCCAAAATTATAGCAAGGTCATAACAAGGGTTGTCTATACAATGGCTTTATGCCAGGATAGCTATGAATATACAGGGCTTTATTTACAGCTCAAGTATGCCTGAATACATCCCAATTTACACTCACCAATTATTGTCATGATTCATTTATTTTTGAGCAATCATAATGATAATTGATCAGTGTTAATAAAGAATAAGATTGATGATACAACTATCATTCATCATTATTAGAGATGAGCGAACGTACTCGTCCGAGCTGGGATATTCGTGCGAATATTAGGGTGTTCGGGATGCTCGTTACTCGTAACGAGCACCACGCGGTGTTCCGGTTACTTTCAGTTTCCTCTCTGAGACGTTAGCGCGCTTTTCTGGCCAATTGAAAGACAGGGAAGGCATTACAACTTCCCCCTGTGACGTTCAAGCCCTATACCACCCCCCTGCTGTGAGTGGCTGGAAAGATCAGATGTCACCCGAGTAGAAAAATCGGCCCCTCCCGCGGCTCGCCACACATGCCTTGTGACTTAGCTAAGGGAAAGTACTATCGTGCTGGAGCTGCTGTAGGGAGAGCGTTAGGAGTTAGTGTAGGCTTCAAGAACCCCAACGGCCCTTCTTAGGGCCACATCTACTAGTGTGCAGTACTGTGTTAGCACAGTATTTTTTTTTTTTTTTCCAAAATTGGATCTGCAGAGCATTGCGCCCTGCAATAGGGACAGAAGTGGGGGTTAGGCAGGGAGAGTGTTAGGAGTTAGTGTAGGCTTCAAGAACCCCAACGGTCCTTTCTAGGGCCACATCTATCCGTGTGCAGCACTGTCCAGGCTGCTGTTAGCAGTGTTGCATTTTTTTTTTTCCTCAAAACCGGCTGTGCAGACCATTGCACCCGGCATTAATACTACAGGGATAGAATTGTGTAGGCAGGGCCAGAAGACATACATTATTCATTGAATACACGCATTGTGGGTGTTCCTTGTAAAAAGCAGGGAAAAAATTCTATTTGGCCTGCCTGTGTCAGTCCTAAGGGCTCTGGGTACATGTGTGCTGCGTGGAGAACGTAAAAAAATCAGACGCAACCAGCTACGGTTGAGTGCAGCCTTGCGCCAATTTCTTTCCTGCCTGGGAAATACCTGCTCTGCCACAGTTAGTAACTCTGCAACAGTAAAGTTCTGTGACAGTTTTGCAGGGCCGCAACACAGTTATTAAAATTATTATTCAGTGAATAGACGCAGTGGGCCTATCCTTTTAAACAAAAGGGAAGAAAGTATATTTGCCCTGCCTGTGTCAGTCCTAAGGGCTCTGGGTACATGTGTGCTGCGTGGAGAACGTAAAAAAATCAGACGCAACCAGCTACGGTTGAGTGCAGCCTTGCGCCAATTTCTTTCCTGCCTGGGAAATACCTGCTCTGCCACAGTTAGTAACTCTGCAACAGTAAAGTTCTGTGACAGTTTTGCAGGGCCGCAACACAGTTATTAAAATTATTATTCAGTGAATAGACGCAGTGGGCCTATCCTTTTAAACAAAAGGGAAGAAAGTATATTTGCCCTGCCTGTGTCAGTCCTAAGGGCTCTGGGTACGTGTGTGCTGCGTGGAGAACGTAAAAAAATCAGACGCAACCAGCTACGGTTGAGTGCAGCCTTGCGCCAATTTCTTTCCTGCCTGGGAAATCAAATCACTGGTAATACAGCATGCTGAGGGGTAGGGGTAGGCCTAGAGGATGTGGACGCGGCCGAGGACGCGGAGGGCCAAGTGAGGGTGTGGGCACAGGCCGAGCCAGTGCGGTGGCCAGGGGTAGAGGCAGGGCCAGACCGAATAATCCACCAACTGTTTCCCAAAGCGCCCCCTCGCGCCATGCCACCCTGCACAGGTCAAGGTGCTCTACGGTGTGGCAGTTTTTCACAGAGACGCCTGACGACCGACGAACAGTGGTGTGCAACCTTTGTCGCGCCAAGATCAGCTGGGGAGGCACCACCAACAGCATGCGCAGGCATATGATAGCCAAGCACCCCACAAGGTGGGACGATGCCCGTTCACCGCCTCCGGTTTGCACCACTGCCTCTCCCCCTGTGCCCCAACCTGCCACTGAGATCCAACCCCCCTCTGAGGACACAGGCACTACCGTCTCCTGGCCTGCACCCACACCCTCACCTCCGCTGTCCTCGGCCCCATCCAGCAATGTCTCTCAGCGCAGCGTCCAGACGTCGCTAGTGCCACAGTTTGAGCGCAAGCGCAAGTACGACGCCACGCACCCGCACGCTCAAGCGTTAAACATGCACATTGCAAAATTGATCAGCCTAGAGATGCTGCCGTATAGGCTTGTGGAAACGGAGGCTTTCAAAAGCATGATGGCGGCGGCTGCCCCGCGCTACTCGGTTCCCAGTCGCCACTACTTTTCCCGATGTGCAGTCCCAGCCCTGCACGACCACGTCTCCCGCAACATTGTACGCGCCCTTACCAACGCGGTTACTGCCAAGGTTCACTTAACAACGGACACGTGGACAAGCACAGGCGGGCAGGGCCACTATATCTCCCTGACGGCACATTGGGTGAATTTAGTGGAGGCTGGGACAGAGTCAGAGCCTGGGACCGCTCACGTCCTACCCACCCCCAGAATTGCAAGCCACAGCTCGGTGGTGGTATCTGCGGCGGTGTATGCTTCCTCCACTAAAGCACCTTCCTCCTCCTCCTCCTCCAACGCAACCTCTGTCTCGCAATCAAGATGTGTCAGCAGCACGTCGCCAGCAGTCGGTGTCACGCGGCGTGGCAGCACAGCGGTGGGCAAGCGTCAGCAGGCCGTGCTGAAACTACTCAGCTTAGGAGAGAAGAGGCACACGGCCCACGAACTGCTGCAGGGTCTGACAGAGCAGACCGACCACTGGCTTGCGCCGCTGAGCCTCCAACCGGGCATGGTCGTGTGTGACAACGGCCGTAAGCTGTTGGCGGCTCTGCAGCTCGGCAGCCTCACGCACGTGCCATGCCTGGCCCATGTCTTTAATTTGGTGGTTCAGCGCTTTCTGAAAAGCTACCCCCACTTGTCATACCTGCTCGGAAAGATGCTCCAGCTCTGCGCACATTTCCGCAAATCCCACACGCACGCTGCCACCCTGCGGACACTGCAACATAGGTTTAATCTGCCAGTGCACCGACTGCTGTGCGACGTGCCCACACAGTGGAACTCTACGCTCCACATGTTGGCCAGACTCTATGAGCAGCGTAGAGCTATAGTGGAATACCAACTCCAACTTGCGTGGCGCTGTGGGAGTCAGCCTCCTCAATTATTTACAGAAGAGTGGCCCTGGTTGGCAGCCATCTGCCAGGTCCTTGGAAAATTTGAGGAATCTACGCAGGTGGTGAGCGGCGATGCTGCAATCATTAGCGTCACCATTCCTCTGCTATGCATCTTGAGAAGTTCCCTGCAAAGCATAAAGGCAGACGCTTTGCGCTCGGAAACAGAGCCGGGGGAAGACAGTATGTCGCTGGATAGTCAGAGCACCCTCCTGTCTATATCTCAGCGCGTTCAGAAGGAGGAGGAGGAGCATGAGGAGGATGAGGAGGAGGGGGAAGAGACAGCTTGGCCCACTGCTGACGGTACCCATGCTGCTTGCCTGTCATCCTTTCAGCGTGTATGGCCTGAGGAGGAGGAAGAGGAGGTGGAGGAGGATCCTGAAAGTGATCTTCCTAGTGAAGACAGCCATGTGTTGCGTACAGGTACCCTGGCACACATGGCTGACTTCATGTTAGAATGCCTTTCTCGTGACCCTCGCGTTACACGCATTCTGGCCACTACGGATTACTGGGTGTACACACTGCTCGATCCACGGTATAAGGAGAGCCTTTGCACTCTCATTCCCGAAGAGGAAAGGGGTTCGAGAATGATGCTATACCACAGGGCGCTGGTGGACAAACTGATGGTAAACTTCCCATCCGACAGCGCTAGTGGCAGAAGGCGCAGTTCCGAAGGCCAGGTAGCAGGGGAGGCGCAGAGATCAGGCAGCATGTACAGCGCAGGCAGGGGAACATTCTCCAAGGCCTTTGCCAGCTTTATGGCTCCCCAACAAGACTGTGTCACCGCTCCCCAGTCAAGGCTGAGTCGGCGGGAGCACTGTAAAAGGATGGTGAGGGAGTACGTAGCCGATCGCACGACCTTCCTCGGTGACGCCTCTGCCCCCTACAACTACTGGGTGTCGAAGCTAGACACGTGGCCTGAACTCGCGCTGTATGCCCTGGAGGTGCTTGCTTGTCCTGCGGCTAGCGTCTTGTCAGAGAGTGTGTTTAGTGTGGCTGGGGTAATCATCACGGATAAGCGTACCCACCTGTCAACCGACAGTGCCGACAGGCTTACACTCATCAAGATGAACAAAGCCTGGATTTCCCCAGACTTCTCTTCTCCACCAGCGGACAGCAGCGATACGTAAGCAATACGTAGGCTGCACCCGCGGATGGAAGCTACGTTCTCTCTCACCATCCAAAACGGGGACATTTCTGCTTCATCAATCTGTGTCTAATATTCCTCCTCCTCCTCCTGCTCCTCCTCCTGAAACCTCACGTAATCACGCTGAACGGGCAATTTTTCTTAGGGCCACAAGGCTCACTCATATAATTTTTCTAAACAATTTTTATATGTTTCAATGCTCTTAAAAGCGTTGAAACTTTAACTTGAACCAATTTTTCGTTAAACTGGGCTGCCTCCAGGCCTAGTTACCACTTAAGCCACATTAACCAAAGCGATTAATGGGTTTCACCTGCCCTCTTGGTTGGCCATGGCCAATTTTTTTGATGTACATTAGTACTGTTGATACAGCAATTTTTGTAGCCCTCGCCTACAGTGTAATCAAATGAATTTTTAGCCCACCTGCATTACAGCTGACGTTACATCCGCTGTGTTGGGCAATGCAATGTGATATTTCTGTGTACCGCCGGTGGCTTCCTGGCACCCACCCATGCTGTGGGTCCACAGGGAATTATAAATGCATCTGATTCCACTTGTAAAGAACCCCAGTCTGACTGGGGCATGCAGTGTGGGCCGAAGCCCACCTGCATTAAGCACGACATTACTACCTCAGCTGTGTTGGGCAATGCAATGGGATATTTCTATGTACCGCTGGTGGCTTCCTGACACCCACCCATGCTGTGGGTCCACAGGGAATTATAAATGCATCTGATTCCACTTGTAAAGAACCCCAGTCTGACTGGGGCATGCAGTGTGGGCCGAAGCCCACCTGCATTAAGCACGACATTACTACCTCAGCTGTGTTGGGCAATGCAATGGGATATTTTTGTGTATCGCCGGTGGCTTCCTGGCACCCACCCATGCTGTGGGTCCACAGCGAGTTGTTACTACATCTGTCCACTTGTAAAGAACCCCAGTCTGACTGGGGCATGCAGTGTGGGCCGAAGCCCACCTGCATTAAGCACGACATTACTACCTCAGCTGTGATGGGCACTGCAATGGGATATTTTTATGTACCGCCGGTGGGTTCCAGGGAGCCACCCATGCTGTGGGTCCACAGGGAATTATAAATGCATCTGTTTCCACTTCTAAAGAACCCCAGTCAGACTGGGGCATGCAGTGTGGGCCGAAGCCCACCTGCATTAAGCACGACATTACTACGTCAGCTGTGATGGGCACTGCAATGGGATATTTTTATGTACCGCCGGTGGGTTCCAGGGAGCCACCCATGCTGTGGGTCCACAGGGAATTATAAATGCATCTGTTTCCACTTCTAAAGAACCCCAGTCAGACTGGGGCATGCAGTGTGGGCCGAAGCCCACCTGCATTAAGCACGACATTACTACCTCAGCTGTGTTGGGCAATGCAATGGGATATTTTTATGTACCGCCGGTGGGTTCCAGGGAGCCACCCATGCTGTAGGTGCACTCGGAGTTTAACCTACATCTGTCCACTTGTAAAGAACCCCAGTCTGACTGGGGCATGCAGTGTGGGCCGAAGCCCACCTGCATTAAGCACGACATTACTACCTCAGCTGTGTTGGGCACTGCAATGGGATTTATTTATGTACCGCCGGTGGCTTCCTGGCACCCACCCATGCTGTGGGTCCACAGCGAGTTGTTACTACATCTGTCCACTTGTAAAGAACCCCAGTCTGACTGGGGCATGCAGTGTGGGCCGAAGCCCACCTGTATTAAGCACAACATTACTACCTCAGCTGTGTTGGGCAATGCAATGGGATATTTTTATGTACCGCCGGTGGGTTCCAGGGAGCCACCCATGCTGTAGGTGCACACGGAGTTTAACCTACATCTGTCCACTTGTAAATAACCCCAGTCTGACTGGGGCATGCAGTGTGGGCCGAAGCCCACCTGTATTAAGCACAACATTACTACCTCAGCTGTGTTGGGCAATGCAATGGGATATTTTTATGTACCGCCGGTGGCTTCCTGGCACCCACCCATGCTGTGGGTCCACAGGGAATTATAAATGCATCTGTTTCCACTTCTAAAGAACCCCAGTCTGACTGGGGCATGCAGTGTGGGCCGAAGCCCACCTGCATTAAACATGACATTACTACCTCAGCTGTGATGGGCACTGCAATGGGATATTTTTATGTACCGCCGGTGGGTTCCAGGGAGCCACCCATGCTGTCGGTCCACAGGGACTTCACAATAGGGAGTTGTACCTGCCTGTGTCTATGAATTAAAAAGCCCGGTCTGACTGGGGCATGCAGACACCTTGACAGAATGAATAGTGTGTGGCACATAGGTTCCCCATTGCTATGCCCACGTGTGCAGCTCCTGATGGCGGTGGCACAGGATTCTATTTCTCATTGCTTCTGTACAGCATTGTGGGCTATCGCCCCGCCCCTTTTAAAGAGGGTCGCTGCCTAACCGTGCCAACCCTCTGCAGTGTGTGCCTGCGGTTCCTCCTCATGGCAGACGCACTTATAAATAGACATGAGTGTGGCGTGGCATGAGGGCAGCTGAAGGCTGCGCAGGGACAATTTGGTGTGCGCTGTGGACACTGGGTCGTGCGGGGGGGTTGGGCAGCATGTAACCCAGGAGAAGTGGCAGCGGAGTGTCATGCAGGCAGTGATTGTGCTTTGTTGGAGGTAGTGTGGTGCATAGCTAAGGTATGCATTGCTAATGAGGGCTTTTCAGAAGTAAAAGTTGTTGGGAGGGGGGGGGGGCCCACTCTTGCCGGTATTGTGGCTTAATAGTGGGACCTGTGAACTTGAGATGCAGCCCAACATGTAGCCCCTCGCCTGCCCTATCCGTTGCTGTGTCGTTCCCATCACTTTCTTGAATTGCCCAGATTTTCACACATGAAAACCTTAGCGAGCATCGGCGAAATACAAAAATGCTCGGGTCGCCCATTGACTTCAATGGGGTTCGTTACTCGAAATGAACCCTCGAGCATCGCGATAATTTCGTCCCGAGTAACGAGCACCCGAGCATTTTGGTGCTCGCTCATCTCTAATCATTATCAATTGTGAGGATATCAAATTATCAGTGACATAATTGATAAATCTGAAAACCACTCAATGACATGTATACAAGGCAAGGCTGCCTATTACACAGCCTGGTCTTGGGGTTCAATGCTGAAGCGTGCACTTTCCAAGTCTAATGTGCTCTACTGGAAAATAAGGTGGTACTATATTGTCTCAGAATTTGGAATCTGTATACATAGAATAGCCAAACACAAAGATAATAATAAAGTGACTGGATAACACCACAATACCATAACTGGGCAACACCAGCAGGGCATAACTGTAGTATCATTAAACTGTGACATCCCCATGCTGTGGTAGCATAACACTGCCATATCGTAACTGGACAATGCAACCTAACCCTAACTGAATAACACAACTATACTGTGACTGGATGATGCCACTGTACTGTGACTGAATATTACTACTTTACCATGACAGGATTAAAACTTTACACTGAAATTGAAAAAAAGAAAAACACTACACAAATACCAAGATTACCACCATACCTAAAAAAGGGTTGTCTGAGTTTTTTATTTTTTGCAAAAGTGTGTTCACCATGCAGCAACATAACAAAAATGGCCAGGATAGGTAAGAGTTGCAAATTTCAGCATGCAGCAAAATTTGAGATGTATATATGCTAGTGAGCTGCTGTAAATAGTTTTTTAAACTCCCTCTAAAATATTAGTGTTAGGGGAGGTGGAGGGGGGGGGGGGGGAGCAAAGTACATTAATTAAACACTTTGTTTCTCACATAGTAGTGGTAACAATCCCCCCCCTCCCCATAATGATGCCCCTTATTGAGGCAACCCAGGAGCCTTCTGTGTGCTCCGTTCAGTCTCTCCCTTTACAAGGAGTGCATACAGTTCAGCCCATGCTGCCCTTACCCCCTCCTTATGAGAGAACCTACAGTACAACCTGTTCTCCACACTCTTAAACCTTGAGGAATGTGCTTAGCACATTCCCTCAATCTGGTGCTGATAAGGGGTGATCAAGTCATGTTCCAGGTGACAGGTAGAGCGGCAGACTGGTAGACTTCCTCTGGTAGAGCGGCAGACTGACTGTTGATCGGCCAAAAAATGAAGTCTGCCACTCACTCCTGCTGGACAGCAAAAATGAGAGGGGAGAAGTTGTCAGGTTGCTCTTTCTTATATCTCTCCCTCCGGAAGTGGCATCACGGTGTATGAACCCCCCACACCCACCTGGTCCAGTGAAAACAGGGCTCGGCTACCACTGCTGGGAGCAAGTTGAAGGACTAAAGTAAAAAATTTGTCCCTCGCAACTCGATGCTCTAGGCGCTGGACTTTCAGTACGAAGTGGCAAATATAGCCTTGCACATATTTGCACAACAGTTTTCTCGACCCACTGTACTTCAAACTTCAAAAAATGAATGAGAAATTCTACATTTTCAGAAATGTCTTGCATATTCAGTAGAATTGATATTAAAATGTATCCCTCTAATCCCCTGCTGAAATTTAAAGAAAGGAAAGAGAGGGCTACCTGCATTACTGTGTTACTGACAGTGACTTTTTATAGGGTGCTAAAGACTTTGGTGATCCAGTTAAGCCCTTACTTGATGGTGGAACCTGTGGCCAGAAAACTGTTTGAACTCCTTTGTGTACTACCTACGAGCAAATTTAGAAGTTCCATAATTAAATTGAATACTTAAAAGAGGTTATATAGGTTTTAAAAATTGTTAGCTTATCTTTAAGTTAGACCATTAATATCTGATTGGTGGGATCTGACTCCCGGGATCTGCTGATCTGAGTTTTGCTCTAACAACTACAGTATGAATAACATGTAGAAATTGAGTTTCACACAGCATTCTATTAAGTAACATAAAATGTAAATGAAACTAACATATTAGCTTTGCCATTGTAACTTTATCCTGGTCATTTTTATGTACTTTATGTTCTTATAGATACAACAGAGTAGATAAACATAACACCATGCACTTCATTTACTCTTCCAAATAATTCACAATTTATTCAATTCTACTTTTATACATTGCCAACCACTCATGCATCACTTTACACTAAAAGCATATTTACTTGAAACACCCTTTCCAATTCAACTGAGATCAGAGGGAACATGTAGGTTTATAGGCAAGATGAAATGCAATACATGAATAGATTACAATGCGAGAGGCGTTATCAACATAGTTATTTCGTTTCTGAATTAAGGAAAATTATGAAACTGTCAGGAAAACATTATGGTGTCTTTTTTTTCTTTGTGTATGAAACTCTTCATCACTTGTCAATTGTTATATAGAATAATACTAGTAAATGTATAAAGTCAAAAGGGCAAAGAGAAGTAAAGTGATAATATACAAACACCTGTATTTATGTTGAAAAATTGCAAGAATTAAACTGTTTAATCATAAATAAGCTATTTAGTGTATTTTTTGGTGCTAACATTGCCAATGTATTTTCAAGAGGATCAATAGATCCTGCTACATCATTGCAATCATTTAGAAAAAGGCACTCCACTAGTATCCATCAAAGAATTACAGACTGTTTGACTTTTATATGTGCTTGTTAACTCTCAGAACTTGTTAGGGATCATAATGCAGCTATGTACCATAGTGCAGCTATAAAGCCCTTATAGGACAGTGTTGCTAGTCAATTAATATACATGCCATTTGCAGAAAGGAAGGGAAGCCTTGCTTTTCATTCACTTTGATCACTATATTTGGGGACTGCATAACTAGCAATTGTATAACAAACTTATTAAAATTTAAAAACAGGAAAAACATATCTTATATGCTTGCAGGATTGGAATAAAATAAAATTTCAAGTCACTGCCCTGGATGTGCCACTGAAAGATTAAAGCCCAATGTCCATGGGCAGATTTGAATTGCGGAATCTACGTGAGGCACCCGAGTAGAAGATCCGCAGGTCAAGCCGCCCATGGGGAACCATGGGCGTCCGCACTTAAATTTAGATTTGTTTTCTGGATTCCGCATGTGGAAAATTAATTTGCAGCATGCTACATTTTATTGCAGTTCCTACACGGACAGCTTCCATTGAAGTCAATAGAAGCCATCCGATCCGTGGGAAAGTAGGAGTTTGAAAAGGAAAACAATTGCGCTTGTGTGTCAGGGCAAACATCCGCAGTACACAAAAAAGAAGACCCGGACAAGTAAGCAGGTCTGCGGGCTTCAGCATGAGGAATCTGACCTGCCCGTGCACATGAGGCCTAAGGGTAGCCAGTAGAGATGAGCGAACGTACTCGTCCGAGCTTGATGCTCCGGCGAATATTAGGGTGTTCGGGATGTTCGTTATTCGTAACGAACACCACACGATGTTCGGATGTTCGGGTTACTTTAACTTTCTTCCCTGAGAAATCTTTTCTATATGCGCTCAATGGGGCCGGCGGCAGCAGCGCCAACCCCATTGAGAACATATAGAAGACAAATCCTTCTTCTCTGCCACAGCTGTAACAGCTGTGACAGAGAAGAACGATGTTTGCCCATTGAATTCAATGGAACCGGCAATACAGCCGACTCCACTGAATGCAATGGGCTGCCGGCGATCGCGGGATGAATTGTCGGAAAGGGGTTAAATATATAAGCCCTTTCCTGCAATTCATCCAGAAATGTGTAAAAATAAAAAATATATATATACTCACCTGGTGCCGGCAGAAGGAGTTCAGCGCGGCAGGCTGCAGTTCTCCTGAACTGCTCTGAACAGCTGTGAGTAGTATTCAGCAGCCGGGGATTTAAAATCCCCGCCTGCTGAATAAGATGCCTCTGATTGGTCACAGCCTGACCAATCAGAGGCCAGCCCTCACTCACACCCATTCATGAATTCATGAATGGGTGAGTGAGGGCTGCCTCTGATTGGTCAGGCTGTGACCAATCAGAGGCATCTTATTCAGCAGGCGGGGATTTTAAATCCCCGGCTGCTGAATACTACTCACAGCTGTTCAGAGCAGTTCAGGAGAACTGCAGCCTGCCGCGCTGAACTCCTTCTGCCGGCACCAGGTGAGTATATATATATTTTTTATTTTTACACATTTCTGGATGAATTGCAGGAAAAGGCTTATATATTTAACCCCTTTCCGACAATTCATCCCGCGATCGCCGGCAGCCCATTGCATTCAGTGGAGTCGGCTGTATTGACGGCTCCATTGAATTCAATGGGCTAACATCGTTCTTCTCTGCCACAGCTGTTACAGCTGTGGCAGAGGAGAACTTGCTGTGTCGTTCCCATCATTTTCTTGAATTGCCAAGATTTTCACACATGAAAACCTTAGCGAGCATCGGCGAAATACAAAAATGTTCCGGTCGCCCATTGACTTCAATGGGGTTCGTTATTCGAAACGAACACCCGAACATCGCGGGAAGTTCGTTTCGAATAACGCGAACCCGAACATTTTGGTGTTCGCTCATCTTTAGTAGCCAGTATTCTGTCAATATGTTGCTAAAAAAAAGTCGTTGTGATTTGTTCTTACGCTTTTAAAGGGTGAAATTTCAAGAGTATAATTATTAGAGAACTGCTATTTAATAGAAAGAGATAATGTTAATGACACCTAATGACTACTTTAGGTGTCAAAATAGGCAAAATAATATACTGTGGCTATGGGGTTTTACTCAATATCACTAATTTAGCTTATCACTGAAAGTACTGTAACACTGTACTACAGGGACTGTTAAAATCTGGTCCCTTGGTTACTATCTCTTGGACTGCAGCAATACAAACATGATTGGTTTGATAGCAAATACAGTACAACCAGACTGTCCATATAGTAGTGGTGGTTAACAAAATCTATAACAAAAAGTCAGATTTCAATAGCACCTATAATAGAATAAAGAACAGGATATTCTAGAGCAGCGGTCACCAGTCTGAGCATGCTGGAAGTTGTAGTTTCACAACAGCTACTGACCAACAGATTGGATACCAGTGTGTTAGAGCAATGGTTTCTGTAAGTGTTGTCAATTTACTTTCTCTAACCTAACTACCAGTCTGGTTGTTATGCAAATGTAGATTTGCAAGATATAGTATATTAATAATAATGATACTAATAATCTTTATTTGTATAATGCCAACTTATTACTCTACAGAAAATGTTATGTTAGATATGTTTGCAGAATCTGAGTCAAAGATGCAGTGAAAAGTATTAGGTATTATTGTGTGACTGATTTATTGTGACACATGTAACTGGATAAGTGAAGAATTGGTGTCAATTAGAGATGAGCGAGCACCAAAATGCTCGGGTGCTCGTTCCTCGAGTCGAACTTTCCACGATGCTCGAGAGTTCGTTTCGAGTAACGAACCCCATTGAAGTCAATGGGCAACTCGAGCATTTTTGTATATGACCAATGATCCGCTTAGGTTTTCACTTGGGAAATTCTGGAAAACCTATGAAAGTGATGGAAACGCCACAGAAACGGATAGGGCAGGCCAGGGGCAACATGCAGGGCTGCATTTCAGGCTCCCAGGTCTCACTATTAAAGGGGTTGTCCCGCGCCGAAACGGGTTTTTTTTTTTTTCAAACCCCCCCCCCCCCCGTTCGGCGCGAGACAACCCCGATGCAGGGGTTAAAAAAGAACACCGGAGAGTGCTTACCTGAATCCCCGCGCTCCGGTGACTTCTTACTTACCTGATGAAGATGGCCGCAGGGATCTTCTCACTCGGTGGACCGCAGGGCTTCTGTGCGGTCCATTGCCGATTCCAGCCTCCTGATTGGCTGGAATCGGCACGTGACGGGGCGGAGCTACACGGAGCCCCATTCAGAAAAGCAGAAGACCCGGACTGCGTAAGCGCGGCTAATTTGGCCATTAGACGGCGAAAATTAGTCGGCTCCATGGAAACGAGGACGCTAGCAACGGAGCAGGTAAGTGAAAAACTTCTTATAACTTCTGTATGGCTCATAATTAATGCACAATGTACATTACAAAGTGCATTAATATGGCCATACAGAAGTGTATAGACCCACTTGCTGCCGCGGGACAACCCCTTTAAGCCACAATAGCGGCAAGAGTGCCCCCCCCCCCAACAATTTTTACTTTGGACAAACCCTCATTAGCAAGGCACACCTTAGCTAAGCACCACACTACCTCCAACCAAGCACATGCACTGCCTGCTGGACACACCGCTGCCTCTTCTCCTGCGTTACATGCTGCCCAACCAACCACACGACCCTGCGTCCGTAGCACACACAAAAGTGTCCCTGTGCAGCCTTCAGCAGCCCTCATGCCACACACTCGCTTCAAAGCCACACCACCCTCATGTCTATTTATAAGTGCGTCTGCGATGAGGAGGAACCAGAGGCACACACTGCAGAGGGTTGGCAGGGCCAGGTAGCGACCCTCTTTAAAAAGGGGGGGGGGGCGATAGCCCACAATGCTGTTGAGAATCAATGAGAAATTAACGTTCGATCTTCATTCCAATCCTGTGCTACCTCCGTCAGGAGATGCAAACGTGGTCATAAAGGGGACTCAGGTACCAGCCCAGCACTTCTACACATCTCCACAATGCAGCAATACTCTGTGTGGGAAGTATGTGAGCGGGCCCTGGGTCAGCCTCTGTCCCAGCAAACACCTTGTGTGGCCCAAGGTGCTGTGAGTGACATAGCAATGGGGAATGTATGTGTCCACACAATACTCATTCTGTTTGGGTGTCGGATACCTCATCGACAACGCAAGGGGTAAACCATCTGCACTCTGCACCCTACCAAAGTCTGTCAGTGTTTTGGGGACAGACAGGTAAAACACCTCTATGGGAAGTCTGTGTGCACCCACAGCATGGGTGGGGCCAAGGAACTTAAAGTCAGTACACATAATGAAATCAGAGTGCCCAAACATGGCAGACTTTCACTGCGCCAAGGACATAGGCCTCTGCACAAACCCTCAGCAATCGCGGGCATAGAGCGGACTCCAATGCTAGCGTAGCTGTGAACGTCTCATTAGCGCTGTATCGCTCCTCTTGTTTGTTCCAATGCAGTGCCCCGGATAGCTGTGGTAACATGAGAGAAAATACATGTTGGCTTCGGCCCACACTCCATACCCTAGTCAGTCTGGGTTTTTTTTTAAGTGCCAGGCAGGTAAAACTCCGCTATGGGAAGTTTGTGTGCACCCACAGCATGGGTGGGTCCCAGGATCCCAGAGAAGGTACATAAAGAAATCCCATTGCAGTGCCCCGGATAGCTGTGGTAACGTGAGAGAAAATACATGTTGGCTTCAGCCAAGACTCCATGCCCTAGTCAGTCTGTTTTTTTTTATAGTGCCAGGCAGGTACAACACCGCTATGGGAAGTCTGTGTGAACCCACAGCATGGGTGGGTCCCAGGAATCCACAGACGGTACATAAAGAAATCCCATTGCAGTGCCCCGGATAGCTGAGGTAACATGAGAGAAAATAAATGTTGGCTTCAGCCCACACTCCATGCCCTAGTCAGTCTGTTTTTTTTTATAGTGCCAGGCAGGTACAACACCGCTATGGGAAGTCTGTGTGCACCCACAGCATGGGTGGGTCCCAGGAATCCGCAGACGGTACATAAAGAAATACCATTGCAGTGCCCCGGATAGCTGTGGTAACGTGAGAGAAAATACATGTTCGCTTCGGCCCACACTCCATGCCCTAGTCAGTCAGTGTTTTTTTTGGGCCAGATAGGTAGAACACCACGATGGGAAGACTTAGTGCACCCATAGTATACACAGACCCCTGTAATATTCCTGTAGCAAAGGTATAAGCTGACCCCAGTAACAGTTATGTTGCAGAAGTCAAGTGAGACCCCAGTAACATTTCTGTAGTGACAGTATAGACAGACCCCAGTAACATTTCTGTAGTGACAGTATAGACAGACCCCAGTAACATTTCATTAGCAGAAGTATAGGCAGACCCCTGTAACATTTCTGTAGCAGAAGTATAGGCAGACCCCTGTAACATTTACGTGGCAGAAGTATAGGCAGACCCCAGTAATATTTTAGTAGCAGAAGTATACGCAGACCCCCAAATAACATTTATGTAGCAGCAGTATTGGCAGACCCCTGTAACATTTCTGTAGCAGCAGTATAGGCAGACCCCTGTAACATTTGTGTAGCAGCAGTATAGGCAGACACCTGTAACATTTATGTAGCAGCAGTATAGGCAGACCCCTGTAACATTTCTGTAGCAGAAGTCTAGGCAGACCCCAGTAACATTTCTGTAGTAACAGTATAGACAGACCCCAAGTAACATTTCTGTAGTAACAGTATAGACAGACCCCAGTAACATTTATGTAGCAGCAGTATAGGCAGACCCCTGCAACATTTATGTAGCAGCAGTATAGGCAGACCCCTGTAATATTTGTGTAGCAGCTGTATAGGCAGACCCCTGTAACATTTCAGTAGCAGCAGTATAGGCAGAGCCCAGTATTAGTAACATTATAGGCAGACACCAGTAACATTTATGTAGCAGCAGTATTGGCAGACCCCTGTAACATTTCAGTAGCAGAAGTATAGGCAGACCCCTGTAACATTTGTGTAGCAGTAGTATAGGCAGACCCCTGTAACATTTCAGTAGCAGCAGTATAGGCAGAGCCCAGTATTGGTAACATTTCAGTAGTAACAGTATAGGCAGACCCAAGTAACATTTCTGTAGTAACAGTATAGACAGACCCCAGTAACATTTATGTAGCAGCAGTATAGGCAGACCCCTGTAACATTTTTGTAGCAGCAGTATAGGCAGACCCCTGTAACATTTCAGTAGCAGCTGTATAGGCAGAGCCCAGTATTAGTAACATTTCTATAGTAACAGTATAGACAGACCCCAGTAACATTTCTGTAGTAACAGTATAGGCAGACCCCTGTAACATTTATGTAGCAGCAGTAAAGGCAGACCCCTGTAACATTTCAGTAGCAGAAGTATAGGCAGACCCCTGTAACATTTGTGTAGCAGCAGTATGGGCAGACCCCTGCAAAATTTCAGTAGCAGCAGTATAGGCAAAGCCCAGTATTAGTAACATTTCAGTAGTAACAGTATAGACAGACCCCAGTAACACTTCTGTAGTAACAGTACAGGCAGACCCCTGTAACATTTGTGTTGCAGCAGTATAGGCAGACCCCTGTAACATTTCAGTAGCAGGAGTATAGGCAGACCCCTGTAACATTTCAGTAGCAGCAGTATACGCAGAGCCCAGTATTAGTAACATTTCAGTAGTAACAGTATAGACAGACCCCAGTAACATTTCTGTAGTAACAGTATAGACAGAGTCCAGTAACATTTCTGTAGTAACAGTATAGGCAGACCCCAGCAACATTCATGTAGCAGCAGTATCGGCTGACCCTGGTAACATTTGTGTAGCAGCAGTATAGGCAGACCCCTGTAACATTTCTGTAGCTGAAGTATAGGCAGACCCTTGTAACATTAACGTGGCAGAAGTATAGGCAGAGCCCAGTAACATTTTTGTAGCAGAAGTATACGCAGACCTCTGTAACATTTATGTAGCAGCAGTATAGACAGACCCCAGTAACATTTCTGTCAAAAGAGTATAGGCGAACCCCTGAAACATTGAGGTACTATGAGTGTAGGCGAAGGCCGGAAAAAAAGTTGGATAAGAGTATAGATGAGGGCCTGAAAAATTAGTGTTGCAAGAGTACATATGTCCCCGTTAAACATTGCTCAACCGAGAGGGCAGGTAAAACCCATAAATATTTATTGAAAGATACAGCTCGATGTTGCCGAATTTGTAACAGAGCATGGAGGCAGCCCTGATAAAAAATTGGTTCATGTTAAAGTATCAATGCTTTTGAAACTTTGAAAAATTGTTAAAAAATTGTAAGCACAGCCTTTTGGGCCGTAGAAAAATTGGCAGTTCAGCGTGATGACATGATGTTTCAGGAGGAGGAGCAGGAGGAGGAGGACTAATATCATACACAGATTGACAAAGGTAAATGTCCCTTTTTTTCCCGGTGATAGAGAAGAATCCTTGCATCCGCGGTTGCAGCGAAAAGAATCTTTAGGTTCAGCTGCTCTCCGCTCGTGGAGAAGAGACGTCTGGGGAAATCCAAGCTTTGTTCATCTTTATGAGTGTAAGCATGTCGGCACTGGCAGTTGACAGGTGGGTACGCTTGTCCGTGATGATTCTCCCAGCTGCACTAAACACCCTCTCTGACAAGACGCTAGTGGCAGGGCAAGCAAGCACCTCCAGAGCATACAGCGCAAGTTCGTGCCACGTGTCCAGCTTTGACACCCAGTAGTTGTATGGAGCAGAGGCATCACAGAGGATGGTGGTACAATCGGCTACGTACTCCCTAACCATCTTTTTACAGTGCTCTCTCCAACTCAGCCTTGACTGGGGAGTGGTGACACAGTCTTGCTAGGGAGCCATAAAGCTGGCAAAGGCCTTGGAGAGTGTTCCCCTGCCTGTGCTGAACATGCTGCCTGATCTCCGCGCCTCCCCTGCTACTTGGCCCTCTGAACTGCGCCTTCTGCCACTAGCGCTGTCAGATGGGAAGTTTACTATCAGTTTGTCCACCAGGGCCCTGTGGTATTGCATCACTCTCGAACCCCTTTCCTCTTCGGGAATGAGAGTGGAAAGGCTCTTCTGATACAGTGGGTCGAGAAGGGTGTACACCCAGTAATTCGTAGTGGCCAGAATGCATCTAACACGAGGGGCACAAGAAAGGCAGCCTAACCAGAAGTCAGCCATGTGTGCCAGGGTACCAGTACGCAACACATCGCTGTCCTCACTAGGAAGATCACTTTCAGGATCCTCCTCCTCGTCCACAGGCCATACATGCTGAACATATGAGAGGCAAGCAGCTGGGTACCCTCTGCAGTGGGCTCAGCTGTCTCTTCCCCCTCCTCCTCCTCCTCCTCCAAAACGTGTTGAGATATAGACATGAGGGTGCTCTGACTATCCAGCGACATACTCTCTTCCCCCGTCTCCTGTTCCAAACGCAAAGCGTCGGCCTTTATGCTTTGCAGCGAACTTCTCAGCAAGCATAGCAGAGGAATGGTGACGCTAATAATCGATTGCAGCATTGCTGCACATCATCTGGGTAGACTCCTCAAAGTTTCCAAGGACCTGGCAGATATCTGCCATCCAGGCCCACTCCTTGGTAAAAAGTATTGAGAAGGCAGACTCCCAGTACGCCGCCCATGTTGGAGTTGGTATTCCACTATTGCTCTACGTTGCTCATACAGCCTGGCCAACATGTGGAGCGTAGAATTCCACCGTGTGGGCACGTCGCACAGCAGTCGGTGCTCTGGCAGATTAAACCGATGTTGCAGGGTCCGCAGGGTGGTAGCGTCCGTGGTGGACTTGCGGAAATGTGCGCAGACCTGGCGCACCATACCGAGGAAGTCTGACAAGTGCGGGTAGTTTTTCAGAAACCGCTGAACCACCAAATTAAATACGTGGGCCAGGCATGGCACGTGTGTGAGGCTGCCGAGCTGCAGAGCCGCCACCAGGTTACGGCCGTTGTCACACACGGCCATGCCCGGTTGGAGGCTCAGAGGCGAAAGCCAGAGGTCGGTCTGCTCTGTCAGACCCTGCAACTGTTCGGGGGCTGTGTGCCTCCTGTCACCTAGGCTGAGGAGTTTCAGCACGGCCTGCTGACGCTTGCCCACCGCTGTGCTGCCATGCCGCACCACTCCGACTGCTAGTGACGTGCTGCACAGATTTCTTAATTGAGAGGTAGAGGTTGCGTATGAGGAGTAGGGTTTAGAGGAGGTGGCATAGACAGCCGCAGATACCAGAACCGAGGAAGAACCCGCTATTCTGGGGGTGGGTAGGACGTGAGCGGTCCCAGGCTCTGACTCTTTCCCAGCCTCCACCGAATTCACCCAATGTGCCGTCAGGGAGATATTGTGGCCCTGCCCGCCAGTACTTGTACACGTGTCCGTGGTTAAGTGGACCTTCCCAGTAACCACATTGGTAAGGGCATGATTGATGTTGCGGGAGACGTGCTGGTGTAGGGCTGGGACGGCACACTGGGAAAAATAGTGGCGACTGGGGACCGAGTAGCGTGGGACCACCATCATGTTTTTGAAAGCCTCCGTTTCCACAAGCCTGTACGGCAGCATCTCCAGGCTGATCAATTTGGCATTGTGCACGTTTAAAGCTTGAGCGTGCGGGTGCGTGGTGGCGTATTTGCGCTTTCTCTCAAACGCTTGCGCTAGCGACAGCTGGACGCTGCGCTGAGAGACATTGCTGGATGGGGTCGAGGACAGCGGAGGTGAGAGTGTGGGTGCAGGCCGGGAGGTGCTCGTGCCTGTGTCCTGAGAGGGGGGCTGGATCTCAGTGGCAGGTTGGGGCACAGGGGGAGAGGCAGTGGTGCGAGCCGGAGGCGGTGAACGGCCTTCGTCTCACCTTGTGGGGTGCTTGGCCATCATATGCCTGCGCATGCTGGTGGTGGTGAGGCTGGTAGTGGTGGCTCCCCGGCTGATCTTGGCGCGACACAGGTTGCACACCACTGTTCGTCGGTCGTCCGCGCTCTCACTGAAAAACATCCACACCTTAGAACACCTAGGCCTCTGCACGGTGGCTTGGCGCGAGGGGATGCTTTGGGAAACAGTTGGGGGATTCTTCGCTCTGGCCCTACCTCTACCCCTGGCCACCCCACTGCCTCTTCCAACCTGTCCTGCTGCTGCACTTGCCCCCCCCCCCTCTGAAGACCCATCCTCAGTTGGCTTAGCAAACCAGGTGGGGTCAGTCACCTCATCGTCCAGCTGCTCTTCCTCCGAATTCTCTGTGCGCTCCTCCCTCGGACTTACTGCGCTTACTACTGCCTCACTGTTAGACAACTGTGTCTCATTATCATCGTCCTCCTCACCCACTGAAATCTCTTGAGACAGTTGCCGGAAGTCCCCAGCCTCATAACCCGGACCACGGGAACTTTCCAAAGGTTGTGCATCAGTCACGACAAACTCCTCAGGCAAGAGAGGAACCATTTTTTCCCAATCAAGGCAGGGGCCCGAGAACAGTTCCTGGGAGTCTGCCTGCTCACCAGAATCTGTCATTTTCATGGAGTGAGGAGGCTGGGAGGAAGGAGGAGCAGCAGCGAGAGGATTCAGAGTTGCAGCAGTGGACGGCGTAGAAGACTGGGTGGTCGATACATTGCTGGATGCATTTTCTGCCATCCACGACAGGACCTGCTCACACTGCTCTGTTTGTAATAAAGGTCTACCACGTGGACCCAAAAATTGTGATATGAAGCTGGGGACCCCAGAAACTTGCCTCTCTCCTAATCCCGCATCAGCCGACTGTGATTCACCTGGACCAGGAACTCGGCCTGTGCCCACACCCTCACTTGGACCTCCATGTCCTCGCCCGCGTCCACGTCCTCTAGCCCTACCCCTACCCCTCAGCATGGTGGATTACGAATAGAGCAGACCCAGAGCGGTGTAAATAATTATGGAATTATTTGCGTACAGTTGGAGGCTGACAGCGATATTGTAACGCTAACTCCAGGCAGAAACAAAGAATACGGAAGGCTGCAAACCGGCCTAGCTGTGCAATACTGATGCACTGCAACTCCCAAAAGAAACCCAGTAAATTTCAGACGGTCAGAGGTAGCCCAACGAAGGAGCTTTTATTTTAATTTTTTGGAAAAAGAATACAGGCTATATAGCGTGTATATGACTTTCTCTCTATCAGTGGCTGTGGCCGTACGCTGTGTGTGAAGTTGACGGCAGACACAGAGCGGTGTAAATAATTATGGAATTATTTGCGTACAGTTGGAGGCTGACAGCAGTATTGTAACGCCATCTCCAGGCAGAAACAAAGAATGCGGAAGGCTGCAAACAGGCCTAGCCATGCAATGGTAATGCACTACAACTCCCACCAGACACCCAGTAAATTTCAGACAGTCAGAGGTAGCCCAACGAAGGAGCTTTTATTTTAATTTTTTGGAAAAAGAATACAGGCTATATAGCGTGTATATGACTTTCCCTCTATCAGTGGCTGTGGCCGTACGCTGTGCGTGAAGTTAACGGCAGACCCAGAGCAGTGTAAAAAATTATGGAATTATTGGCATACAGTTGGAGGCTGACAGCGGGATATTGTAACGCTAACTCCAGGCAGAAACAAAGAATACGGAAGGCTGCAAACACGCCTAGCCATGCAATGGTAATGCACTACAACTCCCACCAGACACCCAGTAAATTTCAGACAGTCAGAGGTAGCCCAACAAAGGAGCTTTTATTTTAATTTTTTGGAAAAAGAATACAGGCTATATAGCGTGTATATGACTTTCCCTCTATCAGCGGCTCTGGCCGTATGCTGCGCGTGAAGTTGACGGCAGACATAGACCGGTGTAAAAAACTATGGAATTATTGGCCTACAGTTGGAGGTTGACAGCGGTAATGTAACGCAAAATGCAGCCAGAAAAAAATTATACGGAAGGCTGCAAATAGGTCTGGCTCTGCAATAGTGATGCACTACAACTTCCAGCAGCCACGCAGTAAAATGCGCACGGTCACAGGTAGCCGTAAGAAGGAGTTTTTTTAACATTTTTTGGAAAAAGAATACAGGCTATATAGCGTGTATATGACTTTCCCTCTATCAGCGGCTGTGGCCGTACGCTGTGCGTGAAGTTGACGGCAGACGCAGAGCGGTGTAAAAAATTATGGAATTATTGGCGTACAGTTGGAGGCTGACAGCGGTATTGTAACGCTAACTCCAGGCAGAAACAAAGAATACGGAAGGCTGCAAACAGGCCTTGTTGTGCAATACTGATGCACTGCAACTCCCACCAGACACCCAGTAAATTTCAGACGGTCAGAGTTAGCCCAACAAAGGAGCTTTTATTTTAATTTTTTGGAAAAAGAATACAGGCTATATAGCGTGTATATGACTTTCCCTCTATGAGTGGCTGTGGGCGTACGCTGTGCGTGAAGTTGATGGCAGACACAGAGCGGTGTAAATAATTATGGAATTATTTGCGTACAGTTAGAGGCTGACAGCGGTATTGTAACGCCAACTCCAGGCAGAAACAAAGAATACGGAAGGCTGCAAACAGGCCTAGCCATGCAATGGTAATGCACTACAACTCCCACCAGACACCCAGTAAAATGCACACGGTCACAGGTAGCCGTAAGAAGGAGTTTTTTGAAACATTTTTTGGAGAAAGAATACAGGCTATATAGCATGTATATGACTTTCCCTCTATCAGCGGCTGTGGCCGTACGCTGTGCGTGAAGTTGACGGCAGACACAGACCGGTGTAAAAAATTATGGATTTATTGGCGTACAGTTGGAGGCTGACAGCGGTAATGTAATGTAAACTGCAGCCAGAAAAAAATTATAAGGACGGCTTCAAACAGGCCTAGCTGCGTAATAGTGAAGCACTACAACTCCCAGCAGCCACGCAGTAAAATGCACACGGTCACAGGTAGCCCTAAGAAGGACCGTTGGGGTTCTTGTAGACAGGATTCTACACTACCACTGTCCCTGTCTCACCGGAACTGTCCCTATACTCTGTATAATTGACTGCAGACTGAGAACGCTATCGCTGTAATAGCCTGCACAGCCCGAGATGAAAAAAAAATTTTTGGTGCAAAACTGCTCCCAGCAGCCACAACAGTAATGCACACGGTCAAAGGTGGCCCTAAGAAGGACCGTTGGGGTTCTTGAAGACAGATACCTACACTAACACTTTCCCTATAGCAGCAGCAGCACTTTCCCTGATCTCTGCCAGCGTGTGTCTGAGGCGAGCTGCGGGCGGGACCGCTTTAAGTACTCGGTGGTCATTTGATCTCACCAGACACTTACTGCAGGGGGGTTGGATAGAGCTGGAACGTCACAGGAGGAAGTTGTAATGCTTTCCCTGCATTTCTATTGGCCAGAAAATGGCGCTAAACATGCAGGGAAGGAAATGGAATTGACTTGAGTACCGCATGTGCTCGTCTCAAGTACCCTAATACTCGAACGAGCATCAAGCTCGGACGAGTATGCTCGCTCATCCCTAGTGTCAATAGATATAAAGTAACAAAAAGGAAATATCAAACCACAGAAAGTGTTTTAATGGAAGCTGTGTTTTAATAGCACTGCAATTACAAGTGTATAGCCACTACACAGGGGTTGGAGCAGTGGCTTTAACAGCCAGTGCTGCCAGGAAAACCCTTTTAAGTTTGTTCTTCTTTTATTCAACATTTCGTCAACATTATGAAGCAATTTACTAAGCCTTATATGTGTTTCGCCGGGTTTAGTATGATTTCCCTTGGCACACAGTGTGCTTAATACATGAAGAGGTGCATGCATCTTCATTTATGCAGCAGATCCCAGGGGCTCTGTGCACCTACTCAGAAATGTATGCCAGGTCCAACCAGGTAAGGATTTCTGGTTTAATTTACGCCAGTTTCTGGCATAAATTATACATAAATCCCTCAATCTGAGGCGGCCTCTCCACCTCCGAGCAAGGCCTGCCCACTTTTCAAAAAAGTTGTAAATGTTTGATCAAATATCCATTCGCGCATAAAATGGTGTAAAAGCTTTCATTTATGTTCCCTATTATATTTTTACAAAAATATTCTTGCCAACTGCTGCTGTTCTAAGAGTAAAGGCTCTTAACCTCATTGTCATATCTGGATGATTGGGTTGTCAAAACCTAGGATTTGGGGTGAAGTGACAATAGGAAGAAAATTTGTCATTCTCTACAAGGAAGCAATTTCAAGATGTGGAAGTGAAACAATTATGTCACCTTTTGAAACGTCACCTGCCTTTGCCTGGTAGAAGAATCTAGTTGAAGCAATCAGGAATCTAAATTTTATTTATTTTACTAATTTATATAGTGCATACATATTCTGCCATGCTGTGCACAGATTGGGATCACATACTCTAGGCTCTGTCCCTATTGGGGCTCACAGTTTATATTTGTCTAATAGTTTGTTTTTGGAATGTGGGAGGAAACCCACACGATCACATACAAACTCCATGTAGATGCTGGTCTTGATCAGATTTGCACCAAGGACCTCAACATTGTAAGGCAACAGTGCTAACCACTGAGCCACCATGGTTATTAATGCTATTATGATCATTACTAGAGATGAGCGAACGTGTTCGTCCGAGCTTGATATTCGTGCGAATATTAGGGTGTTCGGGATGTTCGTTATTCGTAACGAACACCATGCGGTGTTCGGGTTACTTTCACTTCCTTCCCTGAGATGTTAGCGCGCTTTTCTGGCCAATTGAAAGACAGGGAAGGCATTACAACTTCCCCCTGTGTTGTTCCAGCCCTATACCACCCCCCTGCTGTGAGTGGCTGGGGTGATCAGGTGTCCGCCGAATATAAAAGTCGGCCCCTCCCGCGGCTCGCCTCAGATGCCGTGTGAGTTAGATGAGGGACAGTGCTGTTTGTACCGGAGCTGCTGTAGGGAAAGAATTGGTAGTTAGTGTAGGCTTCAAGACCCCCAAAGGTCCTTATTAGGGCCACTGATAGCTATGTGTTGGCTGCTGTTAGCAGTGGCAATTAATTTTTTTCTCAAAATCGCCTCTGCAGAGCGTTGCACCCGGCATTAGGGACAGAAGTGCTGCATAGGCAGGGAGAGTGTTAGGATTGAGTGTAGCCTTCAAGAACCTCAACGGTCCTTTCTAGGGCCATATTTAACCGTGTGCAGTACTGTGCTGGCTGCTGTTAGCTGTGCTGCATTTTTTTTTTCTTCTCAAAATCGCCTCTGCAGAGCATTGCACCCTCCATTGATACTGCAGGGAAAGAATTGTGTAGGCAGGGCCACAACACAGTTATTATTCATTGAATATACGCAGTGCTGCCTTTTGGTGGAAAAAAACTGAAAATAATTGTATTTGTCCTGCCTCTGTCCGTCCTAAGGGCGGTGGACACGTGTCGGCTGCATGTGCAACGTTTAAAAATCAGACGCACCCAGCTACGTTTTACTCCTGGCTTCGCCATTTGCTTTCCTTAATTGGGAAAAAAAATACCTGCTCTGCCAGAGTTAATAACTCTGCTACCCTCACGTTCTGTGACACATTAGCAGGGACACAGCACAGTTATTAAACTTAGATTATTCATTCACTAGAGGCAGTGGGGCCTTTCGTTTTCAAAAAACGGAAAAAATTATATTTGGCTGCAGTCTTGCGCCAATTTATTTCCTGCCTGTGAAATCAAATCACTGGTAATACAGCATGCTGAGGGGTAGGGGTAGGCCTAGAGGACGTGGACGCGGCCGAGGACGCGGAGGGCCAAGTCAGGGTGTGGGCACAGGCCGAGCTCCTGATCCAGGTGTGTCGCAGCCGACTGCTGCGCGATTAGGAGAGAGGCACGTTTCTGGCGTCCCCACATTCATCGCCCAATTAATGGGTCCACGCGGGAGACGGTTATTAGAAAATGAGCAGTGTGAGCAGGTCCTGTCCTGGATGGCAGAAAGTGCTTCGAGCAACCTATCGTCAACACGCAGTTCTGCGCCGTCCACTGCTGCAAATCCGAATCCTCTGTCTGCTGCTCCTCCTTCCTCCCAGCCTCCTCACTCCACTACAATGACACCTGCTCAGGAGCGGGAACACTCCCAGGAACTGTTCTCGGGCCCCTGCTTAGATTGGGCAGCAGCGGTTCCTCTCCCACCAGAGGAGTTTATCGTCACTGATGCCCAACCATTCGAAAGTTCCCGGGGTCCGAGGGAAGAGGCTGGGGACTTCCGCCAACTGTCTCAACAACTTTCTGTGGGTGAGGAGGACGATGACGATCAGGCACAGTTGTCTTGCAGTGAGGTAGTAGTAAGGGCAGTAAGTCCGAGGGAGCAGCGCACAGAGGATTCGGAGGAAGAGCAGCAGGACGATGAGGTGACTGACCCCACCTGGTGTGCAACGCTTACTCAGGAGGACAGGTCTTCAGAGGGGGAGTCAAGGGCATCAGCAGGGCAGGTTGCAAGAGGCAGTGCGGTGGCCAGGGGTAGAGGCAGGGCCAGACCGAATAATCCACCAACTGTTTCCCAAAGCGCCCCCTCGCGCCATGCCACCCTGCAGAGGCCGAGGTGCTCTAAGGTCTGGCAGTTTTTCACAGAGACGCCTGACGACCGACGAACAGTGGTGTGCAACCTTTGTCGCGCAAAGCTCAGCCGGGGAGCCAACACCAACAGCCTCACCACCACCATGCGCAGACATATGATGGCCAAGCACCCCACAAGGTGGGACGAAGGCCGTTCAGCGCCTCCGGTTTGCACCCCTGCCTCTCCCCCTGTGCCCCAACCTGCCACTGAGATGCAACCCCCCTCTCAGGACACAGGCACTACCGCCTCATGGCCTGCACCCACACCCTCATCTCCGCTGTCCTCGGCCCCATCCAGCAGTGTAGTTCAGCGCACCGTCCAGCCGTCGCTTGCACAACTGTTGGAGCGCAAGCGCAAGTACGCCGCCACGCACCCGCACGCTCAAACGTTAACCGTCCGCATAGCAAAATTCATCAGCCTTGAGATGCTGCCGTATAGGGTTGTGGAAACGGAGTCCTTCAAAAGTATCATGGAGGCGGCTGCCCCGCGCTACTCAGTTCCCAGTCGCCACTACTTTTCCCGATGTGCCGTCCCAGCCCTGCACGACCACGTCTCCCGCAACATTGTACGCGCCCTCACCAACGCGGTTACTGCCACGGTCCACTTAACAACGGACACGTGGACAAGCACAGGCGGGCAGGGCCACTACATCTCCCTGACGGCACATTGGGTGAATTTAGTGGAGGCTGGGACAGAGTCAGAGCCTGGGACCGCTCACGTCCTACCCACCCCCAGAATTGCGGGCCCCAGCTTGGTGGTGGTATTTGCGGAGGTGTATGCTTCCTCCACTAAAGCACCCTCCTCCTCCTCCTCCTCCTCCTCTGTCTCGCAATCAAGATGTGTTAGCAGCAGCATGTCGCCAGCAGTCGGTGTCGCGCGGTGTGGCAGCACAGCGGTGGGCAAGCGTCAGCAGGCCGTGCTGAAACTACTCAGCTTAGGCGATAAGAGGCACACGGCCCACGAACTGCTGCAGGGTCTGACACAGCAGACTGACCGCTGGCTTGCGCCGCTGAGCCTCCAACCGGGCATGGTCGTGTGTGACAACGGCCGTAACCTGGTGGCGGCTCTGCAGCTCGGCAGCCTCACGCACGTGCCATGCCTGGCCCACGTCTTTAATTTGGTGGTTCAGCGCTTTCTGAAAAGCTACCCACGCTTGTCAGACCTGCTCGTAAAGGTGCGCCGGCTCTGCGCACATTTCCGCAAGTCCCACATGGACGCTGCCACCCTGCGCACCCTGCAACATCACTTTAAGCTGCCAGTGCACCGACTGCTGTGCGACGTGCCCACACGGTGGAACTCTACGCTCCACATGTTGGCCAGGCTCTATGAACAACGTAGAGCTATAGTCGAATACCAACTCCAACATGGGCGGCGCAGTGGGAGTCAGCCTCCTCAATTCCTTTCAGAAGAGTGGGCCTGGTTGGCAGACATCTGCCAGGTCCTTGGTAATTTTGAGGAGTCTACCCAGGTGGTGAGCGGCGATGCTACAATCATTAGCGTCACCATTCCTCTGCTATGCATCTTGTGAAATTCCCTGCAAACCATAAAGGCAGCTGCTTTGCGCTCGGAAACGGGGGCGGGGGAAGACAGTATGCCGCTGGATAGTCAGGGCACCCTCCTGTCTATTTCTCAGCGCGTACAGGAGGAGGAGGAGGAGCATGAGGAGGATGAGGAGGAGGGGGAAGAGACAGCTTGGCCCGCTGCTGACGGTACACCGGCTGATTGCCTGTCATCCTTTCAGCGTGTATGGCCTGAGGAGGAGGAGGAGGAGGAGGATCCTGAAAGTGATCTTCCTAGTGAAGACAGCCATGTGTTGCGTACTGGTACCCTGGCACACATGGCTGACTTCATGTTAGGATGCCTTTCTCGTGACCCTCGCGTTGCACGCATTCTGGCCACAACGGATTACTGGGTGTACACACTGCTCGACCCACGCTATAAGGAGAACCTGCCCACTCTGATTCCCGAAGAGGAAAGGGGTTCGAGAGTGTTGCTATACCACAGGACCCTTGCGGACAAGCTGATGGTAAAATTCCCAGCCGACAGCGCTAGTGGCAGAAGGCCCAGTACCGAGGGCAAGGTAGCAGGGGAGGTGCGGAGATCGAGCAGCATGTACATCCCAGGCAGTGCAACAGTCTTTAAGGGCCTGGCCAGCTTTATGGCTCCCCACCAAGACTGTGTCACCACTCCCCAGTCAAGGCTGAGTCGGCGGGAGCACTGTAAAAGGATGGTGAGGGAGTACGTAGCCGATCGCACGACCATCCTCGGTGACGCCTCTGCCCCCTACAACTACTGGGTGTCGAAGCTGGACACGTGGCCTGAACTAGCGCTGTATGCCCTGGAGGTGCTTGCTTGTCCTGCGGCTAGCGTCTTGTCGGAGAGGGTGTTTAGTGCGGCTGGGGGAATCATCACAGATAAGCGTAGCCGCTTGTCAACCGACAGTGCCGGCAGGCTAACACTCATCAAGATGAACAAAGGCTGGATTTCCCCAGACTTCTGTTCTCCACCAGCGGACAGCAGCGATACGTAAGCAATACGTAGGCTGCACCCGCGGATGGAAGCTACGTTCTCTCTCACCATCCAAAACGGGGACATTTCTGCTTCATCAATCTGTGTCTAATATTCCTCCTCCTCCTCCTGCTCCTCCTCCTGAAACCTCACGTAATCACGCTGAACGGGCAATTTTTCTTAGGGCCACAAGGCTCACTCCAATAATTTTTCAGAACAATTTTTATAAGTTTCAATGCGCTTAAAAGCGTTGGAACTGTAACTTGAACCACTTTTTCGTTACACTGGGCTGCCTCCAGGCCTAGTTACCACTTAAGCCACATTAACCAAAGCGATTAATGGGTTTCACCTGCCCTCTTGGCTGGCCATGGCCAATTTTTGGGATGTACATTAGTACTGTTGATACAGCAATTTTTGTGGGCCCTCGCCTACAGTGTAATCAAATTAATTTTTAGCCCACCTGCATTCCAGCTGACGTTACCTCAGCTGTGTTGGGCAATGCAATGGGATATTTCTATGTACCGCCGGTGGCTTCCTGGCACCCACCCAGGCAGTGGGTCCTCAGGGAGTTTAACCTACATGTGTCCACTTCTAAAGAACCCCAGTCAGACTGGGGCATGCAGTGTGGGCCGAAGCCCACCTGTATTACGCACGACATTACTACCTCAGCTGTGTTGGGCAATGCAATGGGATATTTTTGTGTACCGCCGGTGGGTTCCAGGGAGCCACCCATGCTGTAGGTGCACACGGAGTGTAACCTACATGTGTCCACTTGTAAAGAACCCCAGTCTGACTGGGGCATGCAGTGTGGGCCGAAGCCCACCTGTATTACGCACAACATTACTACCTCAGCTGTGTTGGGCAATGCAATGGGATATTTCTATGTACCGCCGGTGGCTTCCTGGCACCCACCCAGGCAGTGGGTCCACAGGGAATTATAAATGCATCTGTTTCCACTTGTAAAGAACCCCAGTCTGACTGGGGCATGCAGTGTGGGCCGAAGCCCACCTGTATTACGCACGACATTACTACCTCAGCTGTGTTGGGCAATGCAATGGGATATTTTTGTGTACCGCCGGTGGGTTCCAGGGAGCCACCCATGCTGTCGGTCGACAGGGACTTCACAATAGGGAGTTGTACCTGCCTGTGTCTATGAATTAAAAAGCCCGGTCTAACTGGGGCATGCAGACACCTTGACAGAATGAATAGTGTGTGGCACATAGGTTCCCCATTGCTATGCCCACGTGTGCAGCTCCTGATGGCGGTGGCACAGGATTCTATTTCTCATTGCTTCTGTACAGCATTGTGGGCTATCGCCCCGCCACTTTTAAAGAGGGTCGCTGCCTAGCCGTGCCAACCCTGTGCAGTGTGTGCCTGCGGTCCCTCGTCATGGCAGACGCACTTCTAAATAGACATGAGGGTGGTGTGGCATGAGGGCAGCTGAAGGCTGCGCAGGGACACTTTGGTGTGCGCTGTGGGGGGGAGGGGGGGCGGTTGGGCAGCATGTAACCCAGTAGAAGTGGCAGTGGAGTGTCATGCAGGCGGTGATTGTGCTTTGTTGGAGGTAGTGTGGTGCTTAGCAAAGGTATGCCATGCTAATGATGGCTTTTCAGAAGTAAAAGTTGTTGGGAGGGGGGGGGCCCCACTCTTACCGGTATTCTGGCTTAATAGTGGGACCTGTGAACTTGAGATGCAGCCCAACATGTAGCCCCTCGCCTGCCCTATCTGTTGCTGTGTCGTTCCCATCACTTTCTTGAATTGCCCAGATTTTCACACATGAAAACCTTAGCGAGCATCGGCGAAATACAAAAATGTTCTGGTCGCCCATTGACTTCAATGGGGTTTGTTATTCGAAACGAGCCCTCGAACATCGCGGGAAGTTCGTTTCGAATAACGAACACCCGAACATTTTGGTGTTCGCTCATCTCTAATCATTACTATTTCCAAGATGGTAAAAAGAATAAAAATTTGGTGCCATGCTAGCCAGCAGAACAAAATGTTAATGTTCTCGGTAAGAGAAATAAAATAATCTTGTAGATATGATACCTTTCAATAGCTAATAAAAAGTAAAGATGTTTCAGCAAGCTTTCAAGAATATTTAGGTTTCTTCATCATTTTCATATAAGATCGCTGGGGCATTTACAAGTTCCAAATGTTGTCTACCTGATTGTGTGCATTGAATGTCCTATCGGGAACCTTTAGGTTGAAGAAACAGGAGACAATTTAAGAAAGAATGACCAAGTCACGTGTAGCCAAAGACACAGCATAGAGTATATGAGGGTTGTCATATTAAAAGCCAACTGTAAATCCTAAAGACAAAAGAGGGTCTAGGAATACAAATTTCTGACCATCTTGGATACTCTGGACACAGATATGAATATCTGCTTATGGCTTCATGGCAGATTACAACATCTGAGAGATCTGGTGCAGGAATACAGGGGGCACCAGGCCTCTAACTAGTATCCATTTATAGACCATAAAACTCTCATAGCCTAATCTGTGAACTAATTGAGGATTTACTCTTTGGCTCAGGCTGTTATTGTTTTAAATTTAAACTAAGCACACCATGTTTCTGCCCTTTTGTTTTATATATGTTTCTTCAAATATATACTGTTAAAAGCCTGATGAAGAGGCTTTGTAGCTTTGAAAGCTAGTTGTAATATCATTTCTTTTTGTTAGCCATTAAAAGATATCATATATACAAGATTTTTTTTTCTATTACTGAGAACAATAACATTTTATTTAAAAGATATTATGTGACACTAAATTAAGTATTTATAACTACTGATGCTTCTCCAATAGCATAAACTATAAAATTGAAATAAAAAGAAAAAAAAGTTTTGTTGCAATGCTAAGCTTCCTTTATAAGTTGAGGTGCTCAAGATCATTACTTTTTAAAAACACATGAAATCTTGTAAACCTGAGGGCAACTACGGGAAGAGGAATAGAGTGCAAGATATAATCAAATTACCAGGAAGAGAATGCAAAGAAGATTCCAACCATATGAAGGCCATACTCCATATGGTCTTATGACCACCATGTTGAATTATAAGAAGGAAAACTTCTGATGAGCTTTCATATCAATTGCCTTAAATTTCAAAATAGCCTATGTTTTTATTTCACGATTCTTAGGCTGACTGCTGGTAGCTAACCAAGATAGTGTTTCTGTGAGAATTTTGCCAAAAAGAACTGTTTTGGTAATTAATTCACTTGAGAAAATGTCAATGGGAGCCTCATTCTTGTAGTGCCTGGTTTTTCAGGGGGACAGTACTGCCTCCCAACTGGTTACTACTAAGAATTTGGAGATTAAATAATTCTTACTAGTATCCAGAGAGTTATACAAAGTGGTATTTGGTACCTTAGGTGACTCCAGAGGAAGTGTTACATGCAAAAAGGAAGTTGCAGTAATCTAGATAAGAGATGATGAAGACATGCAGTGGCATTTGTTGTTGACTTGGGGTTGAGGAAAGATCAGATCCAAGAGATTTTTTTTGAATATTCTATTTTTATTAAAGCTATTTCAAAACATTTAACATAACAAAACAATCTTGAGAGGTAACAACCTTAGGCCTCATGTCCACGGGGAAAATCAGGCCCGCTACAGATTCTCCATGGAGAATCTGCAGCGGGTCCCTCCTGCCCCGCGGACAAGAGGGCTGAAAATAAGAATAAATCAGAATAAACTTACCTCTCGCACGCTCCGGATACTTCCTTCGATGCGGTGTCATCTTCTCTGCGTCGCGGCCGGATCTTCTTTCTTCGGCCCGGTGGATGCGCAGGATGACGTCGGTGACGTCCCCCACGCATGCGCCGTCCCGAAGCAAAATGATCCGGCCGCGACTGAGAGAAGATGACGCGGCGGCGAAGAGAAGAAACGGAGCAGGTGAGTAAAATCTGATTTTTGTCTCCCGCGGATCCGGACGGCTTCCATAGGCTTCAATAGAAGCCCGCGGGAGACCCGCATGAAAATGGAGCATGGTCCAGATTTTTTCATGCTCCATTTTTTTTTAAATCACTTTTATTGACCATCCGCGGGTATTTATCTACCCCGCGGGTGGTCAATGCATCCCTATGGGGTGCGGATCCGCATGCAGGAGAAGAGTTAAAATCTGCTGCGCATTTTAATTCTTCTTTTGCCCGTGGACATGAGCCCTTAGTCCAGGGTATTTACAAAGTAATAAACATTTTAGAGAATATATTTGTATAAAGTAGGTAAATATATTAAAAGTAAAAATAGAATGAAAATAGAATGAAATGTCCAGCACTACTGAGAGAAATATAAAAAGAAAGGGTGAAAAAAGCTGAAAACAAAACATGTAAAAAGCAAGGGTTAAACAGATCAAAATAATACATTATTTTATCCCAAGAGGCCTACAGACCTGGAGCTGACAGTATGCCCCTAATAAAAGACCAAGACCAATATGGTCAAGGTAAGTGACTATAGAAGCTTCTTGGCAAAGTACTCTGTCTAAGGTGCCCAGGAAGAAAATGTGGAGGTTTTAGTAGCATATCTATAAGAATATAACTCCTTCAAGTGATACGTAAGTTTAAAGGAGTTGATAACTTCGCTCAGAGATGCTGCCTTAGAGAATTTCCATTTTTTAGCCATTGCCTGGCAAAATGCAAGAAAACTGTCGGAGGTAATATCTAAATAGAAAGATGGAAGCTTATCTGCATGGAGAAGGAAAGAGCCAGTGCCAGATGTGGCCATAAAACAATGTATTACAGAGTAAACAAAGTTGAAAATCATGTTTCAAAAGGAACAAAAGACTGGACAGGGCTACCACATGTGAAAATAAGTAACCTTTAGGCCTCGGTCACACGGGCGATTTTCCGTGCTATCTGCGCATGCGCATGCGATGTGCGATTTTATAAAACCATTGCTTTGCAATGGTATCGGACACATGAGCGCTTTTTATGCGCTCGTCCGATAAATTATAGAACAGAAATCGCAGATCGCACCTATCTGCGATCTGCGATTCCTGTTCTCTTCTCTATATGCGTTCAATGGGGCCGGCGGCAGCAGCGCCGACCCCATTGAGAACATATACTAGACAAATCATTCTCCTCTGCCACAGCTGTAACAGCTGTGGCAGAGAAGAATGATGTTTGCCCATTGAATTCAATGGAGTCGGCAATACAGCCGGCTCCATTGAAAGCAATGGGCTGCCGGCGATCGCACGATGAATTTTCGGGAAGGGCTTAAAAATATAAGCCCTTCCCTGAAATTCATCCAGAAATGTGTAAAAAGTAAAAAAAGAAATATACTCACCTTGTCCCGGCAGACGGAGTTCAGCCGTGGCCGGCCGGCAGTTCTCCTGAACTGCTATGAGTAGTATTCAGCAGCCGGGGATTTAAAATCCCCGCCTGCTGAATGAGCTGCCTCTGATTGGTCACAGCCCTCACCAATCAGAGGCAGCTCTCACTCACCCATTCATGAATACATGAATGGGTGAGTGAGTGCTGCCTCTGATTGGCTCAGCGCAGGGACCAATCAGGGGCAGCTCTCAGCTGAATGACACGTGAGGCCCAAGTCTGCAACCTCTCCAACATAATTCAGAAATGGAGTTGTTCACCTTGGCCAGTCTCGCAGGCCAAGATGCTTAGGTACCAGTGTAATAATGCAAAGACTCCCAATGTATGATACCATGCAAGACTTTTTTAGTCCAAGTAAGATCCTTTTCAATAAAATTTTAATTTAATATCTTGCTCCTAAAATTGCATGTGTTGAGACTTGCTTTGGGATGCCAAGAAAAAATAACCATCATAGGAAATGGAGATACCTTTAGATGCTCTTGTTGACATGAAGTAAAGAATATAAGCAGACCTGGGGAAAAAAAGACTTATTAACATTAAGAACAAAGAATATGTTGCAGTCATAAAAAGACAAAAAACAAGCTATTAGGGATCTGAAATCGATTGCATGATGTAAAAAACTCTAGTATAGAACCATTTACATGTAAATTGCCAGCGTTCGTTATGCCCATAGATCCCCAAGGTCCAAATTCAAAATCCATACGGATAGAAGATAGAAAATATAGAGGAAGGATCAAGATTGGAACCAGGGATGTAGATGAGGAAATACATTGCTGCCATACAGAAGGCGAAATTTGCAAACTCGTAAGGGAATGGGGTGATAATGAAATAGGTTTTCCCAAGAGAGCTATCAGGGGAGCTCCAAAGGCAGTTGATTCTATCGAAGTCCATTTTTTATGTAAAGATGATACCCACCAATGTTTAATTAGGTCTAGGATTGCTGCAGAGAAAAAAACATTTGACATTAAGTGCTTTCATGCCCCCTATTTCATAGTGCTTAGCTAGTGGGAAAAATTTAATTCTGGCATGTGAGCCTACCCAAATAAATTTGTTAAGGATAGACTATAGTTTGGTAAAAAGAAGTTTGGGATAGGAATTGCTTTAAAAATATATAGAATACACGGTAAGATCATCATTTTTACTGCTGTTATTCTTCCAGCCCAGGAAATAAAAGCTTCTTGAAAATTGTTTAGAATTTGTGGGATATGGTTAAGCTTAGGTTGGTAATTTCTAGTAAAAGTAAGGGAATTAAAACTTGTTTAGTGAATACCCAGATACAGTATGGAATAGTCTCTCCAAACAAATGTAAAGGAATTAGTTATATGTTGCCTAGTTTTATTATTAATCTTGACACTTAAAGGGGTTGTCCCGCGGCAGCAAGTGGGTCTATACACTTCTGTATGGCCATATTAATGCACTTTGTAATGTACATTGTGCATTAATTATGAGCCATACAGAAGTTATAAGAAGTTTTTCACTTACCTGCTCCGTTGCTAGCGTCCTCGTTCCCATGGAGCCGACTAATTTTCGTCATCTAATGGCCAAATTAGCCGCACTTGCGCAGTCCGGGTCTTCTTCTGTTGTCAATGGGGCTCCGTGTAGCTCCGCCCCGTCACGTGCCGATTCCAGCCAATCAGGAGGCTGGAATCGGCAATGGACCGCACAGAAGCCCTGCGGTCCACGGAGGGAGAAGATCCCGGCGGCCATCTTCAGCAGGTAAGTAAGAAGTCACCGGAGCACGGGGATTCAGGTAAGCACTCTCCGGTGTTCTTTTTTAACCCCTGCATCGGGGTTGTCTCGCGCCGAACGGGGGGGGGGGGGGGGGGGGTTGAAAAAAAAAAACAAACCTGTTTCGGCGCGGGACAACCCCTTTAATAATTGCAATTTTCTGTTATTTATCTTATAATATGAAATTTTTCTAAAGTCAGAAAGTAAAGATTGCGCCTGCCATGAAGAGAAAAAAGGATCTGTCAATGGCAGAATAACATCATTGGTGTAGAGACCTATTTTATCTTCCTGATGTTCTACGTTTATTCCTTTAATGTCTTTATTAATTCTAATTTGTTCAGCTAAAGGTTTAATAAGAAGGACAAGGATAAAGCGTGAAAGGGATCATCCCTGCTGGGTAACATTTGAAATTGTAAATAGAGAGGAAATACGTACAGAAGTAAAAACCAATCTCACAGAGAGCAGTACGGATTCTAAATTTAGGGCAAATCACACCACAGAATATAGTCCTAAAATTTAACTTTTATTGGTTATATACATAAAAACAGAGTAGGTGGCCACACAAAGGATAATCAAGGACTTGAAGACAAAAAGGGAAATTAACCTTTCTATAAAGTCTACAAAAAGGTTTTCATAGTGATCACAAGGACAATGATCCTAGCTGTAGAAGTGAATCTTCCACAAGAAAGATTAATACTCCAAAGGAAGCTGGAAATTTCCTTTGGTTGGGGTGGATACGTATTTGTATCTTCTCTTAAGTTATAAAAAGCAGAGGAATATGAAGCAAATGCATTAACACTTTCCTGGAGCTGAATAATTTTGTGTCCATCAGAATCTAGAAGAAGCTTAACCCATTCCTTAGCTTTAATAGTCCTTCCTTAATTATTAAGCCAATAATGCTCCAGTATGGTTAACATTGCTCATTTTTTGGAAAGTAATATCGTGTTTTATAGCTAAAAGGTTTTGAAGCTCAGCATGCAATTTAAATAGCTCCACTGTTCTTTTAGATGTAGGATTGGATTTATTTAAAGAGTAAATATCATTGATTTGAGAGGTCAGGATAGATAGTTTCTCCTCTCTTTTTCTTTTATCCCTAGAACAGAATTTTATAAACAAGCCTCTCATATATGTTTTTTGGGCATCCCAGACTAAGAAAGCATTGGGGACTGATGTGGATTAATAGTAAAAAAAAACATCTCTAATTTAGTTTTCAATTTAGATTCATATTCTGAATGTTAAAGAATATATTCATTAAGTCTACATGGAAAGCATGGAGAGTGAGGAAATTTCTCATGTATTGACAAAGATATTGGGGCGTGGTCTGACCAGTTAATTGTTCTGTTCTTGGATCGTATGACCTCTCTCAATCCCCTGGCATCCAAGAAAAACAAGTCCATTTTTGAGTAGGAAGAATGTAGTGAAGCTATTAAAGAGTAATCTCTATCAGAGTCATGAAGACAGAGCCAGACATGATATAGTTGTTTATTCTGTAAAAGCAAAACAATAGGAGAAGGGGATCTAGATTTGGAATAGAAGTTCAAAATGGGTTCGTAACAGAGTTGAAAATGTCCTCCAATCAAAATAATTTTTTGCATTTCAGCAATCTCTTTCAACACCGTAAAAAAATCTAGCTTGACGTTTGTATGGAAAATATACATTTATCAAAGTAAAGGGAACGTTATTGATCTTCCAGACTAGAATCATAAATTGGCCTAAGGGGTCTAGATACATGTTTTGCTGGGAAAATGATACTGAGTTACTGATTGCAATTAGTAATTCTCTTTTTTTCTTAATGGAGTTAGAAGCAAGAAGGAGATATGAGAATTTGGGATGTGAACATTAAGGGTGACTGTCTCTTACAAAGTGAATTTTCTGAGCAAAGAATACATCTGTGTTTAATTTGAGGGCCTCGAGCCATAACAGGCTGCATTTAAATGGACTGTTTAGACCCTTAACATTTAAGAAAGAAATAGTAATAGGTATGGTATATAAATAAACTGAGATGCAGCATCATCTTCATGACAATCAAAAAGTAGAGGACATATAGCATATAAAGTGACATCTCATTAATATAACAGAGTTTCAAGTTAAATAACCGAAAAGCAATATAATATTGTTCATCTTGCACATGTTACACGATAAATTAATTTTAGTTTGGGGGAATTAACATATCTCAACATCATAGATGGCTCCATAATGCAAATAGTATCAGAAAATCATAGAATCATAGAACAGTGGAGTTCAAAGGAAACTCCAGGGTCATTGGGTCCAACCCCCTGCTTATCGCAGGATTCACTAAGTAATCCCAGACAGATGTCTGTCCAGCCTCTGTTTGAAGACTTACATTGAAGGAGAACTCACCACCTCCTGTGGCAACTAGAGATGAGCGAGCACCAAAATGCTCGGGTGCTCGTTACTCGGCACGAAAATTTTCGCGATGCTCGAGGGTTCATTTCGAGTAACGAACCCCATTGAAGTCAATGGGCGACCCGAGCATTTTTGTATATCGCCGATGCTCACTAAGGTTTTCATTTGTGAAAATCGGGGCAATTCAAGAAAGTGATGGGAACGACACAGAAACGGATAGGGCAGGCGAGGGGCTACATGTTGGGCTGCATCTCAAGTTCCCAGGTCCCACTATTAAGCCACAATAGCGGCAAGAGTGCCCCCCCCCCCCCCCCGCACTGTCAGCATAAAGATCGTTCTCCTCAGCCACAGCAGTAACAGCTGTGGCAGAGAAGAATGATGTTAGCCCATTGAATTCAATGGAGTCAGCAATACAGCAGGTTCCACTGAAAGCAATGGGCTGCCGGCGTGCGGGAGGAATTGTCGGGAAGGGCTTAAATATAGAAGCCCTTCCCTGCAATTCATCCAGAAATGTGTAAAAAAAAAAAATACCGTATATACCGGCGTATAAGGCGACGGGGCGTATAAGACGACCCCCCAACTGTCACCTTATACGCCGGGAATACAGCGGAGCAAAAAATAAAAATCATTACTCACTTCCCCCGGCGTTCTGCGGCGCTGCTGCAGGATGTCACTCCCTCCTGGTCCCCGGCAGAGCATTGCTTTCTGGACGCAGGGCTTGAAATCCCCGCCTACAGAAAACACACGTGCCTTCAGCCAATCACAGCCAATGACAATGATGTCATTGAATGGCTGTGATTGGCTGACGGCGTGTGTTAGCTAATCACAGTAGCTTTCTGGAGGCGGGGATTTCAAGCCCTGCGTCCAGAAAGCAATGCTCTGCCAGGGACCAGGAGAGAGCGACAGCCTGCAGCAGCGCCGCAGAACGCCGGGGGAGGTGAGTAATGAATTTTTTTTTGCCACTTTCTTTTTTTTTGTATTACCGGCGTATAACATGACCCCCGACTTCAGGGCAGATTTTTCGGGGTTCAAAAGCCGTCTTATACGCCAGTATATACGGTATATACTTACCTTGTCCCGGCAGACGGAGTTCAGCGCGGCCGGCCTACAGTGGGTGTGAAGGGGGTGTGAGTCAGACCTGCCCCCTGATTGGCTCAGCGCTGAGTCTGACTCACACCCCCTTCACACCCACTGCTGGCCGCCGCGGCTGAACTCCGTCTGCCGGGACAAGGTAAGTAATAGTATATATATATATATTCTTTTTTATTTTTTTTTATTTTAACACATTTCTGGATGAATTGCAGGGAAGGGCTTATATATTTAAGCCCTTCCCGACAATTCATCCCACGCACGCCGGCAGCCCATTGCTTTCAGTGGAACCTGCTGTATTGCCGGCCCCATTGAATTCAATGGGCAAACATCGTTCTTCTCTGCCACAGCTGTTACTGCTGTGGCAGAGAAGAATGATTTGTCTTCTATATGTTCTCAATGGGGTCGGCGCTGCTGTCGCCGGCCCCATTGAGCGCATATAGAGAAGAGAACAGGAATCACAGATCGGTGCGATCTGCGATTTCTATGGCCTAAGAAGGACCGTTGGGGTTCTTGAAGCCCAAAATCACTCCTAACGCTCTCCCTATAGCAGCTCCGGCATCAACAGCACTTTCCCTGAACTATGTCAGAATGCATCTGTGGCGAGCCGCGGGCGGGCAGATTTTAATACTCGGGTGACACCTGATCTCGCCAGCCACTCACTGCAGGGGGGTGGTATAGGGCTTGAACGTCGCAGGGGGAAGTTGTAATGCCTTCCCTGTCTTTCTATTGGCCAGAAAAGCGTGCTAACGTCTCAGAGATGAAAGTGAAAGTAACTCGAACATCGTGTGGTACTCGTTTCGAGTAACGAGCATCTCGAACACCCTAATACTCGAACGAGTATCAAGCTCGGACGAGTACGCTCGCTCATCTCTAGTGGCAACCTATTCCATTCATTGACCACCTTCACTGTCAAAAAGTTTTTTCTAATATCTAATCTGTGTCTCCTCCCTTTCAGTTTCATCCCATTGCTTCTAGTCTTTTCTTGTGCAAATGAGAATTGGGCTGATTCCCCTGCACTGTGGCAGCCCTTCAGATATTTGTAGACAACTATTAAGTCTCCTCCCAGCTTTCTTTTTTGCAAGCTAAACATGCACTGATCCTTTAACCGTTCCTCATAGGACATGATTTGCAGACCACTCACCATCCTGATAGCTCTTCTCTGAACTTGCTCCAGTTTGTCTATGTCTTTTTTAATGGGTGCCTATAACTGGACACAGTATTTCAGAATAGGTCTGACTAAGGAAGAGTAGAGGGGGATAATTACCTCACATGATCTAGACACTATGCTTCTCTTAATACATTCCAGAATTGTGTTTGCCTTTTTGGCTGCTGCATCACACTGTTGACTCATGTTCAGTCTATGATCTATTAGTATACCCAAGTCTTATTCACAGGTGCTGCTGCTTAGCTCAATTCCCCCATTCTGTATGTGTTTTTTTCATTTTTCTTGCCCAGATGCAGTACTTTGCATTTCTCCTTGTTAAATACCATTCTGTTAGTCGTCGCCCTCTGTGCAAGCTTGTCTAGATCTTTTTGAATCCTCTTTTTTTTGTCTAGTGTTAACTATCCCTTCTAGCTTTGTGTTGTCAGCAAATTTGATCAGTTTCACTTCAATTCCCTCCTCCAGATCATTTCTAAAAATGTTGAACAACAATGATAAACAAACAATTTGAAAAGAAAAATACAAAGGAAAGAAAAATTCACATCATCATCAAAGAACTTATCATTTTAGAAGTGGCAACCATTCTTGCTAACCAAAGACCATTCTTGTGTGATGCGGGATGGGGACTTGCTTGTTGAAAGAAGTGTGTCTTCTCTGAAAGTGTGGATGTTTCATTTCTTCAAAAGTTAAAGCCCATCCGTCAAAAATGTTATAACATAAGACACCCATTTCTCAAAATGAGAAACTTGATAGGAAAGCATAATTTATATTTAATATTAGCACCGCAGAGAGCAGAGGTGACTGGGATTAATTGTCTACGAAGTTGTAGAGTTGCTGGGGAAAGGTTAGGGAATATCAGAACAGCTGTATATTGGACTGGTATAGATCCTTTTCACTTCCTTTCATTAATGATTTCCTCTATGGTCTGGTAGAAATGAATAGGAAGCAGTACATCCTGCAGTGCATTCTCTGGAACAGAGCAGGCTTAGGGTATCCTGTGTGCTCTATCGATCAAGAAATCCGGTGAAGGTAAAGATGAAAGCAACATGAAATCAAATGTTATGCTAAGACACTGGACTGAGACTGTGGAAAGTATAGAGATATTGATTTTAATTGCTAGGTCTGATGGGGGTGTTGAGTGAAATGGAGGAAATATAATGAGCTCAGTTTTCTCTATTTTGAGTTTTAGAAAGGTGGAAGATAAGAAGGAGGATATAGCTAATAGATGCTTTCAGATTATGGATGGCAGAGAGGTAATATCCGATACCAGTGAGGTAGATTTGCGTATCATCAATATATATGTGGTACTGAAAGCCATGGCATTCTATGAGCTGTCCTAGGCCAAAAGTGTAGATTGAGAAGAGTATGGATCCTAGTACAGAGCAGTTGGGGACACCAGAGTAATATTTTGCTAGTTAGCAATTTATTGGCGACTTTGTTTAGGACAGTTTCAGTAGAGTTATAAGCCAGATTGAATAGTCAGTAAAATAAGAGGTGTGAGGACAGTTCAAGTTGGACATTCTGTTGTAGAAGTTTGGATGCAAGTGGGAGTAATGAGATGGGGTGTTAGCCTATCAGAGAGGAAGGATTGAAGGATTGTCTTTATAAGGATAATAGTAGGTACTTCAAAAATAGAATCTCACTAGTAGATGACAAGGACAGGGTGTTGATAACCATCAGATGATGGCATAAATGGATAGTGATGATGGTAGTCATATCATGGAGCAGATTGTTGATGGAAACAGAAATAACAAACTGACAAAAACTTACTTTTTAGCTAGAATGCCTTTACATTGTCTGCTCTGATGTCACAATATATTGTGCCTATTCCTCACACTTTAACACATTAAGGACCACCTACTGTAAATATACAGCAGACAGTCATAGGTAGTATATGGAGCAAGCTCAGTAGCCATGCCTGCTCCATACCTGACAGGCACTGGCTGTTTCTGACAGCTGACACCTGCCTGCACCTACAACAATCAGAGCTAGTGCTGATTACTGCAGTTAACTGTTTATATGCTGCTGTCAAAATTGACAGTGCATGTAGGCAGCCAACCAGAGGATGGGCCCCTGTTAAAAAATAATACAAAAGTTCAAACCCCAATCTTTTAGTTGAGTGATATCTTCAACATCTTTTTGTGCTAGTATATCTTATACATCCTTTCTTGTGTGAATTTTTAACTTGTGCAAATTTTTCTTACCCCTCAGGATCAGCACCAATTTTGGTGTAGTATTAAACCTATGCTGTAAACAAAGAAGGGACTCTGTCAGCTGCTTAACTATATGTCCTGTAGAAAATGAGGAGACACTCTACTCCTTTAGGGCTAATATCCGTGGACGGCATGTTCTATTTCACCGCATTTTTCCGCAGTGGAGGTCTCGATTAATATAGTATTAATGGAGACCGCGGAAAAACGTGTGTTTTTCCGTGATCACCAGCGGGTACTTTTTGTTTACCACCGTGGTACTCCGGCGACGTAAATCCACAGGCATATCCTGCTCCATCCGTGGGCATGAGTCCTTACACTGAGACTTTTTATTTGTTTATTTCTTTTTATTATTATTTTGTATTTGTAATGGTGGTGCATTGTGTCTTTTTATCTAGTTTGTAGCTAAACAAGTTATGAAATTATGAAAAAAAAGGATATAATTAGCGTCTGAAATTGCATAATTTAAATGTTCAGACAGATGCTGTGAGCTTCCTTAGGAATCAATCTCTCTCAGGATGGCCTACATAGGAAAAGTGTTACAATACACTGCAAATAAGGCAAATAAATATACTATGTATTTATATGTGACTTACAAATACATTGAGCCTTTATTTATTTTATTTTTTCTATCATCAAAGTATCCATCCTTAGAAGTGCTCGCAGTATTTATTTATTTGCCTAAATAAATCCATATTCATCACAAACTAGTTTATTTTGCTTATTTCTGAACAACCTGAGAATTTGGGTGATGTATTGGATTTATCAGTTGTAGGATGAGTTAAAGGGCTACCACTTTTTTACCATTCATTATATAGCTAGGCCCCCGCAGTATATAAATCAGCTAGTGTCGCTTTGGTTAGTTATTTTTTTTGTGTGTGTTAAACTCCTGGCCTCCTACTTCTCAGTTGATCATGTGATTTAAATTTTGACCAGCTCAGATCTACTTGGGTTTATGTGTTCAGTTTTTTAGTCAGATTCTTAGTCTGTATGATACTATTACATGGAATGTAACACAGAAACTACCTAGTGGAAGACACAGACACTCCTGTCACAGTTACTGATGATGATTAGAGGTTCCTGTTACACAGTTATAATGAAGGAGATCACAGCCCTACTGACTGTATAATTACGGTCTGCAGCATATTTAGGTGAATATTGAATACAAATGGTAATGACAGTGTTGCAGAGATGTTGCAGGCTGTAGCTGATCATGTAATGCTGTGCAGATGCATCATGGGATTGATGTACAAATGAAAGCAACATCAAGATGGTACATAATAAGCATCAGACAGGAAGCTGCACTGCATGAAAGTGAATACAATATACATAGCAGACCTCCAGAGTGTGACAGTAAATCAGATGAGAAATGCAAAAATGTGTAATTACCAGAGTGGCCCTTTAAGGTCTACAATTACTCAACCACTAACCTCTCAGATTTTGCCACTGGTTTTAAAAGGCTGTGGTGAGGCCCTCTTGTGCACCTTTAGATGGCTTAATCTTAATTCTTATGAATGGAACTTTGCATTTTTTGCATGTACCATAAGCTAACAGGGTTATAGAGAACCTGTCACCACCTACGAGAACCATAAACTAAGTTATTATGCTCATAGGCCAGGTTCCAAAGAGTCCGGAAATGTAGCTTTTGTTCTCAACAGGTTCCCATTCCCATGTAAAATCATAGGGGACAGTATGTTTGTGCGCATGCAGCCTGCAGAGATGAGTCTACTGTGTGTGCATATACACACTTAATTTATGCTGCTTATAGGTGGTGACAGGTTCCCTTTAATAACTGCATGAACATGGAAATGCAGAGGCTCATTTACCCTTCCTAATGCATAAAGCTATATTAAGAACTCTTTATACCTGTGTTTCAAATGCATTTTTTACTTGCCAACAACAACCAAGGAATGATCTTGACTTTAGCAAAGCCTTTAACAAAGTATCTCATACCATACTTATTAAAAAAATGACCAAATATGGGATTGACAAGGCAACTGTTGGGTGGATTCACAACTGGCTGCGTGATCGTACTCAAATAGTGGTCATAAATGGCTGCAGATCCAAATGGAAGAATGTATCAAGTGGGGTACCACAAGGCTCTGTCCTAGGCCCAGTGTTGTTCAACATTTTTATAAATGATCTGGAGGAGGGAATTGATGAAAAATCAAATTTACCGACCGCACAAAGCTAGGATGGATAGCTAACACTAGGGAAGAGAGAGAGTATTCAAAGACATCTAGAAAAAGATCAGAAAGATAGATTATAAAAAATGTGCTTGAATAGAATCATAGAATGGTAGATTTGGAAGGGACCTCCAGGGTCATCTGGTCCAACCCTCTGCTCAGTGCTGGATTCACTAAATCATCCCAGACAGATATTTGTCCAGCCTTTGTTTGAACACTTCCATTGAAGGAGAACTCACCACCTCCAGTGGTAACCTATTCCACTCATTGATCACCCTCACTGTCAGAAAGTTTTTTCTAATATCTAATTTGTGTCTCCTTCCTTTCCGTTTCATCCCATTTCTTTCAGTCTTTCCTTGTGCAAATGAGAAAAGGGCTGATCCCTCTGCACTGTAACAGCCCTTCAGATATTTGTAGATCGTTCTTAAGTCTCCTCTCAGCCTTCTTTTTTGCAAGCTAAACATTCCCACATCCTTTAACCGTTCCTCATAGGACATGATTTGCAGACCACTCACCATCTTGGTAACTCTTCTCTGAACTTGCTCCAGTTTGTTGATGTCTTTTTTAAAGTGGGGTGCCCAAAAGTGGACACAGTATTCTAGATGAGGTCTGACATAGGAAGAGTAGAGGGGGATAATGACCTCATGTGATCTAGACTCTATGCTTCTCTTAATACATCCCAGATTTGTGTTTGCCTTTTTGGCTGCTGCATCACATTATTGACTCATGTTCATTCTATGATCCATTAGTTTACCCAAGTCTTCTTCACATGTGCTGCTGCTTAGCCCAATTTCTCCCATTTTGTATGTGCTTTTTCATTTTTCTTGCCCAAATGTAGGACTTTGCATTTCTTCTTGTTAAATACCATCAATGGACCATCAATTGCCTTCTTGTAATTCTTGTAATTCTTCTTGTGACATTGCTGTTTGTCATCATGGAAGAATAAAGTATACCTCCTGAGGCTTTTGCACTAATTATGCTGCCATGTACTTTTAATCCTGAGATTGATGTGGTCTGTGATTTTGGTTCCCCTGTAGCTGTGCATTATTATTGCCTCGCTGAAAATAACTATTAGGTTTGCGCTGTTGGCAGACTTTCTTTATTTCCAGTGTTGAAGTCTGCCAGTGTAAACGCTTTGCACAAGCACTAACGACCTTAGTGGTGACATCAGCTCTCATGCAGTCATGTACCCAACTGTCAGCCTGTGTAAAAGTGCCATAAGTCACTCCTATACATCTCTGTTGGTGGTTTATCTCTTGTGAGAATGAAAGGATTAAATATGTAAAATTCTATATATCTGATCCTTCCTTCCCCTGATTCCATATATCAAGGGTGCATCGGAAGGACCCCATAAGATAGATATGTTAGATCATTACATAAGATAAGATTGCTGATCTTACTAAATCAGGGGATTTGGATGACTTTTCTTTCATGTGTATGGGGCTCTTAGTTTCAATGGATCCTGAACCAAAGCACTCATAAAGTTTCAGAACCTTTTCTAGCAGGAATAAATATCTTGGAGCTTTTAAAAGTTCCATCAACCGCCTGATGAAAGGTATCACGCATATTTTCTATGTTGCTTCTGCTAGGAATCCTTAGTTTTTTCTCATAGCTCATTTGGTTCATGGCCTAGAAATAGACGAACTCTTGGGTGATCAGTTTTGTGCTCTGGCGTCCAGGAAGATTTTACCCATAGAAGAAGTTTTTACTAAATTCTACATGTTTCGTTGCTCGAGTGACACTGAAACTGAATGTGGTTGCAATATGACTTGTAAGTTACCATGCCCAGAAAGTTTAAAAAAAAACATCAGCTTTGAATTTTTTGCAATTATTGGGAAAGAGCTGTGGAAGTTTGCAAGTCACAATATGACTATAGTTGCTTACATTAGGATGCGATGTACAGTGGCAAGACATAGACCATGAGCAGTATGCCACAGACAATGTCAACATGTAGCCATGGCCTTACTGTGTGTTTACACTTAAAAATAAAAATATTTTCCTTTTTATTTTACATTCAATGTCCAGGTCTAAACAAATTGCATATGTTAAGTAAATCTCTTGCAATGATTTTTAATCATATAATATCCTGTTGCAAAATGTTGCTATGCAATATAAACAGATAATGCAAAGATAATTAAAGCCATCTAAATTTAATTCGACTTTGGAATAACTTAAATGAAATTTGTAAATACTTTGAAGCTGGATAAAATGAATTCAACCACTCAAGCATCAAAATAATAACTGCATAAAATAAAAGGCAAAGTTAGCTAAGTTAATTAACACAGAGTCAAATGTAAAAAGACATAAGAGAAGGTTTAACAATGACTTGTTACAGAGATAAAAGAAATCAGTCATTATTTAGTTATCTTGTTAGTGCTATTGAAGTAGCTTGGTCAAGGTCAACATAACATTGAATGTGACCATAGCTGGGCTGCTCATTGGATAAGAAGGCAAAGTCTTGCAACTGAAAAAATAGAAAGAAAATCCAAAGATAAGACAGGTAATTATACTATGGTCTAAAGGAGGGTCAGGTCATTGTCTGAAAGGTCAAAGGGTATTAAAAAAATCAAATGCTTATTTCCCATTTCTTTGTATTTTCTAATTGACAACTCAAATTAAAACTGTAGTACTTCTAGATGTTGAAATGACAAAAGTTCAGTTTCACTATAATACAACTAAGCAACTGCAGATAGTACTAAAGACTGAGTATACAATTACAGAGGTGTATTGTGAACTTAAAGTGGCCCTGGAAATAAAATCTAAAAGTTGTTTCTTACTGTAGGTGGGTTCAGATTGGCAGAAAATGAGGCCAACACAGTTAAGCGGGCTTAACAAGTAGTCATAGCCACATTTGTGGTATAATATAATTATGATTACCTCTAAAGCCTAACTTGCAAAGTGTATTCCTATATTACTGGATTAGTGATGGAAAACTCATGGATGATGAGCCTATTTTGTGGTGCCTCAACTATTCTAATATTCAAATAACAGAGTCCCCTTTACAATGCATTCATGGATTAGTGCAGCAGTCCCATACCTGGAATCCTATACTGTAAGATAGTTAAGCACTTGGAAAGCTGCCTGTGGAGTAAAGTTGTTGGGCTTAACCTGATATCTTGTTCAAATAAATGCCTTGTAAAGAGACTGTAACTATTAAAAAGACTTTTCGGGACTATAATATTGATGACGCACCTTCAGGACAGGTCATCAATAGCAGATTGGTGAGGACCAAAGAGTACTATTCTTTCAAGTAGGACTGGGCTTGCAGTACCATTCTGGCAAACAGCTCAATAGTCGGAGTGCTAAGTGTCGGATCCCCAATGATCTGATAATGATGATATATCCCAAAACTAGGTAATCAATATTATGGTCCTGGTAAACCCCTTTAAGATAAATGCCCTGCAAAGATATGGTAATTATTAAACTAAGTGCCTTATAAGAGACTATAAACACTGCGTGCCCCCACTAAGAGAAACTGTTGTTGATGAGAGTAACATCAAAAGTTTAACTGCCAAGCTTGGTGCCTCATACAGACTCTGTAACTGCCAAAGCTTGTGATCATTGTGACTGTAACAACTATACTTGCATCTCCTGTTGAGTCAAGCATTCTTAAAGGGGTTTTGCCAAGTTTCAAACTTATCCTGTATCCACAACATTGAGGTTAGGAATGATTGGTGAAGATCAGACTGTTGGGACCCTCACTGGTCACAAGAATGTGGGGCTTTTGTACATATTTGTGAATGAATGAAACGTGGCTGAACATGCACACTGTGGCTTAATTCATTTTTATGGGATTGCCAGAATTGCAGATAGCTGTACTCCGCTATCTTTGCCAGTTCCAGGGAGGTGAATGAAGTGTGCATGCTTGATCTCCTTTCCATTCATTCTAAAGTACACATTCCCTTGTTTTCATGATGGGTGGGGTTCTGAACAGAAGTTATTTACAGAAGTTGTTGTAGGAACATGTTTCTGTAGATTAAAACTTTATGGATATAGCAGGGCTGCATTTTAATTCCGTTATTGCCCAAAAGACAAGAATGTGAAGTTAGATGCCTTATTCTGACTCTACAAATCAGACTACAAAACCTCAGTTCATAATTAATCCCAGTCGCATAATACCTTCATCTTTGGATCAGCATAGTAATGTTCCACAAAAACTGAGAAAGTGGAAAATCACCTGGGTCTACTCCCCCAAGCATGATAGTTATCTGGTCATCCAGGGTATGGAAGACTCTGGGCTTTATCTCTCATCATTGGTCCTTCCTGCCTCATGTTGTTAAGAACTTTTTGTCAGCTTGTGCCCAAAAAAGCTGGCTTTACTTCCTTTGCTAGTCTCATTCTCTCTATGGACACATATCACTTTGGAGTTCATAACAAAATTACCAAGTTCCTCCAATTATATAGTCGAAAGTCACCTCAGCAATATTGAATGGTTTTCTCGAAAATAACTTTACTCTACTTGCAGACCTTCCTTTGGCAACTTATTTATCTTCCTTGTTCATTAAGTCCATTTTCCACTTGCATGGGCTTCTAAAGCTCATTGTTTCTGATAAAGACGTTTAATGTATTTCAAGGTTCTGGCGAGTGTTGTACTAGCAGTTGAAGGTCAAAATTTATTTTTCTTCAGCCTAGCACCCATAGTCAAGCTGTCAAGTTGAGTGCATAAATCATATTTTGGAGAGTTTCCTTAAAAATCTTTCTCCACTTGGCAAGACAGCAGGTCATGATCAGTGTGCCTGCAGTAATCATACAGCCGAATCAACTCAGGATTCACCTTACTTCATTGTGTATGAACAGAATCTCACAGTGCCTCTACTTTATGCCCCTTTTACACAAGCTGAGAATATCATGATACTTGTTTGCCTGAACGAATGAGCTGGTGGCGTCATCAGCAGCTTGTCTGCACTGGGGCAGCCAGTTTAGACTGCAGTTCTAGTTCATGCAGTTCTAGTTCATGCACTAATCATTCAGTGGTTCACACTCCTATGTAAGAAAGATGGAAAAATACCTCTACAGCACCATCTATTGGATGGCAGCATTCCTTCAATTCAAAGTGACCTTATTACAAATCCTCAATGATTGGGAATATTAGACCAAGACAGAAACCATGCCTTGGAGAGAGACTATACCATCCCCTGATCCACTCATCCCCTAGGTGTCTCCACACACTTTTTGGGTGCTCTCCTTAAGGAGACACGACACCGCTTTCGACTCACTTTTCAATGTGAAACACTGAACAATCAGTGTTTAAACCGCACAATAAGTATAGGTTTCTTCAGTTTTTGCCTAGAGATAATGTCTGGCTCTTCTCAAAGCACATCATCTCAAAACATCTTACTACAACGTTGATTCCTGGGTTCTTACATCGTTTTGAAACACATCAATCGTGTGAGCTATAAACTGTACCTTCCATGATCTTAGTGTATCCTTAGTGTATCCAATTGTTTTCATGACTCTCTGCTCAAGCCTCTCATCCTCAGTCATTTTTTTAGGGTACCTGCAACCTCCCCAGCAACTTTTTCTGGTCCTGATGCTGTGGTTTTGATTAAGGAAATCTTAGATATCAAGAAGTCCAGGATAGATCTAGTAACTAATTGACTGGAAAGGTCTTCTTCCTGAGAAGAGATCTTGGGAAACACTGCTCTCTCAATACAGTCTCCATGAATAGCGTTCTTTCCTGACCTTCTCAGCAGACATGTCTCTCCACTGCTGGTTGCTGCTCATGCACCTCTTAGCCTCCTTGTTAACAACATCTGTATTCAGATAATGAACTTATGCTTCAGGCTTCTTAAAGGTCCATCTCCATCTCTGCAGGCTTGAGCAAATTGGTTCATTTTATTCCTGAGCTCAATTAAATGAAGGTTTGCTATGCCTGTTTTACCTGTCACTGACCCAGCCTCTTTCTGACCATATGTTTTTATGTACTGTTTTTCCTGACCTCTGCCTGTATACCATTGTGAATGATCTTCGCCTGTCATGAACACTACCTATCTTACTAAATGCTGTCTTAGTGCTACAAATTTGTGTCTTCTATTCATCCACACATCAGTCATAGTTAACAGAGACAATTCTGGGTGTAGTGATGTTAGTATTCCCTGTGGGAAATTCCATATCCCCTTTGCAAGGGTTAAGGGTTAAACATTCACAATCCCTCAAATTTCTCTCCTTAGTTTATCCCTAAGTAAAATCCATTAGCAAAGCAGTGAATCCACATTACCATCTCTGTTTGTTCCTTGTAATATGCTATTGGTATGTTTAACCCTTTAGTGACAAAACGTGTTTCGCCTTAGTGACGGAGCCAAATTTTGGAAATCTGACATGTGTCACTTTAAAATAGGATAACTTTGTAAGGGTTTTAAATATCTAAGTGATTCTGACATTGTTTTATGCCACATATTGTACTTCATTTAGGTGGTAAAAAAAGACCCATAGCATTTGTCAATATTTATTAAAAGTGCCACAATTGGGAAAAATTTTGAAAGAATTGTCAGTTTTTCAGATTTTCAATTGTAATATCTCAAATATATGCAAACATACTGTACAAATTTTGCTAAGATATATATTTCCATCTGTTATTTTGGTGCACATTTGAAAACTGTTTTTTTAACCATTTAAGAGACGGACAAATTTAACATTACTTATCAACATTTTGAGGAACACTTTGTTTTTCTACACGAAGCTAAGATTGCAAAGGCTAATGGTTATCAGAATGATAGATACCCCCACAAATGATCCTATTTTGAAAACTACATCCCTTAAAGTATTCACTGAAGGGTTTCAGGAGTATTTTGACCCCACAGTTTTTTTCAGGAATTAATGCAATTTAGATGAGAAAAAATAAAATTTTATATTTTTACAAATATGTCATTTTGAAGACATATTTTTTTCCATTGTGGACAGGAAAATGAGGATTTACACCCCAAAATGGATATTCCTGTTTGTCCTGTGTTCAGAAGCATACCCATTGTGGCCTTAGTCTTATGTCCATATGCACAACAGGGCCCAAACCGAAAGGAGCAACCCATGGCTTTCAGAACAGACATTTTGCTTGAAGGAGATTTAGGCCCATTGCCCCCTTGTGAACCCTTAAGTGGCCAAAAGGATGGAGAACCCCCACAAATAACCCCATTTTCAAAACTAGACTCCTTAGCAAATTAATCTAGGGGTGTACTGTGTATTTTAACCCCACAGTTGTGAATGAATCTAAACAAAGCAGAAGAAAAAATTATGATTTTCATTTTTTTTGGCAATTGTGTCATTTAAAAAAAAACAAAACAGTTTTTTTGTATAGCACACAAATAAATGAAGACTTTTACCCCAAAATAGATACCCTCATTTGTCCTGTGTTCAAAAACATACCTTTTGTGGCCCTAATCTTATGTCCGTATGCGCAACGGGGCTCAACCAAAAGGAGCAGCCAGTGGATTTCAGAACAGACATTTTGCCTAAAGATGTTTTAGGCCCCACTGCACACTTGTAGAGCCCTTGAACCACCAAAATGATAAACAACCCCCACAAATGACCCCATTTTGAAAACTAGACCCTGTAACGAATTGACCTAGGGGTGTACTGCGTATTTTGACCCCACATTTTGTAAATGAATCTAAACAAAGCAGAAGGAAAAAATTAAGATTTTCATTTTTTTTGGCAATTTTGTCATTTTAAAAACATTTTTTTTGTACAGCATACACATGAATGAAGACTTACGTCCTAAAATGGACACCCCTGTGTGTCCCGTGTTTAGAAATATACCCATTGTGGCCCTAATGTTATGTCTGGCTGCACAATGGGGACAAACCAAAAAGAGCATTGAAGTTCAACTGATTATAACTTTTACATGGTCTCCATTATCCGTTGGATAAGGGTGATCACATGGCCTGAGACCACTCAACGCAGCCTTCAGTCCCTGCTCTAGGCTCTTGGCTATCATTAGTAGCCAGGAGCAAGAAGATTTTAAAATGTCTGGACCCTCCCTAGCTTCTGCACTTGCCAATGGGCGCATGCGCCAAAGTTGGGCAAAGGTCATTGGGGGACATCGTCGGAGGCCTTAGTTAAGTAATTTCAACTCCCCTCATGGATTGGATCCATGATGGTAGGGGGAATTTTTACTTTTTTTACATGTACGTGATGGCAGTTATCCATTGGATAGTGACAATCACATGACCAGGGAACACGTACCATGGCAGTCCGTTAAATCTCCAACCTCTTGACTACGTTTGGTAGCCAGGAGCAGGGAGAATTTAAATTACCCAGGAAATCCGTGGCTTTTGCGCATGCGTCCGCCACTTTGGCTATGGGTGCGTGCGTGGAAGCCGGGGTAAGGTCTGTGGATAAATCTGGGGTTTTAGGTACGTAATTTCATCCTCCCTCACAGATATGTTTTGTGAGGGGAGATGAATCTTTAACTTTTTAAACGTTTAAACTTTTTTTTACAGTTTTTTAAACTTTTTTTTACTTTACATGATCACTGTTCTCCATTGGTTAGCAGTGATCATGTGATTGAGAACCGCATACAGAGGTCACATGCTGGCCGGGAGCTCTTCTTGGCCGGGAGCAGAGGGATTTTAAATTTTCCAGGGCGCGAGCCAAGTCGTTTCCGTCGGGTGTGCATGTGCAGAAGGCAACTTGAGGTCCTGGAAGGACTATATCGCCGCGGGACATGATGGAGGACGGGGGTGAATATTTTCACCTCCCCTCATGGAGCTGATCCATGAGGGGAGGTGAAACTTTAACTTCATTTTACATTTTTGAACTTTTCCATGATCGCCGTTATCCATTGGATAGCGGAGATAATGGACCCGGGGACCGCAGTGACATCTCCTGCTTCCTGGCTGCCTTCAGTAGCCGGGAAGCAGGAGATTTCAAATGCCCCGTGCTGGTCTGGTCATCTGCGCATGCATTGCCATTTTCACTTAGGCGCACATGCGCAGAAGACTAGATCATCGGGAAACATTGTGGAGGCTAGGGGTGAGTAGTTTTAGTCCCCCTCATGGATGCGATCCATGAGGGGAGTTGAAACTCCAACTTTTTTTGACTTTTTATTCACTTTAATGCGATCAGTGCTATCTATTGAATAGGTTGTTGGCTATCTCCGAGAACCAACAGCATGGAGCTGTCACGTCCACAGCCCTTGGGGCTTTAATCCTCAGGGAAAGCATGTTTTTACATCCCTGAGGATTAAAAACCACAAAGCCAGGATGTAAAAGGGCAATGAGGCCATCACTAAGGGGTTGATTACATTGATTCATATATCTATACTTTCAGGATAACTTTGTTATTCACCAGACAAAAAGATATTAAAGGGGTTTTGTCATTAAAAAAAAAATTATTCAAACTTACCTATTTCTTCCCAGTCTGTCTCCTTATCACATCTTCTCCTGGTTGAGCTTCTCCAGTGCTCCAGGCAGCTCACTGCAGGCTGGGACCAGCTTGTTATGAGGGCTGCTTATCACAAACTCCTTCCTGCTGGGTCAGTGAAGGTCACATCACTGTGCTGTAGCTTTACTGCCTAGGAAGGAATTGTAATCTATTTCAGAGACAGCTCGCATGAGCAATCTCTAAAGAAGATAGGCAGTCCTCCAGCTGACCTGTGAGCTGTGACCTAACATACATTGGAAGACTGCCAATCTAATGTACATAACCTCACAGGAAGGAGAAGAATCAGGTAGCTGGAGGTGACGTGACACCCTGGACTGCAGGAGACAGGAGAATATGGGGAGGTGAAGATCTGGTAAGTAGACTGATGGGGAGGAATAGTTAAGTATAGCATTTTTCTTTTTTAGTGACAGAACCGCTTTAACCACAGTAACCAATTTAGGGTCCCTACTAATCATCTGCTTTAGCATATAGATAGGTGGTAGAGGAGATCAGCCAAAATATATCATACCACATAGGTGAGATTTTGAAATAGGGGTTGTGTCTTTATTTTGACCAATACAGGACTTTCAGCTTTTGCCGGAAGTGAAACTTTACAGTAGTTATACAAACATTTTTTGTCAAGGCAAATTTATTATGTCACGCGACAAGCATATTATTAAATGATTTATTCAAGGGTTAAGGTGTACGATGTTTGTCATTATTTTTTGACCACTAGTACTTTTGAATTATAATATTAACCTGACTATACACAATCCCTAAAATGTATTGATTTAAAATTATAATTTCGCTAGACAATGATAAATCCTAGGCGTCATACATCAAAAGTGAGTCATTTCAGCTCAACACATTATCTGTGGCTTTAAATTCTCATACATACAATAGTCTGTGTAGCCTCATAGAATGAAATGGCAAATTCAGCTCTGCTCCTTATGTATTTGTTGAGAACCTTTTTATGGGAGTCAGATATTGTGTTATACCATACTCTTATTAGAAGGTATAGATCAACATGAACTGTGGGGTTTTACCTTGCTCTTTCATATTTCGATCATAGTCTAGTTGACTTCACTACAAACACGGGATGTTTAACATAGGGTAAAAATGTCACAAAACTATTATTGTACACTTTTCTGAGTATAGATGTAACGAACAACTCTACACCGAAAAAAAAAAAATGTCCTTCCCACTCAAGAGATGTGGTTAAACAGAAACTATCATTAAAATCATTAAATACCAAACAGCTCTCTCGTTACAAACAGTGATGCTTTGCCCTGAAACAATGCAGCTTTTTTGAGTGCTGACCTAATAAATAAAGTTGTAACCTCCAGAATGATTAGGACCAAAAACAATAATCTCTTTCGGTCCTAAAGACTAAAAATGGCCTGGTCTTCAATGGGTCATAAAACTCGAATATCATATAAGTTTAATATATATCTAATAAAACTATATACGTATATTAAAGTGAATAAAGAAAGTAGGACTGTTCATTTTTTAATTTCAATTCTTAGAACTCCTCCACCTCTTTTAAAGTGGAAATTTTACAGTGTACCTCATTTGTCAGCTAAAACAAACATTTCATTATTTTTTTGCAGATTATTAATTGCTTCCACAATTATCTGACAGAAGTTTGCATACCCAGGAACTACTTCACACCCACCTAAGTTTAGATTTCTTGAGAACTCACTCTGATTAATTCATATACTATTTATGTATTTTTAGATCCAACTTTCACTATTAGATTTATGCATGCTAGAAATCCCTTATTGTGTTTTTACTATTTAAAAGGCAGTTAATTTCCTCCCCCTTTCTAAAACAATTTCAACATAATGGCAAGGCACTTTTTAGTGTGATTTCTTAACATTTCAACCCTTACCTTATCCTGATACATCACGTTTTCCCATTGAAGGTAATTTCCAAAACCATTTCACTTAGAGGCATCAATTCTTTAAGTACAACATGTGTAGGACTTATTATAATAATAGTAATAATTAGCATAGTAGTACTAGCAGTAGCAAAAATAACAGTAGCAACTAAGAAAGTACATAGCTTATAGCCATTAGCTTTTACTCTTCTGATTGATTTTTTTGTGTAAGTAATTTTCTGTAAATGTTCTAATTAAAGTAGTACTCGTAACTTTTCATTGATTTTACTCAGGCAAATATAGAGAGGGAGGTGAGAAATGTGTGTATGTGACACAAGGACAAATAATATTTTTAAGGTAAAATTGTAGATGAAGGCACATTTTCATATAGATGTAAGGTGGCCATATACATTAGATAGAATTAGGGTAATAGTAAAAATGTAGAATATTGACGACAGATAAAGACTACATGATCCATCTAGTCTGTCCTTCCATTCTTTACTTTTTATTGCTTTCTTAGAATAGGTATATGCTTATCTCAGGAATATGCTTAAATGTATGTATTATTGATTTGCCAATCACATCTGCTGGAAGTTTCCTCCAATCATCTACTGCTCTCAGTCAAATAAGATTTTCTGACATTACGTCCTTTTTTTCCTCTAATTAATCTCAGTTTGTATTCTCTTGTTCTAGTGTTTAGCTTGCTAATAAAAATACTTTCCTCCTGATCCTTATTTATATTTTTAACATCTTTGATCATGTCACCCTTTTGCCTTCTTTTTTTCAGTATTTCCTGATAAGTTTTCTAGAGACCTTCCACAATTTTTGTAGCCCTTGTTTGGACTTTTTTGTATTTCTGTAGGTGCAGTCTCCAGAACTGAACACAATATTCTACATGTGGTCTCACCAGAGCTCTATACAGTAAGATCACAATGTCCTTTTATCTACGGGTTATACCTCTAGCTATGCAGCAAAGGATCTTTCTTGCTCCCTGACCGCACTGTGGATACATTTTGGACACATCCTAAATCACAACCCCTAAATCTTTATCTTTTGAAGTCCTGGATGACACAGAAGAACATATACAATATTCAGTTTGATGATTTCTTCTCCCCAAGTGCATTATTCTACAATTATTTAAAACTGTAGTTCCCATTGGTTTGACCATTTATCGGGTAAGGTTTAATCATTCTCCATGTATAAGACAGAACCAGGACTATTAGCACCACTTTTGTATCATGAGCAAACAGACAGACCTTACCTATTAAACCTTCTACTATGCCACTTATAAACACATTAAAAAGAATAGACCCAAGTCAGACCCTTGTGGTCACCACTTGTAACATGTCCCTGTTCAGAATATACTGCATTAACAACACGGATATCTATCTTTGAACCAACTCGGAATCCACTGGACTATCAAAAGATTAAGTCACATTTTCAATAACTTATCTATGAGCTCTTTATGTGAAACTGTATCAAAAGCTTTACTGAAATCCAAATAGGGGATATCAATGGCACCACCATTTTATTTCATTTCGACCGTTACAGTTGTTCAAATTGCCCATACATATTCAATAATACAGTGTGACGTTTGGGGACAAAAAATATTTAATGAGAATGAAAGATTTTTCGTCTATTGGACAAAACTTTTAACCCCTTAATGACCAAGCTGTTTTGTACCTTCAGGACTAGACACTTTTTAGAGATTTTACCCATGTGGTATTTTAACTGCCCTATTTTTTTTCCTTCAACTACCAACATTTTTTTTGCTGTGTTTTTTTTCTGTGACATATAGGGCTAATGTTGTAATATCTTTTTACTGACTTTTTTCCCGTTTTTTTATTTTATTGGGGTAAAACACTAAAAAAATGTTTTTTTAAAACATTTAGAGTTATTTTTTCAGGCCTTAGTCAGACAGGCATTTTTTCGCGCGATTTGCAGATTGCATGGCGGATGCGCATCCACAAATCGCGTGACCGGTGCCCGAAAATCGCCCGAAAATCTGCTCCTAGCCGCGTTTCATTAGAAATGGGCCGGAGCTGTCCAGCGCATTGCATTCAATGGAGCCGGCAATACAGCGGCTCCATTGAAAGCAATGCGCTGCGGGCGAGTGTGGGATGAATTGTCGGGAAGGGCTTAAATATATAAGCCCTTTCCTGCAATTCATCCAGAAAAGTGTTAAAATAAAAAATATATACATACTCACCTGCTCCCGGCAGTCGGAGTTCCCCGCGGCCGGCCTGCAGTGGGTGTGATATTTTTTTTATTTTAACACTTTTCTGGATGAATTGCAGGGAAGGGCTTATATATTTAAGCCCTTCCCGACAATTCATCCCGCGCACGCCGGCAGCCCATTGCTTTCAATGGAGCCGGCTGTATTGCTGGCTCCATTGAATTCAATGGGCAAACATCGTTCTTCTCTTCCACAGCTGTTACAGCTGTGGCAGAGAAGAATGATTTGTCTTCTATATGTTCTCAATGGGGTCGGCGCTGCTGCCGCCAGCCCCATTGAGCGCATATAGAGAAGAGAACAGGAATCGCAGATAGGTGCGATCTGCGATTTCTGTTCTATAATTTATCGGACGAGCGCATAAAAAGCGCTCATGTGTCCGATACCATTGCAAAGCAATGGTTTTAAAAAATCGCCGGACACATGCGCAAATCGCGCAAAAAAACGCCCGTCTGACTAAGGCCTCAATTAGTATATGTACACTGAAATAAAGTATGGGAATGGGTTCCTAATTTGGTTTGGGATGTTTTGATATTTAATATGTATGTTTTGGATTATAGGGCGCATATGGTGACGGTTTTGGTTGGCGTATATATATATTTTTTTTATTCTGTAATTTTGTGTTACTTATTCATGCAATTTTTTTAACTATCTATGTTCCCCATGTCATCATATAAGACCTCTAGGGGACCTTTACATGATTTTTTTTTTAATTTGACATTTTTTTAACTGGAGCTGGGCATCCATAGCCACCCCAGTTACAGGGAAAGCATCCCCTGTAGTGATAATAGTCAATGGCAGAGCTGGTCAGGGTCTGCTAGGACCCTGTAGCTCTGCTGTGGCAGGGAATCCTGGTGGTCGTGTGACTGCCGGCTCATGTAGTGGAGGAAACACTTCTACTTTCACTTTTTAGTACATAGCACTCATTGAGCGCTGTGTACTAAAGAAAGGGGGAAGACAGAAAGGGTTAAAAACTACTCCTGCCTTCTCCTCTGGGTTATCAGCTGTGACTAACAGCTGACAACCTGACTGGCTTCTGATTGCATAAGCAGGGGCTTTAATTCCCTGCTGTATTTTTTCTCTTGACTGGGATTAAAGCCCAGGACCAAGTGTTGAAAATTTACTGTGCTTGGTCCTTAATGGGTTAAATGTGGGTAACGTCTTTCCCGATGATGACAGTCTGTCATCAGTCAGCTAAAATTATACTTCAGTGTTAAATCTGACGAATAATTGTTTTGGTTGAAATCAATTTTCATCAACTTTGGTCTAATACATACAGTCATTAGAATATATTGTATGCCCTTAAGTTCAGTTGCATATAAATATATGTATTACCAAGCATCTTGCCTCCTAAAGCACTGTCAATTGCAAATGAGTAATTTGTAAGATGATCTGACACAAATTTTATCATCATTTATATTAACTCATTTTCATTTTTTACTGCAGCTTTAGGGCAAGACAGTGGGAACGGTTCATACGCCAACTTGTTGCTGGGGTTGTGGGGGAGGCACTTCTCTTGTAAGATTATCCAACACCAAATGGATCATGTCCTGTTTTGGACTTCTTAAAAATGCTACTAAAAAAGTGTGTGTGAAGCAAGTCATAGGATGCTTTCACCTATGGGAGAAAAATCCATCACAGACAAATCCTCATCATGTGACGTAAGATTGTGAAAATAAGACAACCAAATTGCAAATTAAAGGTCATTTCGGACACAACTTTTTAGAAATACCATGTCTTTCCTGAAAAGTTTTTGCTGCAAAATCGTAGCTGGATATTAATAGCAAAATATTAATTGCACAACAGTGTGATTTTTAATTTGTGCCTAATGTTTTACTTCAGTTTTTTTGATTATCTTATTTTTATGCAAGCAAAGCAGGCTGTCAATTTGGTTTGATTCTAGTGTCTTTTGCATATCAGTAATAATTTTGTTATGAATTTCAGTACAGATTCTTACTATTAGACCTTAGTCACACGGGCGTTTTTTCCTGCTATCGCATGACGGATGCGCATCCGCAAATCGCGTGACCGGGGCCGAAAAATTGCCCGAAAATACTGCTCCTAGGTGCGTTTCAATAGAAACAGGCAGGAGCTGTCCAGCGCATTGAATTCAATGGAGCCGGCAATACAGCCGGTTCCACTGAAAGCAATGCGCTGCGGGCGATCGCGGGATGAATTCTCCGGAAGGGCTTAAATATATAAGCCCTTCTCTGAAATTCATCCAGAAATGTGTAAAAACAAAAAAAATATATATACTCACCTTGTCCCGGCAGACTATGTAAGCATAGTCTCCTTTAGTCTATAATAATTATGCTAATATGTAAGTACTCTAAATTACATATATGTATTTTTGCAAGCATACAGATTTTTTAAATGAAAACAAATGAAAAGAAAAAAAGAGTAGAGATCTATATTTGCCCCTGGATGTAACCATAGCAACTTTAGGCCTCATTCAGATGAGTGCTGTTTTCTTGCTGTAAGCAAAGCACAGAACACGCTTCTAATAGAAACCAAAAGGTTCCTATAGAAGCGTTCACATAAGAGAATGTTAGGTGTGCTGAATCAGTGCACCTAGCAACAGATAGGACATTCAAGTGCAAACTCGTATGTCAGCTCCGAGGTGCACGCAAAAATAGGACATGTCCAATCCTTGCTGCTTGCTCTCCGTAGGCTCCTATGGGAGCCTTAAAAACACGCAGCATGCACCTTGGATCGTGTGAACGGGCTACTTCAAGTAGCATGAAGTAGCCGGTTCTTATGATCTTTACAGCACTATAGCCATGATCTTTTCTGGCGGCTGTAGTGCGCAAAAACAGCGCTCGTCTGAATGAGGCCTTAATGACAATATCTAGTGTTTTTGCTGCTGGCTGCATATCAAGAACTACACAAATCTTTAAGTATTGAAATACGTTTTATATCACAGCTTTTTTTAAATGTACTTCATACAGAGATTTTTAAATAGGTTTAGAACAATTTTAAGGTTCATCACATACCCAGATATAGTTATAATATTCCGTAATATGTTTGTATTGAACATATGTTTTATGTAATAAAAAGACTTAAGCATTTTGTCCCCTTTATTTTGTTGCTTCTCAAGTAATCTAAATGTTTAATCTTGTGTAGAGGAAGTACAAAATGATGTGAGATAAAAATGCAAATTATCATTGAAACCAGGATGTACGCGGACACCACCACAACTTTCTTATCAGAAAATCTGCTGATCATTTTTTAAGTCAGTTCCATGAATTTTATGATGTAAATAGTCATGAAAAAGTCTGTTCAAAAATAGTAATTTGCAAACAGTAGACTTTTTATTATTCTAAGGTTTATATGCTACATCAAAGTTTCATTTTGTAGCTCTCTTTCTTGATTTTCTTGGTTAAAAAACAGTTATAAGAGTCATTATTAATACGTAGATATTTTATAACTATAACAGTTGTCTGTTTAGACATTGTATAAGTTTTTGTTCTGAGTATTTTAGCATTGTGGATGCACTGTAATCAGTTTTGATAAACACAAATATAGTAAGAATGTCTGCAACTGCTTTTGTGGATCAAGCAGAGTTGGTGTACAGGGCTAGTATGTAGAAGTGCTTGGAGAGCACAACTGTGTCAGGTGGTGACCCTTCTCTTTTTAAGTTGAAGTTAAAGGGGTTGTCTCGCGGCAAATCTCAAAATTTTACATTACCCCATTCCCCCTGTCACCCCCCTGGCATAAAATAGCAATTTATAGCGGTTTTTAAACCGCTTGCTACTCACCGATCCGACGAAATATGGAGTTATAAAAATCTTCTCCCTAAGATGGCCACCGGTCCTTTCCCAGGGATGCACTGCGGTTTTCTCCCATGGTGCACCGCGGGTCTTCTCCCATGGTGCACCATGGGCTCTGTGCGTTCCATTGCCGATTCCAGCCTCCTGATTGGCTGGAATCGGCACACGTGATGGGGCGGAGCTATGATGACGACGCAGTGACCAGCTCTCCGGCACGAGCGGCCCCATTCACCAGCCAGAAGCACGGACTGCGCAAGCGCATCTAAAAACGCCAGAAGACATCAGAATTAGGCGGATCCATGGCGACGGGGACGCTAGCAACAGAGCAGGTAAGTGAATAACTTCTGTATGGCTCATATTTAATGCACAATGTACAAAGTGTGTTAATATGGCCATACAGAAGTGTATAACCCCACTTGCTGCCACGGGACAACCCCTTTAATGTATGTTGCGTGTGAGTGTAAGTGGTATTGGATCATGGCCCTTTGAAGTTAACATGGACAGGCATTAGCATGTTTGTGTGTAAGACGGTGTAAGTGGGCAACACTGCCCCGGAGCCTGATAAGCTCACATTGACGTCCAGAGTAAGAATTAATGCTGTCATCTTCAATAGACTGTACCAGTACTGGTTTTGTAATGTTCAAGTGTATAGCACTTTCTAGAATAAACTGCAACTGCTATGCATAATGTGCTTTAATTAAGAGACAGTTCTGCAATCATCAAACCTAATTTCACTTAGTGTGAACTTATTTTGCCCTTTCAGGGTATGTTCACATATAGCCAATATGCTGCCGATTTCCTATTTGAATTTGTGGGCAGAAAATCTGCAGCATGTTATAGTACCAGCAAAGTGGATAGGATTTGAAGGAATTTCATCCACATACTGCATAGAGAAATCCATGTGAAAATTAACATGTGGTGCAGATTAAAAATCAATTCTTTGAGTGGATTTTCAGTGTTTATTTTACCCTGTACATTTTTTTGTCCATTTTATACTATGTCTGGACATAGCCTTATAACGAACTGTAACTATTATGCTTGTTGTGCTCCTCTAATGAGAAAAAGGGAATTCAAGATATCTGTTAATTTAGCGTCCCTTGTCATTGGCAGATAGGCTCTCACAATGCATGCAAAATATATATAATTTGCATGCATCATTTGGGTACTGTCCCAGGTAACAAACAACAGGAGACATTTTTTATTTGGTGCTTCCATATTAACAAGATAATCTATCCTATTTTCAATGAGAATCCATGGCCAGAAATGCTTCTCATTTACAGAATGCTTGATTTTCAGATTTTGATTTTATAACATGTGGCTGTGCAATGGAAGACATTTTCCAATACAGTATTGTATGAAACTCTTAATCAGTCTATGGTGTGTTTCATTGTTTATGCTTCCAACATTTATCAGGGTATGCAAATTGAAGTTGGATTTACAAATAAAGTGCTATAAAGCTATGCTCAGAGTTCCTTTAAGGGGTTGTCAAATTTAGAAAATATGTTTGTCTAATATGCCCATTGATATTTATATGCCATCAGTATGCCAAAAAAGTGGTGGTCTGGCATATGATTGGCTGGTACATATCAGTATACATTTCCCCTCAACTGCATTGAAAAGCCTAGTCCACTATGCATTTCAACACAACTGCCTACAAAATAATATATACCATACTGTACAATATATGTTTCGTAAAGAGTCAATAATAGAGAATACATCTGTATAGAGATAGGGTTACATATGCCTGGGATATAAATTGGTGGACCATTTTAAGTATGGTTTAGCAGCGTAACACAAGATGATATCATAGATGATATTGGTCATTTTATAGAGAGTGGTACAAATTCAAAGTAATGTGACTACTTTGTCACTGTTGTTGTATGAAGGCCGAGAAAAATGCCTGGGTTCTCAGGGGACGGAAATCCAGCAGAAATCTCGCGGCTTGGCTGCACTGAAAAAACGTGAGATTTCCGTGGGATAAGTGCAGCTTCAAAACAAGCGGGCTTTAGCTCCGGGTTTTGAAGCAGATTCGCCGCCTGCATCTCCTCTGTGGCCATCTCTCTCCATAGAGAGGCCACTGTGGAAATGCAAAAAGAATTGACATGCCACGTCTTTGTTTTCCACGTGGCATGTCAGTTTCAGTGCGGCTTGGCCGCAGCATGCTAAATTTCGTTCACTTTGCTGGCTAATCCCGGGATTAGGAGCCACGGGTGGAATTGCTGTGCGGACATTCCGCACGGAAATTCTGCAGCAATTCCGTCCTGTATGAACCCAGCTTAATAAATTATTAAGCTTTTTTGATTCTATGTTTCTGATACGTTCATTTATCTGTGGTCGTAACTTTTTTAAAATGTATCTGCATGTTGCATTTTCACATACATTTAATGACACTGGCTCATGAATTACCACATGTAAACAACCACATTCTATCTTGATTACTTAGAGTCCTGTAATGTGTGTCTTTACTGTTTGTACCAAGATGCTAACATACCTGTTGAAAATATAAAAAGTACAACTTTTATGTAGATAAATTGCTTCCATTTATCTTAAATATTTTAAGTAGTTTTCACTTTGTTGCAAGTAAATTAATTTCTGCTTTCCAACTTTTTTAATATTATTTTTCAATGGAACTGATTCTGATATCAAAGTGGGAGTAATTAATTCCTCCCTGATTGACCTCCAATTGAAGTGACAAATTGAAAAAGGTATCAAAGGAATTTTATAAATGAACTCATTCTGAAAACATATAATGTTTTAAATGCATAATGAAGCTGTTTCTGATGTTATATCTCATAAAATATATACTATGGAGCCATCTAGTGCACACAGGTGAAAAGCTCAGTGTTGTATAAAAGTCATAGATTTATACATATATAAATATTGAGTTGTTTATTATTTACCAGATTGTTTATATCTCAGATGAAATAACTAGTTAGTAATCTATATAGTCATATTCTAATGTTTCTAAACATTGTTGTTCAGTTAAACTATTTGTTTATTCCTTACAGATATGAAAAGCAGGGTTGTTCTTGCTTACAGTAAACAATATTGTATAGGACCACATAAATATACCTCTTCATCACTGAGGTTAACTTCCATATGTTTGGGCATCCTCTGAAATTAAGTGTGTAGTGAATTAAAGTACACTTACCTTCAGGGGAAGTTTACTATTTTTAACTGTTTAATCAACTGAGAGAAATAAGGAGGTAGAGTTTTTTCTGTTGCTAGTTGTCATAAAGAATTTGTTTTTGTAAACTAAAATGATGTACAGTATTAGTATACCTATCTGGAACTGCTGCTCTCCAGCTTCTCCTCCTCTGTACTTAGTAAACTGATAAGAGACAGCATAGGGATCATTGCTGGTCAGGACTGCACTTACAATCACAGGGATCTTGCAGTAGTAGTTCCTGTTTAACTATTGCTAAAGCTTTGATTAACTATGATGGCAGGTTTTTCAATTAAAAAGCATTACATTTTAAACATATGAATATATGCTTTAATAGATTGACTGGAAATACTATATGCATCTAAAATAAATTAGATCACTGCCTTGTTAATTTAAACTGGTTCCAAATATGCTAAATATCAACTTATTAGAATATAAATTTGACAGCTTAAATCAGGGTGAGGCATTGATTGCGTAAACTGTCAGGAAACTAATTCAGAAGTTCATGGAAACTGGTAGTGCCCAGGACAAACCAAGAACTGGTTGTCTGAGCAGTGTTATTATTCCCGTGTCCTGTAAAAGTTATTTCCATGAACAGTGCACAGAAAAGCACCAGGAGACTGGCATTGGAGTATGTTATGTCCTAAGGATCCTAAAGACACACAAGTGACACTCACACAAATGACCAGTTTTCAGTTTGTCTTGATTTCTACCAGTTTCCTGACAGTTTGTGCACTCACTAGCTGTCTTGCTGGGTGCTCGTGATTGAAAACTTCAGCCTCTTCACATGATCTTCTATTACTGGCCATCATGATGGTCTCAGTTATGTCCTGGACTGTTAAAGGCATCTTCTTGTATCTGAAACCACATCCAAGTATTGTTTTCCATACCACATAATTCAACATAACTTTATTAATACTAAATATGACTTTATCCATAATTCAAAGGGGGATTGGGGGGAGGGGGTTATTGAAACAAAATGCTGCATTTACCAATTTCCTGATGAAATTCTACTCTTAAATCATGTATCCCATTACCCTCTTCCATTAAAGTTTTTTGGGCTGATCCATCAAAATGGTTGACAGGCACTACCATAGTATCCAAACATTTTTTCCCACCCATCTAAGTGTTCTACAGTGCCTCCTAATTGCATCTTTTTTTCATTCAGAAGGTATTCTGGGCGTCCCTGACTTTTGAATCACCCTGTATAATAATGTACTACAGTACATATTTATATATCTTGTGATTAATAGGAATGTGAGTAAAGTTTGATGGTAGACAAAATCATGTATTGCATTATTCCTAATTATTGAGGCACAAGTTAAAATTAAAAAAAAACTGCCAAAAAATATCAACCCTGTGAATGAGATATTTGTAATTATGATACTGCTTATCAGTGTAATTATCTGGGATGGGGTAAAATAGATCAATGTTCAGACAGATTGAACTCTCTAACCTTATCTTATCAGCCATCTCTTTGTTTTGGTTTAATATTACAGTTAAGTAACGATGAAGTCAAGTTCACTATCAGTTTAAGTTATTCATTATACATCCAACCTTCAAATGTCTTGATTTACTTGCTAAATTATTTAAAAGGGCAATATTAATTAATGTGCTTAAAAGTTAAATGCTTAAAAGAATCTAGCCTCAGATAAGAACACATCTTATATGACAAGTAATAATTAAAAATACAGGAAACTATTTTTTATTCAAGATTGTTTTTGTATTTTGTGGTGAACTATTACCAAATAAACAAAAAAAAATCAGTGCACAACACTATCCAAATTTATAGACATTCCCCAATGTAGTTATCCTTTACATTGTGTTAGAAGATTAAATTGTATATACTGCTCATCTCTTTGGGAAAAAAGCACATACAGAATAGAAGAAATTGGGCTAAGCAGCAGCACATGTGAAAAAGACTTGGGTATACTAATAGATCATAGACTGAACATGCATCAACAATGTGATGTAGCAGCCAAAAAGGCAAACACAATTCTGGGATGTATTAAGAGAAGCATAGAGTCTAGATCACGTGAGGTAATTATCCCCCTCTAATCTTCCTTAGTCAGGCCTCATCTGGAATATTGTGTCCAGTTCTGGGCACCCCACTTTAACCCCTTCCCCCTCCAGGACGTACCGTTACGTCCTGGGAGCCTGGTACTTCCCGGAACAGGACGTACCGGTACGTCCTGGGGATAGCGCGAGATCACATAAGATCTCACGCTATCCCGCAGCAGGGGCCAGCTGTCAGTCACAGCCGGCGTCCCGCTGCAACAGCGGGGAGACATCGGAGATGCGCCCCCCGCTGTTAACCCCTTCCCTGCCACGATCTAAGTAGATCGCGGCAGGGAAAGAGTTCACAGAGGGAGCGCGCTCCCTCTGTGTCTCCGGCCAGCTCTCACGATTTTATCGCGAGAGCCCGGCCTGTCACCATGGCAACAGGATGCCAGACACTGGCGTCCTGTATTGCCTATGCCTATGCTCGCTGTATAAGCGATAAGGCATGGCAGAGGAGTAGCTCTGCCATGCCTTATGACAGTGATCATCAGTACAGTGTTGTAAGTCCCTCAGAGGGACTCAAATTATGTTAAAAAAAAGAAAAGAAAAATGTAAGAAAAAGAAAAATGTAAAAAAAAAATGTTAAAAAAACCCTTTTTTTATGCTTTTTCTAATATTAGCATAAAAAAGGGTAAAACAAAATTAAAACCCCACATATTGGGTATTGACGCATCCATAACGACGTGTACAAATAGTTGAACACACTTTTTATTTTGTACGGCAAAAAGCGTAAAAAAACCGCTAAAAAACAGAGGCAAAATGCTAATTTTTAGCATTTTGCCTCACAAAAAATGCAATAAAAGTGATCAAAAAAGCTGTACATTCCCCAAAATGCAACCAATAGAAACTACAGCTCGTCTCGCAAAAAATAAGCCGTTATAGAACTCCGTACATAGAAAAATAAAAAAGTTACAGGACTTTGAATGCAGCTATAGAGAAAAAAAAAGATTTCCAAAAAAAAATGGCTTTTTATTGCAAAAAAGTGTAAAAACCTTAAAAAAATATAAGAATTTTGGTATCCTTGTAACCGTACCGACCCACAGAAAAAATGTAGTGTGTCATGTATGCTGCATGATTAACGCTGTAAAAAAAAAAAAAAAGCTATGGCTGAATTGATGCGTTTTCTCTCCCTGTTATCATAAAAAAAATAATAAAAGTTTTACGATATAGCCTATGTACCCAAAAGTGGCACCGATAAAAACTACAGCTCGCCACGCAAAAAACAAGCCCTTATACAGCCGCGTCGATGGAAAAATAAAAAAGTTATGGCTTTTGAAAAATGGAGAAGGAAAAATACCAAAAATCGTTTGGTCCTCAACGCCAAAATAGGCCGTGTCATTAAGGGGTTAAAAACAGACATAGACAAACTGGAGCAAGTTCAGAGAAGAGTTACCAAGATGGTAAGCGGTCAGCAAATCATGTCCTATGAGGAACGGTTAAAGAATCTGGGAATGTTTGCTGCAAAATGCTTGCAAAAAAGAAGGCTGGGAGGAGACTTAATAGCTGTCTACAAATATCTGAAGGGCTGTCACAGTGCAGAGGGATCAGCCCTATTCAAGGAAAGACTAGAAGCAATGGGATGAAACTGAAAGGGAGAAGACACAGATTAGGTATTAGAAAAAACTTTCTGACAGTGAGGGTGATCAATGAGTGGAACAGGTTACCACGGGAGGGGGTGTGTTTTCCTCCAATGGAAGTGTTCAAACAAAGGCTGGACAAATATCTGTCTGGGATGATTTAGTGAATCCTGCACTGAGCAGGGGGTTGGACCAGATGACCCTGGAGGTCCCTTCCAACTCTACCATTCTACGATTCTGTTTGTTTTTAATTGATATGTGCTGGTGTATAAATGGAGTTTGGCTATTTAGAGAAATATTTGACATTTGTTCTGGTGTGTTGCTTATGTGTACACATTTGTTGAATGTAGAGGACCTTTAAAATATCTGTCTCATAACAACCACTCATATGCTCTGTTTAGTACATTGACATCATAGAGAGGGAAACCACCATTTGAATAGCCAACATGTAATACTACATTTCCCATGCAGCTAATGCAGGAGAAGTGTTTGATTGGCCCCATTTTACTCAGCTATTAGTTGATCGTAAGGTTTGATTAATTTGAAAAAACTGTTATCACAATGAGATAACCTTTGTAGAATACAAGTACATTTGCACATGCCTTCATTTTATGCTTAGTCGACTTCCACACACCAATCAAAATTTGGAAATTGAACTACTAGAAGTTAATTTTTTGTGAATTTAATTCAAGCATTAAGACTAGAGATGAGCGAACACCAAAATGTTCGGGTGTTCGTTATTCGTAACAAACTTCCCGTGATGCTCGAGGGTTCGTTTCGAACAACGAACCCCATTGAAGTCAATGGGCGACCAGAACATTTTTGTATTTCGCCGATGCTCGCTAAGGTTTTCATGTGTGAAAATCTGGGCAATTCAGGAAAGTGATGGGAATGACACAGTGACGGATAGGGCAGGCGAGGGGCTACATGTTGGGCTGCATCCTAAGTTCACAGGTCCCACTATTAAGCCACAATAGCGGCAAGAGTGGGCCCCCCCCCCCTCCCAACAACTTTTACTTCTGAAAAGCGCTCATTAGCATGGCATACCTTTGCTAAGCACCACACTACCTCCAACAAAGCACAATCACTGCCTGCATGACACTCCACTGCCACTTCTCCTGAGTTACATGCTGCCCAACCGCACCCCCTCCCCCCCACAGCGCACACCAAAGTGTCCCTGCGCAGCCTTCAGCTGCCCTCATGCCACACCACGCTCATGTCTATTTAGAATTGCGTCTGCCATGACGAGGGACCGCAGGCATACACTGCAGAGGTTGGCACGGCTAGGCAGCGACCCTCTTTAAAAGTGGCGGAGCGATAGCCCACAATGCTGTACAGAAGCAATGAGAAATAGAATCCTGTGCCACCGCCATCAGGAGCTGCACACGTGGGCATAGCAATGGGGAACCTATGTGCCACACACTATTCATTCTGTCAAGGTGTCTGCATGCCCCAGTCAGACCGGGCTTTTTAATTCATAGACACAGGCAGGTACAACTCCCTATTGTGAAGTCCCTGTCGACCCACAGCATGGGTGGCTCCCTGGAACCCACCGGCGGTACACAGAAATATCCCATTGCATTGCCCAACACAGCTGAGGTAGTAATGTCGTGCTTAATGCAGGTGGGCTTCGGCCCACACTGCATGCCCCAGTCAGACTGGGGTTCTTTACAAGTGGACACATGTAGGTTTAACTCCCTGTGGACCCACTGCCTGGGTGGGTGCCAGGAAGCCACCGGCGGTACATAGAAATATCCCATTGCATTGCCCAACACAGCTGAGGTAGTAATGTCGTGCGTAATACAGGTGGGCTTCGGCCCACACTGCATGCCCCAGTCAGACGGGTTCTTTAGAAGTGTACAGATGTATTAAAAACTCAGTGTGCACCTACAGCATGGGTGGCTCCCTGGAACCCACCGGCGGTACACAAAAATATCCCATTGCATTGCCCAACACAGCTGAGGTAGTAATGTCGTGCGTAATACAGGTGGGCTTCGGCCCACACTGCATGCCCCAGTCAGACTGGGATTCTTTACAAGTGGACACATGTAGGTTTAACTCCCTGTGGACCCACTGCCTGGGTGGGTGCCAGGAAGCCACCGGCGGTACATAGAAATATCCCATTGCATTGCCCAACACAGCTGAGGTAGTAATGTCGTGCGTAATACAGGTGGGCTTCGGCCCACACTGCATGCCCCAGTCAGACTGGGATTCTTTACAAGTGGACACATGTAGGTTTAACTCCCTGTGGACCCACTGCCTGGGTGGGTGCCAGGAAGCCACCGGCGGTACATAGAAATATCCCATTGCATTGCCCAACACAGCTGAGGTAGTAATGTCGTGCGTAATACAGGTGGGCTTCGGCCCACACTGCATGCCCCAGTCAGACGGGTTCTTTAGAAGTGTACAGATGTATTAAAAACTCAGTGTGCACCTACAGCATGGGTGGCTCCCTGGAACCCACCGGCGGTACACAAAAATATCCCATTGCATTGCCCAACACAGCTGAGGTAGTAATGTCGTGCGTAATACAGGTGGGCTTCGGCCCACACTGCATGCCCCAGTCAGACTGGGATTCTTTACAAGTGGACACATGTAGGTTTAACTCCCTGTGGACCCACTGCCTGGGTGGGTGCCAGGAAGCCACCGGCGGTACATAGAAATATCCCATTGCATTGCCCAACACAGCTGAGGTAACGTCAGCTGTAATGCAGGTGGGCTAAAAATTAATTTGATTACACTGTAGGCGAGGGCCCACAAAAATTGCTGTATCAACAGTACTAATGTACATCCCAAAAATTGGCCATGGCCAGCCAAGAGGGCAGGTGAAACCCATTAATCGCTTTGGTTAATGTGGCTTAAGTGGTAACTAGGCCTGGAGGCAGCCCAGTGTAACGAAAATTTGGTTCAAGTTAAAGTTCCAATGCTTTTAAGCGCATTGAAACTTATAAAAATTGTTCAGAAAAATTATTTGAGTGAGCCTTGTGGCCCTAAGAAAAATTGCCCGTTCAGCGTGATTACGTGAGGTTTCAGGAGGTGGAGCAGGAGGAGGAGGAGGAGGAATATTAGACACAGATTGATGAAGCAGAAATGTCCCCGTTTTGGATGGTGAGAGAGAACGTAGCTTCCATCCGCGGGTGCAGCCTACGTATTGCTTACGTATCGCTGCTGTCCGCTGGTGGAGAACAGAAGTCTGGGGAAATCCAGCCTTTGTTCATCTTGATGAGTGTTAGCCTGTCGGCACTGTCGGTTGACAAGCGGCTACGCTTATCTGTGATGATTCCCCCAGCCGCACTAAACACCCTCTCCGACAACACGCTAGCCGCAGGACAAGCAAGCACCTCAAGGGCATACAGGGCTAGTTCAGGCCACGTGTCCAGCTTCGACACCCAGTAGTTGTAGGGGGCAGAGGCGTCACCAAGGATGGTCGTGCGATCCGCTACGTACTCCCTCACCATCCTTTTGCAGTGCTCCCGCCGACTCAGCCGTGACTGGGGAGCGGTGACACAGTCTTGGTGGGGAGCCATAAAGCTGGCCAGGCCCTTAAAGACTGTTGCACTGCCTGGGATGTACATGCTGCTCGATCTACGCACATCCCCTGCAACATGGCCCTCGGAACTGCGCCTTCTGCCACTAGCGCTGTCGGCTGGGAATTTTACCATCAGCTTGTCCGCAAGGGTCCTGTGGTATAGCAACACTCTCGAACCCCTTTCCTCTTCGGGAATCAGAGTGGGCAGGTTCTCCTTATACCGTGGATCGAGCAGTGTGTACACCCAGTAATCCGTCGTGGCCAGAATGCGTGCAACGCGAGGGTCACGAGAAAGGCATCCTAACATGAAGTCAGCCATGTGTGCCAGGGTACCTGTACGCAACACATGGCTGTCTTCACTAGGAAGATCACTATCAGGATCCTTCTCCTCCTCCTCCTCCTCAGGCCATACACGCTGAAAGGATGACAGGCAATCAGCCGGTGTACCGTCAGCAGCGGGCCAAGCTGTCTCTTCCCCCTCCTCCTCATCCTCCTCATGCTCCTCCTCCTCCTCCTGTACGCGCTGAGAAATAGACAGGAGGGTGCCCTGACTATCCAGCGGCATACTGTCTTCCCCCGCCCCCGTTTCCGAGCGCAAAGCAGCTGCCTTTATGGTTTGCAGGGAATTTCTCAAGATGCATAGCAGAGGAATGGTGACGCTAATGATTGTAGCATCGCCGCTCACCACCTGGGTAGACTCCTCAAAATTACCAAGGACATGGCAGATGTCTGCCAACCAGGCCCACTCTTCTGAAAGGAATTGAGGAGGCTGACTCCCACTGCGCCGCCCATGTTGGAGTTGGTATTCGACTATAGCTCTACGCTGTTCATAGAGCCTGGCCAACATGTGGAGCGTAGAGTTCCACCGTGTGGGCACGTCGCACAGCAGTCGGTGCACTGGCAGCTTAAAGTGATGTTGCAGGGTGCGCAGGGTGGCAGCGTCCGTGTGGGACTTGCGGAAATGTGCGCAGAGCCGGCGCGCCTTTACGAGCAGGTCTGACAAGCGTGGGTAGCTTTTCAGAAACCGCTGAACCACCAAATTAAAGACGTGGGCCAGGCATGGCACGTGCGTGAGGCTGCCGAGCTGCAGAGCCGCCACCAGGTTACGGCCGTTGTCACACACGACCATGCCCGGTTGGAGGCTCAGCGGCGCAAGCCAGCGGTCGGTCTGCTGTGTCAGACCCTGCAGCAGTTCGTGGGCCGTGTGCCTCTTATTGCCTAAGCTGAGTAGTTTCAGCACGGCCTGCTGACGCTTGCCCACCGCTGTGCTGCCACACCGCGCGACACCGACTGCTGGCGACATGCTGCTGCTAACACATCTTGATTGTGAGACAGAGGAGGAGGAGGAGGAGGAGGGTGCTTTAGTGGAGGAAGCATACACCTCCGCAGATACCAGCACCGAGCTGGGGCCCGCAATTCTGGGGGTGGGTAGGACGTGAGCGGTCCCAGGCTCTGACTCTGTCCCAGCCTCCACTAAATTCACCCAATGTGCCGTCAGGGAGATGTAGTGGCCCTGCCCGCCTGTGCTTGTCCACGTGTCCGTAGTTAAGTGGACCGTGGCAGTAACCGCGTTGGTGAGGGCGCGCACAATGTTGCGGGAGACGTGGTCGTGCAGGGCTGGGACGGCACATCGGGAAAAGTAGTGGCGACTGGGAACTGAGTAGCGCGGGGCCGCCGCCTCCATGATACTTTTGAAGGACTCCGTTTCCACAACCCTATACGGCAGCATCTCAAGGCTGATGAATTTTGCGATGCGGACGGTTAACGTTTGAGCGTGCGGGTGCGTGGCGGCGTACTTGCGCTTGCGCTCGAACACTTGCGCAAGCGACGGCTGAACGGTGCGCTGAACTACACTGCTGGATGGGGCCGAGGACAGCGGAGATGAGGGTGTGGGTGCAGGCCATGAGCCGGTAGTGCCTGTGTCCTGAGAGGGGGGTTGCATCTCAGTGGCAGGTTGGGGCACAGGGGGAGAGGCAGGGGTGCAAACCGGAGGCGGTGAACGGCCTTTGTCCCACCTTGCGGGGTGCTTGGCCATCATATGTCTGCGCATGGTGGTGGTGGTGAGGCTGTTGGTGTTGGCTCCCCGGCTGAGCTTTGCGCGACAAAGGTTGCACACCACTGTTCGTCGGTCGTCAGGCGTCTCTGTGAAAAACTGCCAGACCTTAGAGCACCTCGGCCTCCGCAGGGTGGCATGGCGCGAGGGGGCGCTTTGGGAAACACTTGGTGGATTATTCGGTCTGGCCCTGCCTCTACCCCTGGCCACTGCACTGCCTCTTGCAACCTGCCCTGCTGATGCCCTTGACTCCCCCTCTGAAGACCTGTCCTCCTGAGTAAGCGTTGCACACCAGGTGGGGTCAGTCACCTCATCGTCCTGCTGCTCTTCCTCCGAATCCTCTGTGCGCTGCTCCCTGGGACTTACTGCCCTTACTACTACCTCACTGCAAGACAACTGTGTCTGATCGTCATCGTCCTCCTCACCCACAGAAAGTTGTTGAGACAGTTGGCGGAAGTCCCCAGCCTCTTCCCCCGGACCCCGGGAACTTTCGAATGGTTGGGCATCAGTGACGATAAACTCCTCTGGTGGGAGAGGAACCGCTGCTGCCCAATCTAAGCAGGGGCCCGAGAACAGTTCCTGGGAGTGTTCCCGCTCCTGAGCAGGTGTCATTGTAGTGGAGTGAGGAGGCTGGGAGGAAGGAGGAGCAGCAGACAGAGGATTCGGATTGGCAGCAGTGGACGGCGCAGAACTGCGGGTAGACGATAGGTTGCTCGAAGCACTTTCTGCCATCCAGGACAGGACCTGCTCACACTGCTCATTTTCTAATAACCGTCTCCCGCGTGGACCCATTAATTGGGCGATGAATGTGGGGACGCCAGAAACGTGCCTCTCTCCTAATCGCGCAGCAGTCGGCTGCGACACACCTGGATCAGGAGCTTGGCCTGTGCCCACACCCTGACTTGGCCCTCCGCGTCCTCGGCCGCGTCCACGTCCTCTAGGCCTACCCCTACCCCTCAGCATGCTGTATTACCAGTGATTTGATTTCACAGGCAGGAAATAAATTGGCGCAAGACTGCAGGCCAAATATAATTTTTGCCCTTTTTGGAAAACGAAAGGCCCCACTGCCTCTAGTGAATGAATTATCTAAGTTTAATAACTGTGCTGTGTCCCTGCTTATGTGTCACAGAACGTGAGGGTAGCAGAGTTATTAACTGTGGCAGAGCAGGTATTTTTTTTCCCAATTAAGGAAAGCAAATGGCGAACCCAGCAGTAAAGCGTAGCTGGGTGCGTATGATTTAGCAATGTTTTTCACGCAGCTCACACGTCTCCACAGGCGTAAGGACGGACACAGGCTGGACAAATAGATTTGTTTTCAGTTTTTTCCCACCAACAGGCAGCACTGCGTATATTCAATGAACCTGAGAAGTTTAATAACTGTGCTGTGTCCCTGCTTATGTGTCACAGAACGTGAGGGTAGCAGAGTTATTATAACTCTTGGAGAGCAGGTATTTTTTTTCCCAATTAAGGAAAGCAAATGGCGAACCCAGCAGTAAAGCGTAGCTGGGTGCGTATGATTTAGCAATGTTTTTCACGCAGCTCACACGTCTCCACAGGCGTAAGGACGGACACAGGCTGGACAAATAGATTTGTTTTCAGTTTTTTCCCACCAACAGGCAGCACTGCGTATATTCAATGAACCTGAGAAGTTTAATAACTGTGCTGTGTCCCTGCTTATGTGTCACAGAACGTGAGGGTAGCAGAGTTATTAACTGTGGCAGAGCAGGTATTTTTTTTCCCAATTAAGGAAAGCAAATGGCGAACCCAGCAGTAAAGCGTAGCTGGCTGCGTATGATTTAGCAATGTTTTTCACGCAGCTCACACGTCTCCACAGGCGTAAGGACGGACACAGGCTGGACAAATAGATTTGTTTTCAGTTTTTTCCCACCAACAGGCAGCACTGCGTATATTCAATGAACCTGAGAAGTTTAATAACTGTGCTGTGTCCCTGCTTATGTGTCACAGAACGTGAGGGTAGCAGAGTTATTATAACTCTTGGAGAGCAGGTATTTTTTTTCCCAATTAAGGAAAGCAAATGGCGAACCCAGCAGTAAAGCGTAGCTGGGTGCGTATGATTTAGCAATGTTTTTCACGCAGCTCACACGTCTCCACAGGCGTAAGGACGGACACAGGCTGGACAAATAGATTTGTTTTCAGTTTTTTCCCACCAACAGGCAGCACTGCGTATATTCAATGAACCTGAGAAGTTTAATAACTGTGCTGTGTCCCTGCTTATGTGTCACAGAACGTGAGGGTAGCAGAGTTATTAACTGTGGCAGAGCAGGTATTTTTTTTCCCAATTAAGGAAAGCAAATGGCGAACCCAGCAGTAAAGCGTAGCTGGCTGCGTATGATTTAGCAATGTTTTTCACGCAGCTCACACGTCTCCACAGGCGTAAGGACGGACACAGGCTGGACAAATAGATTTGTTTTCAGTTTTTTCCCACCAACAGGCAGCACTGCGTATATTCAATGAACCTGAGAAGTTTAATAACTGTGCTGTGTCCCTGCTTATGTGTCACAGAACGTGAGGGTAGCAGAGTTATTATAACTCTTGGAGAGCAGGTATTTTTTTTCCCAATTAAGGAAAGCAAATGGCGAACCCAGCAGTAAAGCGTAGCTGGCTGCGTATGATTTAGCAATGTTTTTCACGCAGCTCACACGTGTCCACCGCCCGTAAGGACGGACAGAGGCTGGACAAATAGATTTGTTTTCAGTTTTTTCCCACCAACAGGCAGCACTGCGTATATTCTATGAATAATAACTGTGTTGTGGCCCTGCCTATACAATTCTTTCCCTGCAGTATCAATGGAGGGTGCAATGCTCTGCAGAGGCGATTTTGAGAAGCCCAAAAAAAATGCAGCACAGCCAACAGCAGCCTGGACAGTACTGCACACGGATAAATATGGCCCTAGAAAGGACCGTTGAGGTTCTTGAAGGCTACACTCACTCCTAGCACTCTCCCTGCCTATGCAGCACTTCTGTCCCTAATGCCAGGTGCAACGGTCTGCAGAGGCGATTTTGAGAAAAAAAAAAATCCCACTGCTAACAGCAGCCAACACACAGCTATCAGTGGCCCTAATAAGGACCTTTGGGGGGTCTTGAAGCCTACACTAACTACCAATTCTTTCCCTACAGCAGCTCCGGTATAAACAGCACTGTCCCTCATCTAACTCACACCGCATCTGAGGCGAGCCGCGGGAGGGGCCGACTTTTATATTAGGCGAACACCTGATCTCGCCAGCCACTCACAGCAGGGGGGTGGTATAGGGCTTAAACGTTGCAGGGGGAAGTTGTAATGCCTTCCCTGTCTTTCAATTGGCCAGAAAAGCGCGCTAACGTCTCAGGGAAGGAAGTGAAAGTAACCAGAACCCCGCATGGTGTTCGTCACGAATAACGAACATCCCGAACACCCTAATATTCGCACGAATATCAAGCTCGGACGAACGCGTTCGCTCATCTCTAATTAAGACCTTCCTGTCACAGTCATTTTTAGTTTTTTTGTTGTCCTTTTTAATTCTTGCCTTGTAAGGGCTCAGTTAGACAAGTATTTTTTTGCGCACATCTATGCGCGCAAAGAAAAAAGCGCTCCACAGATGAGCAAAATGCATGTGACCTAAGGTCAATGCATATGCTCCGTTCCCTAGTGCAGCTGTGCTTGGGGGACCAAGCAGCTAGATGCTCAAACCCTGACAGCGGCAGAGAGGTGAGAATAGATTTTTTTAAACATGCTAGGGATGATTTTCAGGGAAGGGCTTGTATTTAAAGCCCTTCCCCCAAAAATGACTACAGAGGTTGCCCGCAGCCCATTGCTTTCAATTGGCCCTCTGGCAATGGAGGCAGCCCCATTGATAGTAATGGGAGAACATTGCGGTCCTCTGCTACAGCTGTCACAGTTGTGACAACTGTGGTAGGGATTCTTTACTCCCCGCGGGGAGTGCCATCATAACTGAACACTGTGACAGTGCTGTCACAGTGTTCAGTGAAGAGGGGACTCCCTGCATGTACTATCTTTTGCAAGTGCACCCATTTGCACGCCTGTAAAACACGGACATGTGAACACATCATAGTACATCAATGGTTCTAATAGATGCACTGTTTTGTGCGCACATATGGGAGAGATCAGAAATTGGGCAGAGAAACAAAGCTGCTCAAAAAAATGTTTACAATAAGAGATATCACCGTAAAAGTAAGAATAAACATTTCATAGGAAGTTCAAATTCAGTCACTGGATGTAAACATAACTGTTTACTGGGTGAAAATTCAGTGAAATCAGATTTGGTGAAAGTAAAATATATTCATACTCTACAGGAGATGAATGATTATATGTATTATAATTGCACTGCGGTATGTATAACTGACCTCTGTAAAGGCAAGGTAGATGAGTGACTATCTGATTGGCGCTTCTCATTGGAAGCATATACACTCATTGTCAAAAAAAATCAAGCACCTAAAAAGAGTTGTCAGAATCGAATGAAACTTTATATGTATGATTGTAATGCTGATATACGTAAGTGATTATAATATCAGAGCAAAAGCATAATTTATTGTGGAAAACTGAACACTTGAAGGGAAGCTCTAGTACCCCGATGGCCAACCTCTAGCTTGATTGCAAGATGTGATATGAGCAAGCATTTAGGTAAACAGGTTCCGTATGGTATTCTAAGGCCTCATGTCCATGGGGAAAATCAGGCCCACTACGGATTCTCCATGGAGAATCCGTAGCGGATCCCTCCTGCCCCGCGGACATGAGGGCTAAAAATAGGAATTAACTCACCTCTCGCCCGTTCCGGATCTTCCCTTCGCCGCAGCTTCATCTTCTCTCCGTCACGGCCGGATCTTCTTTCTTCGGCTCGGCGGATGCGCAGGGCACGTCGGTTGCGTGCCCCGCACATGCGCCGGCCCGAAGAAAAAAGATCCGGATGCGACGGAGAGAAGATGAAGCCGCGGCGAAGGGAAGATCCGGAGCAGGTGAGTAAATTCTGATTTTGGTCTCCCGTGGATCCGGACGGCTTCCATAGGCTTCAATAGAAGCCCGCGGGAGCCGTCCCCGTGGGAGACCCGCACGAAAGTGGAGCATGGTTCAGATTTTTTCATGCTCCATTTTTTTTTTAAATCACTTTTATTGACCATCCGCGGGTATTTATCTACCCGCGGGTGGTCAATGCATCCTTATGGGATGCGGATCCGCGGGCAGGAGAAGAGTTAAAATCTGCTGCGGATTTTAATTCTTCTTTTGCCCGTGGACATGAGGCCTAAGGCTTAACAGTCCACATTTGGTGTAACTGAGCCTCTAGATTATGCATATTCATAGGTTGTTGAAGTTGGCATCCCACATAGCCCCATGTTCTATTGCCAATAAATCTGATAACTGGAAAGGCCACAGAATTGTGACCACCCAGTTCGACTCGGTAGCAACCCAGTTTTGTCAGAGGCAAAAGTGGGTAGGTGTCAAAGGCAATACACACAATGGGCGCTCTGAGACCAAATGTCCTTCAACCAAGTGCCTGGAAATGGTTTTGACAGACACAGGGTCCTATAATGATGGTGCCACCTGTCTCTGGATGATGGACAACTAAGCAGTTGGAGCTGCTTGTGTTGGTCAGATGATCAGTTGATCCTCTCTACTGGTGTTCTGTAGAGGATGTCTACTTGTGTCCCTCCTAACAGTCTGGTTAGAACAACCCAGGTTTCCGGCAATTCATTAATATGACCATCTAGCTTCTTGCATCCCAAAATGCTGCCCCTCTTAAAGTCTGTTAAATGGGTGAAATCTCTTTGATTGCATTGTAGAGGCATGTCTAATTGTCAACAAGTTCTACACAAGCGAAAAAAGTTCACTACTCACAAGTAGCCTCAGAGAGCTGTTTTATAGGCCAAAGGTGGAACCATTTTTAGGGCCTAAAATCACACCACAACTATAATCATTTTTATATCTGCCTGAGATCTAACTGTATGCTGAGTTTTGCAGTAAAAAGTGTATACAAATGCAAAAGGACCCTTAAAGTTAGCAGCTTAGCCATTTATTGCTAGTATGTTGTATAATATAATTCCCTTGCTAGTCAGTAGTTTGCTATCTGAATTTCTTCAATAAAAGGCCACTCTAGTGACTTTTTTCTTCATTCATTATGTAGCAATATCAGTGAGCTAGTGTTACATTGGTTAGTTATTTGTTTTTTGGTTCAGATGGTTCTGTGATCTCAGTTCTTACCAGCTCAGATCTACTTGGGGGTTATGGACTCATTTTCTAGTCAATTACTTAGTCTTTGTGATGCTATTATATAGATCTTCCACTGAAACTGTATTGAGAGGGAGGCAAAAATTCTTATCACAGTTAATGATATAATAGAGATCACAGCTCATGCTCCTGACTGTATACTTATGGGCTGTAGCTTTTTTAGAAGAATATTGAAGGTAATTATAGTTAAACTGTTTTCCCCTGCAGGCAAAAATGGTATAGCCTCAGCTAAGGCTCTGCTGATGCATCATGGGATTGATTGAAAGTGAGATAAAAAAAATCTTACCCTTAAAATGGTGCCTGTCAAGCGTCAGACAAACATGGAGATGGCTAAAATACACATAAGAGACTTCTAGAGTGTGACAGGCAAGCAGGTGACGGATGCGGGCATGGAAAAATGTGTTTTAGGCCGGCTTCACACGAGCGTGACGGGCTCCGCTGCGGAATATTCCGCAGTGAAGCCCGTCACGGCGCCCCCCAGAGACCCCATACTTACCAGCGGAAGATAGCATGAAGACGCTTCCCCGCCCACCGCCGTCGCGTCTTGTGACACGCCCACCGCGTCACATGACACTGCCGGCCGTGTCACGTGACGCGCCGGCCGCGTCATATGACGCGGCGGCGGTAGGCGGGAAAGCGTTTTCACGCTATCTTCCGCTGTGTTACAGCGGGAGATAGTGTGAACGGACGGATTCCATTGACTGCAATGGAAGCCGTCAGCGCGTACACCCGTGGCAAATAGAGCATGCTGCGGGTGAGGACGGGAGATTTCACGGTGCGAAATTCCGCGGTGGAATTACGCATCGTGAGCATTGTGCTATTAGGTTCAATAGAACCTAATAGCAGGGGGCAACGCAGCGGATTTTTTGCCGCAAATTTACGTGGCGTAAATCCGTTCGTGGGAAGGAGGCCTTAGTCAGATTGACCCTTTAGATTTTGGGCTGAATTTTCATTCTGCTAGTCTGTAACTAGGCAGCAGAAATGCCAACTAGCCAGCCATTTACTATTCCCTGCCTCATTCCCACACTTATACTCTCCAAGTAAATAACTTTTTAAATCTAGTTTACTGTGTCTGGTTCTTTTTTTTACCTCCCCCCAAGAAAATAATAAGTTTGTTGCAGCATTTTTTCAGGTTATTTATTTAAAAAGGAAAGCAAATGTTAGCGCACGGATGATCTTAGGGTTTGCCCACAAACTTCAATGAAGTGAAGGAACATTGTAAAAAAGAATGGTCCAGATTTCATCCAGAATGATGTGGGAGACTAATAAAGTCATACAGAATACTGATACTTCAAGTTATTGCTGCTAAAGAAGGTTCTACAAGCTATTGTCGCAGTGTACTTAATATTTCACACATTGCTTCTGCATTTTGACCAACTTTTTGTTAAATAAATAATGACACAATATAATTTGTCGTGTGTTGTTGTTCATCTGAGTTTGTATATACTTAATTTTAAGACCTTCTAAGAACTAGTTGTTTTTTTATTATGTCCTGGTTAGAGATGAGCGAGCACCAAAATGCTCGGGTGCTCGTTACTCGGGACGAAATTTTCGCGATGCTCGAGGGTTCGTTTCGAGTAACGAACCCCATTGAAGTCAATGGGCGACCCGAGCATTTTTGTATATCGCCGATGCTTGCTAAGGTTTTCATTTGTGAAAATCGGGGCAATTCAAGAAAGTGATGGGAACGGATAGGGCAGCAACGGATAGGGCAGGCGAGGGGCTACATGTTGGGCTGCATCTCAAGTTCACAGGTCCCACTATTAAGCCACTATAGCGGCAAGAGTGGGCCCCCCCCCCCGCACTGTCAGCATAAAGATCGTTCTTCTCTGCCGCAGCAGTAACAGCTGTGGCAGAGAAGAACGATGTTAGCCCATTGAATTCAATGGAGCCAGCAATACAGCCGACTCCATTGAATTCAATGGGCTAACATCATTCTTCTCTGCCACAGCTGTTACAGCTGTGGCAGAGAAGAATGATTTCTCTTCTATATGTTCTCAATGGGGTCGGCGCTGCTGCCGCCGGCCCCATTGAGCGCATATAGAGAAGAGAACAGGAATCGCAGATCGCAGATAGGTGCGATCTGCGATTTCTGTTCTATAATTTATCGGACGAGCGCATAAAAAGCGCTCATGTGTCCGATAAAAATTCGCCGGACGCATGCGCAAATCGCGCGAAAAACGCCCGTCTGACTAAGGCCTTAGTCAGACGGGCGTTTTTTCGCGCGATTTGCAGATCGCATGACGGATGCGCATCCGCAAATCGCGTGACCGGTGCCCGAAAATCGCCCGAAAATCGGGCGGAGCTGTCCAGCGCATTGCATTCAATGGAGTCGGCAATACAGCCCGCTCCATTGAAAGCAATGCGCTGCGGGCGAGTGTGGGATGAATTGTCGGGAAGGGCTTAAATATATAAGCCCTTCCCTGCAATTCATCCAGAAAAGTGTTAAACTAAAAAATATATATATACTGACCTGCTCCCGGCAGCCGGAGTTCCGCACGGCCGTCCTGCAGTGGGTGTGAAGGGGGTGTGAGTCAGACCTGCCCCCTGATTGGCTCAGCGCTGAGCCAATCAGGGGGCAGGTCCCCTATGGCAGTAGATGTATTTTGGCCAAGAAGATAGTTCTACGACTATCTTTCCTGCCCGGGATAAAAATGCCCAGTGCTATATTGTCCGGCCGGGTGCTTTTACGCCACAGGAATACACTTGTGTGATCTGATGCATTGGAATCCAATGTATCAGATAGTAGTGTATATTGGCCGGCTGTAAAAATGGTGGCCAATATACGCTCGTGTGAATAACAGCTAAATTAAATTGAAAAATGTCTCACTTTCACCATCTGATATGTGTTCTATGTCCTATTATGAATAAAATATAGTTATATGAGATTTCCAAATCATTGCATTTTTTTTTTACATTTTACACTGCGTCAGAACTAGAGATGAGCGAGCATACTCGTCCGAGCTTGATGCTCGTTCGAGTATTAGGGTACTCGAGATGCTCGTTACTCGAGACGAGCACCACGTGGTACTCGAGTCAATTCCATTTCCTTCCCTGCATGTTTAGCGCCATTTTCTGGCCAATAGACATGCAGGGAAGGCATTACAACTTCCTCCTGTGACGTACCCGCCCTATCCCACCCCCCTGCAGTGAATGGCTGGGGAGATCAGGTGACCGCCGAGTACTTAAAGCGGTCCCGTGCGCGGCTCGCCTCAGACACACACTGGGAGAGATTAGGGAAAGTGCTGCTGCTGCTATAGGGAAAGTGTTAGTGTAGGTTCCTGTCTTCAAGAACCCCAACGGTCCTTCTTAGGGCCACATCTGACCATGCGCATTACTGTTGTGGCTGCTGGGAGCAGTTTTGTACCAAAATTTTTTTTTTTCATCTCGGGCTGTGCAGGCTATTACAGCTATAGCGTTCTAAGTCTACGCCTGTAATACAGAGTATAGGGAAAGGGGTGCTGAGACAGGGACAGTGGTAGTGTAGGATCCTGTCTACAAGAACCCCAACGGTCCTTCTTAGGGCTACCTCTGACCATGTGCATTTTACAGGTTGTCTGGTGGGAGTTGTAGTGCATCACTATTGCACAGCCACACCTTTTTGCAGCCTTCCGTATATTTTTTTTTCTGGCTGCAGTTTGCATTACATTACCGCTGTCAGCCTCCAACTGTACGCCAATAATTCCATAATTTTTTACACCGGTCTGTGTCTGCAGTGAATTCACCGCCGCTGAAAGAGGGAAAGTCATATACACACTATATAGCCTGTATTCTTTTTCAAAAAGAAAAAAAAAAAAAGCTCCATGGTTGGGCTACCTCTGACCATCCGAAATTTACAGGGTGTCACTATTGCACAGCTAGGCCTGTTTGCAGCCTTCTGTATTCTTTGTTTCTGCCTGGAGTTAGTGTTACAATACGGCTCTCAGCGTCAAACTGTACGCCAATAATTCCATAATTATTTACACCGGTCTGTGTCTGCAGTCAACTTAACGCACAGCGTACGGCCACAGCCACTGATAGAGGGAAAGTCATATACACGCTATATAGCCTGTATTCTTTTTCAAAAATTTTTTTAAAAAAAGATCCTTTGTTTGGCTACCTCTGACCGTCTGAAATTTACAGGGTGTCTGGTGGGAGTTGTAGTGCATCACTATTGCACAGCTAGGCCTGTTTGCAGCCTTCCATATAATTTTTTTCTGCCTGCAGTTTGCGTTACATTACCGCGGTCAGCCTCAAACTGTAAGCCAATAATTCCATAATTATTTACACCGGTCAGTGTCTGCAGTGAACTTAATGCATGGCGTGTCTGGTGGGAGTTGTCGTGCATCACTATTGCACAGCTAGGCCTGTTTGCAGCCTTCCGTATTCTTTGTTTCTGCTTGGAGTTAGCGTTACAATACGGCTCTCAGCGTCAAACTGTACGCCAATAATTCCATAATTATTTACACCGGTCTGTGTCTGCAGTCAACTTAACGCACAGCGTACGGCCACAGCCACTGATAGAGGGAAAGTCATATACACGCTATATAGCCTGTATTCTTTTTCAAAAATTTTTTTTTAAAAAGATCCTTTGTTTGGCTACCTCTGACCGTCTGAAATTTACAGGGTGTCTGGTGGGAGTTGTAGTGCATCACTATTGCACAGCTAGGCCTGTTTGCAGCCTTCCATATAATTTTTTTCTGCCTGCAGTTTGCGTTACATTACCGCTGTCAGCCTCAAACTGTAAGCCAATAATTCCATAATTATGTACACCGGTCAGTGTCTGCAGTGAACTTAATGCACGGCGTGTCTGGTGGGAGTTGTCGTGCATCACTATTGCACAGCTAGGCCTGTTTGCAGCCTTCCGTATTCTTTGTTTCTGCTTGGAGTTAGCGTTACAAGGTACGCAAATAATTCCATAATTATTTACACCGCTCTGTGTCTGCTCTATTCGTAATCCACCATGCTGAGGGGTAGGAGTAGGGCTAGAGGACGTGGACGCGGGCGAGGATGCGGAGGTCCAAGTGAGGGTGTGGGCACAGGCCGAATTCCTGGTCCAGGTGAATCGCAACCGGCTGCTGCGGGATTAGGAGAGAGGCAAGTTTCTGGGGTCCCCAGCTTCATATCACAATTTATGGGTCCAAGTAGTAGACATTTATTACAAATAGAGCAGTGTGAGCAGGTTCTGTCGTGGATGGCAGAAAATGCATCCAGCAATGTATCGACTACCCAGTCTTCTACGCCGTCCACTGCTGCAACTCTGAATCCTCTCGCTGCTGCTCTTCCTTCCTCCCAGCCTCCTCACTCAATGAAAATGACACATTCAGATGAGCAGGCAGACTCCCAGGAACTTTTCTCGGGTCCTTGCCTTAGTTGGGAAAAAATGGTTCCTCTCTCACCTGAGGAGTTTGTCCTGACCGATGCCCAACCTTTGGGAAGTTCCCGGGGTCTGGGGGATGAGGCTGGGGACTTACAGCAACTGTCTCAAGAGCTTTCAGTGGGTGAGGAGGACGATGAGGATGACACACAGTTGTCTATCAGTGAGGTAGTAGCAAGGGCAGTAAGTCCAAGGGAGAAGCGCACAGAGGATTCGGAGGAAGAGCCGCTGGACGATGAGGTGACTAACCCCACCTGGTTTGCTAAGCCAACTGATGACAGGTCTTCAGAGGGGGAGGCGAGTGCAGCAGCAGGACAGGTTGGAAGAGGCAGTGGGGTGGCCAGGGGTAGAGGTAGGGCCAGAGCGAAGAATCCCCCAAGTGTTTCCCAAAGCACCCCCTCGCGCCAAGCCACTGTGCAGAGGCCTAGGTGTTCAAAGGTATGGATGTTTATCAGTGAGAGCGCAGACGACCGACGAACAGTGGTGTGCAACCTGTGTCCCGCCAAGATCAGCCGGGGAGCCACCACTACCAGCCTCACCACCACCAACATGCTCAGGAATATGATGGCCAAGCACCCCACAAGGTGGGACGAAGGCCGTTCACCCCCTCGGGTTGCACCACTGCCTCTCCCCCTGTGCCCCAACCTGCCACTCAGATCCAACCCCCCTCTCAGGACACAGGCACGATCACTTCCCGGCCTGCACCCACACCCTCACCTCCGCTGTCCACGACCCCATCCAGCTATGTCTCTCAGAGCAGTGTCCCGCTGTCACTAGCGTTGGAGCGAAAGCGCAAATACGCCGCCACGCACTCACACGCTCAAGGTTTAAAAATGCACATTGCCAAATTGATCAGCCTGGAGATGCTGCCATACAGGCTTGTGGAAACGAAGGCTTTCAAAAACATGATGGCGGCGGCGGTCCCACGCTACTCGGTCCCCAGTCGCCACTATTTTTCCCGGTGTGCCATCCCAGCCCTACACCAGCATGTCTACCGCAACATCAATCGTGCCCTCACCAACGTGGTTACTGGGAAGGTCCACTTAACCATGGACACGTGGACAAGTACTGGCGGGCAGGGCCACTATATCTCCCTGACAGCACATTGGGTGAATTTGGTGGAGGCTGGGACCGAGTCAGAGCCTGGGACCGCACAAGTCCTACCCACACCCAGAATAGCGTGGCGCGGCAGAACAGCAGTGGGCAAGCGTCAGCAGGCCGTGCTGAAACTCCACAGCCAAGGTGACAAGAGGCACACGGCCCCTGAACCGTTGCAGGGTCTGACAGAGCAGACCGATCTCTGGCTTTCGCCGCTGAGCCTCCAACCGGGCATGGTCATGTGTGACAACAGCCATAACCTGGTGGCGGCTCTGCAGCTCGGCAGCCTCACACACGTGCCATGCCTGGCCCACATCTTCAATTTGGTGGTTCAGCATTTTCTGAAAAACTACCCACACTTGTCAGACCTCCTTGGGAAGGTGCGCCGGGTCTGTGCACATTTCCGCAAGTCCACCACGGACACTTCCACCCTGCGGACCCTGCAACATCCGTTTAATCTGCCAGAGCACCGACTGCTGTGTGACGTGCCCACATGGTGGAATTCTATGCTGCACATGTTGGCCAGGCTGAATAAGCAGCATAGAGCAATAGTGGAATACCAACTCCAACATGGGCGGCGTAGTGGGAGTCAGCCTCCTCAATTCTTTACTGAGGAGTGGGCCTGGATGGCAGATATCTGCCAGGTCCTTGGAAACTTTGAGGAGTCTACCCAGATGGTGAGCGGTGATGCTGCAATCATTAGCGTCACTATTCCTCTGCTATGCCTGCTGAGAAGTTCACTGCAAAGCATAAAGGCTGATGCTTTGCGGTCAGAACAGGAGATGGGGGAAGACAGTATATCGCTTGATAGTCAGAGCACCCTCATGTCTATATCTCAGCGCGTTTTGGAGGAGGAGGAGGAGGAGGGGGAGGAGCAGGAGGAGGAGGGGGAAGAGACAGGTGGGCCCACTGCCGAGGGTATGCATGCTGCTTGCCTCTCATCTGTTCAGCGTGTATGGGCTGTGAAGGAGGAGGAGATCCTGAAAGGGATCTTCCTAGTGAGTACAGCGATGTGTTGCATACTGGTACCCTGGCACACATGGCTGACTTCATGTTAGGCTGCCTTTCTCGTGACCCTCGCGTTAGACGCATTCTGGCCACTACGGATTACTGGGTGTACACCATTCTCGACACACGGTATAAGGAGAACCTTTCCACTCTCATTCCTGAAGAGGAAAGGGGTTTGAGAGTGATGCAATACCACAGGGCCCTGGTGGACAAACTGATGGTAAACTTCCCATCTGACAGCACTATTGGCAGAAGGCGCAGTTCCGAGGGCCAAGTAGCAGGGGAGGCACGGAGATCAGGCAGCATGTTCAGGGGAACACTGTCCAAGGCCTTTGACAGCTTTATGGCTCCTCAGCAAGACTGTGTCACCACTCCCCAGTCAAGGCTAAGTCGGAGGGAGCGCTGTAAAAAGATGGTGAGGGAGTACGTAGCCGATCATACTACCGTCCTCCGTGATGCCTCTGCTCCATACAACTTCTGGGTGTCAAAGCTGGACACGTTGCACGATCTTGCGCTGTATGCCCTAGAGGTGCTGGCTTGCCCTACCGCTAGCGTCTTGTCAGAGAGGGTGTTTAGTGCAGCTGGGGGAATCATCACGGATAAGCGTACTCGCCTGTCAACTGCCAGTGCCGACATGCTTACACTCATAAAGATGAACAAAGCCTGGATTTCCCCAGACTTCTCTTCTCCACCAGTGGAGAGCAACGGAACCTAAAGATTCTTTTCGCTGCAACCGCGGATACAAGCATTTTTCTCTATCACCGGAAAAAAAGGGACATTTACCTTTGTAAATTTGTGTATGATATTAGTCCTCTCCTTAAACATCATGTCATCACGCTGAACTGCCAATTTTTCTGCGGCCCAAAAGGCTCATCTAACTATTTTTAAACAATTTTTCAACGTTTCTAACTAAAGCATTGAAACTTTTACATGAACCATTTTTTTAACAGGGCTGCTTGAGGCTCTGTTACAAATTAAGCCACAGCGAGCTAAAATATTAATGGGTCTCACCTGATCTCTCGGTTGAGCAATTTTTCAGGGGTACATTTGTACTGTTGGTACACTAATTTTTCGGGGCCCTCGCCTATACTGTAATCGAAGTAATTTTTCTGGCCTTCGCCTACACTAATGGTACACCAATGTGTCAGGGGTTGGCCTACACTCTTGCTACAGAAATGTAACTCGGGTCTGCCTGCCTATACTTCTGCCACAGAAATGTTACTTTGGTCTGCCTATACTTCTGCTACTGAAATGTTACTGGGGTTTGCCTATACTTCTGCTACATACTATACTGCTGCTACAAAAATGGTACTGGGGTCTGCCTATGCTTCTGCTACATAAATGTTACAGGGGTCTGCTTATACTGCTGCTACAGAAACCTTTTCTGGGACAAGAAGACCAACATGGATGGTTTGGAAGAAGTAGGACCAATAAAATATTAGGATGATCATCATCAAGACCTGGCCCCCCTAAGGGTTGAAGCTTGGAAGGTAATGGTTGGCATGCTGCCAGAGGAATAATGAAGGCTTCCATCTTGTTGGTACTGATAATTACATATTTTAGTTTACAGCTGAGGTAGGAATAGAGCCGACTATAGAACACAGCATCCCGGGAGGTCTGGGGCAGAGTTGCAGCAAGCACATATCCTTGGTGGAAGCAGGCCAGATGAGATCCACATACTCCCAGACTGATTCTGGACTGATGAAGCCTTTACTTGTAATCATCTTTGGTAATTCCTGACAAAGATGAGTGGTATAGCCAGAAACTTGCATTGCAAACACTTTGAAATGCTTAATAGAAAACATATGAATGAAGCCTTTCCATATTTCAGATTGAGATGAGGAGGAGTTCTGACTTTTAGTACCTAGAATATCCTTTTCATTGCTATCAAATGCCCCTCTTGTCTCAGAAAATAGTAGCTTTTCCACATAGCTATTGTCACTTCCACTTTTGTTCTGTGGCTTTACTTTTGTCCATTGGCTCATATTCGTATCTGAAGGTTTGATTTTGCCCATAGAGTCAAAATTCAAGGTGGAGGCGTGGAACTGAGCCTGACCAAGGGCCCGCTAACGTGCTTCCCACACAGACTATAGCGGGTCCTGGTCATGGTGTCTTGGACTTGTAATGCCACCTCCTCCTCCTGCTTGGGGTCAGGGGATGAGCACTGGACATCATGTATTTTCTCCCGTGTTACCACAGTTATCTGAGAAACTCGTTTGGGCCACAGGAGAGGAGCGTAACTGCATTAATGAGACGTTCACTGCTGTACTAGCATCAAATTCCGCTTCATGCCTACGATTGCTGAAGCTGTTGGCCGAGGCCTATGTCTCGGGGGAACTGCAACTGCGCCAGGTTGGGCCTGTGGAACTTTTTCCTGGCTAATCAAGTCTTTGGAGCAGTGAAAGAAAACATAACTGATTTAATGAGCCCGTCGCAGATGAACTAGCATCAAAGTCCGCTTCATGTCCACGATTGCTGAAGCTGTTGGCTGGGGCCTATGTCCCGGGGGGACTGCAACTGCGCCAGGTTGGGCCTGTGGATCTTTTTCCTGGCTAATCCAGTCTTTGGAGCGATGAAAGAAAACGTAACTGATTTAATGAGACCTTCACATGTGCACTAGCATCAAAGTCCGCTTCATGCCTACGATTGCTGAAGCTGTGGGCCGAGGCCTATGTCGTCGGCGCAGTGTAAGTCTGCCATGTTTGGCCACTCTGATTTCTTTATTATTCATGTCTTGGGTTGCCTAGAACCCATGTATGCTTTTGGTGCACACAGACTTCCCATCGCCGTGTTTGACCTGTCTGGCACAAAGACACTGACTGACTTGGGTAGGGGGCAGAGTGCAGATGGCTTTCCCCTTGCGGTGTCGATTGAGCTATCCAACACCTAGACAGAATGAATACTGTGTGGGCACATGGATTCCCCATAGCTATGTAACTCATGCTCACGTTTGCAGCTCCTGACAGAGGTTGGCACTTTATTGGAATGAAGATCGAACGTCAATTTCTCATTAATTCTCAACTGCATTGTGGGCTATCGCCCCCCCTTTTAAAGTGGCCCTGCCAACCCTCTGCAGTGGGTGCCTCCGGTTCCTCCTCATCGCAGATGCACTTATAAATAGACATGAGGGTGGTGTGGCTATGCAGCGAGCGTATGGCATGAGGGCAGCTGAAGGCTGTGCAGGGACACTTTTGTGTGCGCTGTGGATGCTGGGTCATGCGGGGGGTTGGGCAGCATGTAACCCTGGAGAAGAGGTAGCGGTGTGATCCACAGGCAGTGATTGTGCTTGGTTGGAGGTAGTGTGGTGCTTAGCTAAGGTGTGCCTTGCCAATGAGGGTTTGTCCGAAGTAAAAATTGTTAGGGGGGGGGGGGGCACACTCTTGCTGTTATTGTGGCTTAATAATGAGACCTGGGAGCCTGAGATGCAGCCCTGCACGCTGCCCCTGCCCTGCCCTATCCGTTTCTGTGGCGTTTCCATGACTTTCGTATGTTTTCCAGATTTTCACAAGTGAAAACCTAAGCGGAGCATCAGTCATATACAAAAATGCTCGAGTCGCCCATTGACTTCAATGGGGTTCGTTACTCCAAACGAGCTCTTGAGCATCGCGGGAAGTTCGACTCGAGCAACGAGCACCCGAGCATTTTGGTGCTCGCTCATCTCTAGTCAGAACCTTTTTGGAATTGGGGTTGTATGTTACTAATTTTTCTCATCATAAAAGATATGAAAAAACAATATATAGAATTTTAAATAAACAATAAATACTTTTCTCAACATTTTGTAGATTTTTTTTTATCTTTACACTTCTGTCAAGTCAATTTTCTATATTTGCACTTACACAGTATCCCTGGTTAGTTAAAGGGGTTGTCCCGCGAAAGCAAGTGGGGTTATACACTTCTGTATGGCCATATTAATGCACTTTGTAATGTACATCGTGCATTAAATATGAGCCATACAGAAGTTATTCACTTACCTGTTCCGTTGCTAGCGTCCTCGTCTCCATGGTGACGTCTAATTTCAGCGTCTAATCGCCCGATTAGACGCGCTTGCGCAGTCCGGTCTTCTCCCTGGTGAATGGGGCCGCTCATGCCAGAGAGCTGGTCCTCGTAGCTCCGCCCCGTCACGTGTGCCGATTCCAGCCAATCAGGAGGCTGGAATCGGCAATGGACCGCACAGAGCCCACGGTGCACCATGGGAGAAGACCCGCGGTGCATCGTGGGTGAAGATCCCGGCGGCCATCTTAGTAAGGTAAGGAAGAAGTCGCCGCAGCGCGGGGATTCGGGTAAGTACTAAACTTTTTTTTTTTTAACACATGCTTTGGGTTTGTCTCGCGCCGAACGGGGGGCCTATTGAATAAAAAAAAAACCTGTTTCGGCGCGGGACAACCCCTTTAATATAAAGTAGATTTTGTGTATCTACAGTATTATAAACTGTAATTCGTCAAAATGAAGCCCATGTTGAGGCAGTTCAGGAAGGTGAATTAATCAAATTTTCATGTACTAAAAGGAATACATACATAATGTATATAAACAATATTCTATAATGAAAAATAATCTAAAAGGACATATGATGTTCACATAAATGGTTATGATAAGTAAAGTTTATTTAAACATATATGTTTATGAACTTGTACTGTGATTGTCACATTATGTCAATAGGATATTATCCCTACTTTTATAACATTTTCTACAAATGCAAATGAGACATGTTTAGTCTATTAATACAGACAGCAGGCATACTAAGAGCAAGCCAGCCAGGCTCAGTTACACTAATACATGAGACACTGGTAACCCAGGTCACCATAAAAACACATTTAGAAATCTGGAGTGAACTCTTCAGCTGCCAATGGCAGTCCCCCTGTGGTAAATGACCTATCCATAATGAAAAGACTGTGTCTCCCTTAACAACTTGATTGATGTGATTAAATGCCAACTGTTCTTTAATGCAGAAATTAAAGTATTGATTACATTTCAGATAAGTCACAGATAATTCTCGTGCATTTTTCACAGAATGAAGAGCACATAAAGATGTGTAGAACAAGGACACTGTCTATTATATATCTTAAATAGCTCTAGATAAGATTCATCATCCCCTGTGTATTTTGTTTATTGCTACTTATTGTTATCTTTATTTTCCCTCTTAATTTATTTAATACCTACTTTGAGAAAAGGCCACATGGCCTGGGGATAGGGTGGAAGATGAGAAGGAGACAGACATTTTTTAAATGCACCATCCTTATTTTGTTTTTCATTTGTGTTGCATGCAATATATATTTTCACATCTAAAGAATATAGCTACCTAAACGTCTCATACAGTGAGTAGTAAAGCTACTAAAAGTAGACACCTTGGCACTGTAATTCTGTATATGTACATTGCCTGACATGATAAAATGGATACTATCAATCAATAACACATTAGACTGTAATCAAATAGTTTTGGATCCATGGGACACTGTTAACATCCTTAGCACCCACACATGATCCCCTTTATTTAGTATGCATATGGTATGTTTCAGTACCTGCTCTTAATTTCATTCAATAACCATGTGTCATGGCAATAAAATAATAATACCATTTTAGATAGTAGTTATATATGCTAGCTATCCCAAATCCAAAGGAAACACAAAACAATGTACTTACAACAAAGCCATGACACATGGTTATTGAATTTCCTTATGAGCCATTGAAATTAAAAGGCAAAATGTGTGAGCTTTTTAAATCAATTGGCATAACCTTTATATAATAGTGTCATTTCTGTTAATGTTTTGACTGCAATATTAGAAATGCCACTTCTCTATGGGTACTATATTTAACTGTTGCTATCCAAAACCCGTATTTAGCCTTGCCCCCAGCTAGGGTGTAATAGGGGAATTTAGGATCAGATTCTAGACAGAGTTGCCCTTTTCGGGGTGGATGTTCTATAAACTATCTGATGTTAGTATATAGAGTCGATTAGGGCTTAACCCCTTAGGGACCAGGCTGTTTTGTACCTTAAAGACCAGACACTTTTTAGGGATTTTACCCATGAGATGGTTTTACTGCCCTATTTTTTTCCTTTAGCTATCAAAATTATTTTTGCTGTGCTTTTTTTCCGTGACGTATAGGGCTATTTTCTAATATTTTTTTTACTGACTTTTCCCCCCATTTTTAAGTTTTATTGGGGGTAAAAAGCTAAAAAAATGATTTTTTTTTGTTAACATTTCTAGTTATTCATTTTAACTTAGTATATTTACACTAAAATAAAGTATGGGAACGGGTTCCTCATTTTGTTTCGAACGTTTTGATAGATAGTATGTATGGTTTTGGGTTACAGGGCGCTTTTAGGTTGGCGTCGGTTTTGGGTTAATTTCTTTCTTATGTATGTATTGTTGTTTTATTCTGGAATTTTCTGGAGATTCATTGCGACAGTAGAGACATCCATTACAGATAGCTTTTCCCATTTCCCCATTTTTATTTTTCTGTTATGCGCTAACATTAATGGAGGAGAGGAGGGATGTTAAGACAAAATGAATGAATTCTTCCTGTGACACATATAGAACATTTATATTTTACTTTTTTACTTTTTGCCCTTTGAATCATGTTCAGTTAAGTTATTTGAACCAAAGTGCTTACAAACACCCAGTTGATGCAGCACGAGAACATGAGTAGAATTTTTACAGAATTATGAACTTTTACTTCTTCATAATTCTTAATAGATAAATGTATTTGACAATACTAAACAGTTAAATGCCATTAATCCAACATAAATAAATATTTTTTTTGTTTTTTTCTTTGTTTTTCATTTTTTATAGACTATTAATTGGTTAGAGCAGTAGCTTCACTTCTGCAAACAAACATATGTAAATATACTGTCAAATAAATCTAGGAATCTTTAACCAATAAAAAAAACTTAAGTTTAAAATGCAATGTTTGAGTGCCATTTTTAAGAAAACATATTCCATTTTGTTATCCATAGCAGCATCTAATATATTATTCCAACAATTTCACAATATATTATCAAGTGGAATCAACATATCATGCGAGGGGTAGTCAAGGATAATGGATCCCAAGAGGCATGCATAACAACACTGATATTTCTCACAATAACATTATGTCAACTAAAGAATGTTTTAAAGTTTTTTTAAGATAATATACTGTTGTTAGCCCACTCAAACTTCCCACAGTAGCTACAATATGAATGTTTTTCTTTGTTATAACGTAGCCTTTTTTTATTTATAGTTCTCCTTATTCAAGTTCCCATGGTTGAAAATAAATAAAAAAATCTATAAAAAAAGAAAAGAAAAATGTGTTAGTCTATACACGTACAGGTATCTTTCTATTGATACATTTTGTCTATCTATCTATGTATCTATGTATCTATCTATTTATCTATATACATCTATGCATCTATCTCTATAAAATCAATATATCAATCTTATTAATAGTACTTATATCTCTAACAGAATCTTAAAAATGGATATAAATAAATAGCTATGAATCTATTCTGTACAGAAGAGCAAGTATGGAAAAATTATAAAATCAGATATTGACTAAAATAAGACTAGACATAATAAAATATTGTCTTAGATGTTGGAAATTAATGACCAAACTTTTAATTTGCTGAACTTAACCCTTTCCAATCCAATTTGTATCCTGGTTTTCCTAGGGGGCTTACTCTTTTTCCGCCGTTATACAATGGCGCTCTATGCTGGCTAAAGCAAGTACTGCATGAGGTGACACGTTAGATGGGCTCCGACAGCAGAGAGGTTGGCAATGTACAGTAAGAGAACCCCGATGGATGTCTTCCAACATTGGAGCTGTACAGCCTTAAATCATAATGTCTTCAGAGGTCAGACAGTGGATTGGAGAGGGTTAATAAGCTATTTAACTATTAGGAGTGATTATTTATCATTCCATGTGGTCCATTACATCTAATTTTAATGCATTCAAATTATGACTGTTGATGGCAATCATTTTACAACAGCACTGAATGTAGGGTCATAGTTCAGGAATTTCACAAATATTGAATGTAAATAATCTGATCTGTGTAAATAGTCTGACCAAAAGTTATGGTTTGTTCATATAAATTGCAGTGAATAAGGTGGTACTTTTTACCATGACTTTTTTTTTGAACTTACGCATTTTTCTACTTTTGAATTTTATTTCATAACCTATGTTGTTTTATTGACAGCTGTTTTACCTTTTAGTTACCAATATAAATGCCAGGGAGACACCTGTATTAACAAAACTAATTTAGAATACATGTACAATATAAATTAGCTGCAAAAGAAAACTAGGAAAAAATACATATTTTCTACTTTCTTTACATGAATAGAAGCTATATGCTAAATTGAGAATGATTGGAAAAACAGTGAAACACTTAACATCCATAGAATATACAATACAGCTGACCTCTTAAACCTGGGTAAAGTAATACATTTTTTTCTTGACAGTTTTATCTCAATGTGCCTTAGGAAGAAAGGAAATGTGAATACTTAAAGCAAAATCTCTAACCCATTTAATTGAATGGTCTTTATAAAAAATATGTTCAATGTTAGGAAATAAGGTATTACAGATCAAAACATGGCAATAAATATGATTCTTCTCTAGGGAATATGAATTTGAAAGATCTTTATACTAACCTAGAAAGTACGTTACAAAAGTAGAGAGAACACATGTGCGAAAAGTGCTAAAAATCTTCTTTTCCCAAGTAAAATAACTCTTTTCAAGCTGTAAAAACTTTCACTCCAGTCAATCAAAACGTTATAAAGGATATTCCTTACCATTTCATTAAAAGCATCTGGAAAGACTCTCTTTTTGGACTGGAATTTGAATGCATGAAAAACTGTAATTTGTATTTACACTGTAATAAAGTCATTCACATAAAGATATATTATATATATATATATATATATATATATATATATATATATATAAAGAGAGAGAGAATATATGATATATAGCCTGTGAATATGCAGTTGCCATGACAGAGAATAGTGTAAGTGACAGTAGAGATTGCGTAAGTTATCGTTATGTTGCAATTTCAATATTACTATGACATTACTTCCTCTAAATTGCTTGAGGCCTTAGTCAGACGGGCGTTTTTTGGCGCGATTTGCGCATGCGCATGCGTTCGGCGATTTTATAAAACCATTGCTTTGCAATGGTATTGGACACATGAGCGCTTTTTATGCGCTCGTCCGATAACTTATAGAACAGAAATCGCAGATCGCACCTATCTGCGATCTGCGATTCCTGTTCTCTTCTCTATATGCGCTCAATGGGGCCGGCGGCAGCAGCGACGACCCCATTGAGAACATATAGAAGACAAATCCTTCTTCTCTGCCACAGCTGTAACAGCTGTGGCAGAGAAGAACGATGTTTGCCCATTGAATTCAATGGAGCCGGCAATACAGCCGACTCCATTGAAAGCAATGGGCTGCCGGCGTGCGTGGGATGAATTGTCGGGAAGGGCTTAAATATATAAGCCCTTCCCTGCAATTCATCCAGAAATGTGTTAAAATAAAAAATATATATATACTCACCTGCTCCCGGCAGCCAGAGTTCCCTGCGGCCGGCCTGCAGTGGGTGTGAAGGGGGTGTGAGTCAGACCTGCCCCCTGATTGGCTCAGCGCTGAGCCAATCAGGGAGCAGGTCTGACTCACACCCCCTTCACACCCACTGCAGGCCGGCCGCGCGGAACTCCCGCTGCCGGGAGCAGGTAAGTATATATATATTTTTTATTTTAACACATTTCTGGATGAATTGCAGGGAAGGGCTTATATATTTAAGCCCTTCCCAACAATTCATCCCACACTCGCCCGCAGCGCATTGCTTTCAATGGAGCGGGCTGTATTGCCGGCTCCATTGAATGCAATGCACTGGACGGCTCCGGCCCGTTTCTAATGAAACGCGGCTAGGAGCAGATTTTCGGGCGATTTTCGGGCACCGGTCACGCGATTTGCGGATGCGCATCCGTCATGCGATCTGCAAATCGCGCGAAAAAACGCCCGTCTGACTAAGGCCTAAAGGGGTTGTCTCACGAAAGCAAGTGGAGTTATACACTTCTGTATGGCCATATTAATGCACTTTGTAATATACATCATGCATTAAATATGAGCCATACAGAAGTTATTCACTTACCTGCTCCGTTGCTGGCGTCCCCGTCTCCATGGCTCCGTCTAATTTCAGGGTCTTCTTGCTTTTTTAGACGCGCTTGCGCAGAAGGGTCTTCTCCCTTCTGGACGGTCCGGGCACGAGCGGCGTTCTGGCTCTGCCCCCTTCTACGCGTCATCGCGTAGCTCCGCCCCGTCATGTGTGCCGATTCCAGCCAATCAGGAGGTTGGAATCGGCAATGGAACACACAGAGCCCATGGTGCACCATGGGAGAAGACCTGTGGTGCACCATGGGAGAAAACCGCAGTGCATCCCTGGGAAAGGACCGGCGGCCATCTTGGGAGAAGAATTTTATAAGTTCATCTTTCATCACATCGGTGAGTAGCAAGCGGTTTAAAAACCGCTTTAAAATGCTATTTTATGCCAGGGGGGGTGACAGGGGGAATGGGCTAATGTAAAATTTTGATGTTTGCCGCGAGACAACCCCTTTAAATGGCAATTCAGATAACTGTAGATGAGGAAATGTTTTATTATGAAGTTATTCATGCTTTAACAGACATGTTCACTAAGTTATTTGTGTTTGTTTGACAGATTTAAAGGGGTGTTCCTATTATCTCACTAATACCCTTATTGTTCCAGTTATGAAAGATCATTTATAGAGTTGAGCGAACATACTCTGCCGAGCTTGATGCTCGTTCGAGTATTAGCGTACTCGATGGTGCTCGTTACTTGAAGAGAGAGAACACAAACCAAGAAAAAAAAAAAAAAAGCTCGGGACCCGGCGTCCCACATACAAAAATGCTCGAGTCTCCCATTGTAGTCAATGAGGTTCAGTACTCGAGTAGAGCTCTCGAATTTTATGAAAAGCTCGACTCGAATAATGCGGACCCGAGCATTTGGGTGCTCGCTCATCTCTAATCATTTATTTTTGGCAGAATGTGTCCAAAGATCTAACTTTTATAATTTTCTACAATGTATCTTATCTTGACACAACAAATACCTTTGTAAAGCTATTGAAAGGCAAATGTACTGGCGCAGACCTTTTTTATTTTGTTAAAGAGGTTTTCCAAGGTATTTTTTTTTTCAAAAACAAGTCTCCCATGGAAGAAAATAATAAACAAACTTATACTCACCTCTCTGGGCTCCCCACATGTCCTGTTTCACCAGCTACGAGATGTCACAGGCTACTGAAGCCAATCACAGACTACAGGGCTCAATCATGGAGCTCTGTGATTGACTGCAGTAGCCTGTGAAAAGTATATCACAGGGAAGATGTTGGGACAACCCCTTTATTAAACCAGGTTTAACCTTCCATTGAATAAATATTAAACATTTGATGCCAACTTTTCTGTAATTGTTTAATATACATCTACTGTAGCCCAGGAATTCATAAAGGTTTTTTGTTTTGAGAGCCACATTGTCAGCTTGTATTAGATCCAACTAAATGGTGACATAATGTCCATTACAAAATTAAAGCACCAATATTGTTCACTTCAATAAGAATAACCATTTATAGCTCTATAAATCTATTCTAGAGTTCTGCACAAGGTTGCATAGTGACATGGGAGAAGATGTGAATGATAACATCACATGTTGCCAAAGGGCATTGTATCACATCCATCTATTTTTAATATTGCAACAACATTAAACTACAATATCACTCCCTCATCTCCACATGATTAGATGATGATGACTAATAAAGGGGTTGTCCCGTGGCAAAATTGTAAATTTTTTCTCTGCCCAGTCCCCCTCCTAAAGCAAACATGATAATCTACCCATGGAAAGCGATTTTAAAGAGAGTTTCTACTCACCGTTAGATCGTTTCATGAAGTTATAAAAATTCCTCTTCCAAGATGGCCGCCGTCATTTCCCAGGGTGCGCCGCTGGTCTTCTCCCATGGTGCACTGCGGGTCTTCTCCCATGGTGCACTGCGGGTCTTCTCCCATGGTGCACCGTGGATGTTCTTCTCCATTGGCTGATCGGCACCATGTGACGGGGCGGAGCTATGCGATGATGCTGAGAAGGGGGAGGAGCCAGGATGCAGCTCGTGAGCAAGGACCTTCCAGAAGGGGATTCCTGTCTGCGCAAGCCCGTCTGTTCGTGCGACCAGAGAAGAGGTTTGATCGTCGCCATGGAGACGGGGACGCCAGCACCGGAGGGGTTAAGTGTATAACTTCTGTATGGCCAATATTTAATGCACGATGTATATTACAAAGTGCATTAATATGGCCATACAGAAGTGCATAACCCCACTTGCTGTTGCGGGACAACCCCTTTAAGGTGCTGGACTTTACAGAGTTTAATAACTGCTGCTGTTGGGTACTGCTAAACATTGGGCTCTGCCTGTGTTTGTGTATGTGTCTTTGTACACTCCAAAAAACATATTAATGGTTAAATTGGCTCAATATAAATGTCACCTTAGTGTGCATTCATTTGATATAGGGAATATTGAGCCCTATAGTTGAAAGTGAATAATGTAAATATGTGAACAGTACTGCAAAATATGTTGGCACCTTATAAGCATGACAAATTATTTTTTTTCAATTGGCACAGTATTAGAAATATTGTAAGCTGTAAAAGTCTAATATTAATACATGGTGATGTTCTTGTGGATAATTTGGGGTATTGATATGGAAACAATCTGCAGCATGTAAACCTACAGATGTAGCAGTAATTAACATGACTATTGCATTGCAATAACTTGGTTTACAATATTGTAGTACAGTGTAGTTGAAATTACTTGCTGGCCAGAAGTTTTACCCTCTTCCTTACCAGGCTTATGTCACCTGGATGTTTATAGCCTATGGGCAGTCAGGAACTGGTTAAGTTATCATAACACATTAAATGTAAAGTTAATATTTACTTAATTGGCATAAAATTGCAACAACATTAAACTACAATATCACTGCCGCTTTTCCACATCATTAGGTGATAACTATTAAGCCATTGGACTTTACGGAGCTTAAAAACTGCTGCTGTTGGGTACTGCTAAACATATAAAACATCTGGGGAAAGGAATGTTACACATGTGCTTGAGCAAGAATATTTCATATACAAAAAGAACACATATAAAAAATGTGCACACCCAGACAATTGCATTAAAGTGACCAAAGTATATTTTATTAAATCCCCAAAAAAGGAAACATTTAAAAACAAAATCTGTATTTCACAGATCACACAAAAATAAGTATCAATATACCAAGATATGACAATATAATATAGAAAACAATTATGCAATGGATCTTTCCCTATGCCATAAATAGGTGCACGTGCAGAAAAAGAACACCGAACATTACTAGACTTTTCTTTGTCTTCCTTGCTAGTCTCAATCACAATCTTTCTGCCCTTTCACTCGTTGTTCAGTATTGATAATGATACATTCACAAAGTTGATTTACCATAAAAAAACCTCATTGCTTTTATCCAATTCATTTTTGCTTGACAAAGCCATGCAAGTTTGTGATAGAACTTTGCAATCTCCTTTCATACAAACAGGAATGTAACTGTATGGATGCAGAAGTTGTGGTCACATCTGTGCCTCAACATCTGAGAAGGTCTTTCTGTACTTTATGTGGAGTTTAGTACTGTGAATTAAATGTGATTTTTTGCTACCCATTATAGATTTTTCATTGGGGTCCAGGAGCTTTAAAAGGAACCTTGGTTTCTGTGAGCACCATAAACAAAAGTTTATTCGTTCACAGGTCCGAGGCTGCTGAGCAGGAAATGTGCTCATCATACTCACCTACCTTCGTATTCCTTTGTTGTCTGCCTTATAAGGAGGCAAATAACCATAAAAACAGCACCCTCAGACTCAGCTACTGCCTCTGTTCTATGAGCCCCTAAATTTATTTTTTGGTGCTCACAGGACCTGTAAGTTGTCTCTGCAAGTTCTAAGTCAAATCTCTAGTCCTTGGAAGTGATTGTTGGGGACCTTTCACATGGGACGGAATATTCTGCACTGCTAACTACGTAGTTTGATGTAGAGTTGCCAGCGAGATTCTCCTATTTTCAATTCCTCATCAAAACCCATATGTTAGCAGTGTGGATTTTAGTGCCAAATATTCCATGGAATATTTTGTCCTGTATGAAAGATCCCTTAAAGGTCCTGCTATGCTTCAAAGCTGATTTGGAGAATTCCAAACAATAACTGTGCCTTCCAGTTGGCCAAAATTCTCTATACCAATCTTAATACAATAAAACATTATTAGAGATGAGCGAGCATACTCGTCCGAGCTTGATGCTCGTTCGAGTATTAGGGTGCTCGAGATGCTCGTTACTCGAGACGAGCACCACGCGGTACTCGTCTCGATTAAATGAGCACTGACCATTGAATTCAATGGAGCCGGCAATACAGCCGGCTCCATTGAAAGCAATGGGCTGCCGGCGAGCGCGGGATGAATTTTTGGGAAGGGCTTAAAAATATAACCCCTTACCTGAAAATCATCCTAAAATGTGTAAAAAAAAAAAATAGAAACGGGCCGGAGCTGTCCAGCGCATTGAATTCAATGGAGCTGGGAATACAGCCGGCTCCATTGAAAGCAATGCGCTGCGGGTGATCTCACAATTAATTTTCAGGAAGGGCTTAAATATATAAGCCCTTCCCTGCAATTCATCCAGAATTGTGTAAAAATAAAAAAAATATATATACTCACCTGGTCCCGGCAGACGGAGTTCAGCCGCGGCCAGCTTCAGTTCTCCTGAATTGTTCTCTGTAGTATTCAGCAGCCGGGATTTAAAATCCCCACCTGCTGAATGAGCTGCCTCTGATTTGTCACAGCCTGACCAATCAGAGGCAGCTCTCACTCACATCCATTCATGAATTCATGAATGACAGATGAGAGCTGCCTCTGATTGGCTCAGCGCTGAGCCAATCAGAGGCAGCACTCACTCACCCATTCATGAATTCATGAATGGGTGTGAGTGAGAGCTGCCTCTGATTGGTCAGGCTGCGACCAATCAGAGGCAGTTCATTCAGCAGGCGGGGATTTTAAATCCCCGACTGCTGAATACTACAGAGAGCAGTTCAGGAGAACTGAAGCCGGCCGCGGCTGAACTCCGTCTGCCGGGACCAGGTGAGTATATATATATATTTTTTACACAATTCTGGATGAATTGCAGGGAAGGGCTTATATATTTAAGCCCTTCCCGAAAATTCATCGTGAGATCACCTGCAGCGCATTGCTTTCAATGGAGCCGGCTGTATTGCCTGCTCCATTAAATTCAATGCGCTGGACAGCTCCAACCCATTTCTATTTTTTTTTTTACACATTTTAGGAGGATTTTCAGGTAAGGGCTTATATTTTTAAGCCCTTCCCGAAAATTCATCCCGCGCTCGCCGGCAGCCCACTGCTTTCAATGGAGCCGGCTATATTGCCGGCTCCATTGAATTCAATGGGCTAACATCGTTCTTCTCTGCCACAGCTGTTACAGCTGTGGCAGAGGAGAACGATCTTTATGCTGACAGTGTGGGGGGGGGGTCTCACTCTTGCCACTATTGTGGCTTAATAGTGGGACCTGGGAACTTGAGATGCAGCCCAACATGTAGCCCCTCGCCTTCCCTACCCATTTCTGTGTTTTTTACATGACTTTGGTGATTTGCTAAGATTTTCACAAATGAAAACCTTAGCGGAGCACCAGTCATATACAAAAATGCTCGAGTCGCCCATTGACTTCAATGGGGTTCGTTACTCGAAACGAACTCTCGATCATCACTGAAAGTTCAACTCGAGTAAGGAGCACTCGAGCATTTTGGTGCTCGCTCACCTCTAAACATTATCCTTTCAGCAAGTTGTTAAAGTTTTGAGAAATATCACATCAAATTGGACTAACTGAAGCTTTTCAACACACTGCAAATGCATTCTCAGCATTTTGTATGATATATATTTTTTATGGCAAATACTCTGAGCAGGGTATAGATATCTGATGACCTACATTTTATTATCATACAATTAGTGCCCGGGAGCTAATCTGATTTTTTTTTGTGGTGAAACATGCAAACTACTGCATAATTAATATGGTTGGGTTTTCCACATTTAATTGTGGTCTTAGATAGTCCTCTGAAACATACCAGTCTATGCCTGCTTACAACATTCTACAAGTGATGTTACTAAGAAAATATAGCCACAGAACTGTCATGTATTGTTAGGGTTATTTTGAAACTGGCCTGTCATCAGAACAAGTGACATTGAAATGAACAGTGTACATTTGATCTTGGTAATTATTTATTTTACTAAGCGCTAGTGACTGCCACTCACGCTTGCACTGTAGAGTTAATAGCCAGGCTAAATTTGCAAGTCTAGGTACAATTAGCTCTAAATCATGAATCTTAGTGGTCATTACAATAGCACCCTAATGATGCTTATTGACAAGGTATTATTTGAGTAATTGGTTATCTTTTACAATGATTTCACTTGTTATTGAACTTTACAATAGTTACTATTGTAACTGTATGGCATGCAGGGGATGTGGTTGCACCCGAGCTCAGGAGCCTTAGGGGGCCCATAAGGCTTCTATTTTCCATATACGCAGCCCAGTACTATAAATAAAGTATTATGGTTGAGGGCCCTGTTACAGGTTTTGCATTGGGGCCCAGGATTTACAAGTTATACCTCTTTTTGTAGTTCTAATGTATTAATGTTTCTGGAAAAAAGATGACATTTTTTCTAATCTTAGACAATGCTTCAACATTTTTAATCCGTACAGAATTTTTTCATTATTTTTTTCTAGAGAATAATATGAAACTCATGTGTAAATGCAATTTTCATTCAAAACAGAATGTCACTATCTTGGAAAAAAGTCCATGCAGTAAACGTTTTGAATTAAAAAAAAATTCTTGTCAAAATTTGCTTTAACCTAGAAAAAAATGCTGTTAGAGTACCTTGCACCAGGCTATGGCATGCGTAATGTTAAAAATTCTATCCAAAAGAAATGTTTTAACATCATGGAAACTGTATAATCCTCTTTTGGCCATTATCCCTTCCTGCAAGTTAAGTTGAGCTCAGTTTGTTGTGCAGGAAAAGGACATAAGAGTTTTGGACTAACAGAGCTAGTTCTACTTTAAATGACTGTAGCTCCAGTTCCATCAGGGCTACTGATATGCATTTGGTGTCATTTAAAGCTATGCTTCTTGGTATAAAAATAATGTTGGTAGCCTTATAGAACTGGAACTACAGTTGCTTGAAGTAAGGTTAGGAACACTGGATTTACAGATGTCATTTTAGTTAGCGTGTGCAGAGCTGAGAGGAAAGGGGAGAGGGGACAAGCAAGCAGCACAGATCTGTGATTCTCCTGTGTCCCTTGCTGTCCCAGGGAAGTGGTGACATGAATTTTTGTTTATGTTATCACCCCCACATTACTTATACAATATATTTGCTCTCTGATTGTCGCATATGGGTTTTTTCCCAGAAAAGGGGTGAAATGATGAAGACTTGCTCTTCTAATCACATCTTTATAGTGCTTAAACCCATAAATGCTGACCATGGCATCTAAACATTTTTACAGAATTTTTTTTCAGTTTTTTTCTCACTACACAAGGCTATAAATATTGAAAAAATAAAAATAAAAAAAACATACACATAATTGTTTTCAACACATCCATAACAACCCATACTATAAAATATTACATTATTTATTTGGCACAGAAAATTCTGTAAAAAAAATCCAAAATAGCAGTTTTCTGTTCATCTCGCTTCCCCTAAAACTGGAATAAAAATTTTTAAAAATTGTATATACCTCCAAAGTACCAATTAAAACTACAAGTTGTCTCACACAAATCAGGCATAATAGAGCTCTGTTGACTGAAAATTAAAAATGTTCTGGTCCTCGAATATAGTGCCACACAAAAAAAATTGTTTATATTGTTTAAAAGTGGTAAAACAAAATATGACCTACATGAATTTGGTGTTATCATAATTGTAATGACCCATAGAATAAAGTTAACCAAATACTTGAACCAAACTGTGAACACCATAAAAATAGTAGGAAAAGACAGTGGTGCATTTGCTTTCTTTTCATTACCCCCAGCAAAAATAAATAAATAAAAGTTATTCAATACATTATATTGTTTCAATAAAAACATAAACTCTTCCCCAAAAAACAGGGTCTAATACAGCTATATTAATGAAAAAATAAAAAAGTTATGACCACTGGATCACAAAAGTGGGTACAATTTACTGGCTCTTGAAGCAAAAATTTGTTATGTCACTGAGGGGTTAAAAGTGCAGCTAATCTGAATGAGTTCTGCGTCAAATATATTTACATGAAACATAAATTTAAAATCTACAATACAAAAGGTGACATTTTAGGAGAGTTATTACCAATTTTAATGTGACTGTTAGGGGGTTAATATATAAATACATTTACTGACTGATCAAGCTTAATCTAACATAACTGTTACTGAAAACATATGGCATTGTTGTCTTCCATAATATAGCACTAAATATCAGATTAGTTTTAGTGAAATTTTATTTCAAACAGCAGTATGAACATATGAGGCTCACTATAAATTAATGTAAGCATTGAATGTGTACCTTGACAGGAATTTTACATGCCATGATGGCAGCATAGTGCAGTCCGAATAAAATGTGCGAATAGCTACAAAAACATAGAATTACACAATTATGTTACTTCTTGAAGCGGTAGGTGTGTATGTATGTGTGTAATTAGGTTTTGCCGGAGTGACTCTTTAAATAATTTCCTTATTTATCATTTGGAAATTTAACCTATAATTAGAGATGAGCGAGCACCGAAATGCTCGGGTGCTCGTTACTCGGGACGAAATTTTCGCGATGCTCGAGGGTTCGTTTCGAGTAACGAACCCCATTGAAGTCAATGGGCGACCCGAGCATTTTTGTATATCGCCGATGCTCGCTCAGGTTTCCATTTGTGAAAATCAGGGCAATTCAAGAAAGTGATGGGAACGACACAGCAACGGATAGGGCAGGCGAGGGGCTACATGTTGGGCTGCATCTCAAATTCCCAGGTCCCACTATTAAGCCACAATAGCGGCAAGAGTGGGCCCCCCCTCCCAACAATTTTTACTTCTGAAAAGCCCTCATTAGCAATGCATACCTTAGCTAAGCACCACACTAGCTCCAACAAAGCACAATCACTGCCTGCATGACACTCCGCTGCAACTTCTCATGGGTTACATGCTGCCCAACCCTTCCCCCCCCCGCACGACCCAGTGTCCACAGCGCACACCAAAGTGTCCCTGCGCAGCCTTCAGCTGCCCTCATGCCACACCACCCTCATGTCTATTTATAAGTGCGTCTGCCATGAGGAGGAACCGCAGGCACACACTGCAGAGGGTTGGCATGGCTAGGCAGCGACCCTCTTTAAAAGGGGCGGGGCGATAGCCCACAATGCTGTACAGAAGCAATGAGAAATACAATCAGGAGCTGCACACGTGGGCATAGCAATGGGGAACCTATGCGCCACAGACTATTCATTCTGTCAAGGTGTCTGCATGCCCCAATCAGACCGCGGGTTTTTTATAAATAGTCACAGGCAGGTACAACTCCGCAATGGGAATTCCGTGTGCACCCACAGCATGGGTGGCTCCCTGGAACCCACCGGCTGTACATAAATGTATCCCATTGCAGTGCCCTGGACAGCAGAGCTAATGTCAGATTAAATGCAGGTGGGCTTCGGCCCACACTGCATGCCCCAACCTGACCGGGGTTTTTAATTCATAGACACAGGCAGGTACAACTCCCTATTGTGAAGTCCCTGTGGACCGACAGCATGGGTGGGTGCCAGGAAGCCACCAGCGGTACATAAATATATCCCATTGAATTGCCCATCACAGCTGAGGTAATGTCATGTTTAATGCAGGTGGGCTTCGGCCCACACTGCATGCCCCAGTCAGACTGGGGTTCTTTATAAGTAGACACAGGCAGGTACAACTCCCTATTGTGAAGTCCGTGTGGACCGACAGCATGGGAGGGTCCCAGGAAGCCACAGGCGGTACATAAATAAATCCCATTGCATTGCCTAGCACAGCTGAGGTAATGTCATGTTTAATGCAGGTGGGCTTCGGCCCACACTGCATGCCCCAGTTAGACTGGGGTTCTTTAGAAGTGGACACATGCAGTTACAACTCCGTGTGGACCGACAGCGTGGGTGGCTCCCTGGAACCCACCGGCGGTACATAAATATATCCCATTGCATTGCCCATCACAGCTGAGGTAATGTCATGTTTAATGCAGGTGGGCTTCGGCCCACACTGCATGCTCCGGTCAGACTGGGGTTCTTTAGAAGTGGACACATGCAGTTACAACTCCGTGTGGACCGACAGCATGGGTGGGTGCCAGGAAGCCACCGGCGGTACATAAATATATCCCATTGCAGTGCCCAGCACAGCTGATGTAACGTCAGCTTTAATGCAGGTGGGCAAAAAATTTATTGGATTACACTGTAGGCGAGGGCCCCAAAAAATTGGTGTACCAACAGTACTAATGTACGTCAGAAAAATTGCCCATGCCCAACCAAGAGGACAGGTAAAACCCATTAATCGCTTTGGTTAATGTGGCTTAATTTGTAACTAGGCCTGGAGGCAGCCCAGTTAAAATAAAAATTGGTTCAGGTGAAAGTTTCAACGCTTTAATGAGCATTGAAACGTATAAAAATTGTTTACAAAAATTATATGACTGAGCCTTGTGGGCCTAAGAAAAATTGCCCGTTCGGCGTGATTACATGAGGTTTCAGGAGGAGGAGCAGGAGGAGGAGGATGAATATTATACACAGATTGATGAAGCTAAAAGGTCCACGTTTTTGATGGTGATAGAGAACAATGCTTCCATCCACGGGTGCAGCCTACGTATTGTTTAGGTATCGCTGCTGTCCGCTGGTGGAGAAGAGAAGTCTGGGGAAATCCAGGCTTTGTTCATCTTGATGAGTGTAAGCCTGTCGGCACTGTCGGTTGACAGGCGGGTACGCTTATCTGTGATGATTCCCCCAGCTGCACTAAACACCCTCTCTGACAAGACGCTAGCCGCAGGACAAGCAAGCACCTCCAGGGCATACAGCGCGAGTTCAGGCCACGTGTCCAGCTTCGACACCCAGTAGTTGTAGGGGGCAGAGGCGTCACGGAGGACGGTCGTGCGATCAGCTACGTACTCCCTCACCATCCTTTTACAGTGCTCCCGCCGACTCAGCCTTGACTGGGGAGCGGTGACACAGTCTTGCTGGGGAGCCAGAAAGCTGTTAAAGGCCTTAGAGAGTGTTCCCCTGCCTGTGCTGTACATGCTGCCTGATCTCCACGCCTCCCCTGCTACGTGTCCCTCGGAACTGCGCCTTCGGCCACTAGCGCTGTCGGATGGGAATTTTACCATCAGTTTGTCCGCCAGGGTCCTGTGGTATAGCATCACTCTCGAACCACTTTCCTCTTCGGGTATGAGAGTGGAAAGGTTCTCCTTATACAGTGGGTCGAGCAGTGTGTACACCCAGTAATCCGTAGTGGCCAGAATGCGTGTAACGCGAGGGTCACGAGAAAGGCATCCTAACATGAAGTCAGCCATGTGTGCCAGGGTACCTGTACGCAACACATGGCTGTCCTCACTTTCAGGATCCTCCTCCTCCTCAGGCCATACACGCTGAAAGGATGACAGGCAAGCAGCATGGGTACCGTCAGCAGTGGGCCAAGCTGTCTCTTCTCCCTCCTCCTCATCCTCCTCATGCTCCTCCTCCTCCTCCTCAACGCGCTGAGATATAGACAGGAGGGTGCTCTGACTATCCAGCGACATACTGTCTTCCCCCGCCTCTGTTTCCGAGCGCAAAGCGTCTGCCTTTATGCTTTGCAGGGAACTTCTCAAGAGGCATAGCAGAGGAATGGTGACGCTAATGATTGCAGCATCCCCGCTCACCATCTGGGTAGACTCCTCAAAGTTTCCAAGGACCTGGCAGATGTCTGCCAACCAGGCCCACTCTTCTGTAAAGAATTGAGGAGGCTGACTCCCACTGCGCCGCCCATGTTGGAGTTGGTATTCCACTATAGCTCTACGTTGCTCATAGAGCCTGGCCAACATGTGGAGCGTAGAGTTCCACCATGTGGGCACGTCGCAGAGCAGTCGGTGCACTGGCAGATGAAACCGATGTTGCAGGGTGGCAGCGTCCGTGTGGGACTTGCGGAAATGTGCGCAGAGCCGGCGCACCTTTCCGAGCAGGTCTGACAAGCGTGGGTAGCTTTTCAGAAAGTGCTGAACCACCAAATTAAAGACGTGGGCCAGGCATGGCACGTGCATGAGGCTGCCGAGCTGCAGAGCCTCCACCAGGTTACGGCCGTTGTCACACACGACCATGCCCGGTTGGAGGTTCAACGGCGCAAGCCAGCGGTCGGTCTGCTCTGTCAGACCCTGCAGCAGTTCGTGGGCCGTGTGCCTCTTCTCTCCTAAGCTGAGTAGTTTCAGCACGGCCTGCTGACGCTTTCCCACCGCTGTGCTGCCTGGCCGCGCGACACCGACTGCTGGCGACGTGCTGCTGCTGACACATCTTGATTGCGAGACAGAGATTGTGTAGGAGGAGGAGGAGGAGGAGGGTGGTTTAGTGGAGGAAGCATACACCTCCGCAGATACCAGCACCTAGCTGGGGCCCGCAATTCTGGGGGTGGGTAGGACGTGAGCGGTCCCAGGCTCTGACTCTGTCCCAGCCTCCACTAAATTCACCCAATGTGCCGTCAAGGAGATATAGTGGCCCTGCCCGCCTGTGCTTGTCCACGTGTCCGTTGTTAAGTGGACCTTGGCAGTAACCGCGTTGGTGAGGGCGCGTACAATGTTGCGGGAGACGTGGTCGTGCAGGGCTGGGATGGCACATCGGGAAAAGTAGTGGCGACTGGGAACTGAGTAGCGCGGGGCCGCCGCCGCCATCATACCTTTGAAAGCCTCCGTTTCCACAACCCTATACGGCAGCATCTCCAGGCTGATAAATTTGGCTATGTGCATGTTTAACGCTTGAGCGTGCGGGTGTGTGGCAGCGTACTTGCGCTTGCACTCCAACACTTGCGCTAGCGACGGCTGGACGGTGCACTGAGAGACATTGGTGGATGGGGCCGAGGTCAGCGGAGTTGAGGGTGTGGGTGCAGGCCAGGAGACTGTAGTGCCTGTGTCCTGAGAGGGGGGTTGGATCTCAGTGGCAGGTTGGGGCACAGGGGGAGAGAGGCAGCGGTGCAAACCGGAGGTGGTGAACGGCCTTCGTCCCACCTTGTGGGGTACTTGGCCATCATATGTCTGCGCATGCTGGTGGTGGTGAGGCTGGTGGTGGTGGCTCCCCGGCTGATCTTGGCGCGACAAAGGTTGCACACCACTGTTCGTCGGTCGTCTGCACTCTCAGTGAAAAACTGCCAGACCTTTGAGCACCTTGGCCTCTGCAGGGTGGCATGGCGCGAGGGGGCACTTTGGGAAACAGTTGGTGGATTATTCAGTCTGGCCCTACCTCTACCCCTGGCCACCGCACTGCCTCTTCCAACCTGCCCTACTGCTGCCCTTGCCTCCCCCTCTGAAGACCTGTCCTCAGTAGGCGTAGTAAACCAGGTGGGGTCAGTCACCTCATCGTCCTGCTGCTCTTCCTCCGAATCCTCTGTGCGCTCCTCCCTCGTACTTACTCCAATTACTACTACCTGAGTGATAGACAACTGTGTCTCATCGTTATCGTCCTCCTCACCCACTGAAAGCTCTTCAGACAGTTGCCAGAAGTCCCCAGCCTCATCCCCCAGACCCCGGGAACTTTCCAAAGGTTGGGCATCGGTCACGACAAACTCCTCCAGTGGGAGAGGATTCGGAACCATTGCTGCCCATTCTGGGCAGGGGCCTGAGAACAGTTCCTGGGAGTCTGCCTGCTCCTCAGAATGTGTCATTGTAATGGAGTGAGGAGGCTGGGAGGAAGGAGGAGCAGCAGCCAGAGGATTCACAGTTGCAGCAGTGGACGGCGCAGAATTCTGGGTGGTCGATAGATTGCTGGATGCACTTTCTGCCATCCACGACAGGACCTGCTCACACTGCTCATTTTCTAATAAAGGTCTACCGCGTGGACCCATTAATTGTGAGATGAATGTGGGGACGCCAGAAACGTGCCTCTCTCCTAATCCCGCAGCAGTCGGCTGCGATACACCTGGATCAGGAGCTCGGCCTGTGCCCATACCCTGACTTGGGCCTCCGCGTCCTCGCCCGCGTCCATGTCCTCTAGGCCTACCTCTACCCCTCAGCATGCTGTATTACCAGTAGTGCAGAAACAGAACGCTGTATTAAATGTGCCGCTTATTGGCCTGTGGTTGGAGGCTGACTTCGCTTACGGAATGCACAGCAGAGGCAGGAAAGAATTTTGTGCAAGCCTGCTGTAACACTTAGCTGGCTGCGTATGAATTAGGACAAAAAACCCCAGCAGAGACACAGTACAGTCAGGACGGTCACAGGCAGCCCAAATAGATTTTTTTTCCCAAATTTTTTTGGAAAAGCCCACTGCCTATATAGACTGGATATGTCTTTCACTGTCCCTGCCTCACCACCACTACTGGCCGTGGACTATGTAAAATTACTACAGACTGTTTCACTCTGGACAGGATGACAGCGGTGATGTAAGAGGCAACGCAGAGGCAGGAAAGAATTTTGCGCAAGCCTGCTGTAACACTTAGCTGGCTGCATATGAATTAGGACAACTACCCCCAGCAGAGACGCAGTACAGTCAGGACGGTCACAGGCAGCCCAAATAGATTTTTTTTCCCAAATTTTTTTGGAAAAGCCCACTGCCTATATAGACTGGATATGTCTTTCACTGTCCCTGCCTCACCAGCACTACTGGCCGTGGACTATGTAAAATTACTGCAGGACGCAATGCTCTGGACGCAATGCTCTGCACGGCCGATATACAAAAAAAAAGTGCAACACTGCAAAAAGCAGCCTCAACAGTACTGCACACGGTCAGATGTGGCCCTAAGAAGGACCGTTGGGGTTCTTGAAGCCTAAAATCAATCCTAACACTCTCCCTATAGCAGCTCCGACATCAGCAGCACTTTCCCTGATCTCTGTCAGAATGCATCTGTGGCGAGCCGCGGGAGGGGCCGATTTATATACTCGGGTGACACCTGATCTCCCCAGCCACTCACTGCAGGGGGGTGGTATAGGGCTTGAACGTCGCAGGGGGAAGTTGTAATGCCTTCCCTGTCTTTCTATTGGCCAGAAAAGCGCGCTAACGTCTCAGAGATGAAAGTGAAAGTAACTCGAACATCGCGTGGTGCTCGCCTCTAGTAACGAGCATCTCGAACACGCTAATACTCGAACGAGTATCAAGCTCGGACGAGTACGTTCGCTCATCTCTACCTATAATAGCTAAATTGTTTTCTGTCTTTATGATTTCTATAATCTCGTCTATCATTTCTATGAAGAATATATGCCTGTAGTAACTTAACAGTTTTCAACTTTTTCTTTGCACTAGTTTCTATAACCATACACCAATGTGTATTCAGTAGTATTTGTTGTCTGTTAATTTTAATGTGGTGTACATATAATGTTACCAGTTAAGGCTGGAATATTTTTTTCAGCCAAAGTCAGAAGCGGATCCAAAAAGACAGAGACACATAAATGTAAGAGCAATATTTCTACTCTCTTTGTAGCTATGCCTGTGATTGGCTAAAACAAAAACCTGTCTTCAAAACTTTCATGTGCAATTCCAGCCTATAAGCTATAGTTATACAGATGTTCTGAAACTTCCTCATCTTTTCTTTTGGCTTAACATTTCCAGAGATTTGTGATGTTAAATGACCAGCTTTGAAAAAGAGCATGATTTTGCAATACTCGGTCAGGTGATTACAATACATGCTATATTTGCCTATATATGGCCACTCAGTCGTTCTGAGGTATATTGCAGTCTCTTGAGGTCTTACTAGCGTGTCAAAAAAATGAATTGAATTTGTATTATGAGAAACTGGAGCCCTTATTAAAATTTACAGGAGGTGAAGTGTGGATATTTATGCATATGTCCTTTATTTATTATAAAGGCTTCATGTTAGATTGTTGCATCAAGACATGATACTGTCTTGATGCGAAGATCAAGACGATCAAGGCATGCTGTTGTCTAGATCACCGCATCAAGAACTATCTCCATAACTAATTTTTTTTAAGTCAGTAATTGAGTTCTCTGTTAATTCCCATTATGCAGATGTATGCAAAAGTGTTTATCCCAGGCTGATTGCATTGTATATAATCACAAATATATGCACTTACTATTAGCTTGCACAGCACAATGCAAATATATAATCACATCTAATGATTTAATGCATAGCATTACATAATTTATTTTACTCAGCTAAAATGTGCATTACTTGTATGCAAAAGTATATTGAAATAGTATTTTATTTTATTGCGTAAGGCAGTAAGTAGAGTTCTATTATTTAGAAAATGTTAAATATCAGACAACCCCTTTAACAATTGAAAAAAAATGGTCACTGTAAGCTTTGCTAAGCCCCCCAATCAAAGGCGTAACTTGAACCTTCTGGGCCCCCATGGAAAATCTATAACAGGACCCCGAAGTATAATGCTTTATTCATAGTACTAGGCTCCCCATATGGAGAAAAGTGACCCTATTGGCCCCTTGATGCTCCTGGGCCCGGGTGCAACTGCATTTCCTATAGTTACACCCCGGCCCCCAATGAAATAGGTACATGTTAGTAATGTTTACTGTTTCTTACATCTAATAGTATTTCTTTGCATTGATGTAATAATTACATTGGCATACCAAAAGTCATGAGACAGTGACTAATGTTGTGTAGGATCCCCTCTAGCTCAATAAAGTACAGCAACTCAACATGGCACTGATTCCACAAGTGGATGGAAGACTCCTAAAGTGATGTTCAGCCTATGTGGTGTGGATAGCTGCCCACAGCTCCAAGGTATTTGTAAGTGCAGGATTCAGAGTGCAAATGGATCTTTCCATCGCCTCCCATCAATGTTCGAATGGACTCATGTTGGGCAAACATGCAGGTCACACCATCCATAGGAATTCTCCAGAATGCTTCATAAAACTAGTTGGAGACAACTTGGGCCAGATGGCACAGTGCATTATCCTGCTGGGATATACTACCATTGTGGAGGTACATGAAGTCCATGAAGGGCTGCAAATGGTCACCAAGCAGTGAACTGTAGCAGACATTAGTCAATAATGTCTTTAGGTGGACCAGTGGACCCAACCCATGCCATGAGAATAAACGCCACACTAGTGTAGAACCACAATTAGTCTGCACAGTGCCTTGTTGACAACTTGTTTCTATGGCTTTGTTGGACCTGCACCACAAAGGAATCCTATCATTAGCACAAAACAGTTGGTATTATGTCCTCTAGGGACCAATTAGCAGCCTCAGTAGCCCAGGTAAGGCACTGTAGGGTTGGGACATCGACACAAAAATATTGATAGTTGATAGTATCGACTATCGCTGAACAAACTATCGATTATTGTAAAATATCGGTGGAAAACTATCGATATTTCGATATATCGACCTTTTTAAATGCTGTATAGAAATAAAAAAGGTCTAGGGTTAATAAAGCAACACAATCAACAAAAAAATTATAGTTTTCTTTTAAAACTTTAAACTGTTGAATTTATTATTAACTTATAGCTATTAATAACATCATGAAAATAGATTAAAGTTACAGATAAAAAAAATTACAGATGAAACATATAATTAAAATTAGGTATATGAAAAGATGTTTTTTTATCATTGGCCCCAATAATCGTTGATGATTGGAGGTAAACACACTGAAACAAGGTCCTGCCAGCTACAAGGAAGATGGACGCTGGACATGGTGGCATGTGAGCATGATCTCTCTGTGTGTGTTGGTGGGGCTTCGTGCCCTGCATTTTTCCAAGTTGCCGCTGAGGGACCAACGGTCTCCATGGTAATTTGTAAACAATGCAGGGCCTAGTAACGCGAACGCAGTGCCCCGAACGCAATTGTAATAGCATTGGATGGGTCTCCTATCTTTTCTATGGTTACTGCGTTCGCGTTAGACGCTGAACGCACGACATGCCGCATCTCCTTTTCTGAATGCGACCTTCGTGCGTTCAGCACAGCCCTCGATCTGCACGTGGAAATGCTTTCATTTAGAAAACATTGCCCACAGCAATTGCGTTAGACGCAAGCATTCAGAGCCTGCCTCTAACACGATGAGCAAACACATGTGGAAAAGGGGTCTAAGACCCCACTGTTTCTAAGAGTCGTTTTGCCTGAAGCCAACCTTATTGGTGACAGAGTCACCTCACACTTTCCAAAAGTTTCTAGAACTTGTTTACAAGTTCATTAGTGCCTAGAACAAAACTGCATCCTGTACCAACACAAAGAAAAGGGCAGAATTTAAAGAAATAAAATATGGTAAATAGACTAGAGATAAGCGAGCATGCTCTTCCGAGCTTCCTACTCGTTCGAGTGTTAGGATACTCGAGATGCTCATTACTCAAGACGAACACCATGCGGTACTCGAGTCAATTGCATTTCCCTTCGCCGCATGTTTAGCACCATTTTCTAGCCAATAAACATGCGGGGAAGGCATTACCACTTCCTGCTGACGTGCCAGCCCTCTGCCCGGCAACAGCAGTGAGTAGCTGGCAGGATCAGGTGACCACCGAGTACTTAAAATGGTACCATCTATGGCTCGCCTCAGACTCATGCTGTCCGAGCTTAGGGAAAGTGTTGCTGATATAGGGAAAGTGTTAGAGTCCTGTCTTCAAGAACCCCAACGGTCCTTCTTAGGGCTACTCTTCATAGTGTGCATTACAGTTGTGGCTGGCTGGGAGCAGTAGTGCACCAATCTTTTTATTACGCATCTAGGCCTGTTCCCAGCCTTTCAGTTATAGCGTTCTCAGTCTACAGTGCATTACACCGAGGTCTCATCGTGAAACAGTACTCTAATATTGCCTAGGCTACCGAAAAGTATTTCAGTTATACCGTTCTCAGTCTCCAGTGCATTACGCAAAGTTTAGGGACAGAGCTGCTGAGATAGGGAAGGTTTTACCGTCGGGATCCTCTCTACGAGAACCCACACAGTCCTTTTTAGGGCGACTTCTCACCATGTGCATTATAGTTGTGGCTGGCTGGGAGCGGTAGTGCACCGTTTTTCTTATTACGCATCTAGGCCTTTTCCCAGCCTTTCAGTTACAGCATTCTCAGCCTGCAGTGCATTAGACCGAGGTCTCACCACGAAACAGAAATCTAATATTTCCTAGGCTACTGCAAACCATTTCAGTTATAACGTTCTCAGTCTGCAGTGCATTACGCAGAGTTTAGGGACAGAGCTGCTGAGATAGGGAAAGTTTTACAGTCAGAATTCTCTCTACAAGAACCCCAACGGACCTTCTTAGGGCTACTCCTCACCGTGTGCATTATAGTTGTGGCTGGCTGGCAGCAGTAGTGCACCAATTTTTTTTGTTACCCATCTAGCCCTGTGCAGAGCCTTTCAGTTATACCGTTCTCAGTCTGCACTGCATTAGACCGAGGTCTCACGGCTAAACAGTACTGCAATATTTCCTGGGCCACTGCAAACTATTTCAGTTATACCGTTCTATGTCTGCAGTGCATTAGACAGAGGTCTCACCGCTAAGCAGTTCTCTAATATTTCCTGGGCCACTGCAAACTATTTCAGCTCTGCCACTGTGCAGAGCATCTCACACTACCCTTTCCTTGGGGGGTTTGAGATAGCCGCAGTTACCAGCACTATCCACTGGCTTTAGAGTCTTCTCCCACTCCATACAGCCTCTGTTATCTACAAGTCTCTGTGAGCGGTAAAATACCTCTAGGTATCAGCGCAAGACAGCGGGTTAATTTTTTCCAGTCACAGCATAGAGCCTCCGCTATCTACCAGTCTGTGTGTGCAGTGAATTAGCCACAGTTGTCAGCGCTGTACAGTGGGGTAATTTATTTGGGCCCTGCTCTATACGTAATCCGCCATGATGAGGAGTAGTGGTAAGGGTTGAGGACGCGGATGTGGGCATCCAATTGAGAGTGTGGGCACAGACTGAGTTCCTTGGCGGGGTGAATCACAGCCGGCTGCTGAGGGATTAAGAGAGAGGCAAGTTTCTGGGCTCCCCAGCTCCATATCACAATTTGCAGGTCCACGTGGTACACCTTTATTACAACAGAGCAGTGCGAGCAAGTCCTGTCGTAGATGGCAGGAAACGTGTCCAGCAATGTATTGACACCCAGTTTTCTACGCAGTCCACTACTCCCGGCCTAGGGACTGCAACTCTGAATCCTCTGGCTGCTCCTCCTTCCTCCCAGCCTCCTCACTCCATGAAAATGACATATTCTGAGCAGGCAGACTCCCAGGAACTGTTCTTGGGTCCCTGCCTTGACTGGGAAAAAACGGTTCCTCTCTCACCTGAGGAGTTTCTCGTGACCGATGCACAAACTTTGGAAAGTTCCCGGAGTCCGGGTGATGAGGCTGGGGACTTCCGGCAACTGTCTCAAGAGCTTTTTGTGGATGAGGATGATGAGACACAGTTGTCTGTAAGTGAGGTAGTAGTAAGAGCAGTAAGTCCGAGGGAGGAGCGCACAGAGGATTCGGAGGAAGAGCTGCTGGACGAAGAGGTGACTGACCCCACCTGGTTTGCTAAGCCTACTGAGGACAGGGCTTCAGAAGGACAGGTTGGAAGAGGCAGTGGAGTGGCCAGGGGTAGAGGCAGGGCCAGAGTGAAGAATCTCCCAACTGTTTCCCAAAGCACCCCCTCGTGGCAAGCCTCTGTGCAGAGGGCTAGGTGTTTAAAGGTGTGGATGTTTTTTAGTGAGAGTGCGGACGACCAACAAACTGTGGTATGCAACCTGTGTCGCACCAAGATCAGCCGGGGAGCCACCACTACCAGCCTGACCACCACCAGCATGCACAGGCATATGATGGCCAAGCACCCCACAAGGTGGGACGAAGGACATTCACCACCTGTGAGTCACACCACTGCCTCTCCCCCTGTGCCAAAACCTGGCACATAGATCCAATCCCCCTCCCAGGACACAGGCACGAGCGCCTCCTGGCCTGCACCCACACCCTCACCTCCACAGTCCTCCACACCATCCAGCAATCTCTCTCAGTGCAGCGCTTAGCTGTCGCTAACACAAGCTTTGGAGTGAAAGCGAAAATACGCCATCACCCAACCGCACACACAAGCTTTAAACGTGCACATTGCCAAATTAAACAGCCTGGAGATGCTGCCATAGAGGCTTGTGGAAACGGAGGCTTTCAAAAACATGATGGCGGCGGCGGTCCCGTGCTACTCGGTCCCAAGTCACCACTATTTTTCCCAGTGTGCCATCCCCGCCCTACACCAGCACGTCTCCCGCAACATAAATTGTGCCCTCACCAACGTGGTTACTGGGAAGGTCCACTTACCCACGGACACATGGACAAGTACTGGTGGGCAGGGCCACTATATCTCCCCGACAGCACATTGGGTGAACTTGGTGGAGGCTGGGACCGAGTCAGAGCCTGGGACCGCGCATGTCCTACCCACACCCAGAATAGCCGGTCCTACCTCGGTGCTGGTATCTGCAGCGTTTTATGCCACCTCCTCCAACCCCCCCCCTCCTCCTCCTCCGCCACCTCCATCTCTCAATTAAGAAGTGTGAGCATGTCGCCAGCAGTCAGTAGCACGTGGCGCGGCGGCACTGCGTCGGGCAAGCGTCAGCAAGCAGTGCTGAAACTAATCAGCTTAGGTGACAAGAGGCACATGGCCCCCAAGCTGTTGCAGGGTCTGACAGCGCAGACCGACCTCTGGCTTTTGCCGCTGAGCCTCCAACCGGGCATGGTTGTGTGTGACAGCGGTCGTAACCTGGTGGCGGCTCTGCAGCTTGGCAGCCTCACAAACATGCCATGCCTGGCCCACATCTTCAATCTGGTGGTTCAGCGGTTTCTGAAAAACTACCCCCACTTGTCTGACCTGCTCGAAAAGGTGCGCCGTGTCTGCAACTAGGGCGGCGGAGTGGTAGTCAGCCTCTGCAATTCTTTACCGAGGAGTGGGCATGGATGGCAGACATCTGCCAGGTCCTCAGAAACTTTGAGGAGTCTACCCAAATAGTGAGAGGCGATGCCGCCATCATTAGCGTTACCATCCCGCTGCTTTGCCTGCTGAGAAGTTTGCTGCTAAGCATAAAGGCCGACGCTTTGCGGTTGGAACAGGAGATGGGGGATTACAGTATGTCGCTTGATAGCCTGACCACCCTGATGTCTATATTTCAGCGCATTTTGGAGGAGGAGGAGGAGGAGGAGGAGGGGGAAGAGACTGCTGACCTCACTGCAGAGGGTACCCATGCTGCTTGCCTCTCACCTGTTCAGCATGTATAGGCTGAAGAAGAGAAGGAGGATCCTGAAAGTCATCCTCCTAGTGAGGACAGCGATGTGTTGCGTACTGGGATCCTGGCACACATGGCGGACTTCATGTTAGGCTGCCTTTCCCATGACCCTCGCGTTAGACGCATTCTGTCCAACACGGATTACTGGGTGTACACTCTTCTTGACCCACGGTATAAGGAGAACCTTTCCACTCTCATTCCCGAAAGGAAACGGGTACAAGAGTGATACAATACCACAGGGGCCTGGTGGAAAAAGTGATGCTAAAGTTCCCATCTAACAGCGCTAGTGGCAGAAGACGCAGTTCCAAGGGCCAAGTAGCAGGGGAGGTGCAGGGATCAGGCAGCATGTCCAGCGGAGGCAGGGGAACACTCTCCAAGGCCTTTGCCAGCTTTATGACTCCCCAGCAAGACTGTGTCACCACTCCCCAGTCAAGGCTGATTCAGAGGGAGCACTGTAAAAAGATGGTGAGGGAGTACATAGCCGATCATACCACCATCCTCTGTGATGCCTCTGCTCCATACAACTATTAGGTGTCAAAGCTGGACACGTGGCACGAACTTGCGCTGTATACCCTGGAGGTGCTGGCCTGCCCTGCCGCTAGCGTCTTGTCAGAGAGGGTGTTTAGTGCAGCTGGGGGAATCATCATGGATAAGCATACCCTCCTGTCAACTGCCAGCACCGACATGCTTACATTCATAAAGATGAACAAAGGCTGGGTTTCCCCAGACTTCTCTTCTCCACCGGCGGAAAGCAGCGGAACCTAATGATTCTTTTTGCTGCAACAGGAGAAAAATGCATCCACCACAAAATATCACCACCAAAAAAGGGGAAATTAGCTTCGTCAATCACTCTCGGATATTATTACTCCTCCTCCTTAAACAGCATGTCATCACGCTGAACTGCCAATTTTTGTGCGGCCCAAAAGGCTCTGTTTAGAATTTTTTTACAATCTTCTGAAAGTTTCAAAAGTTTTTATACTTCAACTGAAACCAATTTTTTCGGAGGGCTGCCTCCAGGCTCTTTTACAAATTAAGCAACAGCGAGCTGTGTCTTTAAAAAAATGTTTATGGGTTTCACCTGCCCTCGCGGTTGAACAATTTTTCAGGGGTACACTTGTACTCTTGGTACACCAATTTTTCAGGCCGTTACCTATACTTTTATCTAACTAATTTTTCCGGCCTTCGCCTACACTTTTGGTAACCAAATTTTTTCAGGTGTTCGCCTATACTCTTGGTACACCAATGTTTCTGGGGTTTGCCTACACTCTTGCTACAGAAATGTTACAGGGGTCCTCCTATACTCTTGTTACATAAATGTTACAGGGGTCCGCCTATACTCTTGTTGCAGAAATGTTACATGGGTCCGCCTATACTCTTGCTGCAGAAATGTTACAGGGGTCCACCTATACTCTTGCTACATAAATGTTACAGGGGTCCGCCTATACTCTTGCTACATAAATGTTACAGGGGTCCGCCTATACTCTTGCTGCAGAAATGTTACTGGGGTCCGCCTATACACGTCCTACTGAAAGGTTTGAGGGTTCCACCTATACTCTTGCTACATAAATGTTATTGGGATCCGCATATACACTTGCCAGAGATATGTTACTGGGATCCGCCTATACTTATGCTACACAAATGTTACAGGGGTCTGCGTATACACTTGCTACTGAAAGGTTTGAGGGGTTCACCTATAGACTTGCTACAGAAATATTACTGGGGTCCGTCTATACACTTGCTACAGAAATGTTAATTGGGTCCGCCTATACTCTAGCTACAGAAATGTTACTGGTGTCCGCCTATACACTTGCTACTAAAAGGTTTGAGGGGTTCGCCTATACTCTTGCAACAGAAAAGTTTCAGGGGTCCACCTATACTGTGGGTGCACAAAGGTTTCCCATAGTGGTGTTCAGGTGCCTTACACATACACAGAATGAATTGTGTGGCGACACATGGATTTTCCATAGCTATGTAACTCAAGGCCCCTTGGGTCACACAAGGTGGAGGCTGGGACTGAGCCTGACCCAGGGCCCACTCACGTACTTCCCACACAGAGTATTGTGGGTCCTACCTCGGTTATGGTTTCTCTGCCTTGTTATGCCACCTCCTTCTCTTGCTTGGGGTCTAGGGATCAGCGCTAGACAACATGTATTTGATCTCATGTCATAACAGTTATCTGAGACAGTGGTTTGGGCCAAACAAAAGGAGCGTTACTGCATTAATGAGACGTTCACAGCTGCACTAGCATCCGAGTCCGCTTGAGGCCCACGATTACTGAGGGTGTGGGCAGAGGCTAAGGTCCTGGGGGGGTAGAATCAACTGCACCAGTTTTGACCTGTGGAACTTCTTTGTGCTTCATTCAGTCTTTGGAGCGATGAAAGCAACCGTAACTGATTTAATGAGACGTTCACAGCTGTACTAGCATTCGAGTCTGCTTTATGCCCACGATTACTGAGGGTGTGAGCCGAGGCTGAGGTCCTTGGAGGGGTGAAACTGCCTTATTTTTACGCGCTCTGATTTCTTTATGTGTAATACCGTCTTTGAGTTTCATGGGGTCGCCTATGCTGTGGGTAAACAAAGACTTCCCATTGCGTTAGTTTACCTGTCTGGCACAAATACACTGACTGACTTGGGTAGGGCACAGAAGGCTTTCCCATTGCGGTGTTCAGCTATCTGACACCTACACAGAATGAATTGTGTGGGGACACATGGATTTCCCATTGCTATGTAACTCGCGGCATTTTGGGTCACACAAGGTGGAGGCTGTGACCGAGCCCGACCCTGGGCCCGCTCATGAGCTCATTGCGGGTCCTACCTCGGTCATGATTTCTCAGGCTTATTATGCCACCTCCTCTTCCTGCTTGGGGTCTGGGGATCAGCAATGGTCGGCATGTATTATCTCTCATGCTACAAATTACCACAGTTATCCGAGATATTGAATTGGAGCATTCACAGGAAGCGTTAGTGATTTCATGAGACTTTCACAGGGTCACTGTGGGGGCTACTTTTACGACACCTCCTGCTTCAAACCAATCTTTGGTGTTAGTATGTGCTGCTGCATTTTGGAGATGTGTAAAAGTGCTGGCACCTGAGTCCCCTTTATGCCCACATTTGCGGCTCCTGACCATTTTGTGACGGAGGTGGCATGGGATTGGAATGAGGATCGTACGTTAATTTATCATCAATTCTCATCAGCATTGGGGGCTATCGCCCACACTTTCAAAGAGGGTCGTTGCCCGGCCCTGCCAACCCTCTGCAGTGTGTGTCTCCAGTTCCTCCTCATCGCAGACGCACTTATAAATTGACATGAGGGTGGTGTGGCTATGAAGCGAGCGTGTGGCATGAGGGCAGCTGAACGCTACGCAGGGAAAATTTTGTGTGCCCTGTGGACGCAGGGTTATGCGGGGTGTTGGACAGCAGTGCCAGCATGTAACCCATCTGAGCACTTTGGTGCTCGCTCATCTCTACACTAGACCACAAGACAAGTTTCTTCTTTACAAAATCGAAATTATATTGCCTTAAACTATCGATGTTACCGATATTTCGGACATAACAATATCGATGAAAAGTATCGCCAAAGCATTAGTGATATATTGATATTTCGATATATCGGTTTTCGATGACCCAACTTTAAGGCACTGTGTCCGGTGTCGTAGGGTTATCAGAGACACTCTGGTTGGTCATCTGCTCCCATTTTCCATGGAAGCAGTGACCTGCAAGATATGCACATTGGTCTTGCTGTATTAAATGTGAATGTGGTTTCTAGTCTTTTCACACCGAAAATTCTAGCCAAACACTAACAGTAACATTCATCAAACACCTGTCGGTGATACTGCCTTCAATGATTCACACTGTAGATTGACACATTTTAAATGCCCACACAACTGTGTAAAGAGAATGCCCCATCCATCTGGCATCCACTATCATGCCTAATTGTAACTATGATAATTGATATGAACATGGCTTGAGCAGGCTATACAGTGTTCAGCCTCACTCACAAGATAATGCCTGACAACTTAAACAAGGGTGGATGTTCCCAAGCCGACACATGAGAGAATATTCCTTCATAATCAATTTACATACGGCTATCCCATGGCTTTTGGCATGTTAGTGTATTATTAGCCCTAGTAAGGAGCTGATACGAAAAGTTGTTTTAAATAGTTGGCATATGTCAACATGGCCCTAACAGTCATATCCACCAGTCAGAATTTCAAACTATTTCATAAAAGCTGTCAGTGTAGATACAACTTTCATCATAGGTTGGGCTATCTGCATAGGTAGAGCTAGCAAGGGAGACAGGGCAATCCATTTTATGGGCATGCTTATGAAAGTAAAGGGTGTGGGTATAAGAGTAGGGACTATGGTAAGGTATTGCATATTTTCTGTGCTGTTTAGCCCAGATTAGCTTGATATCAAGTGGTATATACTTGAGATAGGTTCTGCCAGTCAACTGAACGCTAAAAGAATCAGAAGTTATTTTAAATTCCAAACAGAAAAGGAAATACTACAGATAAGATATAAATCAAAACCTAAGTGAGCGTGCAAGCTGAGTGAGTGTGCATTGTTATCTTCTAACTGTACTGTTTTCTAAGTGTATTGTTTCATAAGTGTGCGACTTGGGATTAGTGACTTTGGATATATATTTTTACATCTAAGCTATCTGTAAGATCCCCATTTAGAATGTGCTCCATGATTGACAATGCCATCCAGTGTACATGTTGTGCTATACATGCAGTCCTTGAAGCGAGGATGCAGAAGCGAATATACTTAAGGAAGCACTGTCAGGCATTGTTTGCCCAACACCCGTCCCGTGTAAATGGGCCTTTAGTAATGGAAATGGAGATAGACCAGTGAGAGGGGTTAGTACAGTTAGAACTGGCAGAAAAGTTAATATGGATACACTTAAAATAAAAATTAACTAAAACTTTCTAAACTGTATGGTAAGTAATGCTAAAAGTCTCACCAATAAAGTAGACAAACTGGAAGTAAGACTGTCTAAGGAAAACAACAAGATAGTGGGAGTAATGGAGACCTGTTTGGATGAAAGCTGTGACTGGGCAGTGAACTTACAGGGTACAGTCTGTTCAGAAAGGATCATAAAAAATGAAGAGAGGGAGGGCGTTGTCTTTATGTAAAATCCTGTTTAAAGCCCACACTATGGGAAGATAAATGTGAGGGAGATGTACATGTGGCATCTCTATAGGTAGAAATACATGGAGGGAAAAACAATTATAAAATCCTCAACAGAAGCTACTGAAAATCTATTACTGAAACAAATAGATGAAGCAGCAAATCACAATGAGGTAATTATTATGGGGACTATAACAATCCAGATATAAACTGGGAAGCCAAAACTTGCGGATCTCATAAAGGTCACAAGTTTCTGTCAATTACTAAAGAAAATTACCTTACCCAACTTGTACAGGATCCAACTAGAGGGATGGCCATTTTGTACTTCATATTAACCAACAGACCTGACAGAATAATAGGGGTGCAGCTTGGAGGGCACCTGGGAAATGGGGACCATAATATAGTACATTTCAACTTGTCTTCTAAGAGAGAGTTTTAAAGGGAAGCTACAAAAATACAAAACTTTAGGAAGGCAAAGTTCGACCAGCTCAAAGATTCCCCTAACCCTACTGACGACTGTGACAATGTCCTCAAAAATATGAGTATGGATAATAAATGGGAAATGTTTAAAAACATCCTAATTACTTAATGTGAGCGGTTCATACGTTACAGGAATTAAAGGATTAAGAATAGGAGAAAATCAGTGTGGCTCAATAAAAATGTAAAGGTGGCAATAAACAGCAAAAGAAGCATTTAAACTACTAAAACAAGAATACAGCAAAGAAGCACTAAAAACCTATATGGAAATAAATAAATAATGTAAAAATCAGATAAAAGCAGCAAAGATGGAGACAGAGTGACTCATTGACAAGGAGAGTAAAACTAGCCCTAAACTGTTCTTCAACTATATAGACAGTAAAAAGATTAATACTGAAAGCATTGACTCTTTAATAAATAATGTAAGAAATTGTACACGTTAATGAGGAGAAAGCTTTTTCTCCAGTGTACTCACAGAAAAAAGAAATGGCAGACGAGATGCAGAGTGATAAAGTAAACTCTCCACTAAATGCCAGCACTCTAACCCTGGAAGAAGTGCAGAGCCGTCTTAAAAAGAGTAAAATAGACAAATCACCATGTCCTGATGTCATACCTCACTCTGGATTTTAAGGACATTGAGTAATGCAATACACAGGCCCTTGTTTCTTATATTTAAGGGTTCAATACTAACGGGGTATGTTCTACTAGATTGACGCATAGCCAATGTGGTGCTGCTATTCAAAAAGGGCTCAAGAAGTGAACCTTTAAACTACAGGCCGGTAAGTCTTTCTTCCATTGTAGGTAAAATGTTTGAAGGGTTTCTAAGAGATGCTATCCTGGAGTACCTCAAAGAAAATAGCTCTATAACTCTGCTATAGGGTTTATGGGAGATCGCTCCTGTCAAACCAATATGATGAGCTTCAGTGAGGAGGTAAGTTCTAGACCGGGGAGAGTCATTGGATCTTGTGTATCTGGACTTTTCCAAAGTGTTTGATACTGTGCCGCATAAAAGGTTGGTATATAAAACGAAAATGCTTGGTCTGGGGGAGAATGTTTGTAAGTGGGTAAGTAATTGGCTCAGTGATAGAAAGCAGAGGGTGGTTATAAAAGGTATATACTCTGATTGGGTTTCCCGTTACTAGTGGGGTTGGTTTTGGGCCCTACTCTTTTTAATAGATTTATTAATGACATGGTTTAAGGATTACACAGCAAAATATTAATATTTGCAGATGATACAAAACGATGTAAATAAATTAACCCAATAGAGGACACAAGGCATTTGCAAGAGAATCTGGATAAGTTGGAGACTTGGGCAGAAAATTAGCAAATAAGGTTTAACGCTGATAAATGTAAGGTTAAGCACATGGACAGGGGAAATACTTGTCTCCATTACACACAACAGTATGGCTCTAGAGGGAATCGGCATGTGTTCTTCGAGGAATTTTTCTTCTTAAATTGGGAAAAATGGCTTCTATCTCATTGTGTTTTTTTTTTTCCTTTGTCTCACTCAACATTGGGGTGTAATAGGCTGAATTGGATGGACATATGTATTTTTTAGGCCTTACAGACTATGTTACTATGTTAAATGTTAACTCATTTGTGTTTGAAAGACATTGGGGAAAAGACTGCAAACATCATTTAGGCGTTCCATAAATTGCCTGTTGCTACCTAAGGCCTATTTAGGCTATGGTCAGTAACAGAACAGACCGAATAAAAAGTCCAGATTGGGAGAGATGATAAAGCATCATGTGGGAATCAAATAGTCCTTCAGAACTTTTTCATGATAAAATCCAGGAATTTATTAAATCCAATATAAACACAGACACAAAGCTTTGGCCAACAAACTGTGACCTTTGTCAAGCTCAAACTCACAATACAAAAACACAGATTATATGGTGACAATAACCAATGACAACAAAAATACACACCCCTTTAGTCCCAAATCCACAGGTGGCAGGTCTGGAATTGCATCTGGTGTGAGCCTTCTAATCAACATGGTGGCGGCGTCCTGGCGCTCCATTGTGCAAGTACAAAATTTGCATACTCCCACGCAACATAGCATCCAAGAATCTAGAGGCATTGTTGAACAGAGAATCTCTGCCTGAAACAATAGGACGTCCAGGTGGGTTCTCAAGATCCTTATGCACCTTAGGCAAAGTGTATAGGATGGGCATTTTAGGAAATTTAGAAAGAAGAAAATCCTGAAACTGGTTGTCAATGATTCTCTGTTCAACAGCATAGTCAAGTAAACCTTTCAAACTTGCTTGATAATGGGAGATAGGGTTGTGCTGTAAATGCTCATATATACTGTTATCACTGAGCTGTCATAGAATCTCATCATTGTATTTCTGTGTATCCAACACAACCACTGCACCCCCCTCATCCGCTGCTCGAAAAGTGACCAATTTATTGTCACAGAGCTTCTTCAAAGCAGTACACTCAGCTACACTCAAATTATTTTTAAACTTAGCCGTACTGCTTCAGGTTTTGAGGTTAGCTGTGTCATTTTGAACCAACAATTCAAAAGTCCAATATATAAGTAGTGGATGCCAGCAGCACTCCTTAAAGACCCATTCAGGGTTGGACAAAACTATGTATAGCCACCTATTCAGATCCTGATCCAAATGGGGATCCACAGATTCCAATATATGAGAAGAGATGATGGCAGCATATGCGGTGCTTATTCAAGGATTTTCTTTATTTCTCCCAGCAGATACAGCAGATACAACGTTTCAACATGAGGTCTTTTTCAAGTATAAACAATCCCCATACAAACACACATATATATTCAATTCCAACATAATTATCTAGCAAATCAGAATCCAATCATTAGGCGATCTCTCCTCCTTCAAGGTGACATTAACCCCTTAGTGACCAAGCCTGTTTGCGCCTTAATGACCAGGCCAAATTTTGCAAATCTGACATGTGTCACTTTAACATGGAAAAACACCAGAAAGGTTTTGCATATCCAAGCGATTCTGACATTGTTTTTTCGCCACATGTTGTGCTTCATTTAGGCGGAAAAAATAGACCGATAGAAATTGTGTTTATTTATTAAAAGCGCCAAAATTGGGAAAATTTTGAAAAAATCGTCATTTTTTCACATTTCCAACTGCAATATCTTAAATATGTGCAAACATAATATAGAAATTTTTGCTAAGATTTATATTTCCACCCGTTTACTTTATTTTGGGCGCACATTGGAAAAACTTTCGTTTTTTTTAAACTATTTAGGAGACGTACAAATTTAACATTACTTTTTAGCATTTTGAGGAACACTTTGTTTTCCTATACCAAGCCGAGATTGGAAAGGCTCATGAGTGTCAGAATAATAGATACCCCCCCAAATGACCTCATTTTAAAAACTACACCCCTTAATGTATTCACTGAGGGGTGTCATGAGTATTTTGACCCCACAGTTTTTTTTCAGGAATTAATTCAATTTAGAGGAGAAAAAGTAAAATTTCATATTTTTGCAAATCTGTCATTTTAAAGACATATTTTTTCCTATAGTTTACATGAAAATCAGGATTTACACCCCAAAATGGATACCCCTATTTCTCCCGTGTTCAGAAATATACCCATTGTGGCCCTATTGTTATATCTGAGTCCACAACGGGGCCCAAAATGAAAGGAGTAGTCAGTGTCTTTCAAAACAGAAATTTTGCTTGAAGTCCTTTTAGGCCCCATAGCACACATGTAGAGTTCTTGAGCGCCCAAAACCATAGAAAACCCCCACAAATGACCCCATTTTGAAAACTAGACCCCTTAAGGAATTTATCTAGGGGTGTACTGCATATTTTGACCCCACAGTTTTTGAATGAATTCAAACCAAGCAAAAGGAAAAAATTGTGATTTTCGTTTTTTCGGCAATTCTGTCATTTTAAAAACAGCTTTTTTTGTACAGCACACATATGAAGGAAGACTTGCACCCAAAAATGGATACCCCTGTTTGTCCCGTGTTCAGAGACATACCCATTGTGGCCCTAATCTTATGTCTGGATACACAACGGAGCCCAAAATGAAAGGAGCGACCGGTGGCTTTCGGAACACAAATTTTGCTTGAAGTCCTTTTAGACCCCATTGCCCACTTGTAGAGTTCTTGAGCGCCAAAACCATAGAGAACCCCCACAAATGACCCCATTTTGAAAACTAGACTCCTTAATGAATTTATCTAGGGGTGTACTGCGCATTTTGACCCCACAGTTTTTGAATAAATTCAAGCAAAGCAAAAGGAAAAAATTTGGATTTTTGTTTTTTTGGCAATTCTGTCATTTTAAAAACAGCTTTTTTTGTACAGCACACATATGAAGGAAGACTTACACCCCAAAATGGATACCCCTGTTTGTGCTGTTTTCAGAAATATACCCATTGTGGCCCTAATCTTATGTCCGCATGCACAACGGGGCCCAAAATAAAAGGAGTAATCGGTGGCTTTCAGAACATAGATTTTGCTTGAAGTCCTTTTAGGCCCCATTGCCCACTTGTAGAGTTCTTGAACGCCCAAAACCATATAGAACCCCCACAAATGACCCCATTTTGAAAACTAGACCCCTTAACGAATTTATCTAGGGATGTACTGCATATTTTGACCCCACAGTTTTTGAATAAATTTAAGCAAAGCAAAAGGAAAAAAATAGGATTTTCATTTTTTGGGCTATTGTGTCAATTTAAAAACAGTTTTTTTTGTACAGCACACATATAAATGAAGGCTTTCACCCCAAAATGGATACCCCTGTTTGTCCCGTGTTCAGAAACATACCCATTGTGGCCCTAATAGACTTACAGGACCCATGGCTAGGCCTACAATGAAAGGAATACCCGTTGGATTTCAGGGTACCACTGAATAAATTCCAGGCCCCATTGCCCACTTATAGAGCCATTGAGCGGCCAAAACTATAAAGAACCCCCTCAAATGACCCCATTTTGAAAACTAGACCCCTTAACGAATTCATCTAGGGGTGTACTGCGTATTTTGACCCCACAGTATTTGAATGAATCTAAGCAAAGCAGAAGGAAAAAGTTACGATTTTCAATTTTTTTGGCAATTTTTTCAATTTAAAAACAGTTTTTTTGTACAGTGCACATAGGAATGAAGACGTTCACCCCAAAATGGATACCCCCGTTTGTCCCGAGTTCAGAAACATACCCATTGTGGCCCTAATCTACTTACAGGACGCATGGCAAGGCCTATAAAGGACGGAACACCTGTTGGATTTTAGGGCACAACTGAATAAATTCCAGGCCCCATTGCTTATTTGTACAGAATAAAGATTGACTCCCTAAAAATTCCCCCCCTCCCCCTCCGCGCCCTTTTTGGCGTTCGCAAATCTTAGATAAAAGTAAAAATGTGAACTGTGTAGTATTTCCGAAGACAGGGGTAATTACGGAGGCTGGTTGGAATGGGCCATTGGGGCAATAAAACCGGGTATCCCCCCCCCCCCTCCTCTCATGCTTTTTGGGGGTATTTCATGACCTCAGTGGCGGGTATGGGGTGTAAAAAGTGGCGTTCCGTGAGTCTCCGTAAGCTTGATGAGGTGCGGCGGTCTCACACAGAAGGCGCTCAACAAGGTGCTCCTGGAACTGCAGGAAAGCGAGCGTTCCCGGGGCTTCTTGTAAAATACGTATCACAGGTAGCGGTCTGAATAACGCCGGGCTCACGCGGGTGCAGGCGGAATCCGCTTGCGGAGGCCCACAGCGGATCCCATCTGTGAGCCCGGCTGTGACCCTGCGTACGGCTGCGTAATGTACTGCGCATAACTGCGTACTCACACAGGCGGTCATGCACAGTACACCTTTGTTTGTATTTTCCGCACCGTCGCTTAGCGATGACGCGGGTACCCGCAGCCCGTATACAATGTAGTTGCGTATGGACTGCGGGTATATCCGCGACCACGGAGCACAATGGGCTCTATGTTGCCGATATCCGCAGTAAAATAGAACCTGCTGCGTTCTCTTTTCTGCGAGTGGATTACGCAATTCTGACCCGCTAATGTGAGCGGAATTGTGTAGTCCAATGCGATTGATCTGTGTATTACCACGGATCAGACGCATGCGGAATCCGTCATTCCTATCCGGTCATGTGAGACCGGCCTAAGGTAGATCGCTACCATTTTATCACGTGACCGGGGACCGCTCAACGAGGCCACCCGTCACTGCTCCAGGCTCTCTGTGACCGTTGGTCGCTGGGAGCAAGGAGATTTTAAATTTCCTGGGCTCCCTGACTCCTGCGCATGTGTCCGGCTTTTTGCCGGCAATCGCATGTGCAGAATCCTGGAAGGTCCACGGAGGAAGATCGCGTCGGGATTCAAATACGCAGGCCTCCGGTAAAAAGATTCATCTCCTCTCACCGATCGCATCAGTGAGGGGAGATGAAACTTCAAATTTTTTTTTTAACTTTTACGTGATCGCCATTATTGGATAATGGCGAACACGTGATCAGGAACCGCTCACCGCGGACCCCCATTAAATCTCCATGCTCTTGGCTACGTTTTGTAGCCAGGAGCAGGGAGAATTTAAATTATCCTGGCAATCCACAGCTTTTGCGCATGCGCCCGCCATTTTGGCGACGGGCGCGTGTGCAGAAGCTGTGGTAAGGTCCGCGGATAAATCTGGGGGCCTTAGGTACGTACTTTCATCCTCCCTCACGGATATGATCCATGAGGGGAGATGAAACGTACGCTTTTTAAACTTTTAAAAACTTTTTTTTACTTTTTTTTTTTTTTACTTTTTTACACTTTTTTCTCACTTTACATGATCACTGTCATCCATTGGATGACAGTGATCATGTCCCCGGTATAATCTCTCTGCTCCTAGCTACACATGGCAGCCAGAAGCAGAGGGATTTTAAATTTCCCCGGGCTCGAGCCCGTCTGTTCACGCGCCCGATGTCAATCATCGGGCGCGCATGCGCAGACGGGGATTCGGGTCCCGGGACATCGGGACACCGCTGAGGACTGGGGGTGAGTATTTTCACCTCCCCTCATGGATCCGATCCATGAGGGGAGGTGAAACTGACTTTTTTAAAACTTTTTTTTAACTTTTTCGCGATCGCCGCTAACCATTGGATAACGGCGATCGCGGTACCGGGGACCGCTCACCGCAGTCCCCGCTGACATCTCCTGCCTCCCGGCTACCTACAGGAGCCGGGAGCCAGGAGATTTTAAATCTCCCGCGCCGCCGGGCCTTCTGCGCATGCGGCTGACGTAATGCCGCCTGGCGCGCATGCGCAGAAGACCGGCTTCGGGCCCCGGAGCGGCAGGAGAGCGGGGAGCAGCGTGCCAGACCTCGGTGAGTAATTTCAGCTGCTCCGATGGATCCGATCCATCAGAGCAGCTGAATCTTTAACTTTTATGTACTTTTATTTACTTTTTTTGCGATCGGCGCTATCCATTGCATAGCGCCGATCGCAATGCCGGGGGGGGCTCCGAACAGCCCGGGATGACAGCTCCATGCTGTCAGCTACCTGCGGACACCGACAGCATGGAGCTGTCACGTCCACAGCCCGAGGGGCACTATTCTCTGCAGGAAGCATGTTTTTACGTCCTCAGAGAATAGAGCCCACTTCGGGAGGACGTAAAAACACTATGGGCTGGTCGTTAAGGGGTTAAAGAAGGAGGAGAGATCGCCTAATGATTGGATTCTGATTTGCTAGATAAGTATGTTGGAATATTATATTGAATATATATATATTGAATATATATGTGTGTTTGTATGGGGATTGTTTATACTTGAAAAAGACCTCGTGTTGAAACATTGTATCTGCTGTATCTGCTGGGAGAAATAAAGAAAATCCTTGAATAAGCACCGCATATGCTGCCATCATCTCTTCTCATATACAACAATTCAAAAGTGTCAATAGCTGAATCAGCAACAGGAGGCATGAATGCACTTCTGCTGCGCAGTCTAACCTCCCTCGAAGTGAAGCCCTCACAGGAGTGGGACTGCACACCAGCAACAGTAATTACATCTTTTCGTGTATACAAGTATTGCTTGAGTCTCAAATTTCTGCACGGTGCTCTACAATCAAGGTCTGGAACCAGTTAGTGACTGAAACGGGACAGAATGACAGTCCCTTGGAAAGGATATAAACCTCCTCACTGGTCAGTACTTTTGAGGATATATTAATTTTATCAGAATAAAAAGTCCAGGCCATGAGGGGGTGTCTTTTCAAAGTACGATGCCACACCTTGGCAGTAGAAAAAAAGGGCAGAGCCCTGGCTCCACTACAACCCTGGTCTATTTTCTAACTTTTTAAACATATTCATCAAGTATTCACTATATTTCACTGAAAAAAGGTAAAATTTTCATGCCAGAAGAGTCACACTTTATATTGTAGATCTTGCATGTAAAATACAGAATTAGCAGCAAACACACTATCTGATTTACAGATGTTAGTGCTATCGTGTTTCCCTGAAAATAAGACAATGTCTTATATTAATTTTGTTCAAAAAGGTTTAACTTTTTTACATGTATAGCTGCCTGGACACTATTTAAATTGACTTTTTAAATTAACTGTTAGCAGGGCTTAATTTTGGAGTAGAGCTTATATTTAAAGCATCTTCAAAAAGCCTGAAAAATCATTTTGCATCCTCAAAAATTCTGGAAAATCATGGTATGTCTTATTTTCAGGGTATGTCTTATTTTCAGGGAAACAGGGTAGTAGTCAGCATTCAGCTTTATAAAACACTTAAGGCTCAATGCAATGTGTCTGATGCGTGTTAAACAATTATTACATTTTTGATAATTCTGTTCTGTAAGGAAATCTTAATATAATACATTAAACTAATATTTACATAAGCTGCCCTGCTACATCGAAAAGCTCATTGGATATCAAAATAAAATCACACAGGACATTTCATCTACAGTTTTCTCACTTCTCTGACATATACATCTAACAGCTGTGTGAGCTTACTGTAATAATAAACCGACCTGACTTCTTAAAGTAAACACTTTTCGACTGAGTGATCCACCCAATAACATTTTGTCAGCTCATATTAACTCTACTTTGGTCATATAAGCTGTTGGCAATGAACTATGGACTGACACATACAGTTTGGATTGTTAAAATAATTTTCTAATTGAAAAAATAGCTGCTAACAGAGCTAAAGGGCTAGTACGCTGTAATATACCAAATAGTACATTTGGTCTTGTTCTGGTCAAAATTTTAACTCTTTTTTTAATATTATATGAATTCTTTCAAATCTTCAGTCATTTATGGTAACTCCCTGATCTAGTTTTTTATTTAGGTAAGTAGATTGGCAGCATGTCATATCTGCCTAAATGTCCATCTTTTTGGGGTTCAATCAATGCATTGGGTAAAAAGAAGGTTCATACCATAAAACCAGATAATACAATTGCCTTTTCTATGAGGTGTGAAGAAAATTGAGAAACGGCTAGAAAGTCATGCTTCTAACTCTCCCTGATAAGATGGGATGGAGTTTGGAGAGAGTATCAAACACGAATTATACTGTGCAACAAAAACAACTTTTTGTTTGTTTAAGTGAATTTTTTTTTTTTATCGAGTAAATCTAGTCTCAACTAAGTTTTATTGAGCATTTACTCCTGCTTCAAAACGTTTTTCTCACTGCGAGGTTTGATTTACATATTTTATTGGTATATGAAAACAGTGCAGAAGCTTTTGTATACATAGATAACAGTTTCTTTTTTTTCTTTGTTTTAGGGAAAGTTTGTGATGTTAAAATTTGTAGCAGTCATTTAAAAGTTCATTAATTCAGTGATGGCAACTTTTCGAACCTGAAATCATGATCCAGACTCCTTTTGCTACATCTGTGGTGTCTTTCTGAGTGCCAAAGCAGTCAAGCATAGAATGAAAGGTGCCAACAACTTCTGTACAGCCTATAGGGCCTATTTTGCATGCCAGTAGGTTATCAAGACAAGAAATGGGCTCCCCACGTAGTTTGTGGTAGTTGCAGGTCCAATCTTGAGGCGTGGTATAGAGGAGAGAGTCAACAGATAAAGTTCGGGGTGCCTTGTATCTGGCGCGAATCAACAAATAATCTCAAAAACTGCTATTACTGTGTCATTGATTTGTCTCATCACTGAAAAGGGAAGAAAATAGGTGTGTTTGACTATCCAGAAATTCCAAAATCCACAGCAACGAGATTCCTGTTCCTTCTACTTCAAGAGAGAATGACAATGACAGTGATTCATCAGATTGTGAAAATGTGCAAAATGAGAAATTCTCTGAAGACGCAGATTCCAAACCTTATTTCCCAAATCAACAAGACTTAACCCCTTAGTGACAGTCCCGTTGCTTTTTTACATCCTAGCTAAATGGGCTTTAATCCTAGAGGACATAAAAACATGCATCCTCTTTGGATTAAAGCCCTCTTAGCTGAGGACATGATAGCTCCATGCTGTCAGTGCCCGCAGGTAGCTGACAGCATGGAGCTATCATCCTGGGCTGCGGGCAGTCCTCCCCCGGCAATGCCATTGGCGCTATCCAATGGATAGCGCCAATCGCAATAAAGTAAAAAAAGTGATGCAAAAAGGTAAAGATTCAGCTACCCTGATGGATCAGATCCATCAGGGCAGCTGAAATTACTTACCCGCCTTCCCCAAAATGTGTCACGGTGAAGAAGTCCTCCGGGACTAGTCGCCGGTCTTCTGCACATGCGTGCCAGACGAATGACGCCATGTGCATACGCAAAAGACCTGGAGCCCCAGCAAATTTAACATCTCCCGTGTCCCGGCTCCTGAAGGCCCAATAGATAGCGGCGATCATGAAAAAGTTGAATAATGTTTAAAAAAGTTAGTTTCACCTCGCCTCATGGATTGGATCCATGAGGAGCGGTGAAAATACTCAACCCGGGTCCTCTGCGATGTCCTGGTCTTCCGGGACCTGAAGTTCCCTTCTGCGCGCCGGATGTCAAACATCGGGCGTGTGCCCGCCTGCTGAAAGTGCTAGACAGCAGTGCAGTGGAGCCAGCCGGAGGATGCGTCTGAGCAGCAGAGAGGTGAGTAAAGTTTTTTTCTTGTTTTTTTAACCAACTAGGGATGATTTTCAGGGAAGGGCTTATATTTCAAGCTCTTCCCCAAAAATCATCCTGCGGGGGTTGCCACAAAACCACTGCTTTCAATGAGGCTCACAGCAGCTCCAGCCCCATTGAAAGCAATAGAATAGCATGCTGGACTTCTGCCACAGCTGTCACAGCTGTGGCACAGGATCCCTTCATTCCCGCAGTCCCCGCAGGGAGGAAAGAAACTCCTGCCACAGCTGTCACAGCTGTTGCAGAAGTCCGCGATATTCTCCCTATGTTTTCAATGGGCCTAGTGCTGCTGCTGCTCGCCCCATTAAAAACACTGGCGATATCACAGCGTTTTTCTTGCACTGCGAGGCAAGAGAAAAGAAAACGTCAGTGGGTGTGAACCCTAAATATTTTTATACAACACTGCAATTCAATTTGAACTGAGAAAGTAAAGGAATTTTCTCAAATTTTGAAAAATGAATTCTAAGAACGACTGACTCTAAAACAATCTCACAGATAAAATTTTGAATGTTTTCTTGGTTTGGTGACCTAATGAAACAGAAACAAAAAAAATCCACTTAAACAAAATCTTGTTACACAGTGTTATCAGTTTTGCCTTATCTTTACTTGTATAGTAGTTAAAGTGAGGGTAGGGTTTCACAAAATGCTTTCCATAATGTGTTAGATGTGTCAACAATTCTACTAGATGCACATGGTTAAAAGTTTAATCCAGTCTTTGTGAACACATTGAAGAACTACAGGTAATATTTCTTCACAGCACTGTAGGATTCATAGTTTCAGGTGAACCATATAACATATTTTATCTGCATTCCTTTACGCTAATGATGAGGTTAATTGCCATAATCTATAGTATTGGTTGATAATAATAATAATCTTTATTTGTATAGCGCCACATATTCTGCAGCGCTTACATAGACAGGGGGGAATACAGAAAGAGAAAAGTACAAAAATTACAGAACCACGGTTACAATAGTAATCAGTTGATGGAAACAATAGGGGTGAGGGTCCTGCTCCAAACGAGCTTACATACTACAAGAAATGGGGTGATACAGAAGATAAAATGGCTGAAGATGTGCACAGTATGGCGAGGTGGAGAGTGAGGGATGCTATATACAGACAATGGTCAGACATTTAGTCGTGTGACGGCAGGATCAGTATGACTGCAGGAGCAGTTTATGATGGCTAGCAGGGATTGCAGTCAGTAGGTCAGGGAGCATGTTATCAGGCGGAGTACTGAGGGGTTTGTTTAGGGAATGCAGTATGCCTCCCTGAAGAGGTGCGTTTTTAGAGCACGCCTGAAGTTCTGCGAGTCCTGGATTGCCCGGGTATCCTTTGGTAGTGCGTTCCAGAGGACCGGTGGTGATGGTTGATGATTATCCATCATGGATTGACCTATTAAGAACAATGTGTTTACAAAAACTCATTGTTCAGTGTGTTATTTGGGAAACTCGTATCATAGATTTTATTAGTAGATTATTTAATGATAAGAAGTACCCCAGATGTTGCAGGATACCATATTTCTATCTGTGCTCAATGAGAACAGTGAATTTCTATGTTACTTTCAACAGGATGGCGCACCTCTTCACTTTGTTGTGGCTGTACAGAGATGGCTGGATGTGCAATTTCCTAGGCACTGGATTGGGCACAGAGATTAGTTATAATGGCCACCAACGTGACTGGAATTAACACTTTTGTACTTTTCTTTCTGGGGCCCTTTAAAGTCCATTGAATATATGGAAAAAATATTCAACATGGTTCACCTGAAACTGTGAAACCTACAGTGCTATGAAAAAAATATTAAAGACTGGATAAACGTTTAACCATGTGCATTTGCAGAATGTTGGACACATTGAATACATCATGTAAAGCACTTTGTGAAACTTTGCCCTGAAGTAAAGCAGATATTCTTGACTCTATGAGCAGCATGGGTTTTGGGGCTACCTAGGGGATGGATTTGCACATTATTTGCAATGGGGGTCCTGTTACTATAATGGGGCCCCATTGGTCTTACTACGCATACTGGCACAGAACAGCATCCTCATTCTCATTAAGAACACAGGGGTGTCCTATTTATAGGAAGCCACAGATGCCCTATTACTAATTGAAGCCACAAAGAGGGTTTATTACTAAGTGGGGACATAGCAAAGACACTATTGCTAGGTTGGGCCACTATTACTTGGTGGGGCACCAGCAAGTGCACTACTTTGTGGGGCCACAGTGGGCATGTTATTACTATAAAGGCTCATGCACATGGGTGTATGCATAAAATGCATCAGGTGTCTCGGCAAGCCACATTACAATCCATAGAGAAAGACGGCAGAGACCACGTATGGGCTTAGTATGGCACTGAACATCCCTGAGAATCTGAAGTCAAGGGCATGAGCAGTGTGATTTTTAAAAAATTCAGAGTAGGGATGTTCAGAGCAGGGATGCGTATTGGAACGCTGCCCATAAGCAATGTATTGTGCATCATACGCAAAGAAATAGAGCATGATGCAATTTATTTCTCTTGTGTATGGATACACTGTGTCTACACGCTGGTGTGCATTGAACAATGAAAGTCTATTGAATTTCATTGCCTCCATTCACCGGGAATCATGCTTGCGTGCAATGCATGCGAAATGTTATATTCACAATAGAACACATATCAGAAGTTAAAGGTGAGATATTTTTCCATTTCACTTTTTAAAAAATTACGTAACATAGAAATTGATGGCAGCAACACATCTCCCAAAAGTTGGGGCAGGGGTATGTTGTCCACTATTGTGTAGCATCCCTCTTTTTTTTTATAGCAGTTTGTAAACATCTGGGAAGTAAGGAGAGAATTTCTGGAATTTTGGGAGAGGAATATTGTCCCATTCTTATTCAATGTAGGATTCTAGCTGCTCAACAGTACTGGGTCTTCCGTGCCAGATTTTTCATTTCATAATGTGTCAAATAGTGAAAGGTCTGGGCTGCAGGCTGGCCAGTTCAGTAAGTGACTTTGAAAAGAATTCGAGCTCATTCAGAAACCCAGAAAAATATTAAAAATTAAAAAGTCTTTGAAATCTGCAGGGTGCTCCTTAATTTCTGAGGCCTGCATTTGAGCCAGGTTGCACACTAGGGCCACTTGTGGGATACTTCTAAAAACTGCAGATTCAAGGTAATAAGTAAATTATAACTTCTAAGAAATCTCTGCAATACAGCCGGCTCCATTGAAAGCAATGGGCTGCGGGCGATCTCACGATGAATTTTCAGGAAGGGCTTAAAAATATAAGCCCTTGCCGGAAATTCATCCAGGAATGTGTAAAAACAAAAAATATATATATACTCACCTGGTCCCGGCAGACGGAGTTTAGCGTGGCCGGCCGGCAGTTCTCCTGAACTGCTCTGAGTAGTATTCAGCAGCCGGGCATTTAAAATCCCCGCCTGATGAATGAGCTGTCTCTGATTGGTCACAGCCTCACCAATCAGAGGCAGCTCTCACTCACACCCCTGATCGTGCAGGTTATGCGGTTTCTAAATTATTGAGCCTGTGTCAGGGTAAGAGGACGGCCAAGGAGTTTTGTTCACAATTCCGACAGTTTTGTGTAGACTCAGGGTGGTACGATTGGGCCTTAAAGGATCTCTTTTTGACCGGATTGTCTGGGTCAGTAAAAGACTTGCTGTTCGGTCACCCAGAGCCTAAGACGTTAGAGACGGCAATGACAGCTGTACGGGCTGACCGGCGCCTGAGGCCTAGGAGGGTCACCAGACCAGAGAACCTTACCGCGGCCTGTAAAGAGCAGCTCCCCAGATCCTCCAGCAACCATGTTGAGAAGATGGATCTGGGATACATGGCAGCACCAGAGCGCCGGGCCTTCTGACAAAGAAAGAGGTTGTGCTGTGAGGGTATATGTATATATTGCCAAATGTTTTTTATGCTTTATACCTATATGCAAGTTCTATTCAATTCCAAATGAGAAAAAACTTATATGTCACCTTACATCAGATATTCCAAAGGCCTTGCAAGGCGAAGACAAAATGTATCTTGAACAAAATGTATTTTAAACACAGCAAAGAAGAATCGGACGAAGGACGCGTACTTGGCTGTTTTCCCGGAGGCGCCAGTATTAAGATAACGACTGTTCAACTATGTACATAACTTTCACTGTCTCAGGCCGGAAATCCGGACTTCCCATATATGGTTATGAGCCCATCACCCATTCCTGGTGATGAGACAAAGGGTATAAGATCTCATGTAATCTGTAATAAAGCGCAAAGCGCAGTTATGTCCCCGTGTGAGAAACTATACCAGACCTCCGTGTGGTGTCTCTTCTTACCACCGGCAGCGGGGCAAGTGGGGTACTTAGATTGGTGCTGTACTTAGAATTTTACCCTGACAATTTGGCGCAACCAACTGGGGCGACAAAACCGGAGCTTACAACGCATTCCACCCGGATCCACGCCGCGGAGAAGCCGTCCTGCTGCAAACCGAGCCTGATCAACTCACAGAACTCCAGGTAAGACCAGCATACATTTATGTTGTGTTTTACGCTGAGAGTCTTGCAGCGGGACTGACTATCTGTGGTTTGTGACCGGACGGGTTGGGTTAAGAGTTCTACACGGTAACTCGTGTGGGCTTCGGGTTTGCCGTCATGGACCACTGACGGTGATATGCGCACCAATCGGTCACCCAGAAACTAGTCTGTAGTCTATTTGTACTTTGAAGTCTGTAGTGTTTTAGCAATAGTGAAGGTTGTTTGCTGTATCTGCAGAATTTTTTTTTCTCTTACTTTTCATTTGGTCTCACAGAAGAAGGAACCCTCGTTTATTTTAGTTGTTGATGGTTTAGCTAAGGAGAGGGAAGCACTCTGTGAGACAGGTCCCATAGAAGAAGAGACCCTCGGTTTTAGTTTAGTTGTTGATGGTTTAGCTGAGGAGAGGGATGCACTCTTTGGGACTGGTTCCATAGAAGAAGATGCCTTCGGTTGTTTTGCCATATATAAGGGGCTGACAATTCGGGTCAGAAGGATGCACTCTATGGAGCGTGTTATTATTATCATTGTTGTTCTAATATGCGTAAGATCTTATTAAAGAAGACAGAGCCCCTTATGGGCCGCCGCCGTGTGGATGAATTTGTAAAATGTAAGAAAAACTTATGAAAATGTGTGACATCGACCCGCACGGTAGATTACAAAAATGGTGTCTGGGAGGAGGTTTTTAGGACCGAGAGGTGCCTTGGAAGACCAAGGGTTGCTAGAAAGTGCTGAAGTAACAAGCAAAGTCGAGGAGAAAGTTACAATGCATGTGATTTGTTGGCAGAGAGAGGAAAATGTGTATAATACAAGATAGATAATAGATATAGATATATATGTGTGTATATATGTATATACTGTATGTGCAGATAAGAAAGATAGAATGTCTCAGCAAATTTTTTTCACATAATTTGTCAAAGATAGCGCTCATTCACAATCTCATCTCAATAGAACCATGTACTTTATAACATTATAGCACTCACCTCAATGTTTTTCAACTGATGTATGTATGTTTGTCAAACTTTTTTTGTCTGTGCATCTGTATGTACTGGGACACCTTTAAAGGGGGTGACGGAGCAGACTTGAGAGCATGGATGGATGAGAGTTAGTGACCCGTGTTCGGGCTGTGGTGAGTGTGTGATGCAGGTAATGACTGGGGATAAAAGTTCCTACCCCATGTATGGGACTTTGCTTGGTTGAGATGTGGACGTGTAGACTGTTAAGCTGAAATGAGCTGTGAAAAAAGACGCACGGAGCCAATATCGAAAGGGTGGAGCTAGATAATGTAATAGTACGTAATGTTTCATCCCTCTTCTCGACAAGGGAGGGGGTGAGGAGCTTGAGCAGCTAGTAAAAGTTTTTGTTTTGTTTTCTTCTCTCTAAAATTTGATAAGACATTGCAGGCAGGAACAGACTAATAATGAATTTGCTTAAAGGAATATCACATTTCAAATATTAGTAGATGTTTGTAGATTATTCTGCCCCGATGTAACTCATGTCTCTGTTATTGGTGCTGACATCTTACAGGCCTTATCTGCATCCATTAAATCTTTTTACAATGTTGTACTACCTTGAAACCAGGTACTATTGTTCCAATTGAGTACCCTGGTTTAAAGGGGGGGAGGAGAAGGCATACGTGATCTAGGTATTGCAAATCAGCCATTTTTAAATTATTTTTGCAAGCCATTATTAAATTTTTAAATTTTTTGCAACAAGATTCTGATTTTTTTGAAATAGAATATCAGCCTGATTGTCAAGCATTGATGCAACAAGAAAATTTAAGTTTTAAAAAGTTACTGAAAGCCCTTGTTAACAATGCATATTTTGAGTTGTTTTTTATAGATGGTACCCAGGGTGATTGATGACTCCACTCCGGTTATGCAGTCGTAACACAACATGACACGGTAAAAGCAGAACCTCTGCCTCCGCATGTCGCAGTACAAGAAGCGGATCTAAAGGCCCTCACTGAGGAGTGTAGAGTGGTAGAAGGTAAGACGGTAAACGTTTACACTGACTCCCGGTATGCATTTGGCATAGCTCATGATTACGGCCCAACATGGAAGGCCAGACAGTTTTTTACCACAGCAGGACAGCCAATTAAGAATGGTGCAGCGGTGCAGTCTCATGGAGACCCTACTTCTACCTGACAAAGTGGAAAGCTCACACCAATTCCTACACCGGAGAAACAAGAGGCAACGCCATCACAGGCCACACAGCAAAAGCAGCGGCCCTGAAGCCATGAAAGAAAAGAAGAATTTAACAATAACTTTGGACTTTGACTACACTTGGACTTTGATAAAAACTTGGACTTTGATAAAAATTTGGACTTTGATAAAAACTTTGAACTTTGATATACTAAGGACTTTACAGTTACAAGCCAGCAAGGAAGAAAAGGAAAAATGGACTAAAAAGGAACGGCATATGGTGAACAGTCAACAGCACTTGCCCACCATGGTCCCTGTGCCCCATGATGGCCCAGCTGACGCACGGAAAGACGCACCTCGGTGCTTGAACGAGGATGGGTGGCTCCTTGGTTTTCTGTAGCTGCTGCATCATTTGTCCAATTTTGCATGATCTTTGCCATAAGCAACAGGGCAGAAGTAAATTTGCCACATCACGCTTGCCTAGGCCACTCTACCCATTTCAGGGATTGCAAATTGGCTACACTCAGCTCCTACTTGTTGGGAAGCATGAATATGTGCTTGTTGTTGTTGATGTTTTTCAGGTTGGAGGCCTACCCTGTTACCAAAGTAAATAAGCAGGTAACCGCACAGAAGCTCATGAATGAGGTAATCTGCAGATACGGGGTACCGGAGGTGATTGAGTCAAACAAAGGTACACACTTCACAGGTGAAATAATACAACACATCATGTCTGCTTTGGGTATATTCCAGGCTTTTCACACACCTTACCGTCCGCGGAGTAGGGGGAAAGTAGATACAAAAGGCAATGAAGAAAATGGGTAAATTTTGAATTGAGTGTCTTTCATTAGTTTTTCTTTTTCTCCGGAGGGTACATGCCACAGTATCAGAGTTTGGGGAATGATTTTCTTGTTAATTTTGTCATAGGCCTCTCCAAGGAATTGTTAGTAATGCATTCTGTAGTCTCTGCTTTTCTCCCAGGTCCTACAGATGAGTGTCACAATCTAAAACCAGGTGACAGGGTCTATGTGAAAAAGTTTGAGAGAGAGACCCGGTTTAAAGGTTCCTACCAGATGTTGCTTACCACCCCAAATGCAGTCAAGCTCGATGGAAAGCCCACTTGGATCCACACTTCGCACTGAAAAAACTAATGATCCTGCATATCCTTTACATGCTATAATGTGGTACAATTCCTCTAACACACACCTTTGACTACTGTACACTAGCCCCCTGTTTCTGGGATCAGAACAAATTAATACAATCAAATGTGCAATATGAAGCCTACACCGAGGTTGCTGCGGTGAGGGAGAGAATCCAACACCGCATCGTGCTAAGAGATAAGTTGAGACTCCAGGTGGTAACTTTGATCCACATATATACATAGATGCAATAGGAGTGCCAAGGGGGGTGCCAGATGAATTCAATTCTAGAGATCAGGTTAAAGCAGGTTTTGAGTCCTTATTTGCTATTGTCACTGTTAATAATAATGTAGATTGGATGAATTATATCTATTACAATCAGCAGAGGTTTGTAAACTACACCAAGGATGCTTTGCAAGGGTTAGCTGACCAGTTAGGGCCCACTGCATCCATGGCGTTCCAAAATAGAGTGGCCCTGGATATGATTTTAGCAGAAAGAGGTGGGGTATGTAATTTCCTGTATGTGTATTTTCCCTTTGATCAAAAAGAGTATGAGTAAGGGACTGGATAATGTGACACCAATGTTTCCCTTCTTTGAAAAAGATGAAGAGCCAGTTCCGATAATACCAACCACGTACGTTACCAGAAGAATGGAGAAATGTAGTAGTACTGCGCCGCCCGGTCTCATAAGATGGACTGTCAGTAGACTTCCCATTTGCCTAGGGATAGTGCAGAAGACCTTAGGTTCCGGCGAGGGCACACCCTGCGGGGTGTTAACTCGTACAGATAGAGGGTATGGATGCCCGGAAATAAGCCCAGGGAATCCATGGCCTCCTTCTGAGGTGAGGTAGGGATCCCCCCTTTTAGGAGTAGGGACTTACGTGCAGTGGAGAAACCCTGACGCAAGGGAGAGACGACCGAGGAAGAGTGCAAGGTCTGATGCTTGATCTCCATAAAAGTTTTTAGGGGGGTTTGTGAGGGTATATGTATATATTGCCAAATGTTTTTTATGCTTAATACCTATATGCAAGTTCTATTCAATTCCAAATGAGAAAAAACTTATATGTCGCCTTACATCAGATATTCCAAAGGCCTTGCAAGGCGAAGACAAAATGTATCTTGAACAAAATGTATTTTAAACACAGCAAAGAAGAATCGGACGAAGGACGCGTACTTGGCTGTTTTCCCGGAGGCGCCAGTATTAAGATAACGACTGTTCAACTATGTACATAACTTTCACTGTCTCAGGCCGGAAATCCGGACTTCCCATATATGGTTATGAGCCCATCACCCATTCCTGGTGATGAGACAAAGGGTATAAGATCTCATGTAATCTGTAATAAAGCGCAAAGCGCAGCCATGTCCCCGTGTGAGAAACTATACCAGACCTCCGTGTGGTGTCTCTTCTTACCGCCGGCAGCGGGGCAAGTGGGGTGGGCCTGATTGGTGCTGTACTTAGAATTTTACCCTGACAGTGCTTCTACTGCGGGGACCCTGGACATCTTGTCGCCACCTGTAACCTAAGATGGCAGCAGGAAAACTTCCGCTCCTAGGCGATCTCCGGAAGGATCGCCTAGGAGCTCAGGTACTTCCGGATTTTTCCAAGTTGCTTCTCCCTTGTTCCATTCTGTTGGGTTCCTGCCTCATTTCTGGTCACGCTTTTGTCGACTTGGGGGAGGCAGTTAATTTTGTGAATTTCAAGTTTGTTAAGTCTATAGCTTCCGAGTTGCGAGATTTTAATCCAAATTTACAGGTCTCTGGAGTTGATGCCACCCTGCTGGCAGCAGGGTTGATAAAGAAGGTTACACCGCAACTCAGGTTCTCGGTGGGAGCTTTACATTCAGAGATCTGTACATTTTTGGTGATGGAAGGCCTATCAGTTGATGTCGTGTTGGGGTTACCGTGGTTGCAACTACATAACCCTGTTATTGACTGGGCCGTGTCCGAGTTGATACAGTAGGGTATGGGATGCAGGGACCATTTGACAACTGTCCAGTTGCATTCCTCTGGTTGTGAGGTGGCCGGCCTGTCTAAATATTTAGAAGAATTTGCAGATGTATTTTCCAAACAGTTTTCGGAAGCCTTACCCCCTCACACGGAGTGAGATTGCAAGGTTGATCTCCTCTCTGAAAGTAAGATCCCTAAGGGGGGTATTAACAATGTTTCGGTGCCAGAACGTGAGCCTATGAAGGTATGAAGGAGTATGTAACCGAGAGCTTGGCCAAGGACCATATACGTCATTCTGAGTCCCCTGCTGGGGCCGGTCTTCGTGGAGAAGAAGGATGGCAGTCTCCGGCCTTGCATTGATTATCCAGTGTTAAATTCGATTACAGTAAAAAAAATCAATACTCGCTGCCATTGATCCCCGATTTACTCAATCAGGTTGTGGGGGGCCTGTTAGTTCTCCAAGTTCGATCTCATGGGAGCCTACAACCTGATTAGAATTCATGAAGGGGATAAATGGAAGACCGAATTTAATACCCCGTTCGGACATTTTAAATGTTTAGTAATGCTGTTTGGATTATGCAATGCTCTGGCAGTTTTTCAGGGCTTCATGAACACAATTTTTCTTGATATCTCTGGGGTTCTGGGGTCTTCATGGTGGTTTATTTGGATGACATATTAATTTTCTCTCCTGATTGGGAATCTCATGTGAGTCATTTACATGTTGTGCTTTCGTGCCTACGAGACAATAAATTGTTTGCCAAATTGGAGAAATGTCACTTGAGGGTGCAGAAGATGTTGTTTTTGGGCTATGTGATAACTCCTTCCACCATACAGATGGATTCTTATAAGTTTCATGCCATAACCGAATGGTGTCAACCAACCAGTCTTAAGGCACTTCATCGCTTTCTTGGTTTCACAAATTTTTATCGTAAGTTTATCAGGAACTTTTCTGTAGTCCCCAAACCGTTGACTGACCTAACCAAGAAGGGCGCTGATTTGGTTAACTGGTCACCTGAGGTGATAGACGCTTTTGTAAGTTTGAAGAAGGCATTCTTGTCAGCTCCTGTACTGGTACAACCCAATCTTAACTTGCTCTTTGTGGTGGATGTAAAAGTTCGGTCCTGCAGAGAGAAACTATGATATTGTCAATAGAGAATTATTGGCTATCAGATGGGTGTTTGAGGAGTGGAGACATTTTCTGGAGGGGCCTAAGCATCAAGTTACAGTATTTACTGATCATAAAAATTTGATATATTTAGAGTCTGCCAAACGTCTAAACGTGCGACAGGCCCAGTGGGATTTGTTTTTTGCACGCTTTAATTTTGTAGTTACATACATTCCAGGCTCTAAGAATGTTAGAGCTGATGCCTTATCCTGTAGTTTTGGAGCCCCTGAGCTGGAAGATTCCCAATCTGAGGGGATCCTGTCACCTAGGATAGTGATGGCGGCCTTGACGTCAGACGTATCCAATCAGATTTTGGCAGCCCAGGCTGAGGCCCCAGTTTCTCTTCCCGAAGGGAAGCTTTTTTTTACTGGCGGTTGCAGGTACTGGAGGAGGTCCATACATCGGTCTTAGCAGGGCACCCGGGAATCTGTAGTACGTTACAATTATGCAAATGTTTGTACTGGTGGCCGCGAATGGCCCAGAATGTCAGGAGTTTTGTGGAAGCCTGTACCACCTGCGCTCATGGGAAAAGTGTCAGCAGATGTCCCGAGGGGCCCATTATGCCACTGCCTGTTCCATCTAGACCAAGGTCGCACTTATCCATGGATTTTATTACCAATTTGACCGTCTCTCAAGGGTATTTGGTAATATGGGTAGTAGTTGACCGTTTTTCTAAGATGACTCATTTTGTGCCATTGAAGAAGTTACCATCAGCTCCCAAATTGGCATCCATTTTTATTAAGGAAGTTGTACGGTTGCATGGCATCCCTGATGATGTTGTGTCAGATCGGGGGGTACAATTTGTGGCCCGCTTTTGGCGTGCGTTCTGTAACAACTTGGCAGTGGGGTTGTCATTCTCCACGGCCTTTCACCCAGAATCTAATGGGCAGACGGAACGCATGAACCAAGAACTTATCCAGTATCTCTGGCTCTACGTGAGCGATCGGCAACAGCAGTGGGCAGAATTTTTGGCGTTGGCAGAATTTGCCATTAATAATCATTGTAATTCCGCGTCCGGTACCTTGCCGTTTTTCTGTAATGTGGGTTATCACCGAAGATGTTCTTTTGGGGTTTTTTTGGTTTCCGAGAATCCCGCAGCTGATGCTAAAATTGCCAAGCTGGAGGAGGTTTGGGGTGAGGTCTGACGGAATTTAGAACAGGCCAGGAGAGGCATGTTAAGGGGTGGTGCCAACAGACACACCATCTCGGATTCCTTCTCAGTTGGTCAGTTGGTGTATCTTTCCTCCTAGAATTTGAGATTAAAGGTCAACGTAATGAAATTAGCCCCACGTTTTGTGGGACCTTTCCCTGTTACCAAAGTCGTAAATCCGGTGGCTTTTGAGTTGGCGTTACCAGAGTCATGGAGCATTCATAATGTTTCTCATAAATCTTTGTTGAAGAAATACGTCCCTCCAGCTTTCCATCAATTCTGATCAGTCTCCCTGTCACAGCTGCTGAAAAACACACTAACAGCATGATGCTGCCACCACCAGGCTTCGGTGTAAGCTATAAGACCTTATATAGACATTGGGGTATCCTTTAAAATTATGTCCAATCAACAGAATTCACTGCAAGTGGACTACAATCAATGTGCAGAAACATCTAAAAAATGATCAAGAGAAATGGGAAGCCTTCAGAGCTAAATTTCACATGAAATATTAAAGGGTCTGAATACTTATGACAATGCAAAATGTTAGCTTTTCATTTAAAGAAAAATAATTAATTAATTACAAATTAATAATTTTCTGCTTGAAACAGAGCTGATTTTTGTTGTTTATAGTTCATAAGAAAATAGTGACATAGGAAAATGGTGACACCACAGAAGAAATCATTTTGCATGATTGTTCAAGTGCAATGCAAATTCCAGCGGTAATTCAAAAAAATAGGCACCACCACAAGCAAATTTACGAACGGTACAGAAAATTTATTGCACGTTGTTGCATATTTATACACAACTGAGGGACCATAAAACTGTAAACAAGACACCCAGCATTGTGTCAAAAAATGGAACATACTAGTATGTTATAAAAAACATTGACCCTTCTTCTTTTCAGTGATGTGCAGATTGTGTACCAGCCTTTTGTATTTTGTATGTAATTAAATCCCCAAATATCAGCTTCTTTGCTCATTCTCTTTGAATAACTCTCTCATATATATGCATTTGTGTATGATTATATATTTATGCATGTGTTTGCTCTTTTAATGCATTTCTTATGTATCCTGTTCCACTAAAATAACTATTATTTGTTGCCCCTTGAAATTAGTCTGGCTCCAGGGGTTTAAACTCCTGCTTATAGGAATAAGGATGACAGCAGTATGGAGCCCATTTTATATCTTCCTATCAGTTCCTAATGCTAGAAAATCCTTAGGGAGTATTGCAATCTTGAATTAAGATAAGCTTATATTATTACTGACAGAAAAAGCAGCTGTTATTGTAACCTTATTCTAAACTTTAAAATCTTGAAGTTAAAAGTTAAAATGTTACTACTTAAAATCTAGTAATTAAATAGCATAAACTGAAAAAAAGTTACATAGATTATATGTGTGTCTGTGTGTATTTTATATTTCTTTTAATAGTCTAATGTAGATTCTTAAAATATCTGGTTATTAGCAGAAAAACAAAAAGTCCACACAAGTCAAAATCTCACTTTTTTTGTTTGGATGCAGGAGCAGCGAAGTTCAACTACAAGCATGAAAGCAATTACACAACACAAAATAATGAATAACTAATCATATACATTAACATAACAAAGAAATTCTTGTAGCCTAAATGTAAGAGGGAGAGTTCAGCGTTTGGTGTCTGACCCATGCCACAAGACCCAACTCAAGGATGGTGCAGTAAAGAGGCAGACGTGAAGCAGTAAACTTAAATTACTATAACCTCCACAGGGTGGGCATAGCTTTCATACAGGAGTAAGTATAGGTCTTGGCAGTTACAAAGTCTTTTAAAGATACACAGCTTGGTGGTTACTATGGGCAATAGAGCAGTCTCTAACTGACACAGTATATTGGTTACAGTCTTTATTATTTTTACAAGGCAATTCACTTGAATAGAACTTGGCAGAATACCTTTAGTTGGCAACCTAATAGTCCCTGGTCTTGACAGCAGTAATTACAGTAATTCTGTCATTGCAGAAATGCATGACAGACCTGGGGCCTTCAGAAGGCCCTTAGCTGCCATGACAACTGAACTTCAATTGGTGTATTTTAAATGTTGCTGGCAGGATTGATGCTCCATACAAACGCAGACGCGGGAGGGCATACATGTATGCCCTAAAGTGCCAGGAGGTTAAAGGGGTTGTCCCGCGCCGAAACGGGTTTTTTTTTTTTTTCAACCCCCCCCCCGGTCGGCGCGAGACAACCCCGATGCAGGGAGGTAAAGAAAGCTTACCGGAGCGCTTACCTTAATCCCCGCGCTCCGGTGACTTCAATACTTACCGCTGAAGATGGCCGCCGGGATCCTCTGTCTCCGTGGACCGCAGCTCTTCTGTGCGGTCCATTGCCGATTCCAGCCTCCTGATTGGCTGGAATCGGCACGTGACGGGGCGGAGCTACACGGAGCCTGCATTCTGCACGAGCGGCTCCATAGAAGAATGCAGAAGACCCGGACTGCGCAAGCGCGGCTAATTTGGCCATTAGACGGCGAAAATTAGTCGGCTCCATGGGAACGAGGACGCTTATAAAAACTTTTTATAACTTCTGTATGGCTCATAATTAATGCACAATGTACATTACAAAGTGCATTAATATGGCCATACAGAAGTGTATAGACCCACTTGCTGCCGCGGGACAACCCCTTTAACAGACCAGACCAACTGATGCTTGCAAATTCTGCTGCTGTCACAGCCTTAACTAACTCCTGCTGTACACATTCCACTAAAATATATGTCTCAACTAACCACAAAGTCCACTAAGCAGCCCTATAGTTAACATCAGCTCTGCTTACAGTCTGAGGACCTGTCAACTCAAACATGTAACCCTAATGAGCTAAACAGTAAAATGAGCAGTTTAGGAATATATAGCATTATCCTTAAAGGCGCAGTGGGAAAATAAAGAAACATGTCAACACTATAGTAAATATAAAGGTGCCCAGTTTACTTCACATGTACAACAATGCAGTCCAGATCCAATGTGTACAGCATTAAAGAGTACACTACAGATTTACAGGCAGTTTAGTTCTACCAGACCCTAACATGACACTCCATAATGCAATATATGTATGCTTGGCTAAATCAGTATTCTGAAACAAAGACATGTACTGTACAGACATATAGAGCAAATTTTGTAGTTGTGAAAGTTTGTCAGATTTTTTTTTTTATTTTTCTACAGGTTTTACAATTAATCTGAAATTGCTGAAAAGAACACAGAAAAGGCTAAGCAGAGAAAACTAATATTGAGACTAAAAAACAAAACAATAACAGTACTATATTTCATATTAAATTTTAATGTAAGTGAATGTGGTCATGTTGCGATTCGCAAGTTGCCGCTACCATAACCCAATAATCACAAGAAATACAGAAGGTTTAGATTTTTTTGTAAGCGTCTTACCAGTGCTGGATAGGAGCCTCAGGTGTAGCAGCCTCAGGTCTGGAGAGTAGTCAGATGGAAAGCTAGGAGTCAGCAACAGGCACTCTCAGTAGGCAGTACAATGGATGAGTCGGGTAATGTAGTCAGGAGGGAAGCCAGTAGTCAGTAACGGGTAATCACAAAATGCAGTAAAGGAGCAGGTAGAAGGGAAGCTATAGAGCAGAATAATCACGTGAGGAAGGAGGGATCAAGACCAGATTTATATAGTAAGCCTAATCAGAGGCAGAGCAGAGTCAGAACAGAGACTGGGTATTAGAATCTGGAAATAAGGTCAAGGTATGCTGGTGGAACTGTCCAAGGCTAGATGGCTCAATAGGGAGAGTTAACAACCAGAGCACAAGAGGTTGTGGGTTTGAGGCCTGACAATTTTTATGATTGTTAATTTGCCATTGTTGCAAGCAGCAACATAGACATATTCACTTACTGTATATTAGGTTGCAATGTAGTGTGGCAATACTGTGTTTATTGGCCATGTGACATGCATGACAGCCGAAGTCACCATGTTGCCATAGCGAGCATTATGTGAGAAAATCACAAGGAAAATATATCACATTAGAACAAAATATATAAATACACAAAAAAAAAAGACACATACATCAGTGCAACATCATCATAGTAGACTGCAGCTAATTAAGAAACGATACATCTTACTGTGATGTCAGAAAAATAAGAAAAACCTGGTAATTAAACACTTCACTCCCAACAGTCCCACCAAGCATAGAACACTTTATATCTAATCTGAGCCTTGACTCTTGCTGGCAATCTCTCTCCCTCTGAATGATGCTGAAAGGAATGTTCAGGAACTGCAAAAATCTAAGAAAGCATTCAAACAAGAACTATAGGAGAAATGAAGACTAGGAGGAATTTGAAGATGATTTACAAGCCACAAAATGTGCTAAGTTGTGCTTACATAGTAACCAACAAGCTATGCGGGAATAGTTTGAGATGAATCAAAAAGCCTTAAAGGGAGAAGTTGTCTCTGCCAACAAGGACAGAGAAGAAACCAACAACTGCAAATTGCAGATGCATATGAAGGATTGCCAAACATAGTTGGAAAACACAAGAGCATCCAGGGATAATTTTTTAAGTCAAAGCTGAAAAGTCTGGAAACCAAAATGATCCATATGCAGGAGGAGAATAAGCTTTTTTGTGGAGATGAAGGCAGACAAAGGGCATGAACCTGAAAAGCCACTAGCCCATGTTCCTAAGAAATCCAGTGGTAAGCTGACAAGAAAAGCTGATCAGCCAAAAACAGACTTGCTATTTTTCTAGTGAAGGATAAAAGTACAGTAGTACTGTAATTGAAAACACCATGATGCAAAAGGTAAAGGAAAAGAAGACAGAGATGAACATCTATACCATCTTAAAAGGACATTTTTTAATCAGGGCTACCATCCCACCTCAGTTGATGACCAAATCACCAAATCCACCAGGATACCCAGAAATCAACTACTCCAATACATAAAGAAGAAAGAAAATGATTGTGTACCTATAGTAGTGACCTACAATTCATAGCTAGACGTACTAAGGAAAACCGCCAAAAAACTCCATAATACCCTACACAAGGATGACCGTCTGAAGACCATATTCCCGGACCCCCCACTTATATGTTACAGGCAACCTTCAAATTTGAAGAACTTTATAGTCAACAGTGCATTGCCCTCTGACACACAAAAAGGAACTTATCCCTGTAATGTAAGGAGCTGCAAGGTACTGACAATGGACAGGATACAAATCCCCAACACACAGCAGGACTATAAGATCCCTTGGACATTCACATGTGCAAAGTCCAATGTTGTGTACCTGGTCCTGTGCAGTAAATGTCCTGTTGGGGGTATTTATGTTGGAGAACCTAGACAAAAACTGAAAGCGAGGATGAGGTCTCATCGCCACACAATTAAAGAAAGAACGACAGAATTCCCTGTGGCAAAGCACTTTTCTAGTCATGGGCACAACATAGAACACATGATAGTTATTATAATATTAATTGCCTTCAACAAACATCCTATGTTTGTGGTTCAGTTCTGATGCTTATGTGCCCATTATAGGTGCTTTTGGCAGTGGACAGGGTCAGTATGTGCTTTCTGATGTGTGGCTGTTTATTCCCATATACAGCAAGCTGCAATGCGCTGTGTATTCTGTCAACCTACTGTCATAGCAGAGCAGTAATGACTTCAACAGTTTGTGCTACTGTAACTTCTATGGGATTTGATCAGAAGGGCCAACTTTTGCTTCCCAAGCACATTAGTGAGTCTTAGACACCCATGGCCCTGTTGCCAGTTGTCTGTCCTTCCTTGGACTGCTTTTAGTAGGTACAAACCCCTGGATGATAGCACCCCTCTAGACCACCTGTTTTGCAGGTGCATTGACATAGCCATTTAGACATCACAACGTAGCTTTTGCCCCCTTGAATTTTGCCAATATTGCTCAGATTCTTACACATGTCCATTTTTCTTGCTTTCAGCACATAAATTTCAAGAACTGACTGTCCACTTTCTCCATAATACATTCCATCAACTGGCATTGTCACAATATAACCAATATTACACATTTTACCTATCAGTCATTTTAAATTTTATGGCTAAGACAGACAGACAGATGCACAACATGTATCAATAGAAAGATAGATAGATAATTTAGTCAGAAATAGTGAAAATGATAAGTTACAACACTCCCTAATGTTGTTTATGGAGACTACCAGGCTTCACCTTTACTGCAATGTGTGCGGTAAATACTTAGACAGGACCCCCACATTTAGTAGGGATGGTCACATGACTCTGCAGTGGCAACCCTGCTAACTCTATCCCCACTTTTTTTCCATACTCAACTCCGCATGGACTTGCTCTGCTTAGATCTGGCTCCCGGCACTTTCAATGTTTCAACTGAGTGATTCCCACTGTTCATTGTCAATGAGTGATGTCAAACTATGAATCAAGTCCAATGTCATACATTAAATGATGGGGACCACCCACTTTACACATTGAGAGCTCTGAAGCCAGACCTAAGAAGAATGCTTGTGGGCAAAAACAGCTGAATATGAAAAAAAAAAGAAAGAGGATAGAGGATAGAATCTATTGGGCTGCAGTTACAGAACTATACAGCCAGCCCAGCTGACTTAATTCAGAGATATGTTCTATTAAAGTGTTTCTGTCCTGTCAGTTTTCCTTGGACTACATTGCTTAGCTGGTGCTTATACACAACGGCCAATCTTAAAAGGTAGAGCTGCAACCTGAGCCTCTGAGGACTTAGAGAGACTTGTTAGCTAAGCCTTTAAATATAAAATTTGAAGTCCACAACTTAACATAAAAATCAAACAATATAGCTCATAACACCTCATAGTGTTGCAATGACAAGAGAGGTACAATAAAACTTTAAAGGGTGTTCTTATCTGTAAAGTCAATGCAGAAAATGTGGTAAAATAACAAAAATAAACTACAGCATATTCACCAGTTTGATCTCCTGCCACTGGTCATTGCTGCAAACACATAAACAAAGCCTGTTAGGAGAGCCAGTGTGCTGGCACTGGAGTAGACGGGAGTTGAACTGATAAACTTCTGTTATTTTACTACATTTTCTATGTTTACTCAAATTTTGTAGTATCTTGAGCAACCCTTTTAACCGTTTATGGAATATCCAAGCAGTGTTTGTCTAGCTTTTTCCATAACTCTCATACACTTCAGTGGAGAGGGCCACTTCACCACCTCACAATTCATCTGTATCAAAAAGTGAGGGTCCCAAAAGCTATCTCCAGCAATCCCATTGAAACAAATGGAGCAGCAATGCACATGTACAACCTCCACTCCATTAATTCCTAGACACATTGAAACCCTGTTCTTAGGATTGGTGGGGCCTCAGTGTTAAGAATCCCACCCATCGGCAAGTTACCTCCTATTCTGTGGATAGAGGGGTTGGTTTGCTTTCATGGAACAACCCTCTTTAAGCTAGTAAACCGCTACCCATTCTTTTCCAATTAATGTTGCTTTCCGACTTATGCATACTAAATCAGTCTCCAGTGATTGTTGTGTAACTTTGTTAACATGTCTGATACAGTGGCATTGCTACTTTTAATTGAGAGCATCAGCAAATAAGGTTGAACCAAATATACTATTCTCTTGTCTCATCCCTACCCAATTGACTCTACAGCAGAAATCTTCACTTCAACTACCTTGATTGCTTACAGTCGAAATAGAAATGTTAAAAATGGGATATCCCATTCACATTGACCATGGGCCTAGAAGAGGCACCTTTCTTTTTTGCACTGCTTGAAATAGCCCTAGTCTACTGCAAAAATTGGAGATTAGAGTTGAGTGAACATACTCTGCTAAGCTTAATGCTCGTTTGAGTATTAGCGTCATTGGCAAATTTTTTGTCTTGGGGAGAGAGAGAGAGAGAGAGAGAGACGAACCTAGAAAAAAAAAAAAGCTCGGCACCTGGCGTCCCACATGCAAAAATGCTCGAGTCTCCCATTGTAGTCAATGGGGTTCGTTACTCGAGTAGAGCTCTCGAATTTTACGAAAAGCTTGACTCGAATAACGCGGACCCGAGCATTTGAGTGCCCGCTCATCTCTATTGGAGATACATCACTTGCCACACTATATTTGAAAGTTACAAAATGCATTGTACTATTATCAACCTAGAAAACTCATCAATAAACCACTGAGGAAATAATAATTATATAGATTATTATATAGATTATATATTATTATATAGACATGACCTTACTGAATCTAAAACTTCAGCTTGTATAACATTCCGAACATGTCCCAGGGACTACTTTACAAAAGACTTCAAGGTCTGGAACAACATTATAGTGGCCTGCGATTGAATGTGGTGGTCATGTGTCATGTGTCCATAGATGAAACGCCATAGTACTATGGAGCATGTCCCCCCATTTAAAGGGACAGAAACTCCAATTAAATAATAATATATGGTTTTAAGAAAACAAATGAAAAATAATGTCAAATACTTGCACACACAATTAGAAAGCTAATCCTGTAATAGCTGAGGTAAAAACAAATTTGGGAGTCTGGTACTTTTTATCTGACTGTTTCAGTTGAAAGAATCATTTCAGAAGCTAGATATTTTAGTTATATTGCATGCACCGTAGGTTTCATGAAATAAAATAAATCTATGCATTAGCGATTTAGAAATTAAATGCTATTTAAAGTGTTATTCACATGACTGAGCTGCCATCTTACAGAGTTTTAGTCAGTAAATGATATTCTTGTTAATATTTGATGGGGAATTTAAATCAGCAATGCTTTTTAACCCATAAGTGGATGTAAAAGAAAGGTTAATCTAAAGAAGACATCCCTTTCAATTAAATCTTACTGAAAAAATGTGAATACAATCATTAGCAAAATGCAGTATATTAGTATTTCTGTAAGTATGCAGTAGCTGTAGATATGTGAGATAAATCAGTGCTTTGCGGGTAAAATATTGAGGAAGTTATCCCACAAAAACAAGTTGTCTTCTATCCACAGGATAGAGGATAGGTTGCTGATTGGTGAGAGTCTGACTGGTCTGACTCCCACTGATACTAAGAACTGAGGTTTTGAGTGCCATCGAATGAATGGAGCTGCAATCACACGTGCAATCAGATATTGATAACGTATCCTGAGGTTTGGTTATCAAAACCCTTCAAACTCAACTATCTCCAGCAGTCCCAGTGAAATGTTTTTTCTTTCTTATTTTATGGTTACAACAAACAGAGATTTTTTAGATTTTAAGTTTAGCGTCCCTTAAAGGAAAAATATAGAGTTATGTGTTTAAGATATATTCCCATTCTATAATGTTAAAACATATTTCCAAGTTATGCCTAGCATTATAATGGGTGTATATACAAATGTAGCAAAAGTTTAAATGGTGTATGATAACTTTCAGCGACAATTGATATTATAATAGGCCACTAAAAAGCTATTGTACCCATATCTTAAAGGGGGATTGCAGAAACTGGTCAAGGTTTTCAAAATTTCCTGAACAATTACACTTATGGCCATAAGGAATGTTAAGAAGAACTGTAGAGTGTTTTATGCTGGCCTCCTCCACAGCAGTGTTGCAGGCAATTTCAGATTTCTCCATCTTCAGTTAAAATGGTGACCAGAAGTGCTAAAACTTCATTCTCCATTATGCTCTATTGCTATTTCCTGGCTAGTGTTCGTTCATGCAAAACGAAGATCTGTCATTGCTACTTGCTTTTCTAATAAGCGTGAGAGCACACCAGCAAAGAGTACCAGACTAGTTGTTATACTGAGCTAATGATAAGCCTAGAAATTGCATGCACTAGAAGAAAATATTGCACATGAGCTGTGGTTGGAATAATGGTACTTTATTTATTGCAGCTGCCAAACAGTGTTGCTCAGCCTCTGCTGTATGATTTAGACACTACGCTCATCAAACACATATAGCCCGAACCCTCCTCTTGGTGTATATCATGAGCTGACCTGTACAGTGATAGATAATAGTCATACATTCTTTTCATAGAAAAAGTTTTGGGGCATATTTTTATGAGTATTATAACTTTATGTGAAGACTTTTCACCTGTAAGGATGCAGATTTCTGTTCCTGTGTGGGGCCAGAATGAAGAAGGCATATGTAAACTGTTGGCATCCAATGTGCAAACACCAAACACTGGTGTGACGTAGCGACATTCTCTTAGCTCATGGTCAGGTCTACTATTTCTGCTTTCAGGATCACAGCAGGATAATGTGCAGGTATACAAGAAGCAAAGATGGTGGCAAGACTTGTACAGTTGAACACACATGTGCGACTAGATGTGCGTTCATGAATGTACTTAATCTGATGTCACTACAGCATTGGAAGGTATTGCGCATACTCGTTCAGAGAAGTGGAGAAGCCTACAGGTCTCTAATCAGTGGCTACTAATGAAGATCACCACTGTCTCAAACTTCCCTATGCGGAGTGCTTAAAAAAGTCTAAGACCCCTCCATTGCCCTCAGATCCTCCATTGCCAACCATCCTCATCTGTATCATGTTCCTTTCCAAGACTTTCCTCAAGTGCTTTGCATAGGTAAGTCTGTGGCCATCTTATGAACAGCGGAATAAGGGACCAGAGCGGAGGAACAGAGTCAGTATCAACAGCGTTAATAGCTCAGGTATGTTGGCTATATATTTGCAATTCATAGGCAAATTTTAGGATTGGTCCGTAGAGTTGCTTTGATACAATTTTGCAGTTGTTTTTTTTTATCTTGGTAATATTTTGCTTGTCAGAACATACAATCATTTCATCACTTGTTATTATGATGATACTGATACAACTGTAAGTCATGGTATTATATAACATGTTACATAGGCTGACAATTGTACATAGAGCGTGGTCCTTAATAGTTGTAGATTAGTGTGGTGAACCGCCTGTCATTCTAAATCATGCTTGTTCTTTTAGGAGAATGTATTAAACATAACAGTTCCTAGAAACACTGGTATGTTTTATAAATTCCCTGTGGAATACATTATAGGTTTAACTCTCAGTCTAATTTTTCATTCAAACTTCAGTATGTTCTAACATATTCCCCAATAAAGATTTTTATATGATATAGATATGACAAATGAATGAGCTTTAAAAAAGAATGGTTCATTACAGTCAAAGGGAAGGAGTAACTCAAAAGTAAATATTGGACTTTTTGAAGTTTATTTACAGCACCTTTTCCTAAATGACTTTACTTAACAAATCTGCTTGATTACATATGAAAAGAAATAATGAACAAAAACAGTTAAAAGTATATTCAAATATGTTCCTAAAAGCTTTGGTAAATGAATAGTGTTTAGTTTGCTGACATAATTACTTCAATGTAATTTTTAGGAGTTGTAGAAATCTTGGCATTTCCACTGAACCAGATAATTAGACTCCGAATAGAACAGGGTTAGAATAATTAATACATCAAAACTAGATGAACATTTTCTAATTATTTTTATTTAATCTCTATTATAATTATTGTTATACTCTGCTGAGCATGATTGCCTCATGTTCATAGATTTAAATTCTGTCTTATAGTTGTATCCTGGGATTTTGTAGAATATTAACAAACCATGGCCTTAAGAAAGTGAAGCAATGTACTGTACATTGATTGTTGACTTTTAAACATTAGTGCTAAAAATGCAAATGGTAAGAAAAAAATTAAAGGAGATGTCCATTTGTGGTCTTTAAGCTATGTGTAAATTACTAACTTTAGGTTGCTTTTTTTCAGCATGGCCTGTTTGGCTGCTTTCAACATTTGTTCTATCTGTGACATGTGTCATAAGGAACAGCACATTATCTAAATTTTCTACTGATAGTCTGAAGTAATCTGAAATCCACCTTCTATCATAAACTCAGAGCAATTTCTGTACCTCCATACCTTACGCTGCAGCTCTGTTTCTTGAGATTACCTGCTATATCAAAGTGCTATGGTCCACTTGTCCGTGAGTCCGTGTGTGCTGTGTGAGTTATATGCTCCGCCCGTGACCACATGACTGTGAGGTCATTGCAGCTCCTAATGCATAAAACATGCAGAGCTTGACAGCAGCTGTGTGCTGACAGCACCTGTAATGACGTCACCATCATGTAATCAGTTATCGGCTCTTAGCTCCACTCCTGATCACATTACAATGACATTATCACAGGTGTTGCTTCACTTTATTAAAAAACTTGCACAGATGGACAGTGGCCATGTGCTGACAGGACCTGTGATGATGTCATCGTTATGTGAACCTTCACCTGCTCTTAGCTCTGCCCCTTTGATGATGTTACCATCACGTGATCACTCACCAGTTCTTCGCTCCGCCCCTTTTTATGGAGACCTCATCACAGATCCTGCAAGATGCACTGAATGCATGACGATTATCCCAAATGTATAGCCATTTCTAATTATTTGGCCATTTTTCTACCTTTTTTTTTACAACAGCCTTCTCATCTTTCCTGCTATCAATATATCAATGTCATCATGCCACTTTTCTCCACCTTCCCCTCACTTACATTTTCATCTATTTATTTTGTTTGTTCACCTTCCCCTATGGCTGCATTCACATAAGACACTTTTTGCTACAGTTTTCAACCACAATTTAAAAAACCACATCCAATTACGCATGCATTTTTACAAAGAATGCATGCTTTAAAAAATAAAAAAATCATGGTTTTTAATAAATGCATTTTTTAAATGCGGTTTTTAATTGCAGTTGAGAACAAAAAAAATGTCACATGTGAATGCAGCCTATACCATCTCTTTTTTGTTCTCATCCATCATGCCAATATGCATTGGTAGTCTACAATGGATATAAAAAGTCTACACGCCCCTGTTAAAATGTCATGTTTTAGTTATGTTAAAACATCTGAGAAAGATGAATCATTTTAGATTTACTTCCACCTTCAATGTGACCCGCTATCTGTATAATTCAAATGAAAAACACTCAGAAATTTCTTAGGGTGGAAAAAAAAAGCTAAAATAATGTTGTTGCATAAGGAGGCAGAATAGGGGTGAGAATAGAGCCACTATAAAAAGCCGCAGCAGCCTTTTTAGCCAGGGAAAGGACTGTTAGGGACGCTGTGACAGAACCGTGTACAGTACTTGGGTAGATCAAAGCTTTGTGCGTCTTCTTTTAATCTGCACACAATATATTCCAGCACAATTCATAGTTGAAAGTGTGTATTTCACAAACAAAATTTTCATCTGCAAAGCAGTGTATGGTACTTTGGCAGTTAAAAGCAGTGCTGTGTGTGCCTTGTGATGCACTTAATCTATTCTATCACAATTTACACTGGACTGGCATGTGACATTTTTTTCATAATTTTTTCTCCAAATCAATCTGCAGTATTTGGCCAGTTAAAAGCAATACACATAATATTGGTCATAAGGGCTCGAGGCTTATTAATGCATATGGTGAGTGAAAGCTAGCATGTTTGAACCCATCCCACAAAAGGTACTGTAGTAGAAATTGCTTAAAAGGTAATCCTTATTATGATAAAAGGTGTCAGAACACATAGTGTATCACAGGTTTCTGTTTGTAGAGTCACATAGCTAAAGACTGGTCATACTGCCCATACTGATCCCCCCTTACACAATACATCGGTTCAGCTACTGCTCAAAATAGGAGGCCCTTTGACCTCGGAAATACATTGCAGTATACTTTAACTTTTACTTTTTATATATGTTACATTTTATTTTCATGTTTGTGAAATAAGAACTGGAAAAGCCATTTCTGGACCCTGCTGTTAACCATTTGAGAACATTCAGCACTGACTTGGATTATAGAGGAGTCCTTCTAGTTGAATGGAATCCTCTATGAAGTAAATGATATTGCGTTCTCTAATTAATATTATTCTGTCATTTCGCATACAATACACCCACCTGTAGCACAGTAATTTTTTCCTTTTCTTTGTTCAACTTACTCATATGACCAAGGTATTTACACTACCTGGGGATTTCCTGTGATGCTCTCCCTGTTGATCCGGACACCCATCGGGGATGTATTGGTAAATTGGACCTTGGATTATATTGAAGGCAACCTGTAGTGTTGGCACTTGTCAATTAACAGGTGTTTACACCAACAGAGTCCATATATATATATATATATATATATATATATATATATATATACTAGCTTACCCGTCGCGTGTTGCTGCGAAGACAGACATACATACATACTTCGTTTTTATATATCTAGATGACGGCAGCAGCGACCACTGAGGTTTTGTAGGCCGCTGCTTCCCCCTTCCAGGCTGAATAAAATAGCCGTTGTGTGAGAATCGCTGGGGGGGGAGACATTCTTACTGCTGGGAGAATTGCTGGGGGGGGGGGGGAGACATTCTTACTGCTGGGAGAATTGCTGGGGGGGATGGGAGACATTCTGACTGCTGGGATAATCGCTGGGGGGGATGGGAGACATTCTGACTGCTGGGAGAATCGCTGGGGGGGGGATCGGAGACATTCTGACTGCTGGGAGAATCGCTGGGGGGGGATGGGAGACATTCTGACTTCTGGGAGAATCGCTGGCGGGGGAGCGGAGGCATGACTGCTGGGAGAATCGTTGGGGGGAGGGGGCATGGTGACTGCCAAGAAAATCTCTGTGGGGGAAGGGGGGCATGATGACTGCCAGGAGAACCGCTGGGGGGGAGCCATTATGACTGCTGGGGGAACCACTTGGGGGGAGGGGGGCATTATTATTGCGGGCGGACAGCTGGGGGTGGCATTGTGACTGCTGGTGGACCACTGGGGGGGGGGGTATTATGACTGCTGGGGGAACCGCTGGGGGGGGGAGCGGGCATTATTACTGCTGGGGGACCGCTGGGGTATGTCACTCTTATTACTAATGGGGGGAGTGTCACTATTATTACTGCTGTGGGATGTCACTATTATCGCTGGGGTGAAGGTGTCACTATTACCGCTGGGGTATGTGTACATGTGGCAGAAATGGGCAGGGCTCTTTCAGAATAGACCGGGTGCAGATTTTGACTGCTTTTTAGATGCGGAAATGCTGCAGAATTTTCCACAGAAATCTCCGCTGAGGACATTCTGCAGTATTTCCGCGTCCAAAAAGCAGTCAGAATCTGCACCTGGTCTATTCTGAAACAGCCTTGTCCTTTTTAGAACGACGGGGGTAAAATCATACGTTGTGATAAGCCCCGCCCCCTGACGTGTTGGCACTTTGCGATACATAAGTGGGTTTTGGGTTGTAGTTTGGGCACTCGGTCCCTAAAAGGTTCGCCATCACTGGCCTAGTACATGTTTGCCCACTTCCAACTCCAATGGAGACTGACTGTAAATGGCTGGCATGCTCTAGTATTTATGGTTTCAAGCTGTACGTGTCATTGCATACAGTCTATCTATCTATCTATCTATCTATCTATCTATCTGGGTTATTGCATACAGTCTATCTATCTATCTATCTATCTATCTATCTATCTATCTATGACATCAGGAAATGAGAGAATTAGATTTTGTAGGCCGCTGCTTCCCCCTTGCGGGCTGAATAAAATAGCCGTTGGGTGGAACATACAATTTATCCGGCTGCTGTGGCTTCTTAGGAAGATATCCTAGTACTTGTTTACCCACTTCCAACTCCAATGGTAATTGGCTGGCGTGCTCTAGTGGTTCCAAGCTGTACGTGTCATAATAGAGCCTTAATGACATCACAATGCAGCTTTATAGAACATGTTGGGGCATGTTCAAGGGCGTCCGATGTTGATGACATCAGTGATGACATCACAATAGCAGGTGGCTTACTTATTCGATCTACGTGGGGGGGGGGGCGTAACTTTCGACGACGCTCGCGCGCCATTTATCGTAGGATATTTGTACTATGCCTATAATCTTCCCAGGAGTGTACTTAACAACTTCCCAAAGTTTCATGGCGATCGGATGAATGGTGTAGTAGCGCATAAAGGACAAACAGACACGCAGACACGCACGCACGCAGACAGACATACATTCAATTTTATATATATAGATATATAAAAATGAATTCAATATATTTTTTCCATTGCATATCTATACCTGTGCATGAAGTAAACACAATTTATGGTACGCTCTTAAAGCAGGTATAAGGGGCTCGTTCATATGGCTATAGCACTATGTGAAAAAAGAAAGAGCTAGACTTTTACAAGAGCAAATCAATAAAACTAAAACCCTAGAAACGCAAAATAAAAATGACAAATGACTCAACAGGCAGAGGAGCTTTTCCATTGCAGACAGAAATAGATCGGGGAAATTGTTGGCCTCCCCCTTTTAATTTTAGCACTTTAAACTATATTAAGAGGCTGTGTGACAGGCTGTTTCATCGGTGTCCCTCACAGGTGTAATTAGCTCCCTCATTTGGTAGTCTGCTACCTGCATGGTGAGAGGATGCAGCTATCTGCCCTCCTTAGGGCTTAGTCACACAGGCGCATCTGAGCGCCGATGCGCCCGTCTTCCTGCTGGATAAGATAGCCGCACTGCAGGTACAGAGAAAGAACACATGACCGGCTCCAGTGCAGCCGTCTACTTCTTGCAGGACGTGAAGATCTTTTTGTGTTTCTAAGTGCAACACAGCAAGTCTAAATGTTTTTACAAAATATCAATCTACTCACCCACTCTAAGACCCAGAGATAAACTCTTGACTCCACAATTACAGTAGCAGAAGTCCTTAATCATATCAATTACTTACCAGCCAGTAAATCACAAGGCCCAGATAGACTTACAAATGCCTATTACAAAACCTTTTGGTAGATCTTATCCCCATACATGTGCGAAAGCTTCCACTTAGTGGCCACAAAATGTTTCTTTCCAAAAGAAAACCAGCAAGGTCTAATATTTATCCTCCCCAAACTGGGTTAAATTCAGATGTTCCCCAAAATATTCAACCTATCTCATTATTTATGAAAGGCCATCAAGCACCAGATAATACTAGAAGGGTTTCAAATATCACACATTTTACTGAATCTAGGAAAATACCTGCAGTTCTGCTATATTTCGACTACAAAAAGTCATTTAACTGCATAAACTGATTGCATGTACTTGCAGTCTTGGAGAAAACAGACTTTGGAGGGCTCTTCTTTCAAGCTATACCTGTGTTATACTCAGTCCGAGTTTTTATAAATGGGGCAATGTCAGGAGAATTGAACATTATGAATGGCACCAGACAGGGATGCTGTTGTGGCAGTTCTGGGATCTGTTCCTTTCTAGTGATCTGGTTCAGGTTTTGTATTTGCTTCTCTTCATCTAACGGATCTGGTGGGAGTAGTATTAGGTGAAACTTGCTTGGTTTCACCTGTGGGTAATTTGGGAGGACTATTTACCTGGCCTTGCGCTTAGCTCATCGCTGTTTATTTAGTCTCCCTCTGACTGTGGTAGAAGTTAGAGGTTGTTGCTAGATGTCCTGTTTTTCTGATTCTTCACAAAGTTAAGTAATGCTTACTAATGTTGAGATCTTGTTGTCTGTAGTTTTCTTCTCTCGCACGTAGGGTCTGCTAGAGGTCTAGGTACGGGGTCAGGTTTGCCCTTTTTAAGGCGGGTTATCTGCATATAGGCAGGTCCCTTTCCTTGGTAAAGAGTTGATAGGAATAGTGTTTCCCTGGTGTTTGTTGTCTTTATTGCTTACCATTGTTTTGGGTATACTTGCGGTCTGTTTGTTCACAGCCCGTGAGTCTTTCCGGTTTTTGGAACCAGCACATCCTGATTGGACGTAACAGATGCCCACTGTCTCCACTGATATTTATGTTATCACTAGATTCCCAGGTTCTTGAATTAAAGGAGTTCAGACTGGAGACTGCACATATTTAATATTGTTATACACGGACAATATCATCCTGACATTAACAGACCCCATAACCTCCCTAGATAATGCACTACAGGTCATTAAAGTTTGGTCAAATCTCATATTATGAAATAAATACATAAAAATCCTGGATTTTGCCTATAAATATTTCTAACAATCCACTACATTGTCTACAAAATAAATAAACACTCCTTTGACTGGCAACTTATCAGTACTAAATATCTGGGCACGACAATAAGTGCTTTGGAGAAAAACCTCTATCAATATAATTTTAAACCCTAATAAAAATATTACAGGGGGAGTCTTAGCGACCATCTAAAGTCAAAATATTGTGGTTGGAAAGAGTAGCTACTTTTAAAATGTTTTTTGTTGACAACATTCTTATATCTATTTTGTATAGTTCCCATTGAATTATCTAGGCATGTCTTTATAGACTTGAATCAAATGTTAATAGAGATGAGCGAACATACTCGTCCGAGCTTGATACTCGTTCGAGATGCTCGTTACTAGAGGCGAGCACCACGCGATGTTCGAGTTACTTTCACTTTCATCTCTGAGATGTTAGCGCACTTTTCTGGCCAATAGAAAGACAGGGAAGGCATTACAACTTCCCGCTGCGACGTTCAAGCCCTATACCACCCCCCTGCAGTGAGTGGCTGGCGAGATCAGGTGTCACCCGAGTATATAAATCGGCCCCTCCCGCGGCTCGCCACAGATGCATTCTGACAGAGATCAGGGAAAGTGTTGCTGATGCCGGAGCTGCTATAGGGAGAGTGTTAGGATTGATTTTAGGCTTCAAGAACCCCAACGGTCCTTCTTAGGGCCACATCTGACCGTTTGCAGTACTGTTGAGGCTGCTTTTTGCAGTGTTGCACACTTTTTTTTTTTTTGTATATCGGCGCATTGCGTCCTGCAGTAATTTTACATAGTCCAGGGCCAGTAGTGGTGAGGCAAGGACAGTGATAGACATATACAGTCTATATAGGCAGTGGGCATTCCCAAAAAAATTTGGGAAAAAAAATCTATTTGGGCTGCCTGTGACCGTCCTCAGTGTACTGCGTCTCTGCTGGGGGTAGTTGTCCTAATTCATACGCAGCCAGTTAAGTGTTACAGCAGGCTTGCGCAAAATTCTTTCCTGGCTCTGCGTTGCCTCTTACATCACCGCTGTCATCCTGTCCAGAGTGAAACAGTCTGCAGTAATTTTACATAGTCCAGGGCCAGTAGTGGTGAGGCAGGGACAGTGAAAGACATATACAGTCTATATAGGCAGTGGGCTTTTCCCAAAAAATTTGGGAAAAAAAATCTATTTGGGCTGCCTGTGACCGTCCTCAGTGTACTGCGTCTCTGCTGGGGGTAGTTGTCCTAATTCATACGCAGCCAGCTAAGTGTTACAGCAGGCTTGCGCAAAATTCTTTCCTGGCTCTGCGTTGCCTCTTACATCACCGCTGTCATCCTGTCCAGAGTGAAACAGTCTGCAGTAATTTTACATAGTCCAGGGCCAGTAGTGGTGAGGCAGGGACAGTGATAGACATATACAGTCTATATAGGCAGTGGGCTTTTCCCAAAAAATTTGGAAAAAAAAATCTATTTGGGCTGCCTGTGACCGTCCTCAGTGTACTGCGTCTCTGCTGGGGGTAGTTGTCCTAATTCATACGCAGCCAGCTAAGTGTTACAGCAGGCTTGCGCAAAATTCTTTCCTGGCTCTGCGTTGCCTCTTACATCACCGCTGTCATCCTGTCCAGAGTGAAACAGTCTGCAGTAATTTTACATAGTCCAGGGCCAGTAGTGGTGAGGCAGGGACAGTGAAATACATATACAGTCTATATAGGCAGTGGGCTTTTCCAAAAAAATTTGGGAAAAAAAATCTATTTGGGCTGCCTGTGACCGTCCTCAGTGTACTGCGTCTCTGCTGGGGGTAGTTGTCCTAATTCATACGCAGCCAGCTAAGTGTTACAGCAGGCTTGCGCAAAATTCTTTCCTGGCTCTGCGTTGCCTCTTACATCACCGCTGTCATCCTGTCCAGAGCGAAACAGTCTGCAGTAATTTTACATAGTCCAGGGCCAGTAGTGGTGAGGCAGGGACAGTGAAAGACATATACAGTCTATATAGGCAGTGGGCTTTTCCAAAATAATTTGGGGAAAAAAATCTATTTGGGCTGCCTGTGACCGTCCTCAGTGTACTGCGTCTCTGCTGGGGGTAGTTGTCCTAATTCATACGCAGCCAGCTAAGTGTTACAGCAGGCTAGCGCAAAAATCTTTCCTGGCTCTGCTGTGCGTTCCGTAAGCGGAGTCAGCCTCCAACCACAGGCCAATAAGCGGCACATTTAATTACAGCGTTCTGTTTCTGCACTACTGGTAATACAGCATGCTGAGGGGTAGGGGTAGGCCTAGAGGACGTGGACGCGGGCGAGGACGCGGATGCCCAAGTCAGGGTGTGGGCACAGGCCGAGCTCCTGATCCAGGTGTATCGCAGCCGACTGCTGCGGGATTAGGAGAGAGGCACGTTTCTGGCGTCCCCACATTCATCTCACAATTAATGGGTCCACGCGGTAGACCTTTATTAGAAAATGAGCAGTGTGAGCAGGTCCTGTCGTGGATGGCAGAAAGTGCATCCAACAATCTATCGACCACCCAGAGTTCTGCGCCGTCCACTGCTGCAACTCTGAATCCTCTGGCTGCTGCTCCTCCTTCCTCCCAGCCTCCTCACTCCATTACAATGACACATTCTGAGGAGCAGGCAGACTCCCAGGAACTGTTCTCGGGCCCCTGCCCAGAATGGGCAGCAATGGTTCCGAATCCGCTCCAACTGGAGGAGTTTGTTGTGACCGATGCCCAACCTTTGGAAAGTTCCCGGGGTCTGGGGGATGAGGCTGGGGACTTCTGGCAACTGTCTCAAGAGCTTTCAGTGGGTGAGGAGGACGATGACGATGAGACACAGTTGTCTATCACTCAGGTAGTAGCAATTGGAGTAAGTCCGAGGGAGGAGCGCACAGAGGATTTGGAGGAAGAGAAGCAGGACAATGAGGTGACTGACCCCACCTGGTTTGCTACGCCTACTGAGGACAGGTCTTCAGAGGGGAAGCCAAGTGCAGCAGCAGGGCAGGTTGGAAGAGGCAGTGCGGTGGCCAGGGGTAGAGGCAGGGCCAGACCGAATAATCCACCAACTGTTTCCCAAAGCGCCCCCTCGCGCCATGCCACCCTGCAGAGGCCGAGGTGCTCAAAGGTCTGGCAGTTTTTCACTGAGAGTGCAGACGACCGACAAACAGTGGTGTGCAACCTTTGTCGCGCCAAGATCAGCCGGGGAGCCACCACCACCAGCCTCACCACCACCAGCATGCGCAGACATATGATGGCCAAGCACCCCACAAGGTGGGACGAAGGCGTTCACCGCCTCCGGTTTGCACCGCTGTCTCTCCCCCTGTGCCCCAACCTGCCACTGAGGTCCAACCGCCCTCTCAGGACACAGGCACTACCGTCCCAGCTCGGTGGTGGTATCTGCGGCGGTGTATGCTTCCTCCACTAAACCACCCTCCTCCTCCTCCTACGCAAACTCTGTCTCGCAATCAAGATGTGTCAGCAGCAGCACGTCGCCAGCAGTCGGTGTCGCGCGGCACGGCAGCACAGCGGTCGGCAAGCGTCAGCAGGCCGTGCTGAAACTACTCAGCTTAGGAGAGAAGAGGCACACGGCCCACGAACTGCTGCAGGGTCTTTAATTTGGTGGTTCAGCGCTTTCTGAAAAGCTACCCACGCTTGTCAGACCTGCTTGGAAAGGTGCGCTGGCTCTGCGCACATTTCCGCAACTCCCACATGGACGCTGCCACCCTGCGCACCCTGCAACATCGGTTTCATCTGCCAGTGCACCGACTGCTGTGCGACGTGCCCACATGGTGGAACTCTATGCTCCACATGTTGGCCAGGCTCTATGAGCAGCGTAGAGCTATAGTGGAATACCAACTCCAACATGAGCGGCGCAGTGGGAGTCAGCCTTCTCAATTCTTTACAGAAGAGTGGGCCTGGTTGGCAGACATCTGCCAGGTCCTTGGAAACTTTGAGGAGTCTACCCAGATGGTGAGCGGCGATGCTGCAATCATTAGCGACACCATTCCTCTGCTATGCCTGTTGAGAAGTTCCCTGCAAAGCATAAAGGCAGACGCTTTGCGCTTGGAAACAGAGGCGGGGGAAGACAGTATGTCGCTGGATAGTCAGAGCACCCTCCTGTCTATATCTCAGCGCGTTGAGGAGGAGGAGGAGGAGCATGAGGAGGATGAGGAGGAGGGGGAAGAGACAGCTTGGCCCACTGCTAAGGGTACCAATGCTGCTTGCCTGTCATCCTTTCAGCGTGTATGGCCTGAGGAGGAGGAGGAGGATCCTGAAAGTGATCTTCCTAGTGAGGACAGCCATGTGTTGCGTACAGGTACCCTGGCACACATAGCTGACTTCATGTTAGGATGCCTTTCTGTGACCCTCGAGTTACACGCATTCTAGCCACTACGGATTACTGGGTGTACACACTGCTCGACCCACGGTATAAGGAGAACCTTTCCACTCTCATACCTGAAGAGGAAAGGGGTTCAAGAGCAATGCTATACCACAGGACCCTGGCGGACAAGCTGATGTTAAAATTCCCATCCGACAGCGCTAGTGGCAGAAGGCGCAGTTCCGAGGGCCAGGTAGCAGGGGAGGCGCGGAGATCAGGCAGCATGTACAGCACAGGCAGGGGAACACTCTCTAAGGCCTTTGACAGCTTTCTGGCTCCCCAGTAAGACTGTGTCACCGCTCCCCAGTCAAGGCTGAGTCGGCGGGAGCACTGTAAAAGGATGGTGAGGGAGTACGTAGCCGATCACACAACCGTCCTCCGTGACGCCTCTGCCCACTACAACTACTGGGTGTCGAAGCTGGACACGTGGCCTGAACTCGCGCTGTATGCCCTGGAGGTGCTTGCTTGTCCTGCGGCTAGCGTCTTGTCAGAGAGGGTGTTTAGTGCGGCTGGGGGAATCATCACAGATAAGCGTACCCGCCTGTCAACCGACAGTGCCGACAGGCTTACACTCATCAAGATGAACAAAGCCTGGATTTCCCCAGACTTCTCTTCTCCACCAGCGGACAGCAGCGATACCTAAACAATACGTAGGCTGCACCCGCGGATGGAAGCATTGTTCTCTATCACCATCAAAAACATGGACCTTTTAGCTTCATCAATCTGTGTATAATATTCATCCTCCTCCTCCTGCTCCTCCTCCTGAAACCTGACGTAATCACGCCGAACGGGCAATTTTTCTTAGGCCCACAAGGCTCAGTCATATAATTTTTGTAAACAATTTTTATACGTTTCAATGCTCATTAAAGCGTTGAAACTTGCACCTGAACCAATTTTTATTTTAACTGGGCTGCCTCCAGGCCTAGTTACAAATTAAGCCACATTAACCAAAGCGATTAATGGGTTTCACCTGCCCTCTTGGTTGGGCATGGGCAATTTTTCTGAGGTACATTAGTACTGTTGGTACACCAATTTTTTGGGGCCCTCGCCTACAGTGTAATCCAATTAATTTTTTGCCCCCCTGCATTAAAGCTGACGTTACATCAGCTGTGCTGGGCACTGCAATGGGATATATTTATGTACCGCCGGTGGCTTCCTGGCACCCACCCATGCTGTCGGTCCACACGGAGTTGTAACTGCATGTGTCCAGTTATAAAGAACCCCAGTCTGACTGGGGCATGCAGTGTGGGCCGAAGCCCACCTGCATTAAACATGATATTACCTCAGCTGTGATGGGCACTGCAATGGGATATATTTATGTACCGCCGGTGGGTTCCAGGGAGCCACCCATGCTGTCGGTCCACACGGAGTTGTAACTGCATGTGTCCACTTCTAAAGAACCCCAGTCTGACTGGGGCATGCAGTGTGGGCCGAAGCCCACCTGCATTAAACATGACATTACCTCTGCTGTGATGGGCAATGCAATGGGTTATATTGATGTACCGCTGGTGGCTTCCTGGCACCCACCCATGCTGTCGGTCCACAGGGACTTCACAATAGGAAGTTGTACCTGCCTGTGTCTAAGAATTAAAAACCCCGGTCAGGTTGGGGCATGCAGTGTGGGCCGAAGCCCACCTGCATTTAATCTGACGTTAGCTCTGCTGTCCAGGGCACTGCAATGGGATACATTTATGTACAGCCGGTGGGTTCCAGGGAGCCACCCATGCTGGCGGTCCACACGGAGTTGTAACTGCATGTGTCCACTTCTAAAGAACCCCAGTCTGACTGGGGCATGCAGTGTGGGCCGAAGCCCACCTGCATTAAACATGACATTACCTCTGCTGTGATGGGCAATGCAATGGGTTATATTTATGTACCGACGGTGGCTTCCAGGCACCCACCCATGCTGTCGGTCCACAGGGACTTCACAATAGGGAGTTGTACCTTCCTGTGTCTATGAATTAAAAACCCCGGTCAGGTTGGGGCATGCAGTGTGGGCCGAAGCCCATCTGCATTTAATCTGACGTTAGCTCTGCTGTCCAGGGCACTGCAATGGGATACATTTATGTACAGCCGGTGGGTTCCAGGGAGCCACCCATGCTGTCGGTGCACACGGAATTCCCATTGCGGAGTTGTACCTGCCTGTGACTATTTATAAAAAAAACGCGGTCTGACTGGGGCATGCAGACACCTTGACAGAATGAATAGTGTGTGGCACATAGGTTCCCCATTGCTATGCCCACGTGTGCAGCTCCTGATGGCGGTAGCACAGGATTATATTTCTCATTGCTTCTGTACAGCATTGTGGGCTATTGCCCCGCCCCTTTTAAAGAGGGTCGCTGCCTAGCCGTGCCAACCCTCTGCAGTGTGTGCCTGCGGTTCCTCCTCATGACAGACGCACTTATAAATAGACATGAGGGTGGTGTGGCATGAGGGCAGCTGAAGGCTGCGCAGAGACACTTTGGTGTGCGCTGTGGACACTGGGTCGTGCGGGGGGGGGGGGGGGGTTGGGCAGCATGTCACCCAGGAGAAGTGGCAGCGGAGTGTCATGCAGGCAGTGATTGTGCTTTGTTGGAGGTAGTGTGGTGCTTAGCTAAGGTATGCATTGCTAATGAGGGCTTTTCAGAAGTAAAAATTGTTGGGAGGGGGGGGGCCACTCTTGCCGCTATTGTGGCTTAATAGTGGGACCTGGGAACTTGAGATGCAGCCCAACATGTAGCCCCTCGCCTGCCCTATCCGTTGCTGTGTCGTTCCCATCACTTTCTTGAATTGCCCAGATTTTCACAAATGGAAACCTTAGCGAGCATCGGCGATATACAAAAATGCTCGGGTCGGCCATTGACTTCAATGGGGTTCGTTATTCGAAACGAACCCTCGAGCATCGCGAAAATTTCGTCCCGAGTAACGAGCACCCGAGCATTTTGGTGCTCGCTCATCTCTAAATGTTACCCCATTTTATTTGGGTGCAACACAAACCCCACCTAGCTAATAAAATACTTACAAAAGACCTCCCAAAGGAATATGTATTCCAGGATCTACTTCAGCATGCAGTTCCTTACCTGAATATCTCTAGGTGGTCCACATCGGTTATTTCTATCTTGCAACAATTATTGCAGGGTAAGTCTCTCCGACCAATTGAACAGCTAGTATCCCAATATTATCTGACTTCAGGAGACTACTATAAATATTTTCAAATCTATCATTTCTTAAATCTTCACTGGTTCAAGGTAAGCCAAATATATTCAAAGTGTTTTCCAGAGGCAGCAAAGGGTTAATACTCATATACCCTACTGCATGATCCTGCAACCTTTCAAAAAATATATGCTCTAAAGAAATGAGAGAAGGAGTTAGCGCAAGTAATCGACGACAAAGAATGAAAACAAGCATTTTTTCTGACACACAATTGACCACGTACTCAGCTGTAGCAAAATTTGACAGAATTCTGTGGCAAAGATGATTAATTGGAACTTTTGCAGAAACTACCATGTGCCCACAATGAAGAACTGGTAGGACCATAAGCCTGAAAAAGTGGCTCAAAATGAAGCAGTAAAAATACTGTTGAATTTCCGTAAGAAAAACAAAGCTTTAACCCATAATAAACCCGATTTGACCATCATTGAAAAGAAAAGAGTGTGTCTCGTCAACATAGCTATACTTGGTGATGGCAGGTTTAATGAGAAATAACAACAGAAAATGGTCAAATATGAAGATATGTATCTGTGCAAAATACAAGCAGAGCCGAGCAGTGTTGCCTTGTGTAACTGATAGATGTTCATTTTGTTGGTACTGAGTTGTTTCAAGTGCCAGTCAAGGTCTTTAGGAGCAGCAACCAGTGTGACAATTACCACTGAGACCACTACTGCTGGCTTGCTCCAGAGATGCTGTATTTTGATCTTCAGAACATCATCTTTGGTAGTTCCCAATGCGCTGAGGACAATCTACCAAGCTGTGATTTTATGCTCATGTTGTACTGCTTTTTTGTATATCATAATAAAAATAATAATAATTATTATTATTATATTCATGTACTGCGTTTTGTGTATAATAAAAACAACAACAATAATAACTATTGCTATTATTGACATTATCAATGTAAAGGTTCACATCAAGACTATAACTTCAAGTAAAATAGAGCAGAAATGAAATGGTAAACTTAAATGAACCTTGCCTTTTATTATATATCTTTTTTTCCAGGTGTTTGTTTTGATAATTCTATTAAGAAATATCCAGAGAATGCTGCATTTTGGGGAAAAAAAGAAAACACCATGGACTCCAAAGGCTCCCCCAATGTGAGGAAAAGACAGGTCACTATTTCAGAACTCTAAACTACAGCTAACACCTGGCCGAGCCTTTTTTTTTCCAAAAAAGAAACATGCAAAAAATGGCCAGCATAAGACCATAAAAAAATGTGGTCTTACGCTGCGCAAAACAGAGAGTTTTATGAAACCACTCTTAGTTTTGAAAAGTTATGCCAGGGTTCTGCAGTTTACAACTTCTATTTGTTAGTATTTATTGATAAGTGCACAAACACATACGGCATAAACATTTACATTTGTCACAGCAAAGATGTTTCACCTGTCACACTGTAAAAGGGAACAAAAATGAAAAGGATCACATTTTCGTCTGACAGAATGAATCATTATTTCCATGTGGGATATAATACTTCTTCCCACTGTTTGTTCCATTTCCCATCATGCCCTTGACCTTGGAGGTCACCTGTCATTGGAAGATGAAGCTCTGAATAAACAGAGAAGACCCTGTGGTGTCTCTTATCTCTCATTTTTAGCCTCAAATCTCCGGGCGGAGTTTTAAATTATTCATCTACCAGTGCTCTCTACGAGTTACACATCTCCATCACCAGTCCTCCCCCCCATGTTCTCATTTGTGAGTGAAGGCGGTCTCCTTGGGAACGTTATCAGTGATCACAGACTTAGGCTCCAGAAATGAAATAAAAGAGGAAATTGGCTGTATTAGCATATGAGGAATCAGCTTGAAGTTGAATACATACATCACCCAGGAGAGCATGATGCTTTCTTCTATTAGGCAACTATTACACATATTTCTTGTTTAAAAAACAAACATATAAACACAGTACTGCATCTATCTATCTATCTATCTATCTATCTATCTATCTATCTATCTATCTATCTATCTATCTATCTATCTATCTATCACTGGGAGGTTCCTCCCTTTATTTGTCAGTTTGTCATACTATTGTTGATTTTCATTTCTCTATTTGTTATATTGTGTGCTCATTGTTGCCCTTGAGAAGATTGGGTTAACACAATCTTTTTTTTTTGCAAAAGAAACACGTTTTTTGGAGTTTTGATGCAGCAGAATTCTTTTCTGGCAAGATGCTCTGCATGCAGATGTTTGCTGTAGGTCAGTATTAAAATAGGAAGAACCCTATCAATGTTGCATTTTTGGTAGTGCTGCTTTTTCTTACTAACTCTTTTCCTGGGTCCATGGCAATTTTTGTAAATTGTAGCATGCTCTGGCTATGGTGTTCTTTCTGTCATTATTTCTATAGATGCTTCTATATAACTAAAAACGCATGTGTAAATAAAAAACACCATCAAAAATTGTAAAAAAAAAGCAAAGGCATTATTCAAAAAAATGCTTGCAATTTCTCTGACATTTTTTTCACCCAAACATTGCCAGAAAAGACTGTATCTATGTTCTCATAGGGCAACTGTGGAATATATTATCACTATATAAATAAAAGTTATTTATCCATCTATCTGTTCATTAAATCTTTTTCTTTACCACTGGACAGACAATTAGCCAGTAGACATGTGCGTATTATGGGCGTATCTATGTGTTTTTAATACAGCTGAGTAACCTAGCCCAACTATGGGTCTATTGACCTGAACTCAAAGAATCATACATTTCCAAGATGCTTTGAGTTTGGGTCAATAGTCCTGCGGTTTCGGGCCGGGACACTCATCTGTATTTAAGGTGTATTAATTTGCATGTAATATGCTCATGTGAAACTGGCCTTATAATGTATGAAATGATAGCATTAAATGTAGTTGAGTATGCTTATTATATGTTATATATCTAGAGCAGTTGTATGTTTCCAGCAATACATATTGTTTCACAACAGAAATATCAGCATACTAATGTCATGTAGACTAACCTTCCTTTCTCCTACAATGTTCAACAAATTGCATATTTTTTTTCTCAGGTACTTTTGTTGGTGTTTTTCCCAGCATTTTTTTTTACATCCTGCAATATGAGGTTACTTTAAACTCTGTAGGAAATTAGTAGAAAGTCTACATATAAAACCTTATAATTTTTTCCTTTTTTCCTAGTCAATATGGATTTGAAAAATGAGACAAAAAACTTATGCTTACAATACCTCTGAAAAATGCTAATAAAAACTCCATTAGGCTTGTGGAACATATTTTCAAAACAGTGCAGTTTTTGCAACTTTGTCACTTGTCAAAATCCGCATGTTTTCATGCAGGTTATGGAGCAGAAATCCACAGCAGTAGATTAAGCTGCATTGTTAGGCTAGATTCACATGGGCATTGGTGTTTTTACGTTCGCCTGCCGGCGATGGAAAAAACGCGTGAACGGACGCACAAATCTAACATTTGTGCACCCGTTCAGATGGCCCTGGCCCGGTGCATATACACCGAGTCCGCAATGCCTCGGAGTATATGCCCTATGTCTACAGCTTCGCTACCCCTCGCTGTCTTTCGGCAAGGAGGGGAGGTGGGGTGGTGCAGAAGCTATTGTGCTAAGCTCCCGCCCCCTCTCCGCCCCTTGTTGCAGCCAGCAATGGGAAGGGTGGGATGGGGCGGAGCTTAGCATCACCCCGTCCCACCCCCTCTCATTGCAAACAGCCGGCAAGGGGCAGAGAGGAGCAGGGAAGGGGGTGGGAGTTTTGCAGCCATGCTTCTAAACTTCCTCCCACCTCCCTTGTCCAGCAGCTGTCATTGGCTCCCATAGGAGTCTATGCAGCAGCTGTCAGTATAAAAGTGCCCGGCCAAATTGCACTATCTTGGCCGACTGGGCACTTTTACGCCACAGAAATACGCCCATGTGCACTGATGCATTGTAAACCAATGCATCAGAGGGGCAGTGTATATTGGACGGGCTTGAAAACCCAGTCGATTTAAAGCAATTCAGGTAGAAGTATTACTGTAGTGTTAATGACCTGTGAGAAGGTAGCCTTGGGTGAGGAAATATAGAAAAAGATTGGATTAAATGTTCATTTAAATGTACATTGTTCTAAAGAGTGCAAAAAGTATAGTAAAATATGCCAATATGCGCACAAAAAAACCTAATTCATAGTCACCCACAAAAACACATACACCTGTGTAAAGCTGCCTTTAGGGCTCCTTTACATGGGCAATTTTGTGTGCAGAAATTTTGCAATAGGAATTGAAAGCATTAAAACCCCATAGGTTTCAATGTGTTCACAAACATTTGTTGACTATCTGTGTGCATTTTTGCCACCAGTAAAAATACGTGACATTTTCAGTTTTGAGCACATTAGTGCACCAAAGGTTCAATAGGAGTCTATGGGGATGCGCAAATGGTCACCTGTGTGCTTGTAAGGCCTTAGTCACACGGGCGTTTTTTCACGCGATTTGCGGATCGCATGACGGATGCGCATCCGCAAATCGCGTGACCGGTGCACGCAAGTCGCCCACAATTCGCCCGAAAGTCTGCTCCTAGCCGCGTTTTATTAGAAACAGGCCGGAGCTGTCCAGCGCATTGCATTCAATGGAGACGGCAATAGAGCCGGCTCCATTTAAAGCAATGCGCTGCGGGCGAGCCCGGGATGAATTGTCGGGAAGGGCTTAAATATATAAGCCCTTCCCTGCAATTCATCCTAAAATGTGTAAAAATAAAAAATATATATATACTCACCTTCTCCCGGCAGCCGGAGCTCCGCGCGGCCGTCCTGCAGTGGGTGTGAAGGGGGTGTGAGTCAGACCTGCCCCCTGATTGGCTCAGCGCTGAGCCAATCAGAGGCATGTCTCACTCACACCCATTCATGAATTCATGAATGGATGTGAGTCAGACCTGCCCCTGATTGGCTCAGCGCTGAGAGGCAGCAGTCACTCACCCATTCATGAATTCATGAATGGGTGTGTGAGTGAAACCTGCCTCTGATTGGTCAGGGCTGTGACCAATCAGAGGCAGATCATTCAGCAGGCGGGGATTTTAAAGCCCCGCCGGCTGAATAGTGCCGAGAAGCAGTTCAGGAGAACTGACAGCGGCCGCGGCTGGACTCCGGCTGCAGCGGAAAGGTGAGTATACAATTTTTTTTTATTTTAACACATTTTAGGATGAATTGCAGGGAAGGGCTTATATATTTAAGCCCTTCCCGACAATTCACCCTGCGCACGCCGGCAGCCCATTGCTTTCAATGGAGCGGCTGTATTGCCGACTCCATTGAATTCAATGGGCAAACATCGTTCTTCTCTGTCACAGCTGTTACAGCTGTGGCATAGAAGAATGATTTGTCTTCTATATGTTCTCAATGGGGTCGGCGCTGCTGCCGCCGGCCCCATTGAGCGCATATAGAGAAGAGAACAGGAATTGCGATCTGCGATTTCTGTTCTATAATTTATCGGACGAGCGCATAAAAAGCGCTCATGTGTCCGATACCATTGCAAAGCAATGGTTTTTTAAAATCGCCGGACACATGCGCATGCGCAAATCGCGGCTAAAAACGCCCGTCTGACTAAGGCCTAACTGCGCATTTTTGCCGTGTTAATTACTAACACCAACGACTAATTATGCTGGCCTACCTAGTCATTAAACTGCCCCGCCTGTTTATACATGGCACAGGTGTGTCCCGCGCTGTTGTGAACAGGACCAGTAACAGGGCAAAGCTCAGTAAGGAGTGTGGATCCAGTCACCAGAGGACATGATCAGGCTCCATTCAGAGCGCAATCCCGTCCTCCTCTCACAAGTGTGAATAGGCTTATGCTTGTGTGAAGGACTCCTTAAAGTTCTTTCACACTGAATTTTTCTGGCAGTTTTTAATGCAATTTTTTGAGCGAAAGCCATAAGTCAATTTGAAAATAATTGGAAATATAAAAAAAAAGTTTTATCCTTCTCTTTCGTACTGGATTCACTTCAGGCTTTGGCTCAAAAAACTGCATAAAAAAGTGCCACAGAAAAAATCTGCTGTGGAAATTCTGCAGCATTTACAGTACGCGCCATGTGAACAAGATTTAAAAACTCTCATCAACATAGAGTGAAAAATTTCTGCACCGAATCTGCAACGTTTTTTAAATATGCATCCACCTCCTGCCCTCTTCTGGCCGACTTCCTGTAAAGTGACACAATTACATCATTGCGACGTCTGCATCACATAGACGCCGGGTAGTGGAGCAGAGAGCCCAGCATAGCTTCCTGCATCGGAGCTTCCACTGTTAATATCCATGTCTTAAACAATTAACTTCATATTCAGCCTATAGGGAATCAGAAAACCACTGATCTCAGGCAGTAGCATGGGTTACTGGGAATTAACTTGCTTAAAAGATGGGGAGTTCCTTATGGACATGGATGTTGGAGAGCTTATAGAGCTAGTAATTATCAACTATAAATATCTAATTGCATACTGTCATGGGGGGGGGGGGGGGGGTGGCAACAACACAGCAGCTCACTCAGTCCATGTAAAAGTCAGAATAACTTTATTGTCTTGAATATTCAGTGATAACATGGAAATACAGGGGAAACACTGCAGCCACTGGCAGCACATACACTTTGTGCTGTAAACATAACAAACACTTGTCCATCAAGGCACTAACTAAACAGTCTCCAAGTTGATTTCTGAAGGTTATTTGCAATCTGCTGCTAAATGTCAAACACCACTTTGGGTGTATGGACTGACATCCTTGTTTTTTCTGTTTTTTAACAGCCTCTACTCAGCACCATTTCTGAATACAAAATTCAGCAAGTGGTTTTAAACCTGGGTACTTGTCAGCAAAGGCTTCTTGAATTTACTTAATTGATGGTTATCAGACCATGGAGCAGATGGGTCATGGTCAACAGATAATAAAAAGCAAAAACTGACCCTAAAGGTCCATTTAGACACAACGATTACTGCTCAAAATTCGCTCGGAAGCCATCTTTTGAGCAATAATCATTATGTCTAAGTGTGTCCATCTTTCAGTTTTCTGCCGAACGACCGTTTTCAGTTGTGCTTGAAAACCATTGTTCGGCAGAACAGTTGATAAGCAGGACCGCACGCTGTGTTCTGTAGAGGAAGAGCTGATTACAGCTGATAACATTGTATCAGCTGTTCTCAACTGTCAGTCCCGCCAGCAGAATAACTGATAAGCAGGACAGCACTCTGTGTCTACTGTTCACGGTGCTAAATTCTCCATGGGGATCTAGAGATAACATATTATTACAAAGCTCAGACCTGCTGCTGAGTTCTGCAACAGCTCCCAGAAGCTCATTAGCATGCAAATGAAGCTGAAAAAGTACTAATAGCAATTAGTTCCTATTAGTACTTTATGGAAAACGATCGCTGATCTTTCAAACTTTTGAAAGATTATCTATGTGTGAAAATATGCATGAACTCTAGCTTCCTGTAAGTTTTTTCCTAATCTTTCATTGCTGCTAACCCTAAAACCAAACACCAATGTCCATGAGTATATCTAAAGATATCCCTAATGGAAACCCTATATGGAACTCTAAGGGTCCTTACTAGAGATGAGCGAACGCGTTCGTCCGAGCTTGATATTCGTGCGAATATTAGGGTGTTCGGGATGTTCGTTATTCGTAACGAACACCATGCGGTGTTCTGGTTACTTTCACTTCCTTCCCTGAGACGTTAGCGCGCTTTTCTGGCCAATTGAAAGACAGGGAAGGTATTACAACTTCCCCCTGCAACGTTTAAGCCCTATACCACCCCCCTGCTGTGAGTGGCTGGCGAGATCAGGTGTTCGCCTAATATAAAAGTCGGCCCCTCCCGCGGCTCGCCTCAGATGCGGTGTGAGTTAGATGAGGGACAGTGCTGTTTATACCGGAGCTGCTGTAGGGAAAGAATTGGTAGTTAGTGTAGGCTTCAAGACCCCCCAAAGGTCCTTATTAGGGCCACTGATAGCTGTGTGTTGGCTGCTGTTAGCAGTGGGATTTTTTTTTTTCTCAAAATCGCCTCTGCAGACCGTTGCACCTGGCATTAGGGACAGAAGTGCTGCATAGGCAGGGAGAGTGTTAGGAGTGAGTGTAGCCTTCAAGAACCTCAACGGTCCTTTCTAGGGCCATATTTATCCGTGTGCAGTACTGTCCAGGCTGCTGTTAGCTGTGCTGCATTTTTTTTGGGCTTCTCAAAATCGCCTCTGCAGAGCATTCCACCCTCCATTGATACTGCAGGGAAAGAATTGTATAGGCAGGGCCACAACACAGTTATTATTCATAGAATATACGCAGTGCTGCCTGTTGGTGGGAAAAAACTGAAAACAAATCTATTTGTCCAGCCTGTGTCCGTCCTTACGGGCTGTGGACACGTGTGAGCTGCGTGAAAAACATTGCTAAATCATACGCACCCAGCTACGCTTTACTGCTGGCTTCGCCATTTGCTTTCCTTAATTGGGAAAAAAAATACCTGCTCTGCCAGAGTTATAATAACTCTGCTACCCTCACGTTCTGTGACACATAAGCAGGGACACAGCACAGTTATTAAACTTCTCATGTTCATTGAATATACGCAGTGCTGCCTGTTGGTGGGAAAAAACTGAAAACAAATCTATTTGTCCAGCCTCTGTCCGTCCTTACGCCTGTGGAGACGTGTGAGCTGCGTGAAAAACATTGCTAAATCATACGCACCCAGCTACGCTTTACTGCTGGCTTCGCCATTTGCTTTCCTTAATTGGGAAAAAAAATACCTGCTCTGCCAGAGTTATAATAACTCTGCTACCCTCACGTTCTGTGACACATAAGCAGGGACACAGCACAGTTATTAAACTTCTCATATTCATTGAATATACGCAGTGCTGCCTGTTGGTGGGAAAAAACTGAAAACAAATCTATTTGTCCAGCCTCTGTCCGTCCTTACGCCTGTGGAGACGTGTGAGCTGCGTGAAAAACATTGCTAAATCATACGCACCCAGCTACGCTTTACTGCTGGCTTCGCCATTTGCTTTCCTTAATTGGGAAAAAAATACCTGCTCTGCCAGAGTTATAATAACTCTGCTACCCTCACGTTCTGTGACACATAAGCAGGGACACAGCACAGTTATTAAACTTCTCATGTTCATTGAATATACGCAGTGCTGCCTGTTGGTGGGAAAAAACTGAAAACAAATCTATTTGTCCAGCCTCTGTCCGTCCTTACGGGCGGTGGAGACGTGTGAGCTGCGTGAAGAACAGTGCTAAATCATACGCACCCAGCTACGCTTTACTGCTGGCTTCGCCATTTGCTTTCCTTAATTGGGAAAAAAATACCTGCTCTGCCAGAGTTATAATAACTCTGCTACCCTCACGTTCTGTGACACATAAGCAGGGACACAGCACAGTTATTAAACTTCTCATGTTCATTGAATATACGCAGTGCTGCCTGTTGGTGGGAAAAAACTGAAAACAAATCTATTTGTCCAGCCTCTGTCCGTCCTTACGGGCGGTGGAGACGTGTGAGCTGCGTGAAGAACAGTGCTAAATCATACGCACCCAGCTACGCTTTACTGCTGGCTTCGCCATTTGCTTTCCTTAATTGGGAAAAAAATACCTGCTCTCCAAGAGTTATAATAACTCTGCTACCCTCACGTTCTGTGACACATAAGCAGGGACACAGCACAGTTATTAAACTTCTCATGTTCATTGAATATACGCAGTGCTGAATGTTGGTGGGAAAAAACTGAAAACAAATCTATTTGTCCAGCCTCTGTCCGTCCTTACGGGCGGTGGAGACGTGTGAGCTGCGTGAAGAACAGTGCTAAATCATACGCACCCAGCTACGCTTTACTGCTGGCTTCGCCATTTGCTTTCCTTAATTGGGAAAAAAATACCTGCTCTCCAAGAGTTATAATAACTCTGCTACCCTCACGTTCTGTGACACATAAGCAGGGACACAGCACAGTTATTAAACTTCTCATGTTCATTGAATATACGCAGTGCTGCCTGTTGGTGGGAAAAAACTGAAAACAAATCTATTTGTCCAGCCTCTGTCCGTCCTTACGGGCGGTGGAGACGTGTGAGCTGCGTGAAGAACAGTGCTAAATCATACGCACCCAGCTACGCTTTACTGCTGGCTTCGCCATTTGCTTTCCTTAATTGGGAAAAAAATACCTGCTCTGCCAGAGTTATAATAACTCTGCTACCCTCACGTTCTGTGACACATAAGCAGGGACACAGCACAGTTATTAAACTTCTCATGTTCATTGAATATACGCAGTGCTGCCTGTTGGTGGGAAAAAACTGAAAACAAATCTATTTGTCCAGCCTCTGTCCGTCCTTACGGGCGGTGGAGACGTGTGAGCTGCGTGAAGAACAGTGCTAAATCATACGCACCCAGCTACGCTTTACTGCTGGCTTCGCCATTTGCTTTCCTTAATTGGGAAAAAAATACCTGCTCTCCAAGAGTTATAATAACTCTGCTACCCTCACGTTCTGTGACACATAAGCAGGACACAGCACAGTTATTAAACTTCTCATGTTCATTGAATATACGCAGTGCTGCCTGTTGGTGGGAAAAAACTGAAAACAAATCTATTTGTCCAGCCTCTGTCCGTCCTTACGGGCGGTGGAGACGTGTGAGCTGCGTGAAGAACAGTGCTAAATCATACGCACCCAGCTACGCTTTACTGCTGGCTTCGCCATTTGCTTTCCTTAATTGGGAAAAAAATACCTGCTCTCCAAGAGTTATAATAACTCTGCTACCCTCACGTTCTGTGACACATAAGCAGGGACACAGCACAGTTATTAAACTTAGATAATTCATTCACTAGAGGCAGTGGGGCCTTTCGTTTTCCAAAAAGGGCAAAAATTATATTTGGCCTGCAGTCTTGCGCCAATTTATTTCCTGCCTGTGAAATCAAATCACTGGTAATACAGCATGCTGAGGGGTAGGGGTAGGCCTAGAGGACGTGGACGCGGCCGAGGACGCGGAGGGCCAAGTCAGGGTGTGGGCACAGGCCAAGCTCCTGATCCAGGTGTGTCGCAGCCGACTGCTGCGCGATTAGGAGAGAGGCACGTTTCTGGCGTCCCCACATTCATCGCCCAATTAATGGGTCCACGCGGGAGACGGTTATTAGAAAATGAGCAGTGTGAGCAGGTCCTGTCCTGGATGGCAGAAAGTGCTTCGAGCAACCTATCGTCTACCCGCAGTTCTGCGCCGTCCACTGCTGCCAATCCGAATCCTCTGTCTGCTGCTCCTCCTTCCTCCCAGCCTCCTCACTCCACTACAATAACACCTGCTCAGGAGCGGGAGCACTCCCAGGAACTGTTCTCGGGCCCCTGCTTAGATTGGGCAGCAGCGGTTCCTCTCCCACCAGAGGAGTTTATCGTCACTGATGCCCAACCATTCGAAAGTTCCCGGGGTCCGGGGGAAGAGGCTGGGGACTTCCGCCAACTGTCTCAACAACTTTCTGTGGGTCAGGAGGACGATGACGATCAGACACAGTTGTCTTGCAGTGAGGTAGTAGTAAGGGCAGTAAGTCCCAGGGAGCAGCGCACAGAGGATTCGGAGGAAGAGCAGCAGGACGATGAGGTGACTGACCCCACCTGGTGTGCAACGCTTACTCAGGAGGACAGGTCTTCAGAGGGGGAGTCAAGGGCATCAGCAGGGCAGGTTGCAAGAGGCAGTGCGGTGTCCAGGGCCAGGGGTAGAGGCAGGGCCAGACCGAATAATCCACCAAGTGTTTCCCAAAGCGCCCCCTCGCGCCATGCCACCCTGCGGAGGCCGAGGTGCTCTAAGGTCTGGCAGTTTTTCACAGAGACGCCTGACGACCGACGAACAGTGGTGTGCAACCTTTGTCGCGCAAAGCTCAGCCGGGGAGCCAACACCAACAGCCTCACCACCACCACCATGCGCAGACATATGATGGCCAAGCACCCCGCAAGGTGGGACAAAGGCCGTTCACCGCCTCCGGTTTGCACCCCTGCCTCTCCCCCTGTGCCCCAACCTGCCACTGAGATGCAACCCCCCTCTCAGGACACAGGCACTACCGCCTCATGGCCTGCACCCACACCCTCATCTCCGCTGTCCTCGGCCCCATCCAGCAGTGTAGTTCAGCGCACCGTTCAGCCGTCGCTTGCGCAAGTGTTCGAGCGCAAGCGCAAGTACGCCGCCACGCACCCGCACGCTCAAACGTTAACCGTCCGCATCGCAAAATTCATCAGCCTTGAGATGCTGCCGTATAGGGTTGTGGAAACTGAGTCCTTCAAAAGTATCATGGAGGCGGCGGCCCCGCGCTACTCAGTTCCCAGTCGCCACTACTTTTCCCGATGTGCCGTCCCAGCCCTGCACGACCACGTCTCCCGCAACATTGTGCGCGCCCTCACCAACGCGGTTACTGCCACGGTCCACTTAACTACGGACACGTGGACAAGCACAGGCGGGCAGGGCCACTACATCTCCCTGACGGCACATTGGGTGAATTTAGTGGAGGCTGGGACAGAGTCAGAGCCTGGGACCGCTCACGTCCTACCCACCCCCAGAATTGCGGGCCCCAGCTCGGTGCTGGTATCTGCGGAGGTGTATGCTTCCTCCACTAAAGCACCCTCCTCCTCCTCCTCCTCCTCTGTCTCACAATCAAGATGTGTTAGCAGCAGCATGTCGCCAGCAGTCGGTGTCGCGCGGTGTGGCAGCACAGCGGTGGGCAAGCGTCAGCAGGCCGTGCTGAAACTACTCAGCTTAGGCGATAAGAGGCACACGGCCCACGAACTGCTGCAGGGTCTGACACAGCAGACCGACCGCTGGCTTGCGCCGCTGAGCCTCCAACCGGGCATGGTCGTGTGTGACAACGGCCGTAACCTGGTGGCGGCTCTGCAGCTCGGCAGCCTCACGCACGTGCCATGCCTGGCCCACGTCTTTAATTTGGTGGTTCAGCGCTTTCTGAAAAGCTACCCACGCTTGTCAGACCTGCTCGTAAAGGCGCGCCGGCTCTGCGCACATTTCCGCAAGTCCCACACGGACGCTGCCACCCTGCGCACCCTGCAACATCACTTTAAGCTGCCAGTGCACCGACTGCTGTGCGACGTGCCCACACGGTGGAACTCTACGCTCCACATGTTGGCCAGGCTCTATGAACAGCGTAGAGCTATAGTCGAATACCAACTCCAACATGGGCGGCGCAGTGGGAGTCAGCCTCCTCAATTCCTTTCAGAAGAGTGGGCCTGGTTGGCAGACATCTGCCATGTCCTTGGTAATTTTGAGGAGTCTACCCAGGTGGTGAGCGGCGATGCTACAATCATTAGCGTCACCATTCCTCTGCTATGCATCTTGAGAAATTCCCTGCAAACCATAAAGGCAGCTGCTTTGCGCTCGGAAACGGGGGCGGGGGAAGACAGTATGCCGCTGGATAGTCAGGGCACCCTCCTGTCTATTTCTCAGCGCGTACAGGAGGAGGAGGAGGAGCATGAGGAGGATGAGGAGGAGGGGGAAGAGACAGCTTGGGCCGCTGCTGACGGTACACCGGCTGATTGCCTGTCATCCTTTCAGCGTGTATGGCCTGAGGAGGAGGAGGAGGAGGATCCTGAAAGTGATCTTCCTAGTGAAGACAGCCATGTGTTGCGTACAGGTACCCTGGCACACATGGCTGACTTCATGTTAGGATGCCTTTCTCGTGACCCTCGCGTTGCACGCATTCTGGCCACGACGGATTACTGGGTGTACACACTGCTCGATCCACGGTATAAGGAGAACCTGCCCACTCTGATTCCCGAAGAGGAAAGGGGTTCGAGAGTGTTGCTATACCACAGGACCCTTGCGGACAAGCTGATGGTAAAATTCCCAGCCGACAGCGCTAGTGGCAGAAGGCGCAGTTCCGAGGGCCATGTTGCAGGGGATGTGCGTAGATCGAGCAGCATGTACATCCCAGGCAGTGCAACAGTCTTTAAGGGCCTGGCCAGCTTTATGGCTCCCCACCAAGACTGTGTCACCGCTCCCCAGTCACGGCTGAGTCGGCGGGAGCACTGCAAAAGGATGGTGAGGGAGTACGTAGCGGATCGCACGACCATCCTTGGTGACGCCTCTGCCCCCTACAACTACTGGGTGTCGAAGCTGGACACGTGGCCTGAACTAGCCCTGTATGCCCTTGAGGTGCTTGCTTGTCCTGCGGCTAGCGTGTTGTCGGAGAGGGTGTTTAGTGCGGCTGGGGGAATCATCACAGATAAGCGTAGCCGCTTGTCAACCGACAGTGCCGACAGGCTAACACTCATCAAGATGAACAAAGGCTGGATTTCCCCAGACTTCTGTTCTCCACCAGCGGACAGCAGCGATACGTAAGCAATACGTAGGCTGCACCCGCGGATGGAAGCTACGTTCTCTCTCACCATCCAAAACGGGGACATTTCTGCTTCATCAATCTGTGTCTAATATTCCTCCTCCTCCTCCTCCTGCTCCTCCTCCTGAAACCTCACGTAATCACGCTGAACGGGCAATTTTTCTTAGGGCCACAAGGCTCACTCAAATAATTTTTCAGAACAATTTTTATAAGTTTCAATGCGCTTAAAAGCATTGGAACTTTAACTTGAACCAATTTTTCGTTACACTGGGCTGCCTCCAGGCCTAGTTACCACTTAAGCCACATTAACCAAAGCGATTAATGGGTTTCACCTGCCCTCTTGGCTGGCCATGGCCAATTTTTGGGATGTACATTAGTACTGTTGATACAGCAATTTTTGTGGGCCCTCGCCTACAGTGTAATCAAATTAATTTTTAGCCCACCTGCATTACAGCTGACGTTACCTCAGCTGTGTTGGGCAATGCAATGGGATATTTCTATGTACCGCCGGTGGCTTCCTGGCACCCACCCAGGCAGTGGGTCCACAGGGAGTTAAACCTACATGTGTCCACTTGTAAAGAACCCCAGTCTGACTGGGGCATGCAGTGTGGGCCGAAGCCCACCTGCATTAAGCACGACATTACTACCTCAGCTGTGTTGGGCAATGCAATGGGATATTTCTGTGTACCGCCGGTGGGTTCCAGGGAGCCACCCATGCTGTAGGTGCACACTGAGTTTTTAATACATCTGTACACTTCTAAAGAACCCGTCTGACTGGGGCATGCAGTGTGGGCCGAAGCCCACCTGTATTACGCACGACATTACTACCTCAGCTGTGTTGGGCAATGCAATGGGATATTTCTATGTACCGCCGGTGGCTTCCTGGCACCCACCCAGGCAGTGGGTCCACAGGGAGTTAAACCTACATGTGTCCACTTGTAAAGAACCCCAGTCTGACTGGGGCATGCAGTGTGGGCCGAAACCCACCTGCATTAACCCTTTCCAGTCCACTGTGTGACCTGTGAAGACATTAGGGTTTAAGGCTGTACAGCTCCGTTGTTGGTAGACGTCCGTCGGGGTTCTCTTACTGTATATTGCCAGCCTCTCTGCTGTCGGAGCCTATCCTACGTGTCAGCTCATGCAGTACTGGCTTTAGCCAGCATATAGCGCCGTTGTATAACAGCAGAAAAAGAGTAAGCCCCCTAGGAAAACCATATACAAATTGGATTGGAAAGGGTTAAGCACAACATTACTACCTCAGCTGTGTTGGGCAATGCAATGGGATATTTCTATGTACCGCCGGTGGCTTCCTGGCACCCACCCATGCTGTAGGTGCACACGGAGTTTTTACTACATCTGTACACTTATAAAGAACCCCAGTCAGACTGGGGCATGCAGTGTGGGCCGAAGCCCACCTGCATTAAGCACGACATTACTACCTCAGCTGTGTTGGGCAATGCAATGGGATATTTCTGTGTACCGCCGGTGGGTTCCAGGGAGCCACCCATGCTGTGGGTCGACAGGGACTTCACAATAGGGAGTTGTACCTGCCTGTGTCTATGAATTAAAAAGCCCGGTCTGACTGGGGCATGCAGACACCTTGACAGAATGAATAGTGTGTGGCACATAGGTTCCCCATTGCTATGCCCACGTGTGCAGCTCCTGATGGCGGTGGCACAGGATTGTATTTCTCATTGCTTCTGTACAGCATTGTGGGCTATCGCCCCGCCCCTATTAAAGAGGGTCGCTACCTAGCCGTGCCAACCCTGTGCAGTGTGTGCCTGCGGTCCCTCGTCATGGCAGACGCAATTCTAAATAGACATGAGCGTGGTGTGGCATGAGGGCAGCTGAAGGCTGCCCAGGGACACTTTGGTGTGCGCTGTGGGGGGGAGGGGGGGCGGTTGGTCAGCATGTAACCCAGGAGAAGTGTCAGTGGAGTGTCATGCAGGCAGTGATTGTGCTTTGTTGGAGGTAGTGTGGTGCTTAGCAAAGGTATGCCATGCTAATGAGGGCTTTTCAGAAGTAAAAGTTGTTGGGGGGGGGGGGGGCCCACTCTTGCCGCTATTGTGGCTTAATAGTGGGACCTGTGAACTTGAGATGCAGCCCAACATGTAGCCCCTCGCCTGCCCTATCCGTCACTGTGTCATTCCCATCACTTTCCTGAATTGCCCAGATTTTCACACATGAAAACCTTAGCGAGCATCGGCGAAATACAAAAATGTTCTGGTCGCCCATTGACTTCAATGGGGTTCGTTGTTCGAAACGAACCCTCGAGCATCACGGGAAGTTCGTTACGAATAACGAACACCCGAACATTTTGGTGTTCGCTCATCTCTAGTCCTTACTAGTGATGAGCGAGCATACTCGCTAAGGGCAATTGCTCGAGCGAGCATTGCCTTTAGCGAGTACCTGCCCGCTCGAGACAAAAGGTTTGGGTGCCGGCGGCGGGCAGGGAGCTGCGGGGGAGAGCAGGGAGGAACGGAGTGGGGATCTCTCTCTCTCTCCCCCCCCCCCCCCGCTCCCCCCTGCTGACTGCTGCTACTCACCGCTCCCCCGCACCGGCACCCGAACCTTTTGTCTCGAGCGAGCAGGTACTCGCTAAGGGCAATGCTCGCTCGAGCAATTGCCCTTAGCGAGTATACTCGCTCATTTCTAGTCCTTACACATTTAAGTACCTGACAGCCTTCCCTGCAATGATTGCTCCTGTGCTTTCACACAAAAGCAATGATTGCTCAGTGAATGGAGAACGAGCAGGCTGGTGATTGCTTATGACTGTCCACCTCTATTCACAGTAAACAAGCAGTCGTTCATAGATGAATGACTGCCTGTTTACGCAGGCTGACCATCATTTGAACTTTATGCCTACACAAACCAAGAACTAAGCGATAAGCAAACAAATTTTCATTCATCACTGGCAGCATTTAGACTGAATGATTTGTTCAAATTTGCACTATTGAGCGAGAATCTGAATGATATCATTCCATGTAAAAGGGCCTTAACCCTGACAAACAATGATAGGGAACCCAAATCCAGAGATAAGAAATTTAAACTGAGCAGAGCTAAACTGAGAAGCTAGGCTGACTAGAAATAACTACAGAAACAAAGCTGCACAAAGAAGAAATAAAGCTAAAGAAGTAACAAGGTACAAAAAGTTTACAAGGAATACTGGAACAATAGCAAAGGGAAGTGAAAAGGCAGGCAAAAATATATAGCTGATAAATATGTAGTATACAGATGTTGTACACTCCCTAAAAGACTGTGGACTCTGAATTGTATAGTGAATGTATATTTCACTTTAATTGATTGTTGGTCAACCACACTTTGTTCTCACAAGCACAATCAAAACTAAAGGTATGAGTTGGCAAGATAGAAGAGAGGCAGCTGGTGATTAGAGAATGGTTCGTAGGTATGGGTTAGCTTAGAGGAGGCTAGAGGAGGTCTGTAGGACTGCAGCCTACAGTTAGAGGAGAGTGAGAAGAGAGAGGTGAGACTGAGGACATAGGTGGGGAGAGAGGGCAGCAAAACATAGGAAAAGAATTCTGATCATCCTACAGGAAGAGGTCGCAAGATAGAGAGCGCCATCAGAAGAGCAAGGCTACTAATTAGTGCGGTGGGAATGACAAGGGATAGTGTGAGTACCTGAAAGTTCTGTAATCCATACTAAGAAAAAGTAAAGGAGAGTAATGAATGAATTTCAGCAAAGACTTACAAGAACTGTAATGTACTAAAAGACTAAAGTGACTGAGATACACTAGAAATGAAGCTTAATACTAACAGGAACGAGAAAGGAAACCTAATACTCAAGAGAATAAAATAAATCACAGAGAGAGAAGCAGAACTGTTTGAGAAATGATCTACCTCTAAGGAAAATAAACTGTGAAATACACCTTAAGGAAAAGTAAATCTGAAATGAGTTAAGAAATGCAAAGTAATTCTAAAATTGACCTAAAGAAAGATGAAGATTCTTGTTATTTTATATCAATAAACTATTCTGTTTTCACCATTGATTATGCCTCCTGGAGTCCCTTCCCACCATTTAACATCTGCACTGAGGTCCCACACTACACCTCAGGGAAAAGAAATATTTTATTTTCCCCATTTTTGTATTATTATTCTGTCCGGCACGGGCCTTGGCCTGTATGTGGACTGACGTCACAAACTTGACAATCATCCTTTTTCCCACTGTGAAGAACCATACCAGAACCATATATATTCCTGGGAGGAGAGCAGCGGCACCACTGTGACAATTACCTGTTTTTCTTCTGCTCCCCATCTTAGGTCTGATCTGGCTTACTGCAAATACAATTGAGAACCTTGCTTAACAACTGTTAACAAGAAGGAAGAATGTGAAGCTTTTAAAGAGACCAGGATGGATGAACAAAGAACTAAAACACATGCTAAAAAGGAAGAAAAAAATGTTTATAAAATGGAAAGAGGAGGACATTTCTAAAGAAGAATATAATGCAGCCTCCAGAAACTGTATGGTGAGTGTCAGAATAGCTAAAGCTAATAATGAATTGAGACTTGGAAGGGTGGCCAAAAGCAATAAAAAAGGACTTGGGGACTATGTCAAAAGCAAAAGAAAAGTCAAAGATGCTATAGGATGTTTACAGGATAACATCGGTGAACTGGTTAAAAATTATATTGAGAAAGCCAGACTTTTAAAATCTTATTTTCTATCTGTTTTCTTTCAGAAAGTAAATTTAATATCTACTGATCTTCCCTGTGCTATTGAAGTAATAAAAGAATGCAGGCTATCTTTAAACAGAAAGATGGAGAGGGAACACTTAGCTAACTTAAATTAATTTAAGTCTCCAGGCCCAGATGAATTGCATCCTATGATACTTAAGAAAGCAAAAGAGGTAATTGCTGAACCACTTGCTATAATATTTAAAAACTCCTGGAGAACAGGAGAAGTCTCGGAAGATTGCAGAAGAGCAAGTGTTGTCCCTATGTTCAAAAAACAGGGAAGAAGATGGATCCAGGCCTGTGAGCCTGACTTCTAGATCTTTGAGCAAATTATTAAACAGCATGTATGCATGAGACTGGAGTAATTAATCAGAGTCAGCATGGGTTTGTAACAAACAAGTCATACCAGACTAATTTAATTTCCTTCTATGACAGAATCACAGACTGTGTTGATCAGGGAAATGCAGTAGATACAGTATATCTTGACTTTGGTAAAACATTTGAAAAAGTACCTCATACCATCCTTATTGAAAAACGACCAAATCTGGGATTGACAAGGCAGCTGTTAGGTGTATTCACAACTGGCTGAGTGATTGTACTCAAAGAGTGGTCATAAATGGCTGCACATCCAAGTGGAAGAATGTGTCAAGTGAGGTACCACAAGGCTTTGTCCTAGGCCCAGTGTTGTTCAACATTTTTATAAATGATTTATATGAGGGAATTGAGGGAAATGTGTCAAATTTTCCAAAAACACAACACTAGGAGGGATACCTAACACTAGAGAAGAGAGAGAAAGGATTCAAAAAGAGCTACATAAGCTGAGACAGTAAGTTACGACTAATAATTACAGATGGGCGAGCACACTCGTCCGAGCTTGATGCTCGTTCGAGTATTAGGGAACTCGAGATGCTCGTTACTCGAGTCGAACACCACGCATTTCCTTCCCCGCATGTTTAGCGCCATTTTCTAGCAAATAGACATGCAGAGAAGGCATTGCCACTTCCTGCTGTGACGTGTCAGCCATCTCCACCCCCCCCCCCCCACAGTAGTGAGTGGCTGGGCCGATCAGGGGACCGCCGAGTACTTAAAGTGGTCCCGCCCGCGGCTCAGACGCATGTTGGCAGAGGTTAGGGATAGTGCTGCTGTTGATATAGGGACAGTGTTAGAGTAGGATCCTGTCATCAAGAACCCCAACGGTCCTTCTTAGGGCTACACTTCATACTGTGCATTACTGTTGTGGCTGGCTGGGAGCAGTAGTGCACCAATTTTTTTTTTAAGCATCTCAGGCTGTGCAGGTTATTTCAACTATAGCGTCCTCAGGCTGCAGTGCATAACGCAGAGTTTACGGACACAGCCACTTCTATAGGGAAAATTGTACAGTCTGGATCCTCCGTGCAAGAACCCCCAATGTTCCTTCTTAGGGCTACATTTGACCGTGTGCTTTACAATTGTGGCTGGCTGTGAGCAGTAGTGCACCAACTTTTGTATTATGCATCTAGGCCTGTTCCCCGCATTTCTGTAATAGCATTCTCAGAGTTTGTCGTGACCGATGCCCAACCTTTGGAAAGTTCCCGGAGTCCGGGTGATGAGGCTGAGGACTTCCGGCAACTGTCTCAAAAGCATTTTGTGGATGAGGATGATGAGAAACAGTTGTCTGTCAGTGAGGTAGTAGTAAGGGCAGTAAGTCCAAGGGAGGAGCGCACAGAGGATTCGGAGGAAGAGCAGCTGGACAATGACGTGACTGACCCCACCTGGTTTACTAAGCCAACTGAGGACAGGGATTCAGAGTGGGAGGCAAGTGCAGCAGCAGGACAAGTTGGAAGAGGCAGTGGAGTGGCCAGGGGTATAGGCAGGGCAAGAGCGAAGAATCCCCCAACTGTTTCCCAAAGCACCCCCTCGTGGCAAGCCTCCGTGTAGAGGGTTAGGTGTTCAAACGTATGGATATTTTTTAGTGAGAGTGCGGACGACCGATGAACAGTGGTGTGCAACCTGTGTCGCACCAAGATCAGCTGGGGAGCCACCACTACCAGCCACACCACCAGCATGTGCAGGTATATGATGGCCAAGCATCCCACAAGGTGGGACAAAGGCCATTCACCGCCTCTGGTTCACACCACTGCCTCTTCCCCTGTGCCCCAACATGCCACATAGATCCAATCCCCCTCCCAGGACACAGGCACGAGTGCCTCCCGGCCTGCACACACACCCTCACCTCCACCGTCCTCCACTCAATCCAGCAATGTTTCTCAGCACAGCGTTCAGCTGTCGCTAATACAAGCGTTGGAGCGAAAGTGCAAATACGAAGGCTTTTTTTTAAAACATGATGGCGGCGGCGGTCCCGCGCTACTCGCTCCCCAGTCACCACTATTTTTCCTGGTGTGCCGTCCCAGCCCTACACCAGCATGTCTCCCACAACATAAATTGTGCCCACACCAACGCGGTTGCTGGGAAGGTCCACTTAACCATGGACACGTGGACAAGTACTGGTGGGCAGGGCCACTATATCTCCCTGATGGCCCATTGGGTGAACTTGGTGGAGGCAGGGACCGAGTCAGAGCCTGGGACCGCTCACATCCTACCCACACCCAGAATAGCAGGTCCTACCTTGGTGCTGGTATCTGCAGCGTTTTATGCCACCTCCTCCAAACCCTGCCCCTCCTCCTCCTCTGCCACCTCTACCTCTCAATTAAGAAGTGTGAGCACGTCACCAGCAGTCGGTAGCGCGGCAGCACAGTGGTGAGCAAACGTCAGCAAGCCGTGCTGAAACTACTCAGCCTAGGTGACAAGAGACACATGGCCCCAGAGCTGCTGCAGGATCTGACAGAGCAGACCGACCTCTTGCTTTCGCCGCTGAGCCTCCAACCGGGCATGGTCGTGTGTGACAACGGCCGTAACCTAGTGGCGGCTCTGCAGCTCAGCAGCCTCACACATGTGCCAAGCCTGGCCCACGTCTTCAATCTGGTGGTTCAGCGGTTTCTGAAAAACTACCACCACTTGTCTGACCTGTTTGGCAAGGTGTGCCGCGCCTGCGCACATTACCACAAGTCCACCACGGACGCTGCCACCCTGAGGACCCTGCAATGTCGGTTTCAGATGCCAGAGCACTGACTGCTGTGCGACGTGCCCACACGGTGGAATTCTACGCTTCACATGTTGGCCAGGCTGTATGAACAGCATAGAGCAATAGTGGAATACTAACTGCAATATGGGCGGCGTAGTGGTAGTCAACCTCCCCAATTCTTTACTGAGGAGTGGACATTGATGGCAGATATCTGCCAGGTCCTCGGAAACTTTGAGGAGTCTACCCAGATGGTGAGCGGTGATGCGGCAATCATTAGCGTTACCATGCTGCTGCTTTGTCTGCTGAGATGTTCGCTGCTAAGCATACAGGTCATTGCTTTGCGGTTGGAACAGGAGACAGGGGATGTCAGTATGTCGCTTGATAGCCAGACGACCCTCATGTCTATATCTCAGCGCGTTTTGGAGGAGTAAGGGGGGGGAGGAGGAGGAGGAGGGGGAAGAGACAGCTGGCCACACTGCAGAGGGTACCCATGCTGCTTGCCTCTCATCTGTTCAGCGTGTATGGGTTAAAGAGGAGGAGGATTCTGAAAGTCATCTTCCTAGTGGGGACAGCGATCTGTTGCGTACTGGGACCCTGGCACACATGGCTGATTTCATGTTAGGCTGCCTTTCCCGTTATCCTCGTGTTAGACGCATTTTGGCCAACACGGATTACTGGGTGTACACACTTCTCGACCCACAGTATAAGGAGAACCTTTCCACTCTCATTCCCGAAGAGGAAAGGGATACGAGAGTGATGCAATACCACAGGGCCCTGGTGGAAAAAGTCATGCTAAACTTCCCATCTGACAGTGCTAGTGGCAGAAGACACAGTTCAGAGGGCCAAATAGCAGGGAAGGATCAGGCAGCATGTCCAGCGCAGGCAGTGGAACACTCTCCAAGGCCTTTGCCAGCTTTATGGCTCCTCAGCAAGACTGTATCACCACTCCCCAATCAAGGCTGAGTCGGAGGGAGCATTGTAAAAAGATGGTGAGAGAGTACATAGCCAAACGTACCGCCATCCTCCATGATGCCTCTGCTCAATACAACTATTGGGTGTCAAAGCTGGACATGTGGCACAAACTTGCACTGTACGCCCTGGAGGTGCTGGCCTGCCCTGCCGCTAGCATCTTGTCAGAGAGGGTGTTTAGTGCAGCTGGGGGAATCATCACGGATAAGCGTACCTGCCTGTCAACCGCCAGTGCCGACATGCTTACACTCATAAAGATTAACAAAGGCTTGATTTCCCCAGACTTCTCTTCTCCACCGGCGGAAAGAAGCGGAACCTAATGACTCTTTTCGCTGCAACAGGAGAAAAATGCAGCCTCTATCACCACAAAAAAAGGGAAATTAGCTTTGTCAATCACTCTTGGATATTATTACTCCTCTTACTACTACTCCTTCTCCTAAAACAGCATGTCATCAGGCTGAACTGCAAATTTTTCTGCGGCCCAAAATGCTCTGTTTAAAAGTTTTTTACAATTTTTCAAAGTTTCAAAAGTATTGATACTTTAAAAGAAAGCAATTTTTTTCACAGGGCTGCCTCCAGGGTCTGTTACAAATTAAGCAACAGCGAGCTGTATCTTTAACCCCTTAACGACCAGCCCATAGTGTTTTTACATCCTGCCCAAGTGGGCTTTATTCTCTGAGGACGTAAAAACATGCGTCCTACAGAGAATAAAGCCCCGTGGGCTATGGACGTGACAGCTCCATGCTGTCGGTGCCCGCAGGTAGCCGACAGCATGGAGCTGTCATCCTGGGCATTGCGATCAGCGCTATCCAATAGATAGTGCCGATCGCAATAAAGTAAATAAAAGTGGTGAAAAAGTTAAAGATTCAGCTGCCCTGATGGATCAGATCCATCAGGGCAGCTGAAAGTACTCACCCGGCTTCCCCGATGTCTGCCGCGATGAACGGGTCCTCCAGACGAATGACGTCATGCACATGCGCAGAAGACTGGCAACCCTGGGGAGTTTAAAATCTCCTGGTTCCCGGCTCCTGAAGATAGACGGGAACCAGGGGATGTCCCCGGGGACCGCGGCGAGCGGTCCCCAGGCCCGCGATCGCTGCTATCCAGTGATAGCGGTGATCGCGAAAAAGTTTAAAAAAAGTAAAAATAAGGTTAATTTCACCTCCCCTCATGGATCGGATCCATGAGGGGAGGTGAAAATACTCACACCTGGTCCTCAGCGGTGTCATCGGGCGCGTGCACAGAGGGGCTCAGGACCCGGGAAATTTAAAATCCCTCTGCTCCTGGCTGCCATGTCTAGTCGGGAGCAGAGGGATGTCACTGCAAAGATGATCACTGTTATCCAATGGATAGCAGTGATCATTTAAAGTAAAAAAAAGTGTAAAAAACTAATTTAAAAAAAGTGTAAAAAAGTTAAAAAAAAGTTTTAAAAGTAAAAAATAAAGTTTAAAACGCTTAGATTTCATCTCCCCTCATGGATCATATCCATGAGGGAGGATGAAATTACTAACCTAAGGCCCCCGGATTTATCCGCGGACCTTACCACAGCTTCTGCGCATGCGGCCATTGCCAAAGCGGCAGACGCATACGCAAAAGCCGTGGATTGCCAGGATAACTTAAAATTTCCCTGCTCTTGGCTACAAAACTTAGCCAAGAGCCTGGACATTTCACGGGGGGAGGGGGGGTGAGCTGTTCCTGATCACGTGTTCGCCGTTATTCAATGGATAATGGCGATCACGTAAAAGTTTTTAAAAAAAAGTTAGTTTCATCTCCCCTCACCGATGCGATTGGTGAGATGAAACTTTTTACTGGAGGCCTCTGTATTTGCACCCAAACGCGATCCTCATCCGTGAACTTACCTGGATTCTGCACATGTGACCACCGGCAAAATACCGGACACATGCGCAGGAGTCGGGGAGCCCAGGGAACGTAAAACCTCCTTGCTCTCGGCGACCGTTGGTCACCGAGAGCCTAGAGCAGTGACGGGTGGCCTCGTTGAGCGGTCCCCGGTCACGTGATAAAAAGGTAGCGTTCTACCTTTGGCTGGTCTCACATGACCGGATAGGAATTACGGATTCCGCATGCGTCTGATCCGCGGTATTACGCAGATCAATCGCATTGGATTACACAATTCTGCTCACATTAGTGGGTTGGAATTGTGTACTCCACTCGCAGAAAAGAGAACGCAGCAGGTTCTATTTTACTGCGGATATCCGCAACATAGAGCCCATTGTGCTCCATGGTCGCGGATATACCTGCAGCCCATAAGCAACTACATTGTGTACGGGCTGCGGGTACCCGCGTCATCGCTAAGCGACGGTGCGGGAAATACAAACAAAAAAAAAATTGTACTGCGAATGACCGCCTGTGTGAGTAGGCAGTTATGCGCAGTACATTACGCGGCCGTACGCAGGGTCACAGCCGGGCTCACAGATGGGATCCGCTGTGGGCCTCCGCAGGCGGATTCCGCCTACGGCTGCGTGAGCCCGGCGTTATTCAGACCGCTACCAGTAATACGTATTTTACAAGAAGCCCCGGGAACGCTTGCCTTCCTGCAGTTCCAGGAGCACCTTGTTGAGCGTCTTCTGTGCGAGACCGCCGCACCTCATCGAGCTTACGGAGACAGAGCGCCACTTTTTACACCCCATACCCACCACTGAGGTCAAGAAATGATCCCCAAAAAGCATGAGAGGAGGGGGGGATACTGGTTTTATTGCCCCATGTGCCCATTCCAACCAGCCTCTGTAATTACCCCTGTCTTCGGAAATACCACACAGTTCACATTATTACTTTTATCTAAGATTTGAGAACGCCGAAAAGGGCACGGAGTGTGTGTGGGCGGGGGGGGGGGGGAAATTTTTAGGGTGTCAATTTTTATTCCGTACAAAAAAGCAATGGGGCCTGGAATTTATTCAGTTGTGCCCTTGAATCCAACGGGTGTTCCCTCCTTTATAGGCCTTACCATGGGTCCTGTAAGTAAATTAGGGCCACAATGGGTATGTTTCTGAACACAGGACAAACGGGGGGTGAATGTCTTCATTCCTATGTGTGCTGGACAAAAAACCTGTTTTTAAATTTAAAAAATTGCCAAAAAATTGAAAATCGTTACTTTTTCCTTCTGCTTTGCTTAGATTCATTCAAATACTGTGGTGTCAAAATACACAGTATAACCCTAGATGAATTTGTTAAGGGGTCTAGCTTTCAAAATGGGGTCATTTGAGGGTGTTCTTTATAGTTTTGGCCGCTCAATGGCTCTATAAGTGGGCAATGGGGCCTGGAATTTATTCAGTTGTACCCTGAAATCCAACAGGTATTCCTTTTATTGTAGGCCTAGCCATGTGTCCTGTAAGTCTATTAGGGCCACAGTGGGTATGTTTCTGAACACGGGAGAAACAGGGGTATTCATTTTGGGGTGAAAGTCTTCATTTATACATGTGCTGTACAAAAAAACCTGTTTTTAAATTGACGCAATAGCCCAAAAAATGAAAAATTTTGGGCCCCGTTGTGCATGCGGACATAATATTAGGGCCACAATGGGTATGTTTCTGAAAACAGTACAAACAGGGGTATCCATTTTTGGGTGCAAGTCTTCATTCATATGTGTGCTGTACAAAAAAAGCTGTTTTTAAAATGACAGAATTGCCAAAAAAACAAAAATCACAATTTTTTCCTTTTGCTTGGCTTGAATTCATTCAAAAACTGTGGGGTCAAAATACGCAGTACACCCCTAGATAAATTCCTTAAGGGGTCTAGTTTTCAAAATGGGTTCACTTGTGGGGGTTTTCTATGTTTTTGGGCGCTCAGGAACTCTACATGTGTGCTATGGGGCCTAAAAGGACTTCAAGCAAAATTTCTGTTTTGAAAGACACTGACTACTCCTTTCATTTTTGGCCCCGTTGTGGACTCAGATTTAACATTAGGGCCACAATGGGTATATTTCTGAACACGGGAGAAACAGGGGTATCCATTTTGGGGTGTAAGTCCTCATTTTCATGTAAACTATAGGAAAAAATATGTCTTTAAAATGACAGATTTGCAAAAATATGAAATTTTACTTTTTCTCCTCTAAATTGAATTAATTCCTGAAACAAAACTGTGGGGTCAAATACTCATGACACCCCTCAGTGAATACACTAAGGGGTGTAGTTTTTAAAATGGGGTCATTTGTGGGGGTATCCATCATTCTGATACTCATGAGCCTTTCCAATCTTGGCTTGGTGTAGGAAAACAAAGTGTTCCTCAAAATGCTAAAAAGTAATGTTAAATTTGTACGTCTCCTAAATGGTTTAAAAAAAATGAAAGTTTTTCCAATGTGCACCAAAAATAAAGTAAACGGGTGGAAATATAAATCTTAGCAAAAATTTCTACATTATGTTTGCACATATTTAAGATATTGCAGTTGGAAATGTGAAAAAATGACGATTTTTTCAAAATTTTCCCAATTTTGGCGCTTTTAATAAATAAACACTAATTCTATCGGTCTATTTTTTCCACCTAAATGAAGTACAGCATGTGGCGAAAAAACAATATCAGAATCGCTTGGATATGCAAAACCTTTCTGGTGTTTTTCCATGTTAAAGAGACACATGTCAGATTTGCAAAATTTGGCCTGGTCATTAAGGCGCAAACAGGCTTGGTCACTAAGGGGTTAAAAAATGTTTATAGGTTTCACCTGCCCTCGCGGTTGAGCAATTTTTCAGGGGTGCACTTGTACTCTTGGTACACCAATTTTTCTGGCCCTCGCCTATTCTGTTATCTAACTAATTTTTCCAGCCTTCGCCTACACTCCTGGTAACCAAATTTTTTCACGTGTTCGCATTTATTCTTGCTACAGAAATTTTACAGGGGTCTGCCTAAACTTTTGCTACAAAAATGTTACTGGGGTCCGCCTATGCAGTTTCTACTGAATGGTTTGAGGGGTTCGCCTATACTTTTGCTACAGAAATGTTACAGGGGTCTGCCTATACTCTTGCTAAAGAAATGTTACTGGGGTCCGCCTATACTCTTGCTACAGAAATGTTACTGGGGTCTGCCTATGCTGTGGGTGCACAAAGACTTCCCATCGCGGTGTTTTACCTATCTGGCACAAATGTGGGCCAAGGCCAAGGTCCTTGGCAGGGTGAAACTCTGTCATGTTTGGGCATTTTGATTTCTTTCTGTGTTATACCATCTTTGTGCACCCACAGCATAGGCAAGCCCAAGGAACTCAAAGACTTCCGATTGCAGTGTTGAGCTATCTGACACCTACACAGAATGAAGTGTGCGGGGACCCATGTATTTCCACATAGCTATTTAACTCGCAGCACCTTGGGTCACTCAAGGTGGAGGCTGGGACCGAGCCTGACCCAGGGCCCATTCACGTACTTCCCACACAGAGTATTGCAAGTCCTACCTCAGTCATGGTTTCTCGGCCCTATTATGCCACCTCCTCCTCCTGCTTGGGGTCTAGAGATCAGTGCTGGGCAACATGTATTTTCTCTTGTGTTACCACAGTTATCTGAGACACTGGTTTGGGCCAAACAAAAGGAGCGTTATTGCATTAATGAGACGTTCACAGCTGCACTGGCATCCGAGTCTGCTTTATGCCCACGATTAATGAGGATGTGAGCCGAGGCCGAGGTCCTTGGCAGGGTGAAACTGCCATGTTTGGGTGCTCTGATTTCTTTATGTGTAATACTTTCCCTGGGTTCCAGGGGCTCGCCTATGCTGTGGGTGCACAAAGACTTCCCATTGCTGTGTTTTACCTGTCTGGCACAAATACACTGACTGACTAGGGTAGAAATGTAGGCCAAGGTCCTTGGCGGGGTGAAACTCTGCCATGTTTGGGCATTCTGATTTTCTCATGTGTAATACCATGTTTGAGTTCCTTGGGCTCGCCTATGCTATGGGTGCACAAAGACTTCCCATTGCAGTGTTTTACCTGTCTGGCACAAATACACTGACTGCCTAGGTAGAAATGTGAGCTGAGGTCCTTGGCAGGGTGAAACTCTGCCATGTTTGGACCCTCTGATTTCTTCTTGTGTAATACCATCTTTGTGCACCCACAGCATAGGTGAGCCCAAGGAACTCAAAGACTTCCCATTGTGGTGTTGAGCTATCTGACACCTACACAGAATGAGTTGTGTGGGGACACATGGATTTCCCATTGCTATGTAACTCGCGGCACCTTGGGTCACACAAGGTGGAGGTTGGGACTGAGCCTGACCCTGGGCCCGCTCACGTGCTTCCCACACAGAGTATTGCTGTATTGTGGAGATGTTTAGAAGTGCTGGCACCTGAGTCCCCTTTATGCCCACGTTTGCGGCCCCTGACAATTTTGTGACGAAGGTGGCACGGGATTGGAATGATGATCGTACGTCAATTTATCATCAATTCTCAACAGCATTGGGGGCTATTGCCCACACTTTCAAAGAGGGTCGCTGCCTGGCCCTGCCAACCCTCTGCAGTGTGTGCCTCCGGTTCCTCCTCTTCCAGTACGCACTTATAAATAGACATGAGGGTGGTGTGGCTATGAAGCGAGCGTTTGGCAGCTGAACACTGTGCAGGGAAACTTTTGTGTGCGCTGTGGACGCAGGGTCGTGCGGGGGGGGGGGGTTTGACTGCAATGCCAGCATGTAACCCAGGAAAAGAGGCAGCGGTGTCACCCACAGGCAGTGATTGTCCTTGGTTGCAGGTTGTTTGGTGCTTGGCTAAGATGTGCCAGCGTGTGTGCCTTGCTAATGAGGGTTTGTCCCAAGTAAATTGTTAGGGGGGTGACCGCCAGACTCTTGCCCCGATTTTGGCTTAATAGTGGGACCTGGGAGACTCAGATGCAGCCATGCATGCTGCCCCTGCCCTTCCCTTTCCATTTCTGTGGTGTTTCCATGACTTTATGATGTTTTCTGGTGTTTCACAAGCCATCACCTACGAGGAGCATCGGTCCCATACAAAAATGCTCGAGTCCCCCATTGACTTCAATGGGGTTCGTTACGTGAAACGGTTTCTCGAGCATTACGAAAAGTTCGACTTGAGCAGTGAGCACCCGAGCATTTTGGTACTCGTTCATCTCTACTAATAATGGTATTTAACAGGGAGGAATGCAAAGTCCTACATCTGGGCAAGAAGAATGAAAAAAGCATATACAGAATGAGAGGAATTGGGCTAAGGAGCAGTGCATTTGAAAAAGATTTGAGTATACTATTAGTTCACAGACTGAATATGAGTCAATAGTGTGGTGCAGCAGCAAAATAGCAAACACAATTCTGGGAAGTATTAAGAGAAGCATAAAGTCTAGATCACATGAGGTAATTATCCCCCTCTACTCTTCCTTGGTCAGACCATATCTGGAATATTGTATCCAGTCTGGGGTATACCAATTTTAAAAAGACATTGACAAACTGGAGCAAGTTCAAAGAAGAGCTACCAGGATACTGAGCGGTCTGCAAACCATGTCCTATGAGGAACAGTTAAAGGATCTGGGAATGTTTAGCTTGCAAAAAAGAAGGCTGACAGGAGACATAATAACTGTCTAGACATATCTCAAGGACTGTCACAGTCCATAGAGATCAGTTCTATTTTCATTTTCACAAGGAAAACTAGAAGTAATGGCATAATACTGAAAAAAAGAAGACATGGATTAGATATTCGAAAAAAAATTTGAACAGTGAGGGTGATCAATGAGTGGAATAGGTTGTCACAGGAGGTGATGCGTTTTCCTTCAATGGAAGTCTTCAAACAGAGGATGGATAAACATATGTCTGGGATAACCTCGTGAATCCTGCATCGAGCATGGGATTGGTCCTGATGACCCCGGTGGTCCCTTTCGACTTTAAGATTCTTTGATGAAAATGAATATAGCTTATGCTGTTGTAACAGGCAGACATAGCAGGGGTTAAGCAGTGAGGGAATTTAAGATGCTAGTCACGGTAGCTTTGCCGCTCCTTCTGGCAAGGTGGTAAATGTGGTCTGGACATGGTGCTACACAGTGGCAAAACTTTGCAGTTCTCACTGCATGCTGTTCGCAGGGTTGGACAGGGTAAGATGGTGATACCCCAGTGGGGCGCTACTAGGGGAGTCGGGTACAGGAAGATGTTGCTTTGTTGTGATGCTAGTCTGTATACAGGTAGGGACCCATTCCGAACAAAAATAATAATTACAAAAAAGTGGAGAACTAAACAAAAATGGGGGATAACTCTCTGTCCTGCCTGGAGTAGTTAGTGTGGTACCTCAGTGTATATTTTGGCGATGGAACAGATGGAGGGGAGGGACTCCAGGAGTCGGGTCGTACAATGAACCAAAACTGTTTTATTCCTCAAGAGCAAATGAGAGATAAACTTGAATACAGTTCACATTGACCGATTTTAATAGAAACGGTTTCAGCTACAGGCATTGATTACTTCTCCAGATCCTCAGGGATGTGATACAGGGAAATACATTTACCCTCTGTGCATTGCATTTTAGCTCTATTCCCTGGCTGGGCCTGACTCTGACTCTGCTTTTCCTTTCTGCTTGGTGCCTAGGAATGGCTGACTTAAATCTCTTTCTACTATCCTTTTCTCTCTTTCTTCTGATACTAAAAAGTTCTTACTCTTAAATGCTCACACTTTAGATGTTCAACTTCCCACCGTACTGGCCTTCTCCTTGTTACTTCTGGTCTCTTTCACAGGCTTCCTTGGACTGGACTCCTGGAACAGACTACTGTGGCAGGGGATTCTTTACTCCCCACAGGGAATGTTTACACGAACCTATAGTTTACACATGTCCTATCTTTTGCAGGTGTGCATGTTTGCAAGCCTGTAAAACATGGACATGTGAACACACCATAGGGAACCAATAGTTCTAATAGACAGGTGGTTTTGTGCGCACCTATGTATGCACACACTTGTCTGAATGCATCACAATGTTAAAAAATAATTTTTTAGCTTTTTACTCCTAATAGAGCTAAAAAAAACGAAAGTCAGTGAAAAAGATACAAAATATATTCCTATATGTTGAAGAAAGATTACAGCAAAAATAATTTTGGTAGCTAAAGAAAAAAAATAGGGCTGTAAAACCATCACATTGCTAAAATCTAAAATCCCTAAAATATGTCTGGTCCTTTAGGACCAAAACACCATGGTCCTTAAAGGGAGCTTTGTCATTAGAAAAAAAATCAATACTTACCTATTTCTTCCCCATCATTCTTTTTACTGTATCTTTTCCTAGCTTATATTCTCTAGTCCCGTGGGGTCACCTCACCTCCAGCCGTGAATGGAAACTTCATCACTTGAAGAAGAATTGGCTAGCTTGTGGTGAAGTCACCCAGGAGACTGCAGGAGCCAGGAGAAGATCAGCGAGAAGAATATATGGTAACAAGACTGACAGGGGAGGAATAGGTAAGTATAGATTTTTTTTTCTAAAGACAGAACCCCTTTAAGGGGTTAAACAGATACATTACTATTAGAGATGAGCGAGCACCAAAATGCTCGGGTGTTCCCTACTCGGGACGAAATTTTCGCGATGCTCGAGGGTTCGTTTCTAGTAACGAACCCCATTGAAGTCAATGGGCGACCCGAGCATTTTTGTATATCGCCGATGCTCGCTAAGGTTTCCATTTGTGAAAATCTGGGCAATTCAAGAAAGTGATGGGAACGACACAGCAACGGATAGGGCAGGCGAGGGGCTACATGTTGGGCTGCATCTCAAGTTCCCAGGTCCCACTATTAAGCCACAATAGCGGCAAGAGTGGGCCCCCCCCCCCCCCGCACTGTCAGCATAAAGATCGTTCTCCTCTGCATAGCTGTAACAGCTGTGGCAGAGAAGAACGATGCTAGCCCATTGAATTCAATTGAGCCGGCAATACAGCAGGTTCCACTGAAAGCAATGGGCTGCCGGCGTGCGCGGGATGAATTGTCGGCAAGGGCTTAAATATATAAGCCCTTCCCTGCAATTCATCCAGAAATGTGTAAAAATAAAAATATATACCGTATATACCGGCGTATAAGGCGACGGGGCGTATAAGACGACCCCCCAACTGTCACCTTATACGCCGGGAATACAGCGGAGCAAAGAATAAAAATCATTACTCACTTCCCCCGGCGTTCTGCGGCGTTCTGCGGTGCTGCTGCAGGCTGTCGCTCCCTCCTGGTCCCCGGCAGAGCATTGCTTTCTGGATGCAGGGCTTGAAATCCCCGCCTCCAGAAAACACACATGCCTTCAGCCAATCACAGCCAATGACAATGATGTCATTGAATGGCTGTGATTGGCTGAAGGCACGTGTGTTTTCTGGAGGCGGGGATTTCAAGCCCTGCATCCAGAAAGCAATACTCTGCCGGGGACCAGGAGGGAGCGACAGCCTGCAGCAGCACCGCAGAACGCTGCAGAACGCCGGGGGAAGTGAGTAATGATTTTTATTCTTTGCTCCGCTGTATTCCCGGCGTATAAGGTGACAGTTGGGGGGTCGTCTTATACGCCCCGTCGCCTTATACGCCGGTATATACGGTATATATTTTTATTGTAACACATTTCTGGATGAATTGCAGGGAAGGGCTTATATATTTAAGCCCTTCCCGACAATTCATCCCGCGATCGCCGGCAGCCCATTGCTTTCAGTGGAATCTGCTGTATTGCCGGCTCCATTGAATTCAATGGGCAAACATCGTTCTTCTCTGCCACAGCTGTTACAGCTGTGGCAGAGAAGAATGATTTGTCTTCTATATGTTCTCAATGGGGTCGGCGCTGCTGCCGCCGGCCCCATTGAGCGCATATAGAGAAGAGAACAGGAATCGCAGATCGCACATAGGTGCGATCTGCGATTTCTATGGCCTAAGAAGGACCGTTGGGGTTCTTGAAGCCTAAAATCAATCCTAACACTCTCCGTATAGCAGCTCCGGCACCAGCAGCACTTTCCCTGAACTATGTCAGAATGCATCTGTGGCGAGCCGCGGGAGGGGCAGATTTTAATACTCGGGTGACACCTAATCTCGCCAGCCACTCACTGCAGGGGGGTGGTATAGGGCTTGAACGTCGCAGGGGGAAGTTGTAATGCCTTCCCTGTCTTTCTATTGGCCAGAAAAGCGCGCAAATTTCTCAGGGAAGAAAATGAAAGTAACTCGAACATCGCGTGGTACTCGTCTCGAGTAACGAGCATCTCGAACACCCTAATACTCGAACGAGTATCAAGCTCGGACGAGCAGCTCGCTCATCTCTAATTAATATACATTGTGTATATATCAACTGTTTTCATTTGTTTGATTTAATACTGTGGATTGAGCTAAATTAGCTTGCAACACAGAGCAATGTTGGCACTGTTTAATAGATTTAGTTAATTATATTTGCAAATATATTTATGGCTGATTAGATATTTCTGCCCCAGAGATTCAGTTTAAGTCATTTTAAAATAAGTTACTGTTTTTAAATAATCTTTGTAGTGTTTGTCTTCACGGAAACCAAATTTGTACTTTCACCATAAAATCTTATTTAGAGGATATAGATATATAACCATCAACCTACGGTACTTTATCCATTTATAAGAACTTGTGCATGAAAATTGTTTGTGTAAATACAGCCTGCACAAGTTCTATCTGATCGCTAGATGAGCAGAACTCGCATGTGAAACGAACCCATTATTTTCAATAGACTACTATACATAAGCAATTTTTCTCTCAGACCCGAGTCCAGGTTTGAAAAATTGCAACATGCCCTATTCTTCGTCTGTTCTTGCTCAAGAATTGCTCATTATTTTCTATGGGAGTGTGAAACTCACTATACAATTTGCAAATTAATGTAATGTGTTTTTATTAAAAACAAACCTTTTTAACTATTTTAATTTTTGGAAGCACATGCAATTTTTTCTCATGCTTGTGAAAAACGTGCATGAAAAACAAATGTACAGCAACGTGAATCATGCTTTTCTAGCGCCAAAATTCAGCACATGTGCCTAAAAATTTGCAAGTTAAACAATTGTGATGTAGGTCAGATTTCCACTGACCTACATTACACTCGCCCATGTAAATATATCCTTAATTTGTGTTGCTTGATAATACCTCAAAATTTGGCTTGTGAAGCTTTAGAACTGCTTAAGGGAAAAACTGAAGGATGAATAAATTGCAGTAAATTTAATTCAAAGCCAACTGATATCTGCATCTAACCTAGATCTTCCATTTATTTTATAAGACAAGTAGATACTAGAGATGAGCGAACACCAAAATGTTCGGGTGTTCGTTATTCGTAACGAACTTCCCGTGATGCTCGAGGGTTCGTTTCGAACAACGAACCCCATTGAAGTCAATGGGCGACCAGAACATTTTTGTATTTCGCCGATGCTCGCTAAGGTTTTCATGTGTGAAAATCTGGGCAATTCAGGAAAGTGATGGGAATGACACAGTGATGGATAGGGCAGGCGAGGGGCTACATGTTGGGCTGCATCCTAAGTTCACAGGTCCCACTATTAAGCCACAATAGCGGCAAGAGTGGCCCCCCCCCCCTCCCAACAACTTTTACTTCTGAAAAGCGCTCATTAGCATGGCATACCTTTGCTAAGCACCACACTACCTCCAACAAAGCACAATCACTGCCTGCATGACACTCCACTGACACTTCTCCTGGGTTACATGCTGACCAACCGCCCCCCCTCCCCCCCACAGCGCACACCAAAGTGTCCCTGGGCAGCCTTCAGCTGCCCTCATGCCACACCACGCTCATGTCTATTTAGAATTGCGTCTGCCATGACGAGGGACCGCAGGCACACACTGCAGAGGTTGGCACGGCTAGGCAGCGGCCCTCTTTAAAAGTGGCGGAGCGATAGCCCACAATGCTGTACAGAAGCAATGAGAAATAGAATCCTGTGCCACCGCCATCAGGAGCTGCACACGTGGGCATAGCAATGGGGAACCTATGTGCCACACACTATTCATTCTGTCAAGGTGTCTGCATGCCCCAGTCAGACCGGGCTTTTTAATTCATAGACACAGGCAGGTACAACTCCCTATTGTGAAGTCCCTGTCGACCCACAGCATGGGTGGCTCCCTGGAACCCACCGGTGGTACACAGAAATATCCCATTGCATTGCCCAACACAGCTGAGGTAGTAATGTCGTGCTTAATGCAGGTGGGCTTCGGCCCACACTGCATGCCCCAGTCTGACTGGGGTTCTTTATAAGTGTACAGATGTAGTAAAAACTCCGTGTGCACCTACAGCATGGGTGGGTGCCAGGAAGCCACCGGCGGTACATAGAAATATCCCATTGCATTGCCCAACACAGCTGAGGTAGTAATGTTGTGCTTAACCCTTTCCAATCCAATTTGTATATGGTTTTCCTAGGGGGCTTACTCTTTTTCTGCCGTTATACAACGGCGCTATATGCTGGCTAAAGCCAGTACTGCATGAGCTGACACGTAGGATAGGCTCCGACAGCAGAGAGGCTGGCAATATACAGTAAGAGAACCCCGACGGACGTCTACCAACAACGGAGCTGTACAGCCTTAAACCCTAATGTCTTCACAGGTCACACAGTGGACTGGAAAGGGTTAATGCAGGTGGGTTTCGGCCCACACTGCATGCCCCAGTCAGACTGGGTTTCTTTATAAGTGGAAACAGATGCATTTATAATTCCCTGTGGACCCACTGCCTGGGTGGGTGCCAGGAAGCCACCGGCGGTACATAGAAATATCCCATTGCATTGCCCAACACAGCTGAGGTAGTAATGTTGTGCGTAATACAGGTGGGCTTCGGCCCACACTGCATGCCCCAGTCAGACTGGGGTTCTTTAGAAGTGTACAGATGTATTAAAAACTCCGTGTGCACCTACAGCATGGGTGGCTCCCTGGAACCCACCGGCGGTACACAAAAATATCCCATTGCATTGCCCAACACAGCTGAGGTAGTAATGTCGTGCTTAATGCAGGTGGGCTTCGGCCCACACTGCATGCCCCAGTCAGACTGGGGTTCTTTACAAGTGGACACATGTAGGTTAAACTCCCTGTGGACCCACTGCCTGGGTGGGTGCCAGGAAGCCACCGGCGGTACATAGAAATATCCCATTGCATTGCCCAACACAGCTGAGGTAGTAATGTTGTGCGTAATACAGGTGGGCTTCGGCCCACACTGCATGCCCCAGTCAGACTGGGGTTCTTTAGAAGTGTACAGATGTATTAAAAACTCCGTGTGCACCTACAGCATGGGTGGCTCCCTGGAACCCACCGGCGGTACACAAAAATATCCCATTGCCTTGCCCAACACAGCTGAGGTTACGTCAGCTGTAATGCAGGTGGGCTAAAAATTAATTTGATTACACTGTAGGCGAGGGCCCACAAAAATTGCTGTATCAACAGTACTAATGTACATCCCAAAAATTGGCCATGGCCAGCCAAGAGGGCAGGTGAAACACATTAATCGCTTTGGTTAATGTGGCTTAAGTGGTAACTAGGCCTGGAGGCAGCCCAGTGTAACGAAAAATTGGTTCAAGTTAAAGTTCCAATGCTTTTAAGCGCATTGAAACTTTTAAAAATTGTTCTGAAAAATTATTTGACTGAGCCTTGTGGCCCTAAGAAAAATTGCCCGTTCAGCGTGATTACGTGAGGTTTCAGGAGGAGGAGCAGGAGGAGGAGGAGGAGGAATATTAGACACAGATTGATGAAGCAGAAATGTCCCCGTTTTGGATGGTGAGAGAGAACGTAGCTTCCATCCGCGGGTGCAGCCTACGTATTGCTTACGTATCGCTGCTGTCCGCTGGTGGAGAACAGAAGTCTGGGGAAATCCAGCCTTTGTTCATCTTGATGAGTGTTAGCCTGTCGGCACTGTCGGTTGACAAGCGGCTACGCTTATCTGTGATGATTCCCCCAGCCGCACTAAACACCCTTTCCGACAAGACGCTAGCCGCAGGACAAGCAAGCACCTCCAGGGCATACAGCGCGAGTTCAGGCCACGTGTCCAGCTTCGACACCCAGTAGTTGTAGGGGGCAGAGGCGTCACCAAGGATGGTCGTGCGATCCGCTACGTACTCCCTCACCATCCTTTTACAGTGCTCCCGTCGACTCAGCCGTGACTGGGGAGCGGTGACACAGTCTTGGTGGGGAGCCATAAAGCTGGCCAGGCCCTTAAAGACTGTTGCACTGCCTGGGATGTACATGCTGCTCGATCTACGCACATCCCCTGCTACCTTGCCCTCGGTACTGCGCCTTCTGCCACTAGCGCTGTCGGCTGGGAATTTTACCATCAGCTTGTCCGCAAGGGTCCTGTGGTATAGCAACACTCTCGAACCCCTTTCCTCTTCGGGAATCAGAGTGGGCAGGTTCTCCTTATACCGTGGATCGAGCAGTGTGTACACCCAGTAATCCGTCGTGGCCAGAATGCGTGCAACGCGAGGGTCACGAGAAAGGCATCCTAACATGAAGTCAGCCATGTGTGCCAGGGTACCAGTATGCAACACATGGCTGTCCTCACTAGGAAGATCACTTTCAGGATCCTCCTCCTCCTCCTCCTCCTCCTCAGGCCATACACGCTGAAAGGATGACAGGCAATCAGCCGGTGTACCGTCAGCAGCGGCCCAAGCTGTCTCTTCCCCCTCCTCCTCATCCTCCTCATGCTCCTCCTCCTCCTCCTGTACGCGCTGAGAAATAGACAGGAGGGTGCCCTGACTATCCAGCGGCATACTGTCTTCCCCCGCCCCCGTTTCCGAGCGCAAAGCAGCTGCCTTTATGGTTTGCAGGGAATTTCTCAAGATGCATAGCAGAGGAATGGTGACGCTAATGATTGTAGCATCGCCGCTCACCACCTGGGTAGACTCCTCAAAATTACCAAGGACATGGCAGATGTCTGCCAACCAGGCCCACTCTTCTGAAAGGAATTGAGGAGGCTGACTCCCACTGCGCCGCCCATGTTGGAGTTGGTATTCGACTATAGCTCTACGTTGTTCATAGAGCCTGGCCAACATGTGGAGCGTAGAGTTCCACCGTGTGGGCACGTCGCACAGCAGTCGGTGCACTGGCAGCTTAAAGTGATGTTGCAGGGTGCGCAGGGTGGCAGCGTCCGTGTGGGACTTGCGGAAATGTGCGCAGAGCCGGCGCGCCTTTACGAGCAGGTCTGACAAGCGTGGGTAGCTTTTCAGAAAGCGCTGAACCACCAAATTAAAGACGTGGGCCAGGCATGGCACGTGCGTGAGGCTGCCGAGCTGCAGAGCCGCCACCAGGTTACGGCCGTTGTCACACACGACCATGCCCGGTTGGAGGCTCAGCGGCGCAAGCCAGCGGTCGGTCTGCTGTGTCAGACCCTGCAGCAGTTCGTGGGCCGTGTGCCTCTTATCGCCTAAGCTGAGTAGTTTCAGCACGGCCTGCTGACGCTTGCCCACCGCTGTGCTGCCACACCGCGCGACACCGACTGCTGGCGACATGCTGCTGCTAACACATCTTGATTGTGAGACAGAGGAGGAGGAGGAGGAGGAGGGTGCTTTAGTGGAGGAAGCATACACCTCCGCAGATACCAGCACCGAGCTGGGGCCCGCAATTCTGGGGGTGGGTAGGACGTGAGCGGTCCCAGGCTCTGACTCTGTCCCAGCCTCCACTAAATTCACCCAATGTGCCATCAGGGAGATGTAGTGGCCCTGCCCGCCTGTGCTTGTCCACGTGTCCGTAGTTAAGTGGACCGTGGCAGTAACCGCGTTGGTGAGGGCGCGCACAATGTTGCGGGAGACGTGGTCGTGCAGGGCTGGGACGGCACATCGGGAAAAGTAGTGGCGACTGGGAACTGTTAGCGCGGGGCCGCCGCCTCCATGATACTTTTGAAGGACTCCGTTTCCACAACCCTATACGGCAGCATCTCAAGGCTGATGAATTTTGCGATGCGGACGGTTAACGTTTGAGCGTGCGGGTGCGTGGCGGCGTACTTGCGCTTGCGCTCGAACACTTGCGCAAGCGACGGCTGAACGGTGCGCTGAACTACACTGCTGGATGGGGCCGAGGACAGCGGAGATGAGGGTGTGGGTGCAGGCCATGAGGCGGTAGTGCCTGTGTCCTGAGAGGGGGGTTGCATCTCAGTGGCAGGTTGGGGCACAGGGGGAGAGGCAGGGGTGCAAACCGGAGGCGGTGAACGGCCTTTGTCCCACCTTGCGGGGTGCTTGGCCATCATATGTCTGCGCATGGTGGTGGTGGTGAGGCTGTTGGTGTTGGCTCCCCGGCTGAGCTTTGCGCGACAAAGGTTGCACACCACTGTTCGTCGGTCGTCAGGCGTCTCTGTGAAAAACTGCCAGACCTTAGAGCACCTCGGCCTCCGCAGGGTGGCATGGCGCGAGGGGGCGCTTTGGGAAACACTTGGTGGATTATTCGGTCTGGCCCTGCCTCTACCCCTGGCCACTGCACTGCCTCTTGCAACCTGCCCTGCTGATGCCCTTGACTCCCCCTCTGAAGACCTGTCCTCCTGAGTAAGCGTTGCACACCAGGTGGGGTCAGTCACCTCATCGTCCTGCTGCTCTTCCTCCGAATCCTCTGTGCGCTGCTCCCTGGGACTTACTGCCCTTACTACTACCTCACTGCAAGACAACTGTGTCTGATCGTCATCGTCCTCCTCACCCACAGAAAGTTGTTGAGACAGTTGGCGGAAGTCCCCAGCCTCTTCCCCCGGACCCCGGGAACTTTCGAATGGTTGGGCATCAGTGAGGATAAACTCCTCTGGTGGGAGAGGAACCGCTGCTGCCCAATCTAAGCAGGGGCCCGAGAACAGTTCCTGGGAGTGCTCCCGCTCCTGAGCAGGTGTTATTGTAGTGGAGTGAGGAGGCTGGGAGGAAGGAGGAGCAGCAGACAGAGGATTCGGATTGGCAGCAGTGGACGGCGCAGAACTGCGGGTAGACGATAGGTTGCTCGAAGCACTTTCTGCCATCCAGGACAGGACCTGCTCACACTGCTCATTTTCTAATAACCGTCTCCCGCGTGGACCCATTAATTGGGCGATGAATGTGGGGACGCCAGAAACGTGCCTCTCTCCTAATCGCGCAGCAGTCGGCTGCGACACACCTGGATCAGGAGCTTGGCCTGTGCCCACACCCTGACTTGGCCCTCCGCGTCCTCGGCCGCGTCCACGTCCTCTAGGCCTACCCCTACCCCTCAGCATGCTGTATTACCAGTGATTTGATTTCACAGGCAGGAAATAAATTGGCGCAAGACTGCAGGCCAAATATAATTTTTGCCCTTTTTGGAAAACGAAAGGCCCCACTGCCTCTAGTGAATGAATTATCTAAGTTTAATAACTGTGCTGTGTCCCTGCTTATGTGTCACAGAACGTGAGGGTAGCAGAGTTATTATAACTCTGGCAGAGCAGGTATTTTTTTTCCCAATTAAGGAAAGCAAATGGCGAAGCCAGCAGTAAAGCGTAGCTGGGTGCGTATGATTTAGCACTGTTCTTCACGCAGCTCACACGTCTCCACCGCCCGTAAGGACGGACAGAGGCTGGACAAATAGATTTGTTTTCAGTTTTTTCCCACCAAAAGGCAGCACTGCGTATATTCTATGAATAATAACTGTGTTGTGGCCCTGCCTATACAATTCTTTCCCTGCAGTATCAATGGAGGGTGGAATGCTCTGCAGAGGCGATTTTGAGAAGCCCAAAAAAAATGCAGCACAGCTAACAGCAGCCTGGACAGTACTGCACACGGATAAATATGGCCCTAGAAAGGACCGTTGAGGTTCTTGAAGGCTACACTCACTCCTAACACTCTCCCTGCCTATGCAGCACTTCTGTCCCTAATGCCAGGTGCAACGGTCTGCAGAGGCGATTTTGAGAAAAAAAAAAATCCCACTGCTAACAGCAGCCAACACACAGCTATCAGTGGCCCTAATAAGGACCTTTGGGGGGTCTTGAAGCCTACACTAACTACCAATTCTTTCCCTACAGCAGCTCCGGTATAAACAGCACTGTCCCTCATCTAACTCACACCGCATCTGAGGCGAGCCGCGGGAGGGGCCGACTTTTATATTAGGCGAACACCTGATCTCGCCAGCCACTCACAGCAGGGGGGTGGTATAGGGCTTAAACGTTGCAGGGGGAAGTTGTAATGCCTTCCCTGTCTTTCAATTGGCCAGAAAAGCGCGCTAACGTCTCAGGGAAGGAAGTGAAAGTAACCAGAACACCGCATGGTGTTCGTTACGAATAACGAACATCCCGAACACCCTAATATTCGCACGAATATCAAGCTCGGACGAACGCGTTCGCTCATCTCTAGTAGATACTGATCTGGAGCCTAGGTACTGCACAAAGATATGTGAATTCAGCAGTGCAAGAGTGCAAACACAGTTGCCTGGGACACTGATGGAGGTTGGTGTAACAAGGGGGAATGTACTAACTGGCTCTCCTGACCTTAGCGGTGGCTTCAAACGAGTATATGAGCAAATATGCTGACCACTGCGCAACATTTTTGCACAGTGAACAAGTCTTTTTTGTGCACGTGTCGGCATAGGTTTTGCAATTTTTTCCACATTCAAACTATGTGCTTTTGCGCACACAAAAATAAACATTGAAACAAGGCCTGAACTTCTCATCATTGAACCTGCCCACTGCAATTAACCATAAATAGGTCACATGTCCGACTCTGCGCTATTTTACTGTGCTTCTTGTACTTTATGGGTTTGTGAGAGTTGCTGAGCTTGGGAACATAACTTCGTTGGAGGAGGATGTTCTTTTGCCTTGGTTGCTGTCTCGCCGTTTTGGAAAGTCATGTGAGATGCTGGAGAATGTGCCTACAAGGAGGAGGAGGCTCTGGGTTCATCCTCTGGTGTTGCAGTGTGCATGTAAGGGGCATTTCTATACTCTTGAGGGCTTATTTACACGAGCGTATATCGGCTGGCGTTTTCACAGCTGGCCTATATACACTTCCATCTGAGCAATCTCCCCCCTTCCCTCCCACTCACCGACTCTCTGCCTTTCTCCTCCCCTCCGAGCGGTTTACAATGGGAGTGGACAGAATGGGGGCAGAGCTAAGCTCCCACCCCCTTGTCCATAGCCAGCAATGGGAGTGGGCGGGGGAGAGTGGACCTTAGCTCCGCCCCATCCTGCCCCTTCCCATTGCAAGCGCCGGAGTGGAGGAGAGAAGCAGAGAGCCGGTGAGGGGGAGGGAAGGGGGGAACTTCTTAGATGGAAGCGTATATCGGCCGGTCGTGGAAACGCTGGCCGATATACGCTTGTGTAAATAAACCCTTATGCTGACTTGAAGCGCAATCTGGACAATTTCACTGAGGATCCTTGGGGGGCCAAGACTCTGACACAATAATGTGCAGTTCTCATTGTATGTAAAAGGACTATTTGCCAAGTTCTTATCAAGACAAAGAGAGGTTACTTTGAATAATTTAAAATATAAAAGGTGTGAATTGTAGAAACTTTTTGGTTTACTATACAGTTAAATTTGTACTACCTTTCAATGAGGCTGACATTTCTATTACTCCTAATTTTAAAAAAAAGAGGGAGAAAAGGTAAAACCCATTAGCAGGAGTATCCAAACTTTTGACTCTCAGGATTGCTATCTATGGAGTAAGATGGTTGGCACATGAAGAAACTTCAGTCCAGCACAGAGGTTTCTGAATTAAAACTGACCTCGGCCAGCTTTTATTATCCCTCACACAGCAAAGCAGATCACAGCAATATAAACAAAATTTAGCGGCCCAGCTACCCAAGTCTAGGCTTATTGCCCAGAACCTCAAAACACATTGTTCATATCATCATGGTGACTCCTACATGCCTTTGGCATAACCTGCTTCTTCCCAAGACTGGGAGCACTGTGGGAGCTGTTCACATCTTACTTAATGATTTCTCCAAGGTGACTTCTACTTAACTTATTAGACAGTCTAGCTTTGTCCACATACGTGCAGCCCATTTGTGCCGTGAACAGCGCACTTTTGCACATGTTACTGTTTGCTGGGCCATTTCACATGGGCCCAGGACATACCTGCGCCCTAATTTAAAAGCCTATTTAGCCTAATTAGCTCCAGGTGTGTTATTTTTCTTGCGGTATTACGCAGCGTATTGCGTAATATGCATGTATTGAGTGTACATTTGTGTACCTCCCGTAGACTTCGCAAATGCGCACAAAAATAGGGAATGCTGCGTTTTTTTTACACGCTTTTAATGTGTGCGCAAAAACTTCTACTAGGTATGGATCAGTTGAGATCAATGGGTTCTATTCTCTGTGTAGTGCAAATACGCCCGCTAAAACTCTTGCGTGAGTCTACCCTGAATGTGAATAACTGAATGATCGCTGTTCACATGCAACAAGTTGTGAACAAGTGAATAATTATTTTTATGCCTACATAAAATGAAGAACGAATAATAAGTGAATGAATTATCATTTCTTGTTCAATTATTGGCCATGTTTATATTGAACAATTATCATCCAAATTCGCATAATCCAATGATTTTTTGCCCAGTAATTATTCCATGTAAAAGAACCCTTAGTTTCCCACAATGCCAGGTTGGGGTTGTTGTTATTAATAATAATAATAACAATAATAATGGCTATAATTAGTTTAGGATAAACCATAAGGCCTCATTCAGATGAGCATTTGTTTGGTGCACAAATAGCCGTGCAAAAAGAACGCATCTATTAGAACCAATGGTTTCCTATTGAAGTAAACAATTTTTAGACACGCAAAAAACTCACACCTTCAAAAGATAGGACACGAGTAACTACAATGCACGCATCTAAGGTGTGTGCTGCGAGAAAAGATAGGACCTGCGTTTTACGCATGAGTGCCTTTCGACTCCTATGGGAGCTGGATTAACACACAGCACATACCACTGCTCGTGTGAACAAGAAAATTATGTGCAAATGAGGATTCCGCCTTTAGCTTCATTGATGCGATTTTTTTTTCCCACATGCAAATGGCAATCTTTTTGCCTGGCTATTTGTGCCAAAAAAAACCCCCAGCTCATCAAAATGAGGCCTAATAATAAAAGTGTTAGGGTTAACCCAATTTATCATAAGTTTAGGATTATACTTAATAGGGTTAGTTAGGATCAAGGCTTAGCCTAATAAATGTTTAACAACAGACAATTAATTCCCTATAATATCTCGGCATTCTATACAATACCTCAGTTTCATACGTTGCTAGTTGCTGCCTTTAGTCTTTTCACATTGTCTAAAGCAAATTCAGCATTCTACAGAACAACTAGGAAATATGTACAGAATAATTCTCTATGATATCTACACATTCTATACCAGTGGTGGCGAACCTATGGCATGTGAGCCAAAGGTGGCACACAGAGCCCTCCCTACTGGCACGCGCCACCATTGGCTGCTCATAACTTTAGTGAATACCGGCAGGGGCCATGGCTTCCCTGCCAGCATTTACTCAGCTGCGCTGCTAGCAGCCTTTATCCCGGCGCACACTGTGACAGTGTGCACATAGGACCCCCCTCCCCCGACGTCTCCTCTTAGGTTCCGCAAAAGCAGGGGGAGGAGGCATCCGGCAGCACACTGTCGTCAGTGTGTGTCTGGATCAGCGACGAACAGCAACACCGAGCAGCGGAGCTTTCACGAGGAGCAAGGGGTAAGTATGTGGTTCTCGGAGGGGAGGATGGGGGGCTGCTGTGTGGTGTCACCTTTACACTGGGGCCTCTGTGGGGTGTCACTATTGTACTGGTGGCCACTGTGGGGTGTCACTATTATACTGGGGGCCACTGTGGGGTGTCACTATTATACTGGGGGTCGCTGTGGGGGTTCACTATTATCGCTGGGGCTGCTGAGGGGGGTCACTATGGTCGCTTGGGGGGGGGGGTTACTATTACCATTAGGGTATGTTTACATGTGGCAGAAATGAGCATGACTGTTTCAAAATAGACAGGGTGCAGATTTTGACTGCTTTTTGAATGCGGAAATGCTGCAGAATTTTCCACAGAAATTTCCGCAGAGGACATTCTGCAGCATCTCCATATGCAAAAAGCAGTCAAAATCTGCACGCTGTCAATTTTGAAGTGGCCCTGTCCTTTTTAGAACAACAGGGGTAAAATCATATGTCGTAATAAGCCCTGCCCTCTGAAGTGTTGGCACTTTGTGATAAATAAGTGGGTCTCTAAAAGGTTTGCCATCACTGTTCTATACAATACCTTAGTTTCATGCAATTAGTTCAGTTTGGTTGTTTCACAATTCGCCTAAAACAAATTCTGCAATCTACACAATGCCTAGCAAATGTGTACAGATCAAATTTATTTTATACATTGCCTTTACATTTTAGGCAGTCAATTTGTTGTTTATTGCTCCTATCAGTGAAATGTATATCTTTTTATGCCTTAATACCTTTTATTACATATGTGTTAAAAATCTAGGCTAAGCAAGATAAGTGAAATAGATATACTTAAGTCATGAATAGGCACTCAAAAGTAGAGTAAATATCCTATTTACTGTCAATAGATATTCTGTGCAGCATGATCTTTGACTTCAAGTGCAGACTGTTTGATATGCAGGGTCACTGGAAAAATAAAGCATTTTTTATCCTATTTTCACCCTACACTAACCCCCAAAAGGGCATTCCCACTCATTGATGATTCTGAATTGATAATAACTAATTAACTCTTTATATCAAATAAAGCATCCTGACATGTCCCCCTCACTTCTTATGTTTTGTTAATATTAGGTTTCCTCAGGGACAATACAAAAGTAACTGTCTCAGTCCTTTGCACAAAGATGCTTACATCCAGATAATTGGATATATAATTTGTTTGTGGTGGTCACTCACTGTTTAAAATAACTCAGCAACAGATAAAGCTTTTTGAATTTCTACTTTGATTATTAATTTATCTAATCTGAATTGATGACTGATTTTAGCCACAGTGAATATTGCCTTATTTGGCTTTAGGTCCTTACTACAGCTTCAAAGCATGTCATTATCAATCAGATGAGAACAGTTATAAGCAGTAAATAAGAACCCATGAGAACATTAACTACTGACCACAGCTTCTAACAAATGGAGACCACAAAGTGAAGACAAGCTCTATTTTGGAAATACTTCAAAGAAAACAAAAAGTGTCATCTATTTCTTGCCCACGGATGGTTGAAATCAGAAATTACCGCACTCGCGGTGTTTGGTATATACTGCATATGCAGGCTTATCATAATAGCCTATTTGGCATTTTATGATTGCTACGCCAGCACTGGCAAGCTCACAAAGGAAGATAGACAGTTTCCCACCCACAAAGTGGAACTTTTTCTATTCACAGACACTAGACCATGTACTGTTGATCAAACAAGTTTAAGCTCTTGGGAAAAAAGTTATCCAAGCCAGTTGAGTGGGTGAAGGAACATGTATTCTTCTCAAAGAAAAGCTTCCCTAATTTGAACATTTCAAAAGTAGCATTGCACTAGAAAGGAAATGATGTTTCATTTTCAAATTCCAGATACTCTCCTTACATGTAAGAAAGTATATTACAAGAGAAACTTAATATATGTTCACATGAATGCATTCAGAACACTAGAAATAATCGGTATTTATAACATTGAAGTAACCAATTAACCTATTTTGCTGAGTGAAGGTTCTTGCTATAGTTAGCGAAATGGAAATGGTATTTGATCTGATAACAAAACAAAAAAGCAATAACAGTTTGAAGGAAGTTTCACATGGCCATATGTGCAACTATGCTCGGCGCTACAGAGCGTAGTTGCGCATGAACAAGTTTTTCTTTTTTTATGGCTTTTCAAACTCCGTGCCATAGTGCAGGAGTTTGAAAAAATTAGCGGAGAGATAGGCACTGCCCTACCTTTCCTGCACTTAGTATGAGCTATCTTTTCTCGCCTGTACAATTAATGGGTGAGAATCCTGACAGTGAAAATGAAAACACTGAAATCAATTGAAATCAGTGGTTTCGTTTTGTCCCCTTATGCAGCCGTGATTATCAGAGTAACAAAGTAACAGGGTTACAAAGTAAGCAGAATAACAAAGTAACAATGGACAGTTCTGTTTTACTGATCCAAGTATGGACTGAATATACAATGGTATGTAAGGCTAAGCAATAATAATGGATAAGAATAAATTATGCTGTGAGTAGACAAATCCCAAAACAATTTTCACCTTAGGCGGAGTCTAGCTGATGCCGGAGTAGGACGCTCCTCAGACGGGCTCCCGCTGAACCTGCCGGTAAAAAAGCACCTACCGGGCTCCAGACGCCACACGGACCACAGTGATGGCAGCATAGGGAAGAGAAAGACCGCGGGGAGGACGCAGGAGGCGGCGCAGGATGAGCCGCAGAAGATTGAGAAGTTCTTCGGCAGCCGCGGACCTCCGGCTTCCACACCCAAGATGGCGCCGGACCACGTGCGCCCGAGACCAGGAGAACAGAGCAGAGCCAGCAGGGAGACGAGCGGCGGGAGGAGATGGGAGCGCCGAAGCCACTAGCACCACCAGGGACAGATAAGTGCTACAATGCCCCCAGGGTGGAGCCCAGCGATACCGGGAGTAGTGGCGGCCCTGGTCTCTCCCCAGAAAACAGGGAGGGAGAAGATCAGAAGCTACCCCAACAAATCACCCAGCCCAATTCAGTCCCACAGGGGGGGGGGATGGCTGCCTCATATATGACCCCCTGTGCCCACAAATAATGGGTGCGCAGACCACCAGCCCGCAAAAAAAGTGGGGGCCCTGAGTGCACCAGGGGCTTGCCTCAGCCACAGCCTAAAGGGGGGATCTCTGGGGGAAACCGGGCACCGCACCACACGAGCTCCTCAGAAAGCACCTCAGCGTGTCCAGATGGGGGTAGCAGTCTCCCACAAAGAGCATGCAGGAGCAACCTCGCAACCGCTAAAAACTCCCCAGCTACCCAGGCCTCTCCATACAGCTCTGCTACTGATGATGACTGGGACTGGAAGGAGCATTTAAGATCACTCCCGACAAAAAGGGACTTTCAGAGGCTGGAGGCCTCGCATAAGGAGGCGCTGTCCCTTTTACATCAAGAGCTCAAAAACGTAGGACACCGCCTAAACACAGTGGAGGAAACCCAGGAAAAAGTCCTTTCCATACTTGACGACCCTAAAAGGCCGCGGGACGTTATATGCCTCATACATTACTTCAAAGAAAAAGAAGCCATCAAGAAGTGCGCCAGAGATAGAAGGGACACCATAACTCACAATGGCACCCGTATTGCAATATTCCCAGACCTGGCGAGACGTACCCTACAACTACGTAGAGCTGTAAGGCCCTTGCTGGATGTGCTGAAAGCTAACAAAATGCTCTACCGCTGGGGATACCCCTTTCAGCTTACGGCCTCGAGGAATGGCAGATCAGGGACTTTCAGATCCCCTGCCGATCTTCCCAGATTTCTAGGTGCCTTAGAACTTCCGATGGTGGCACTGCCGGATTGGCCACACCTCCCCCACCTACCCGCTCCCGGTCCCAGAGAAACCTGGCGGGAGGTGGGATCGCCAGGGTCCAGCGGCCGCACCAATAGACCACCAAGGCTGACTGTAAACTATCCAGGCGAGCCAATAAGGTCCCCTGAGGTGGTCGAGATGTCTGGCGCCGTCCCTCTCGGGCATTGGCGCCCTACCACGAGCCGTCGGGTTCAGTCCTGTTCTGTTCTGCTTTATGTGACTGAATAGCCATGCTTCTGGTCCTAGCACACCTGGTTCAGGACCAGATAATTGAAACGTACCTCAGCTGATAGATTGTTGGTTACACACGTTATCAATGTTACAAGTGTTATTACTGTTGCCCGGTATTATGACATTTGAGTCTGATTGAGTAGTATGCCGGTGGGGGTGGCGGGGGACCCGAGTTGCTCGGGTATCTGTGACTCCCCCTCCTAATTGGGTTGACGTCACCACAGTGCCGTCTATAACTGACCGTAGGTTGGTTCCCCGCTAGTTGGACGGGGAATACACTTCCTAGTCGACAGAATGTTCGTTTTCTGTCACCTTATTCCTTTCCCCCTCTATCTTCTCCCCCTCTTAAAGTTCTCACTTCTCTCTCTCTCCTTTCAATCTTGGTCCCGGGAACTGTGGATTGTAACGGCTCCACTCGCACCCACTAACATGCCACCATGACTAACTTATCTTTCTGTACTTATAACGCCAGGGGTTTGAATGCCCCGGCCAAGAGGGGTCAGATACTAGCACATATGCACAAAAAAAGGATCGCGATAGCCATGATACAGGAGACACATTATAAAAAAGACCACGTCCCAAGGGCAACAACAGATATTATACAAACTGGTACCATAGCACACACCCAGACAAGAAAGTCTGTGGAACGTCTATTGCAATACATAAGACACTCCCCCACAGAGTTCTTACTTCCAAGGTGGACACTGAGGGCAGATACCTTTTTCTTAAAATTGATTTAGGTTGCCGCATTATTACAGTTGCTAATGTATATCTTCCCAACACAGGTCAGATTGCTTACGCCTGTCGGATGTTGGGGGAGCTGACTCGCCGCGGGTTCGCATATCGTACTGGGCGGTAATCTCAACCTGAGCCTGGATCCCTCTCTGGATGCTTCGACGGGTAAGTCCAGTCTATCCCTGGTGGCCCTGCGCAGATTGCGGAGACGACTGTCCGAGCTGAAACTCGTTGATCTTTGGAGGTCACTTCATCCAGAGATCAAGGACTACAGCCACCACTCCATCGCCCATAACAGCTATGGATGCTTGAACTACCCGTTTGTTTCCCATGGTCTTTTAGATTGGAACCCTAGGTGTTCAATCGGTAACTTTATCTGGTCGGACCACGCACCTGTCTACGCGGCCCTGTTGGGGGGGGAGACAGCACGGGGACTAAACAGTTGGAGACTCAATGATAACCTCCTAGGCGATACCTGCTGCCTTCAGGAGGTCAGACGGACAATAGAAACCTTTGTAGAAACCCACAGGACGGACACTACTTCCCCGACCATTCAATGGGAGGCCCTGAAATGTGTCCTAAGGGGAGTTTTCATCTCCCACAGGACAAGGCTAAAGAAAGACAGGGTAGCAAAGTTAGCGGACCTGATATCCAGGTTAGAAAGGGTGGAACAAGCTAATAAGGCCAGCACTTCTCCAACCTTAAAGGCAGAGATTTCAACATTACGCCAACAAATTTTGGGGAGCATGGACCAGGCATACCTGCACCTGAGAGACAGAATAAAAGGGGGGTATTATGAATTTGGCAACAAATGCAGTTCCTGGTTGGCGAAAGCGTTAAACCCAAGAGAGAACCAGTCATATATCTTCGCCATGAACTCAGGAAATAAGGGCAGAGTGCACGCAACAAATGACATCCTAGAATGCTTCAGGGAATTTTATGGGAAGCTATATAACATAGAGGGGACAGCCGAAACACCAGCATCTGACCAATACTTAGAAAAGCATGCCCCAACAACAATCTCAGCCGAAAACGCGGAGCGGTTGGATGAGGATATATTAGAACAAGAGATACTAGACGAAATCAAAAACCTGAAGATTGGTAAAAGCCCAGGACCGGACGGCTTCACGCCTAGGTTTTACAAGACATGCAGAGACTTGGTGGTCCCTATACTAAAGAGAGCTTTTAATGCGGTATCTGAAAACTGTCCATTCTTATATCAAGCCCTGCAAGCAATTATTACAGTCATCCTGAAACCAGGCAGAGATCCCATGTCATGCGGGAATTATCGTCCAATATCTTTGCTAAACGTGGACACTAAAATATTTGCTAAAACAATAGCCTCCCGTCTGCGCCCTCTTGTCCCTGGGCTTATCCACAGAGACCAAGTGGGATTTGTAGCGGGACGCGAAGCTAGGGACAACACGATACGGACCCTATCACTGATAGAGAGATCGCGAGAAGAAAATAGCCCACTATGCCTCCTCTCGGTCGATGCTGAAAAAGCCTTCGACCGGGTAAGCTGGGGGTTCCTGGAGGCCACGTTGAGGAAGATTGGACTGGGTAATAGGACATTTAGTTGGGTAATGGCCCTATATAACAACCCTACGGCGCAGATACGGGTAAACGGGAAGCTATCCAACCCAATTAACATAAGAAACGGAACACGGCAGGGATGCCCGCTTTCACCGACACTTTAGTCATGGAGTCGTTGGCCAATGCCTTGAGAGAAAATAAAGAAATACAAGGCTATAAAACAGCTAACCAAGAACATAAGGTTGCCCTCTTTGCTTACGATTTACTAGTATACATCACTAACCCTAGCAGGGCATTACGAGCCATCCTACAAGAGTTTAATAGATATAGCCAGGTCAGCAACTTTAAGATTAATTTGAGCAAATCAGATATTTTAAACATCACACTCCTGACTTCAGAAATCACACAGCTTAAACACTTGTTCCCCTTGAGCTGGCGAGAGGATAATATTAAGTATCTAGGGGTAGTTCTCCCGGCAGACCCCGGAAAGATATGTGACCTAAACTACGAACCTATGTATTCCGCCATGACAAAAGACTTTGAGAGATGGAGGTCGTTGACCCTTTCGTGGTTTGGCAGGATAAGCACTGTCAAAATGAACTCCCTCCCTAAACTCCTATATTTATACCAAACTTTACCCATGCAAGCCCCGCAAAACTTCTTCATTAAACTGCAAAAAGCTGTGACGCGCTTTGTGTGGGGTGGTACTAAACCACGTTTAAACTTTAGACTACTAACCCAATGAAAAGAGAGGGGAAGGACAGGTTTGCCAAACTTGCTCCTCTACCATAGAGCCGCTGTATGCAAGACGGTCCTGGATTTGGTCCATCAGGGGATACCTAAACGCTGGGTCGAACTGGAACAGGAGACAGCGGCAGGCCGGATCAGGGGTCTCTTTTGGCTGCAGGGCGGGCTAGGGAGGAGAGGCATTAAAGTCTCCCCTCTTGTAAACTCCCTACTGAAAACTTGGGATAGTTTCGCACCATGGCACGGTCTGGTAAAAGTCCCTGGTCCCTGGACACCATTGAGAGGAAATTCAGACTTTCCTCAAGGAGACTCGGGACTACCCCTTCTAGACGGATTGGGGGTGGAGTTCCCCAGGGTCAGGGATGTGATAGATGGAGAGGGTATTAAGCCATTGAGTGTACTCTTGAGGAATGGGAGACAGATAGCAGGTGCGTGGTTCCAACACTTCCAGATAGGCCACTACATTCGAGCCCTAGGACCAATTTCAGACCTGACATAATCAAACACACCCTTTGAAGCGCTATGCGGGAGACCACAGTGGACCAGAGGAGAGATCTCCGCGATCTATAGTTCCTTGGTGGCCGGGGAGGGACTGGATCCCGGCGGAGGGTTCAGGAGGTCATGGGAGAGGGATCTGGGAAAGGAGCTCACAGAGGATGACTGGGACAAAGCTATATGTCTGACCCACAAAATGATGATTTCGAGCAGTCATCAGGAGTTAAACTACAAGCTATTAATGAGGTGGTACCGAACACCGGTGCACTTGGCTAGGTACGGTAGAGGAGCTTCTGATCTGTGTTGGCGATGCTTAAAAGAGATCGGTACACTCTTACACATATGGTGGTCATGCCCTCAGATTAAGTCACTATGGAAGGAAATAGAGTCCCTGTATAACGCATTGAACAAAGGAACCCTCACATTGACCCCCGAGATGGCCCTCCTGTCAATCCTTCCGGGTTCTATAAAAACTAACAGGAAAAGCTCCCTCAGATTTTATCTCCTAGCTATGCGAGCGGTGATACCTAGGCTATGGAGATCCCAGGACCCTCCCACAAGAGTGAACTGGGTGACCGCCCTAGACGAAATAGGCCGCATGGAAGAATTGAAAGCAAGAGATGACGCGAAATACTCAGTGTATCATGCTACCTGGGAACCCTGGTTAACGTTCCGCAGATCCCCAAGGTTTGACCAATGGCTGGTGAGTGGAGCTTTGCCTAACCAATAATATGTCTGTAGAAATGCGAAGCAGGCCTGGGACCAAGATTTCTCTTAACTTTCTCCTTACCTTATCTGTCCTTCATATCTGTCTCCATTTCCCTGCCCTGCATACTGTTTTCATTTACGTCATCTGTGATTCTCTCCCCCCCTACAACACCCCCCCTGTGGGGACCAGAGGGCTCCTACGGGTGACCTTATGGAACCTCCCCCTACCATACCTTCGATTCCCCCCCCCCCCTCCTATTCTCTCTCTCTTCTCTCTCTCTAAACTCTACAAAGTTATACAACTTATAGGTAAATACATGCGTTTGCTTGAAGCAACTATAGTTAATAGTAGACTGGGGCGGGTGGGATGATAAATCTTATGGGAAAATCTATCAAGCAAGAACATGTTAAGCAGGAGCACCGTTAATGATATTAATGCTATATTTTGAAATGACTTGCTGATTGATTGTAATACGGAAAAGTTAATAAAATACATTTTGAAACAAAAAATTTTCACCTTCTGTTAGTCTCATAAAATTAAGAAAAAGGTTCACCGCTAGGGAGCTTATAAGGCATTGTTGGGCAGCTGGAACTGGCTGTTTTTGAAACATAGCCAATTGCTAGTTTGTGTCAAGATATCTATCCAGATTCTCTTTCACGCTGGGGCCGTAGTCTTGCCAGATAAATTTGGTCTCCATTTTTCTTTTTAATTCCTGTGAAACTCCTAAAGAGTTAATAGACTTAGGGTGGGTTCACACGAGCATGTTTTTGTGCGTACATAGGTGCGCACCTACGTATGAGCAAAAACGCGCGTGTATGCAGCTGCATGCAGTGTTTTCAATGTAGCTGCGGCTGCTGCGGGTGGCTCCATTGAAAACAATGCTCTGCTGGCACCCCTGCATTCTTTTTCAGGGAAGGGCTTTACATATAAGCCCTTCCCTGAAAAAGAAACATTTTAGTGTAAAAAAAACAAACAAAAAAAAAACTTACCTCTCCGCCGCTGCCATGAGCCCTGCGGGGATGAAGAACACATCTGCCGCATTTGACAGATGTTTCCTTTATCCACGCTAGTTAAAAGAATTCCCTGCTGCTACATCTGTGGCAGATGCAGCAGAGGAATTATTCAATTCTCTACCACAGCTGTCACACATATCAGCTGCGGTAAAGGATTCTGCTGCTAATTGATTTCAGGGAAGGGCTTTAAATAAAAGCCCTTCACTGAAAATCAAGTAAAAGTACTGTAAAAACACAAAAAAAACTCCATACTTACCTCCCTTCAGCTGCTGGGCTCAGCCGCATCTTCTCCTGGCTGGCCCCGGCTTTGTAGTTCTGAGCTATCAGCAGCCGGGAATTTAAAATCCCCGCCTGCTGGTAGCTCTGATTGTGATTGGCTGAGCGCTTTTTTTCTGCATGGACAGTGCAAGACCACCCCTTTCTATATGCTTACCAAGGTGTAGAGGGTGACCTCTGCTCAGGACCATGCTCTATTAGCCAAGCAGCAAATCTCATTCTGACAAACTCAGTCTATCACATAGTGCTATATTTCAGCAGCCTCTAAAAGGAAAACATATGGCTAGCTAGGACTTCCCATGCCAACAAAGACTGATCTGCTGTTCTACAGGATAGTTTCAGTTTAGAAGGGGGTTTGTCCTGTTTAGACAATGTCACAAAAACTACGTGAACATACCATATTGGACTTTTATGGATGAGTTAATATCAAAAATATTATTCATTTTTTACATTAAAATTGGAAGTTTTTCTAACAGTTTTTATTTTTTGTAATTTCTAAAATACATGTATTTCTAAACTACATGGAATATTTTTGCTGTGATCGAAACAGGTGAAAAACCATTTTATAATTCTATTAACACATAATTATAAATGCACCACAATAAGTAGTAGCAACATTTTTGCTAGCTCATGCTGTTACTCATAGATACTAATATTGTAATCATAAATATAGATTTGCTACTCAGTTAATCAAATAGCTATTTTCATCTAATGCCTGAACATTTCTGTTCATGCAGTGTATAGAAAATCAAATATTGTAGAATGTTCCTGTAAACAGCAATTTAACAGTCAAACTAAGATCAATATTAGAATTTCTGTAATATTTCTTCTGAGAATGAGTAGAAAGGATTGATATTACTCCATGCAAAAATACATATTAAAGCGCATTCATCTTGAAAAATGTCTTACAAACTAAACTTTGTTTTAGAAGTGCTTAACATATATTAACGCCTTAAAGGGGTATTTCCTATTTTGATCTGTTCAAAATCGCAAAACAATGCACTCACCCATAAGATAAAGGCCCCAAGCAAAGACCATACAGAATCTTGGTTTGATATTGAGCATACTTATGGCCATGCCATTAAATTTTTCATTCATGAGTCATTAAGTCAAAAGCATAATTCAATCACCAGACTGGCTGGAGATCCTCTCTGAAAGTGCTCATTTCTTCTCCCAGCTTCCCTGCTCCAATTTATTATAATACCAGGCATTGCCCAGAGAAGTACACATCTGATTTCCATCTGTTGATGAAAGCACCACAAACCTCTGGGCCAGCTGCAACATCATAGGGGGCATACACCACAGAAGAGTTCTCCCACAACATCAGGAAAAGTATCCCATAATGTAGAGAAAGTGACTTACCTCCACAATCTCCAGAAACAGGGAAGCTTACCCAGTGGCTCCCTGTGATGACATACACCGGACAGGTAACCTCTCATGTCATAGAGTTTGGGAGCAAGGCTCTGCAGTCCACTCCCTTTAGAGAGCTGGAAGAATCTTTGAAGGAACAAAGGAAGCCAATCAGCAGCTATGACAGCATCCTCCAATCTGTCCTATGGACAGGAAAGAGTAACTGATGAGGTGAAGGACGTGCCTGCCTTTAAAGAGATCTGGGAGGTTACAGTTTCCTGCCTGGATGGGAGGCATTCTCTCACTGGTGCTGTCATGGGCATTAGGGAAAATCTCCATGTTTCAAGACTTGGCATCCTCCATGCTGAAAAAAGGTGCCAGCGTCATTCTCTGACTAACCACCTAGAGGACAATAGAATAATCTATAATTGGCTGCATCCATTTGCCTTTTACTTTACTACAGAATGCATAATGTATACCATCAAAACCTTGACTGACCTGGATCATGTTTGGTCCCTCCTGAATACATTGCCATTTAACATCTCATTGTAGTCACCAGTTCTTTCTTTGCTTGCAACTTTGCCACAGCTTCCCACGTTGGCCCATTAATTCTGGCAGGAAGACCAAGTTATTTAAAACCAGAAGAACTCCACCTTGAATTCTATCAAGTTACTTTATAACTACATAAATGGACCTAAGCCTTATTCTACGAGACCATGAGTAAAACATACCAAGAACAATGTTTCTGCGCATGCACATTGCATTTTTCTGGACTATGCTATTAGTTATACTGCTAGGCCTACACATTCTGGATAGGCTAATGTTAAAAATAATTTAATAAGGTTTAGCATCCACCTTTTTTCTTACTTTACTGGGACATAGACATACTCATAAACAGGAAGATTACCTCCTTCGTATGTATATATCTGCTCTTCTTATTGACAAACAACTAACTTCTTTAATAGAGATGAGCGAGCCTACTCGGCCACACCCCTTTTTCGCCCGAATACCGCAATTTTCGAGTACTTCCGTACTCGGGCGAAAAAGATTCGGGGGCACCGTGGGTGAGTGGGGGGTTGCAGCGGGGAGTGGGGGGGAGAGGGAGAGAGAGAGGGCTCCGCCCTGTTCCCCGCTGCGCCGCCACGCCTCCCCACGCCTCCCCACGCCCCTCGGCGCCCCCCGAATCTTTTCACCCGAGTACTGAAGTACTCGAAAATCGCGGGGCTCGATCGAGTAATTACTCGAAACCAGTAGGTTCGCTCATCTCTATTCTTTAACCCACTTTTGGTCTTTCTGACATTTTGTGTTCATAAGTAATCTTGCTTGCCCTGATCGGCAGGCAGGTAAAATCAGGCTGATTTTTGCAGAATCAGATTGGGTCAGCCAGACCCAATTTTTGGTAAAGTTAGAGGAAAAGTCGTCCAGTCAGCAAAAGAAAAAATCCTCCTACACTCACTTGTTAGCACTGTTGCCTTGCAGCCCTCAGGTCCTAGGTTCAAACTTTGCCAAGGACAATATCTCCCTGCATTTCTTTTTAATAATAACTGCCCTTATTGGGGCTCACAATCTATATTTACTCTGTACAGATGTTTTCCCCAGCTTGATTTGAACCTTGGACCCCAGAATAACAGGGCAACAGCAGTAACTCTGTGCTTTTCCTTACTCCTTTTTCCACTTCCTCCTTTGCTCTCCTCCTCCTTCTGTATAATATGTACGAGCTATAGTAATTACTATGAAGAATTTTACAAGCTCTATGCAGCTCAATTCGAACCCTACTGCTGTAAGGTAACCGCACTTTGAACTGGACTACTGTGCTTTTCCTTCCTTTTTTTTCTACTCCTGTGTAACATGTATGTGCTATATAAATAAAGGTCATTTTTATGAAAAGAATCCACAGAGAACATACAAACTGCATGCTGTCCTCAGCTAGATTTAAACCTGCTTTTACTTCCTACTTTTTTCCTTCTCCGGTGTAATATGTATGTGCTATATACATCAAGATGATTAGTACAACTAAACCCACACAAATGCGAGGCTGATGTCTTCCTGGGCCATGTTTGTACCTGGGCAACAACATTAACCAATGAGTCAGAAATGCTTTTGCTTCCTCTTCTTTCCAACTGAGCCACCACACCTGTCAATTCTTTTCCAGAGGAGGAAAACAGGAAGGATAAACAGAAAGAGAACATAAAATCCATACAAGGGCAACATCTGGATGGTGTTTTTAACTTAGGACGCCAGTACTGGAAGGCAACAATGCTAACAATTGAGCCAGCACACTTCTTTCTTCTCCCATCTTCAGAGGAGGAGAAGATGGACAATGACAAAAATAATAAAGAGAAAGAAAACAATAAACTCCATGCAGATGTTGTTGATAATCAACCATGAACCTAGATCACCTGTGCTACAAGACAGGAGTACTACCAAATTTCTTCCCTCTTCATCCTCTTGCTTCTTCTCTGAGAAGGAGAAAAAATAAAAATAAGAAGCAGAAATCTTGTTATTCTCCTTCATCGTTTTCTTTCCTTTCCCCTCCTTACACTCCTCTTTCTTCTCCTTATACTTCTTCTCCTCTTTATTCTCCTTCTCTTTCACTTTGCTCTTCTTCTTTTTCTTGGGAGGAAGAGGAGGCAGAGGAAAGATGAAGAAGGAGAAGAAGAAAGGACAACTAGAAGGAAGAGCAAGCATGGTAACTAGAGATGAGCGAGCACCAAAATGCTCGGGTGCTCGTTACTCGGGACGAAATTATCGCGATGCTCGAGGGTTCGTTTCGAGTAACGAACCCCATTGAAGTCAATGGGCGACCTGAGCATTTTTGTATATCGCCGATGCTCGCTAAGGTTTCCATTTGTGAAAATCTGGGCAATTCAAGAAAGTGATGGGAACGACACAGCAACGGATAGGGCAGGTGAGGGGCTACATGTTGGGCTGCATCTCAAGTTCCCAGGTCCCACTATTAAGCCACAATAGCAGCATGAGTGGGCCCCCTCCCAACAACTTTTACTTCTGAAAAGCCCTCATTAGCAATGCATACCTTAGCTAAGCACCACACTACCTCCAACAAAGCACAATCACTGCCTGCATGACACTCCGCTGCCACTTCTCCTGGGTTACATGCTGCCCAACCCCCCCCCCCCCCTGCACGACCCAGTGTCCACAGCGCACACCAAATTGTCCCTGCACAGCCTTCAGCTGCACTCATGCCACGCCACACTCATGTCTATTTATAAGTGCGTCTGCCATGAGGAGGAACCGCAGGCACACACTGCAGAGGGTTGGCACGGCTAGGCAGCGACCCTCTTTAAAAGGGGCGGGGCGATAGCCCACAATGCTGTACAGAAGCAATGAGAAATATAATCCTGTGCCACCGCCATCAGGAGCTGCACACGTGGGCATAGCAATGGGGAACCTATGTGCCACACACTATTCATTCTGTCAAGGTGTCTGCATGCCCCAGTCAGACTGCGTTTTTTATAAATAGTCACAGGCAGGTACAACTCCGCAATGGGTATTCCGTGTGCACCCACAGCATGGGTGGCTCCCTGGAACCCACCGGCTGTACATTAATGTATCCCATTGCAGTGCCCATCACAGCTGAGGTAATGTCATGTTTAATGCAAGTGGGCTTCGGCCCACACTGCATGCCCCAGTCAGACTGGGGTTCTTTAGAAGTGGACACAGATGCATTTACAACTCCCTGTAGACCCACAGCATGGGTGGCTCCCTGGAACCCACCGGCGGTACATAAATATATCCCATTGCAGTGCCCAACACAGCTGATGTAACGTCAGCTGTAATGCAGGTGGGCTAAAAATTAATTGGATTACACTGTAGGCGAGGGCCCCCAAAAATTGGTGTACCAACCGTACTAATGTACCTCAGAAAAATTGCCCATGCCCAACCAAGAGGGCAGGTGAAACCCATTAATCGCTTTGGTTAATGTGGCTTAATTGGTAACTGGGCATGGAGGCAGCCCAGTTAAAGTAAAAATTGGTTCAGGTGAAAGTTTCAACGCTTTAATGAGCATTGAAACGTATAAAAATTGTTTACAAAAATTATATGACTGAACCTTGTGGGCCTAAGAAAAATTGCCCGTTCGACGTGATTATGTGAGGTTTCAGGAGGAGGAGCAGGAGAAGGAGGAGGAATATTATACACAGATTGATGAAGCAAAAATGTCCCCGTTTTTCATGGTGATAGAGAACGATGCTTCCATCCACGGGTGCAGCCTACGTATTGCTTAGGTATCGCTGCTGTCCGCTGGTGAAGAAGAGAAGTCTGGGGAAATCCAGGCTTTGTTCATCTTGATGAGTGTAAGCCTGTCGGCACTGTCGGTTGACAGGCGGGTACGCTTATCCGTGATGATTCCCCCAGCCGCACTAAACTCCCTCTCTGACAAGACGCTAGCCGCAGGACAAGCAAGCACCTCCAGGGCATACAGCGCGAGTTCAGGCTATGTGTCCAGCTTCGACACCCAGTAGTTGTAGGGGGCAGAGGCGTCACCGAGGACGATTGTGCGATCGGCTACGTACTCCCTCACCATCCTTTTACAGTGCTCCCGCCAACTCAGCCTTGACTGGGGAGCGGTGACACAGTCTTGCTGGGGAGCCATAAAGCTGGCAAAGGCCTTGGAGAATGTTCCCCTGCCTGCGCTGTACATTGTGCCTGATCTCTGCGCCTCCCCTGCTACCTGGCCCTCGGAACTGCGCCTTCTGCCACTAGCGCTGTCGGATAGGAAGTTTACCATCAGTTTGTCCACCAGCGCCCTGTGGTATAGCATCATTCTCGAACCCCTTTCCTCTTCGGGTATGAGAGTGGAAAGGTAATCCTTATACCGTGGGTCGAGCAGTGTGTACACCCAGTAATCCGTAGTGGCCAGAATGCGTGTAACGCGAGGGTCACGAGAAAGGCATCCTAACATGAAGTCAGCCATGTGTGCCAGGGTACCTGTACGCAACACATGGCTGTCTTCACTAGGAAGATCACTTTCAGGATCCTCCTCCTCCTCCTCCTCCTCCTCCTTCTCCTCCTCCTCCTCTGGCCATACACGCTGAAAGGATGACAGGCAAGCAGCATGTGTACCCTCAGCAGTGGGCCAAGCTGTCTCTTCCCCCTCCTCCTCATGCTCCTCCCCCTTCTCCTCCTCAACGCGCTGAGATATAGACATGAGGGTGCTCTGACTATCCAGCGACATACTGTCTTCCCACGCCTCCGTTTCCGAGTGCAAAGCGTCTGCCTTTATGCTTTGCAGGGAACTTCTCAAGAGGCATAGCAGAGGAATGGTGACGCTAATGATTGCAGCATCCCCGCTCAGAATCTGGGTAGACTCCTCAAAGTTTCCAAGGACCTGGCAGATGTCTGCCAACCAGGCCCACTCTTCTGTAAAGAATTGAGGAGGCTGACTCCCACTACGCCGCCCATGTTGGAGTTGGTATTCCACAATAGCTCTACGCTGCTCATAGAGCCTGGCCAACATGTGGAGCGTAGAGTTCCACCGTGTGGGCACGTCACACAGCAGTCGGTGCACTGGCAGATTAAACCGATGTTGCAGGGTCCGCAGGGTGGCAGCGTCCGTCTTGGAGTTGCAGAAATGTGCGCTGACCCGGTGCACCATTCCGAGCAGGTATGACAAGTGTGGGTAGCTTTTCAGAAAGCGCTGAACAACCAAATTAAAGACATGGGCCAGGCATGGCACGTGCGTGAGGCTGCCGAGCTGCAGAGCCTCCACCAGGTTACGGCCGTTGTCACACACGACCATGCTCGGTTGGAGGCTCAGCGACGCAAGCCAGCGGTCGGTCTGCTCTGTCAGACCCTGCAGCAGTTCGTGGGCCGTGTGCCTCTTCTCTCCTAAGCTGAGTAGTTTCAGCACGGCCTGCTGACGCTTGCCCACCGCTGTGCTGCCGTGCCGCGCGACACCGACTGCTGGCGACGTGCTGCTGCTGACACATCTTGATTGCGAGACAGAGGTTGCGGAGGAGGAGGAGGGTGCTTTAGTGGAGGAAGCATACACCGCCGCAGATACCAGCACCGAGCTGGGGTCCCGCAATTCTGGGGGTGGGTAGGACGTGAGCGGTCCCAGGCTCTGACTCTGTCCCAGCCTCCACTAAATTCACCCAATGTGCCGTCAGGGAGATATAGTGGCCCTGCCCGCCTGTGCTTGTCCACGTGTCTGTTGTTAAGTGGACCTTGGCAGTAACCGCGTTGGTGAGGGCGCGTACAATGTTGCGGGAGACGTGGTCGTGCAGGGCTGGGACGGCACATCGGGAAAAGTAGTGGCAACTGGGAACCGAGTAGCCATCATGCTTTTGAAAGCCTCCGTTTCCACAAGCCTATACGGCAGCATCTCCAGGCTGATCAATTTGGCAATGTGCACGTTTAACGCTTGAGCGTGCGGGTGCGTGGCGGCGTACTTGCGCTTGCGCTCAAACAGTGGCGCTAGCTACGTCTGGACGCTGCGCTGAGAGACAATGCTGGATGGGGCCGAGGAAAGCGGAGGTGAGGGTGTGGGTGCAGGCCAGGAGACGGTAGTGCCTGTGTCCTGAGAGGGGGGTTGGATCTCAGTGGCAGGTTGGGGCACAGGGGGAGAGGCAGTGGTGCAAACCGGAGGCGGTGAACGGCCTTCGTCCCACCTTGTGGGGTGCTTGGCCATCATATGCCTGCGCATGCTGGTGGTGGTGGCTCCCCAGCTGATCTTGGCGCGACAAAGGTTGCACACTACTGTTCGTCGGTCGTCAGGCGTCTCTGTGAAAAACTGCCACACTGTAGAGTACCTTGACCTCTGCAGGGTGGCATGGCGCAAGGGGGCACTTTGGGAAACAGTTGGTGGATTATTCGGTCTGGCCCTGCCTCTACCCCTGGCCACCGCACTGGCTCGGCCTGTGCCCACACCCTGACTTGGGCCTCCGCCTCCTCGCCCGCGTCCACGTCCTCTAGGCCTACCCCTACCCCTCAGCATGGTGTATTACCAGTAGTGCAGAAACAGAACGCTGTAATTAAATGTACCGCTTATTGGCCTGTGGTTGGAGGCTGACTTCGCTTACGGAACGCCAGGAAATAATTTTGCACAAGCCTGCTGTAACACTTAGCTGGCTGCGTATGAATTTGGAGAACTACTACACCCAGCAGAGCCCCAGAACACTGAGGACAGTGACAGGCAGCCCAAATAGATTTTTTTCCCCAAATGTTTTTGCAAAGGCCCACTGCCTATATTTAATAAATATATGTCTTCTGTCCCTGCCTCACAATATATGTCTTCTGTCCCTGCCTCACAATATATGTCTTCTGTCCCTGCCTCACCACCACTACTGGCCCTGGAGTATGTATAATTACTGCAGGGCGCAATGCTCTGCACGGCCGATATACAAAAAAAAATGTGCAGCACTGCAAAAAGCAGCCTCCACAGTACTGCACATGGTTAGATGTGGCCCTAAGAAGGACCGTTGGGGTTCTTGAAGCCAAAAATACTCCTAACACTCTCCCTATAGCAGCTCCGGCACCAACAGCACTTTCCCTCCTCTATGTCAGAACAAATCTGTGGCGAGCCGCGGGAGGGGCCGATTTTTATACTCGGGTGACACCTGATCTCGCCAGCCGCTCACTGCAGGGGGGTGGTATAGGGCTTGAACGTCGCAGGGGGAAGTTGTAATGCCTTCCCTGTCTTTCTATTGGCCAGAAAAGCGCGCTAACGTCTCAGAGATGAAAGTGAAAGTAACTCGAACATCGCGTGGTACTCGTCACGAGTAACGAGCATCTCGAACACGCTAATACTCGAACGAGTATCAAGCTCGGACGAGTACATTCGCTCATCTCTAATGGTAACTCCACCATTAACACTGATACATTGTAGTGCTAGGTTCCTAGTCAAATATGTCCAAGGATAACATCTGCATGGACTTCTCTCTTTGTGTTTCTCCCTCTTCTCATCCAGAAAAGGAAGACCAAACAAGGATTTAAATATAGGTAGTCTGGAGTGGTTGGTTTTGTCTGTTTTATGGGGCTTGAGAAAGAGGGTATGCTGTATGAATCCCTGAAACATATTGCCATCACCTGACCTGTACCTGTATTTTACCGTGGATTAACCCCTTAGTGACCAAGCCTGTTTACGCCTTAATGACCAGGCCAAATTTTGCAAATCTGACACGTAGCATGGAAAAAGACCAGAAAGGTTTTGCATATCCAAGCGATTCTGACATTGTTTTTTCGCCACATATTGTACTTCATTTAGGTGGGAAAAAAAGACCGATAGAATTTGTTTTTATTTATTAAAAGCGCCAAAATTGGGAAAATTTTGAAAAAATCGTCATTTTTTCACATTTCCAACTGCAATATCTCAAATATGTGCAAACATAATATAGAAATTTTTGCTAAGATTTATATTTCCATCCGTTTACTTTATTTTGGGCGCACATTGGAAAAACTTTCGTTTTTTTTAAACCATTTAGGAGACGTACAAATGTAACATTACTTTTCAGCATTGAGAGGAACACTTCGTTTTCCTACACCAATCCAAGATTGGAAAGGCTCATAGGAGTCAAAATGATAGATATCCCCACAAGTGACCCCATTTTAAAAACTACACCCTTTAACGTATTCACTGAGGGGTGTCATGAGTATTTTAACCCCACAGTTTTTTTTCAGGAGTCAATGCAATTTAGAAGAGAAAAACAAAAATTTCATATTTTTGCAAATATGTCATTTTAAAGACAGGACTTTTTTCTATAGTACACATGAAAATTAGGATTTGCACCCAAGAATGGATACCCCTGTTTGTCCCGTGCTCAGAAACATACCCATTGGGGCCCTAATCTTACGTTTGGATGCACAATGGGGCCCAAAATGAAAGGAGCAATCGGTGGCTTTCGGAACAGAAATTTTGCTTGAAGGAGATTTAGGCCCCATTGCCCACTTGTAGAGCCCTTGAGTGACCAAAACGATGGAGAACCCCCACAAGTGACCCCATTTTGAAAAGTAAACCCCTTAACGAATTTATCTAGGGGTACGATGACTTTTTTGACTTCACAGTTTTTGAATGAATCTAAGCCAAGCCGAAGGAAAAAAATTACGATTTTCATTTTGTTGGTAATTCTGTCATTTTAAAAGCAGTTTTTTTGTACAGCACATATATGAATGAAGACTTGCACCCCAAAATGGATACCCCTGTTTGTCCTGTGCTCAGAAACATACCCATTGTGGCCCTAATCATATGTCTGGATGCACAATGGGGCCCAAAATGAAAGGAGCAACCGGTGGCTTTCGGAACAGAAATTTTGCTTGAAGGAGATTTAGTCCCCATTGCCCACTTGTAGAGCCCTTGAGTGACCAAAACGATGGAGAACCCCCACAAGTGACCCCATTTTGAAAAGTAGACCTCTTAACGAATTTATCTAGGGGTACGATGACTTTTTTGACTTCACAGTTTTTGAATGAATCTAAGCCAAGCCGAAGGGAAAAAAATACGATTTTCATTTTTTTGGTAATTCTGTCATTTCAAAAGCAGTTTTTTTTGTACCGCACATATATGAATGAAGACTTGCACCCCAAAATGGATACCCCTGTTTGTCCTGTGCTCAGAAACATACCCATTGTGGCCCTAGTATTACGTCTACATGCACAATGGGGCCCAAAATGAAAGGAGCAACCGGTGGCTTTCGGAACAGAATTTTGCTTGAAGTTGATTTATTCCCCATTGCCCACTTGTAGAGCCATTGAGTGACCAAAACGATGGAGAACCCCCACAAGTGACCCCATTTTGAAAAGTAGACCCCCTAACGAATTTATCTAGGGGTATGATGACTTTTTTGACTTCACAGTTTTTGAATGAATCTAAGCCAAGCAGAAGGAAAAAATTATGAATTTCATTTTTTGGGCAATTGTGTCAATTTAAAAACTGTTTTTTTTGGAAAGTGTACATAGGAATGAAGACTTTCACCCCAAAATGGATACCCCCATTTGTCCCGTGTTCAGAAACATACCCATTGTGGCCCTAATCTACTTAAAGGAAACATAGCTAGGCCTATAATCGAAGGAGCACCCGTTGGATTTCAGGGTACAACGGAATAAATTCCAGTCCCCATTGCCCACATGTAGAGCCATTGAGCGTCCAAACCGATAGAGAACCCCCACAAATGACCCCATTTTGAAAACTAGACCCCTTAACAAATTCATCTAGGGGTGTACTGCATATTTTGACCCCAAAGTATTTGAATGAATCTAAGCAAAGCAAAAGGAAAAAATTACGATTTTCATTTGTTTGGCAATTTTGTCAATTTAAAAACACTTTTTTTTGTACAGTGTACATAGGAATGAAGACGTTCACCCCAAAATGGATACCCCTGTTTGTCCCGTGTTCAGAAACATACCCATTGTAGCCCTAATCTACTTACAGGACACATGGCTAGGCCCATAATGGAGGGAATGCCCGCTGGATTTCAGGGCAGAACTGCATAAATTCCAGGCCCCCTTGCCCACTTATACGGAAAAAAATTTGACTTCCTAAAAATAATCCCCCCCTCCCCCCCCACCCCCCATTTTTTGGCATTCCCTAAATATTAGATAAAGGTAATAATATAAACTGCGTTTTATGTCCGAAGACAGGGGTAATTACGGAGGCTGGTTGGGTTAGGCACATGGGGCAAGAAAACCGGGTATCCCCCCCCTCCTCTCATGTATTTTGGGGGGTATTTCGTAACCTCAGCGGCGGAGATGGGGTGTAGAAAGTTGCGCTGTGAGGCTTTGTAATCTTGCTGCGGTGCAGCGGTCTCACAGAGAAGGCGCTCAACAAGCTGCGCCTGGAACTGCAGGAAGACGAACGTTCCCGGGGCTTCTTGTAAATTACGTATTACAGGTAGCGGTCTGAATAACACCGGGCTCACGTAGCCGTAGGCGGAATCTGCTTGCGGAGGCGCGCAGCGGATCCCATCTGTGAGCCCGGCTGTGACCCTGCGTACGGTTGCGTAATGTACTGCGCATAACTGCCTACTCACACAGGCGGTTTTTTGTTTGCATTTCCCGTGCCGTCGCTTAGAGATGACTTGGGTACCCGCAGCCCGTACACAATGTGTTTGCATATGGGCTGCGGGTATATCCGCGGTCATAGAGCACAATGGGCTCTAGGTCGCGGATATCCGCGGTAAAATATAGAATGCTGTGTTCTGTTTCTGCGAGTGGATTACGTAATTCCGACCCGCTAATTGGGGGGAATTGTGTAATCCAATGCATGCGATTGATCCGTGGATTACTGCTGATCAAGCGCATGCAGAACCCGTAATTCATCTCCGTTCATGCGTGACCGGCCTAATGTTAGATCGCTACTTTATCACGTGACCGGGGACCGCTCAGCGAGGCCGCCGGTCACTGCTCCAAGCACTCAGCGACCGTTGGTCACTGGGAGCAAGGAGATTTAAAATTTCCTGGGCTTCCCGGCTCCTGCGAATGTGTCTGGCATTTTGCCGGCGGGCGCATGCGCAGCAGCCGGAAGGGTCCATGGAGGATAATCGCATCTGGATTCAAATGCGGAAGCCTCCGAGAAGATGTTTCATCTCCCCCAACCGATCGCATCGGTGAGGGGAAATGAAACTGCCACCTTTTAAAGAACTTTTACGTAATCGCCATTATGCATTGGATAACGGCGATCACGTGACCAGTAACCGCATACCGCGGCTCCCCGTGATATCTCCAGGCTCTTGGCTACCTTTTGTAGCCAGCAGCAGGGAGATTCTATATTTCTTGGGCAATATTTCACTTTTGCGCATGCGTCCGTCACCATGCTGACGGGCGCATGCGCCGAAGCTGGGGTAAGATCCGCGGATCAACATCCCACCAGAGAACAAATCCGGGACCTTGGGTACGTAATTTCATCCCCCCTTACGGATACGATCCGTAAGGGGAGATGAAACTTTAACTTTTTAAACTTTTTTTTACTTTTAACTTTTTTTTTTTTTTTTTTTACTTTTTAACTGATGGATAACGATGATCATATGACTGGAAACCGCATACAGCGGTCCCCAGTCATATCTCCCTGCACTATCTGTGACAGCCGGGTGCAGGGAGATTTTGAATTTGCCGGGCACGCCGGCTTCTGCGCATGCGCGCCGCATCGGCACATCGCAGAAGCCAGCGGGGGGTCCCGACACCGGCCGGAGGACATCGGCGGACCTGAGGTGAGTATTTTCACCTCCCCTCATGGATCCGATCCATGAGGGGAGGTGAAACTTTTCTTTTTTTACACTTTTTTGCACTTTTCCGCGATCGCCGTTATCCATTGCATAACGGCGATCGCGGTACCGGGGACCGCTCACCGCAGTCCCCGCTGACATCTCCTGCCTCCCGGCTACCTACAGGAGCCGGGAGACAGGATATTTTAAGTCTCCCGCGCCGCCGGGCCTTCTGCGCATGCGGCTGACGTAATGCCGCCTGGCGCGCATGCGCAGAAGGACGGCTACGGCGCTCGAAGCATCGGGACAGCGGGGAGTCGTGCGGCGGAGCTCGGTGAGGAATTTCAGCTGCTCCGATGGATCCGATCCATCGGAGCAGCTGAATCTTTAACTTTTTGGGCACTTTTATTTACTTTTTTGCGATCGGCGCTATCCATTGCATAGCGCCGATCGCAATGCCGGGGGGGGGCTCCGAACAGCCCGGGATGACAGCTCCATGCTGTCAGCTACCTGCGGACACCAACAGCATGGAGCTGTCACGTCCACAGCCCGAGGGGCATTAGTCTCTGCAGGGCACATGTTTTTACGTCCTCAGAGAATAAAGCCCACTTCGGGAGGACGTAAAAACACTATGGGCTGGTCGTTAAGGGGTTAATAAACTACTGGTGAAAATTTTAGCAGCATTTTGGACTGGCACGTCTTTCTTGGTTCTATTCACACACTTGTATTGCCTTTTTTTCCTAGAAGTCCTGTTCCATAACACCTTTTTTTTCTGGACCAATGGGGCTACTGAGACCAACGATCTCCATTCTTGGATGCAGACAGTAGGGAAAAAAGAATTTTACATATTCATGTACCCACAGTGGGTACAGGTGCGGGGAGGTGATAGCCATTCTCCCCATGCACCCCAGGTGAGTGCAATTCCTGTGATTATTTTGTCCTATAACAGTGCTATCTTGTATCACTTTTTCCTAATTTCTGCATAGGGTGAATACATTACCATTTTTGATCATTCTCAAGTATTTAAACACCTCAATTTCAGCAATCTTCCATCTAAAATATGGGCATGGAAATTTAGTGAACTACTATTGGATAATGGCTCTAAATTATTGACATTACATATTCAACTCAATTCTACAGTTGACACTTTGCAAGCAATTGAAGGGCTTGGGGAAAGAATAATCAAAGTCCACTTTTACTGAAAACAGATCATTTTAACTTGAAAGTTTCACAACTTGTCAATCCTAAAGTACAACAGGAAATTGAATTTTGATCACTGTAATACATGCATGTAACATTTATATAGCTGAAAACTGAAATTTGTATAATAAAAAAACCTTTTTTTTTATTTTTCACTAATCATCATCTGGAACATTGTCTGATTGTGCCAAATTGTCATAAGGTCCTTTTACACGGGATGAATGTCAGGCAAACGATGCCCGACACTTGTCCCCACACATACTAGCTGTTGTGCACCTGCACAGGAGCTGGCATGGCTGGCTCACAGCGGGGAGGCTGCGGGAGATTTCTCTCCTCTCGCTCTCCCACCCCTCTCCATTGACATAACATAGGGGCCGTTTAATATTGACAGCTCATCGTCCATCATGTATGCTGCATAAGTGATGGACGATGAGCAGATCACTGATTGCTCACTGTAAATAGCAGCCATTCAGTACCTTCGGCCGCAATGTTAAGTCAATGGAGAGGGGCGGGGGAGCGAGAGGAGAGAAATCTCCTGCAGCCACCCCACCCCCCCTGCTGGCCGCTCTATGAGCGAGTCAGCACTACTAGCTCCCATGCAGAAGCAAGGGAGCGAGGACACACAGGGACAAGTGTTGGGCATCGTTTGCCCAACATTCGTCCCATCTAAATTGACCCATGGTAATCATGGCATTCCATTGGCACACATGATTGTATTTATTCACATGTACTGTGAGAAAAGAAGAGTACAGATTATTCAATGTTTCAACATCTTTGGTTTTATGTTTTGTGAGTTTTGACAAAATGTAAGGTCCACTGTGTGCACTGCGATGAGGTACAGTATGGGGCGCTACAGGTGCAATTTTCCATTCTCCTATGTTTTAAATGCAAAAAGGACTCTTGCACAGGTACAATGTCCATAAAAATGTATTTAAGGGTTTTTTCAGGCAAAATACTATTTATGACCTATCCTCAGGATAGGTCATCAATAGTTGATCAGCTGGGGTCTGTTGCTTGGGACTCTGAACAAACAGCTGAGCAGGCTCCCGCTCTCAGTGCCACTGCACACAGGGGTTGGAGCAGAAGTTACTGCCAGGACCCAGGTGTACTGACCGGCCTGTGTAACTGCAGATATGGCTTTCAGTGAAAGCAACAGAAGCTGTGCTTGCAGTAACAAACGTCGGTCACTACACCAGGGTTGGAGCAGCAGGTGCCGCTCTCCAACCTCTGTGTGTAGCAGTGCTAACAGCAGGAACCCACTCAGCTGATTGGCAGACCCCAGCTGATCAACTATCAATGACCTAGCCTGGAAACCCCTTTCATTTACAAAATGGCAGATTTTGTTTAAAACACAAAAAAGTGGATTTTCATTGTTCTTTCCTTGGCCCTTCAATTGTCTGGTAGACAAACCATATATAAGAGGAGAGGTCATTGCTTTAGGGGCTAGAGGCAAGACAGACAAACTTAAAATTTTAAATTTGTTATTAAGTTAAAAGTCTGCACTCAAAACTATATACAAAAGGCCTAAATCCCTTCTGGACTAAAAAGACCTTAATGACCTTAAACATCAATTGAAAAGCCATTTTAACATCAAGTCAGCAAAACAATTCCAATATGTGAAATTAAAATATTGTGCCCACAGGAATAAACCTATGTCACAACTTTTGAAAAATAAAAAAAAGACTTCACATTCATCAAATGTATCATAAAAGACTCTGGAATGAGAGATTACAGAAGGATTTCACAAGTTTTATCACTGACATTGTAATTTGGAGACTTATTTGTCCCTTTCTGACCCAGAAGAGCATACTAAAATAAACTAGCTTTTAAATGTCCTAAATTTCATATTCTCAACCAGCAAGGTTGAGAAAACATTATTAATTCAGTGTCAACCTCGCAAAGCCCATGGCCATATAGCCTACCACTAAGCTATTATAAAAAAAATCTTGTTGACCCCCCCTCCCACACATAATATAATGATGCTCAGTTTTAATCAATGGCATGCTTTAAAGGTAATGATAAATATTGTTCTGAAGGAAGTCGAGGATTTAGATGCAGAATTTACCATCCCATCTCTCTACTCAGTGTAGACCAGGTTTAGAAAAAACATTACAGAACACAAGATTCTGGAGGTAATACAGGGCCTGAAGATAGGCAAGAGCTCAGGACCAGATGGATATACACCCAGATTTGACAAATTATGCGGGGATCTTCTAGTCCCCTTTCTATGTATATCATTTATTGTCAAAATATGTTTATTCAAGGTATAACATAAAGCCTACAGTTTGTCATACAATATGGCAGACCCTGAAGTCAGGGTGGTATATCAGTTGAAGAGAATGTAGATGACAGTTATATTGAAAAGATCAGCGACCAGGTTGGGAAATCATTACAGATGGGTAGCTATGCCCTAAAAGGCAGGGTCTCACCATTCGATGTTATCTGTTCTATTAACTCAAGGCTTCAGGGTATTAACTCAACAGTCAACTGAATAAAACCAAAAAAAGAAATAAAAGCTATCTCAAATTATTGAACCATGTAGGTAACTAATGCTATAGTTAAATCTTAGAAGATTTATAGGAGCCGGATCGGTTCAGAACAATCCTCGGCTCAAAACTAGTGTGATGTATTGGGGATGAGAAAAATGGGATGCAGGGAAGAATAGTGGAAGAAAGAAAGAAAAAAAAAAAGGGAGAGGAACGGAAGGATGATGTCTAAGAGGGACAGAGATGGGCAGAGGGATAAGGGGAGGTTAAGAGGATAGAGAAGAAGGAGAAAGAAAAGAAAGACGGGGGAATAAAGTGGGTAGCGTCTCGGAGTAAAGCCATTGGTGGGACCCCTACCGTCAATTAAGTAGGGAGGGCCCCAAGCTCGAGCCACCGTTCAAACCCGGCGGAACTATGGAACGTCATCCATATCTCCCATACAGCATAGTACTTTGACCATTTATCGTCGTCTTTGACTCTCAGCTCTTCCATGTACCTAATGTCTTCTAAGGCCACTGCCCAATTCAGGCGTGTTGGCATCGTCTGGGATTTCCAGAGTCGTGGGATCACCGTTCTCATGGCTAGAAGAAAAAATCTCCAGATATCTCTTTTACTGGCGGCGATGGAGCCCGGCAGGATTGAGAGGAGAGCAATCTCCGGGGAGAGTATTAATGAACTTCTATTCAAGACATTATATAGGGCCAGCGTCTCCGCCCACAGAGCCCTGATCCCGGGGCAGGACCACCAGATGTGTGTGAGTGTCCCCGTTTCTCCCAAGCACCTCCAACAAGCAGCCGAGGAGCTGGGGTATATCTTGGCCAGGAGTGCCGGGGTACGGTACCATCTCATGATGATTTTATAATTTATCTCGTGGTGTCTGCCCGAGACCGACATTCTATGGGTCAGGTTGACGCCTTTAGCCCAGTCTTCGTCGGACAGGGTCAGTCCCAGTTCTCCCACATTTTACGGCAGCCCCCCTCCAAGTCCGGGGCCCCCTGGATACCAGCATGCCATAGACCGCGGTAATTTCCCCTCTCGGCTCATGAGGGTTTGCACATAAATTTTCAAAAGATGTGGGAGGAATGGACAACTCTGAGATTGAACCCTGTGCTCTGATGAAGTGACAAAGCTGTAGGTATTGGAACCACGCACCCGCCGCGGCCCCCCCTTTTCCCACAAGCGAGCTTAGGGGCCTAATTCCTTCCTCCCATAGAAGATCATGAATTCTTGGGAGGTAAACTCGCAAGCCATCTAAGAGTGTCAGTCCTCCTATTCCCAGAGAGAAGTCCGGGTTTCTCGCCAAGGGGGTCCAGAGGCCTGGAATGGAAATCAGCCCACCTCTGCTCGCAAAGCTATCCCAGATCCATAAGAGTGAATTTAGGAGGGGTGACACCTTGATGCCCCGTCTACCTAAGCCTCCTCTAAGCCAAAAAAGACCCTGAGCCCGGAATGGGACAGAGCTCTGCTCTAGTTCGACCGATAATTTGGCATGTCTCTTGTGCATGAGGTCCAGGACGATCCTGCTTACTGCAGCCCTGTAGTAGAGCAGCAGGTCAGGTAGACCCACACCCCGCTCTCTTTTTTCCGGGTGAGGAGTTTGTAGCTCAGGCGAGCTCTGGTTCCTCCCCACACGAAGTATACAACCGCCTTTTCGTAATTTAACAAAATAGCTGCGTGGTAGCTATATTGGTAGGGCCTGAAAAAGATACAGGAACTTCGGGAGGGAATTTATCTTGATAGCGTTTATCCTGCTGAACCAGGAAAGTGTTAGCGGATGCCATTTTTCCGTGTCTTTCACTAGGGCGGAATACATGGGCTCGTAGTTTAGGTCGTATAGTTGTCCTGGGTCTGAGGATAATTTGATTCCTAAGTATTTGATATAGTCTTTGCGCCACAACAGTGAAAATAAGGGTTTGAGTTGGGCTATTTCCACGGGCTGGAGAGTTATGTTTAAAATTTCAGACTTTTGCAGATTAATTTTGAAGTTGCTGACTCTGCTATATTTATCAAGTTCTCGCATGAGAGCGGGTAAGGCTAGACTGGGGTTCGTGATGTAGACCAGAAGATCGTCGGAAAACACAGCCACCTTGTGTTCAGCTTGAGTCACTCTGTAACCTTGGATTTCTGGGTTCATTCTGATTGCGTTAGCGAGTGACTCCATTACTAGAACGTAAAGAGTTGGGGAGAGTGGGCACCCCTGATGCGTGCCGTTCTTAATGTAGATTGGATGGAATAGTTTCCCATTAACTTGGATTTGGGCCGTGGGCTTGTCATACAGGGCCATTATCTAGTTTCTCAGTTTATGTCCCAAGCCTATCTTCTGTAGTGTGGCCTCAAGAAATTTCCAGCTGACGCGGTCAAATGCCTTCTCGGCGTCGGCTGATAGGAGGCTTAAAGGGCTCTTTGCATCTCGCGCCCTACTCATCAGGGAGAGGGTTCTGATGGTGTTGTCCTTAGCCTCTTGGCCAAGGACACAGCCAACCTTGTCCCTGTGTATAAATTTGGGGACAAGTGGTCCTAGACGCGTAGCTAGGGTTCTTGCAAAAATGTTTGTGTCTACATTTAATAGGGATATGGGCCTATAGTTCCCGCAGGAGAGAGGGTCTCTTCCTTGCTTTGGTATAACTGTGATAATGGCCTGTAGAGCTTGTTGGGGGAACAGGCAGTTGCCAGAGATAGCGTTAAAGGCCTTACAGAGTATTGGTGTTATGGATTCTCCGAACGTCTTATAGAAACGGGGCGTGAAGCCATCTGGTCCGGGGATTTTGCCTGATTTTAAATTTTGTATCTCCATTGAGACCTCTTGTCCCATAAAATCGCTTTCTAGGGCCTCAGAGTCTGTCGGAGATATCGGTTTGGGGGCAAAATCACGTAAGTAGGATTCTACGTTGTCTAGTGTGTTGCTTTGGGCCTCTTTTGATGGTTCTGTGATGTTGTAGAGCTCTTTATAATACAGCCTGAAGCAATCTAGTAGATCCTCGGTTGCGTGGATCTTCCCGTTTCTCGGGGAGTTTAGTGCGAATATGTAGGATTGATACCCGCGGGGGTTTAGTCCCTTTGCTGGCCAACTGCTACATTTGTTACTGTATTCATAGAAACCTCCTCTTAACCTGTCCCTCATGCACAGGTGGGCCTGATCTAACATGGACAAAATCTGTTGGCGGAGAGAGGCGATTTCTGCGTTTAGGGAGGGGGAGATATTTGTTTTGTTGGCCTGTTCTACCCTCTCTAGGAGGGTAAAAAAAGATCTTTTAGCTTGCCTACTCTGTCCTTTTTGAGCCTTGCCCCGTGGGATATAAAGATTCTCCGTAATACGCATTTTAGTGCTTCCCACTGTATAGGTGGTGAGGTAGTGTCGCCTCGGTGAGTCTCGACAAAGGTCTCAATGGTCCTACTTATCTCCTCACGGCAGCAAGTATCACTCAAGAGGTTATCGTTAAGGCGCCAGGTGCTATAGCTGTTCCTATGCTCATGCCTCAGGAGGGCACCGTAAACGGGTGCGTGGTCCGACCACAGGGTGGTTCCTATTGAACTTCTAGGGGACAGGTCCAGGAGACGGTGTGATATGAACAAGTAGTCCAGCTTCCCATAGCTGTTGTGTGCGATAGAGTGGTGACTATAATCTCTGACCTTTGGATGAAGTGTCCTCCAAAGGTCAATGAGCCGCAATTCTAACAAGCGTCTCCGCAGTCTACGCAAGGCCACCTGGGGAACCCCGGACTTACCCGAAGAAGTATCCAGACCGGGGTCCATCGCTAGATTAAAGTCTCCTCCGAGAACTATGTCGGACCCCTCTGCGAATTGTTCCAGCTTCCCCAAGAAGCTGAACCCAAAGGCGACTTGTCCTGTGTTGGGAAAATAAATGTTAGCAATCGTCACAACACGATGCCCTAAATCTAACTTGAGGAATAGGTATCTGCCTTCAGGGTCTGTTTTTGACGCCAATACATTGTGGGGGAGACTTTTATGGATTGCTATCGATACCCCGCACTTCTTTATTTCTAGATGGGAGCTATGGTACCACGTAGGGTAGAATCTATTAGTACATTTGAGTATATGACCGGTCTTGAAGTGCGTTTCTTGAAGAAAGGCAATTAGGATGCGTTTTTTGTGTAGATGCGCCAGAATCTGACCCTTTTTCGCGGGATTATTTAAGCCTCTGGTGTTTTAGGTGAAGAACGAGAGACCCGTCATGGAGGTGGCTTGATGGTGGAGGGAGGTGTCCCTAGGCCGACCGAGACGCTAAGTAGAGAGAGTGGAAAAGGAGGGGGAGAGAAGGGGAAAGAAATAAGAGGAAGAGGTAGCGGGAGTAGAAGGTGACAGAAAACACATTTTCCATCGATTGGGAAACAGTGTCCCAATCTCACAAAGTGGGTTTCGGACCTATGGTCAGAATCAGACGGCACCATGGTGGGGTCTACTCGTTAGGGGGAAGAGACTCGAGGATGCCTGAGCCACTCCAGGCATCTCTCCTCTAGTGAAAAACGCCTGTTCAGGCTGTCTGTATTCATGTAACCTGCATTAAGTAGAGTGCTAGATATGTGGCAGATTGGCCCCAGAGGAGGCGTAGTATGGGGTGGGGGTTGAGGGTGATCAGAAGAGGTGTAGAAGGACACAACTATTTGTAATATTGCATGAACCAGGATGGAATGGCTTGAAACATGCTGAGCATATGAAACAATAGGGCTAGACTGGCGTAGTCCAGCAACGATATCGAACCGCGGGCCTGGTCAACGCAGCGCAGCGTCCCGTTTGCGCCAGGGCAGACAGTCAAAGTTTCCACAATGCTGATCATGGTGGTGATCATGCGGGGTGATTTCTATTTCTCAGGCGCCTTGGCCTGGCTTCCTGCCGGGGCGTTCTGGGCGCTGTGATGGGCAGTGCTGGAATGTGCGGCCAGTCTGGAATCGTGACCATCGGCAATTCCAGGGTGCCAAGGAATTGAGGAAGAAAAGCAGGGGAACTGAAGGTCGCCGATCTCCCATTCCTTGAGGCAGAAAGCTGGAAGGGGTACCCCCATCTGTAGATTGTCTTGTTGGTTCAGAGAAATTCAAGAAGCGGTCGAACAACCCTGCGGAGTTGAAGGGTGCGTCTGGCTAAGTCCGGGTAAATTGCTATAGGAGCGCCATTATGGGTGAGGGGGTCCTTCCTGTCACGGGCACTTTTCAAAATGGCTTCTTTATCCTTGAAGAAGTGTATGCGACATACAATATCACGCGGTTTCCCTGGGTCGTCCGGCCAGGGACCGAGGGTTCTGTGGATACGGTTTATCTCTATTGGTCGGTCGGTGGGACGTTGTAATAGGGAGCTGAAGTTGCGGGCCCATTCTTCCAGCTGTGGTGAGGTGATTTCTTCTGAAAGACCTCTCAGGCGCAGGTTGTTGCGTCTATGACGATTTTCAAGGTCGTCGAGGTGAGACATCATGTCCACCATTTGCTGGGCTTGTGCATTTATGATTTGGCTATGGGTCTCAAGTGTGGTGGCAACCACGTCTTGCGTCTCCTATATGGCGTTTATACGGCCTCCCATGTGTTTAAGTTCTTGCTGAATGAGGGACAACGCTTCCTTTTGCGAACTTTCTAGGCGCTGAAAGTCTCTTTTGGTAGGGAGAGATCTTAAATGAGCCTTCCAATCCCACTCCTCATCTAATGAGGAGTCACTATAAGATGGCGGGCTAGCTGTCTGGGCAGCTGCAGCTTTTGTGTGCTTTCTGTAGCTTTTCTGATGGGCAGGACTACTACTCTCCTCAGAGTAGGGGGTCCTGTTGTGTGGCGCGTTTGAGGGTGAGGGAGATTTATTGGTCGCAGTGTCTCCCTTGGAGTCTTTATGGGGTGTCTGTGCTGTTATGCTGTGTCCCCCGCTAGCCCCTGGGTTATTGTGCCCGTCTAGCTGGTAGTCTTCACTAGCTGTCTGCCGGTTGTGAGCGTGTCCCCAGTGCATGTGCAGACTTATCTTGATCCTGGGAGCCTCCGTGCCCATCTCTGCTGGTTGCCGTACGTCCGCGGGACTCCACACTGCCGCCGCTGCGGGGAGCAGAGTGCAAGCGGGGAGCGGAGTGCGAGCGCACATGGTCCGGCGCCATCTTGGGTGAGGGAGCCGCCGCGCGTCCCGAAGTAACGCTGGATTGTCGGCGGCTCATCCTCTCCTGCTGCTCCGGATCTGCTGGGGTTTCTCTTCTTCCCCATTGCTGGTCTGGAGGGTCTTTGTGTCGGGGATCATGCTGGAAAGCAGGTTAATGCAGAGAGGTAGCCGGGAGCTCAGCAGAAGCGTGGCTTACTCCTGTAAGTCACGCCCCCTCTATGTAAATCATTTAATGCTATATCTAAAATATGCCCATTTCCTCCTCAGGCGCTTCAGGCAATAATAACAGTATTACCCAAACCTAGAAAGGATCCCTCAGCTTGTAGCAACTACAGACCCATTTCCCTACTTAATATAGACACAAAACTATTTTTAAAAATCTTAGTTGCCCATCTGCAATCTTTCATACCATTCTTAATGCATACAGAGCAGGTTGGCTTCATACCCAGACGTGAGGCCATGGATAACACGATTCGATCTATCTTTCTTATACTGTGAGCACACTTATTAAGGGATTCCCTGTGCCTATTAGCGGTTGATGTTGAGAAAGTCTTTGATAGGGTCCACTGGGGATTCCTGGAGGCGACCCTACAAAGGATTGGCTTGGGTGCCAGGTTTTTAAACTGGATAATGTCCCTGTACCATAACCCAATAGCCTGGACTTGCATGAATGGAACACTTTCCTCTTCTTTAACAATCAAAAACGGTACGAGACAGGGTTGCCCCTTATTGCCCTTTTTATATGTGTTGGTAATGGGATCCTTAACAAGTGCCCTTAGGAAAAATCCAGATATATGAGGTTTTGAGATGGAGACTGATGAACATAAATTGGCACTGTTTGCTGATGATCTTTTAATATATATGACAAACCCTAGAATTGCCCTTACAGCAGCTCTGAAGGAATTTGAGTCAGTAATTTTAAGATTAATGTGCACAAATCTGAAATTCTTAATATAACCATATCAACAACGGAAGTATCGGGTCTTAAGTCTTCATTCTCTATTTCATGGCAGGATGACTATATCAGATACTTAAGGATTTCTCTAACAGCAAACCCTGACCGGTTATTAGATCTAAATTACAAACCCATTCTTTATAAGGTAAAGGCAGATTTAAAGAGGTGGTGACTTCTTATCCTCTCATGGTTTGGAAGTATTAATGTCCTGAAAATGGATTCCTGTCCTAAGATCCTCTGTTTCAATCTGTTCCTCTTAAAATGCCTAGAGATTATTTGGCCTGCCTGCATAGGGTCTCACTGGACTTTGTCTAGGGAGGCTCCAGGTCACATCTGAAAAATAACATAACTCGACATAAGGATAAGGGAGGAGTGGGTCTACCAAACTTTGCTCTGTACCACAAAGCATCTATTTCCAAATGCGTATTAAATATTTTCGATAATCGTTACTCCAAATTGTGGGTGCAGATGGAACAGAATTCGGCTCTATTTAGGGCCCAGGGTATCTTTTGGCTACCTCAGGTAGCTAGAGTCAGTAATTTTGAGGTCAATGTCCATATGGTCTCGTCTTTTCTAGGTCGTTTTTTAGACATAAGGGATGGTTTTGAAACATGTCTGAGGTTAATTTCGAGGCCGGGCCCACTTATTTCCCTCGTGGGCAACCTTGATGTCCCAAATTTCTCTGAAGGATCTCCATTGCTGGCTAGGTTGGAAACTCCCTTGCCTCATGTGAGGGATTTGATATCCAGCTCTTGCATGCACCCTTTTGTGGGAGATGCTGGGAGAGGGGGATCTGCAGACCAAGGAGTGGTATCAATATCTGCAAATCCCTGGGCCCAGGGGCGTACATAAAGGCTCAGGGGCAAAAGTTCAGCTTGGGCCCCCTTACCCACCAGACCCTTTTCTCCCCTCGCCCCATAGCTATTCCTGGGGCCAATCTCCATGTGCGGATTTTATTTATAAAATCTGCGCGTGGCCCCCGCACGAGAGATCCGTGCGTCTTGCTGCCCATAGGGAACCATTAGCATCAGTAGGGCAGCTAAAAGCATGCAGATGGGATTCCTTACCGGCATGCAGGTCACACGCACAGGAAGAAATCGCAGCATGCTTCATTTTCCTGCGGATCTGCCACACGGATGGCTTCCGTGGCTTCCATTGCAGCCTATGGAAGCCGTTTGTATCCGCGGCACAGCCGCAGCTGTTTGGTGCTGTGCCTCGGATTTGCGGGAGAACAGGAGATTTTTTAAAATATTGGTGCACATGCACGAGGCACGCTGCCGGCATGCCGAGCACATCTGCCGACCGGAAGAAAGAAAATCCGGCCATCACAGAGGGGAGCCCCGCAGCGTCCGGAGAGGTGAGTATAATGTACTTTCCCTCTCCATGTCCGCGGGCATACACAGATTTTACTGCGGGATTCAGCAGTGAAATCCGTGCGTGCAAGTGGGCATGAGAGAGAGAGATAGATAGATACATAGATGGATAGATGGATAGATACATAGATATGAGAGAGATTCAGAGATAGATACATATATATGAGAGAGATTCAGAGATAGATAGATAGATAGATAGATAGATAGATAGATAGATAGATAGATAGAAAGATAGATAGATATGAGATAGATGGATAGATATCTATGAGATAGATGAATAGATAGATATGAAATGGATAGAGATAAATATGAGATAGATAGATATGAAATATATATATATATATATATATATATATATATATATATAGATAGATAGATAGATAGATATGAAATAGATAGATATGAGAGAGATAGATAGATATGAGATAGATAGATATGAAATAGATAGATAGATATGAGGTAGATGGATAGATAGATATGAGATAGATGGATAGATAGATATGAAACAGATAGATAGATAGATAGATAGATAGATAGCTATGAAATAGATAGTTGGATTTGAGATAGATAGCTAGATAGATAGATAGATAGATATGAGATAGATGGATAGATAGATAGATATGAAACAGATAGAAAGATAGATATGAAATAGATAGATAGATATGAGATAGATAGATATGAAATAGATAGATATGAAATATATAGATAGACAGACAGATAGATATAGATAGATAGATGATAGATAGATAGATAGAGAGAGAGAAATAAGATAGATAGATAGACAAATAGAAAGACATACAGACAGGCAGACAAGCAGATAGATAGATAGATACCCTGGGTGGCCGGACTACTTCTTTGGTGAGGAGAGCAGCTGTGTCAGCAGGAGGGAAGCAGCAGGGAGATGACATCATCATCCCTGGTCCAGTGCTGTGCTGAGCCGGTGAGTCTGTCAGCCTCCAACTGTACGCCAATAATTCCAATACTTTTTACACTGGTCTGTGTCTGCTGTGAACTTAACGACAGCGTACAGCCACAGTCACTGATAAAGGGAAAGTCATATACACGCTATATAGCCTGTATTCTTTCTTTTTTTTTAAATTAAAATAAAAGCTCCTTCGTTGGGCTACCTCTGACCATCTGAAATTTACAGGGTGTCTGGTGGGAGTTGCAGTGCATCACTATTGCACAGCTAGGCCTGTTTGCAGCCTTCCATATAATTTTTTTCTGCCTGCAGTTTGCGTTACAATACCACTGTCAGCCTTCAACTGTACGCCAATAATTCCATAATTTTTTACACCGGTCTGTGTCTGCCGTGAACTTTACGACAGCGTACGGCCACAGCCACTGATAGAGGGAAAGTCATATACACACTATATAGCCTGTATTCTTTTTCAAAAACTTTTTTTTTAAAAAGCTCTTTCTTAGGGCTACCTCTGACCGTCTGCATTTTACAGGTTGTCTGCCTGAAGTTAGCATTACAATACTGCTCTCAGCGTCAAACTGTCTGCCAATAATTCCATAATTTCTTACACCGGTCTGTGTCTGCCGTGAACTTCACGCACAGCGTACGGCCACAGTCACTGATAGAGGGAAAGTCATATACACGCTATATAGCCTACATTCTTTTTCAAAAAAATTAAAATAAAAGCTCCTTCGTTGGGCTACCTCTGACCGTCTGCAATTTACTGGGTGTCTGGTGGGAGTTGCAGTGCATCACTATTGCACAGCTAGGTCTGTTTGCAGCCTTCCATATAATTTTTTTCTGCCTGCAGTTTGCGTTACAATACGGCTCTCAGCGTCTAACTGTACGCCAATAAATTCCATAATTTCTTACACCGGTCTGTGTTTGCAGAGAACTTAACGACAGCGTACGGCCACAGTCACTGATAAAGGGAAAGTCATATACACGCTATATAGCCTGTATTCTTTTGAAAAAAACCAAAAAAAAAACTCCTTCTTAGGGCTACCTCTGACCGTCTGCATTTTACAGGTTGCCTGGTGGGAGTTGTAGTGAATCACTATTGCATAGCTACGCCTGTTTGCAGCCTTCCGTATAATTTTTTTCAGCCTGCAGTTTGCGTTACAATACCGCTGTCAGCCTCCAACTGTACGCCAATAATTCCATAATTTTTTACATCGGTCTGTTTCTGCCGTGAACTTAACGCACAGCGTACGGCCACAGTCACTGATAAAGGGAAAGTCATATACACACTATATAGCCTGTATTCTTTTTCAAAAAGAAAAAAAAAATCCATCGTTGGGCTACCTCTCACCGTCTGAAATTTACTGGGTGTCTGGTGGGAGTTGCAGTTTCATATTCTTTGTTTCTGCCTGGAGTTAGCGTTACAATACCGCTGTCAGCGTGAACGTGTACGCAAATAATTCCATAATTATTTACACCGCTCTCTGTCTGCTCTATTCGTAATCCACCATGCTGAGGGGTAGGGGTAGGACTCGAGGACGTGGCCGTGGACGCAGGCGAGGATGCAGAGGTCCAAGTGAGGGTGTGGGCACAGGCCGAGTTCCTGGTCCAGGTGAATCGCAGCCGGCTGCTGCGGGATTAGGAGAGAGGCAAGTTTCTGGGGTCCCCAGCTTTATATCACAATTTATGGGTCCACGTGGTAGAGCTTTATTACAAACAGAGCAGTGTGAGCAGGTCTTGTCGTGGATGGCAGAAAATGCATCCAGCAATGTATCCACCACCCAGTCTTCTACGCCGTCCACTGCAACAACTCTGAATCCTCTCGCTGCTGCTCCTCCTTCCTCCCAGCCTCCTCACTCCATGAAAATGACACATTCTGATGAGCAGACAGACTCTCAGGAACTGTTCTCGGGTCCCTGCCTTGATTGGGAAAAAATGGTTCCTATCTCACCTGAGGAGTTTGTCGTGACCGATGCCCAACCTTTGGAAAGTTCCCGGGGTCCGGGTGATGAGGCTGGGGACTTCCGGCAACTGTCTCAAGAGCTTTCAGTGAGTGAGGAGGACGCTGATGATGAGACACAGTTGTCTATCAGTGAGGTAGTAGTAAGGGCAGTAAGTCCGGGGGAGGAGCGCACAGAGGATTCGGAGGAAGAGCAGCTGGACGATGAGGTGACTGACCCGACCTAGTTTGCTAAGCCAACTGAGGACAGGTCTTCAGAGGGGGAGGCAAGTGCAGCAGCAGAACAGGTTGGAAGAGGCAGTGGGGTGGCTGGGGAAGAATCCCCCAACTGTTTCCAAAAGCACCCCCTTGCGCCAAGCCACCGTGCAGAGGCCTAGGTGTTCAAAGGTGTGGATGTTTTTCAGTGAGAGCACGGACGACCGACGAACAGTGGTGTGCAATCTGTGTCGCGCCAAGATCAGCCGGGGAGCCAACACTACCAACCTCACCACCACCAGCATGCGCAAGCATATGATGGTCAAGCACCCCACATGGTGGAACGAAGGCCCTTCACCACCTCCAGGTCGCACCACTGCCTCTCCCCCTGTGCCCCAACTTGCCACTCAGATCCAACCCCCCTCTCGGGATACAGGCACGAGCGCCTCCCGGCCTGCACCCACACCCTCACCTCCACCGTACTCGACCCCATCCAGCAATGTCTCTCAGTGCAGCGTCCAGCAGTCGCTAGCGCAAGCGCAAATAAGCCACCACGCACCAGCATGCTCAAGATTTAAACATGCACTTTGCCAAATTGATCAGCCTGGAGATGCTGCCGTACAGGCTTGTGGAAACAGAGGCTTTCAAAAACATGATGGCGGCGGCGGCGGTCCTACGCTACTCTGTCCCCAGTCGCCACTATTTTTCCCGGTGTGCCACCCCAGCCCTACACCAGCACGTCTCCCGCAACATCAATTGTGCCCTCACCAACGCGGTTACAGGGAAAGTCCACTTAATCACGGAAATGTGGACAAGTACTGGCGGGCAAGGCCACTATATTTCCCTGACGGCACATTGGGTGAATTTGGTGGAGGCTGGGACCGAGTCAGAGCCTGCCACCGCACACGTCCTACCCACACCCAGAATAGCTGGTCCTTACTCGGTTCTGGTATCTGCGGCGGTCTATGCCACCTCCTCTAAACCCTTCCCCTCCTCCTCCTCCTACGCAACCTCTACCTCTCAATTAAGAAATGTGAGCAGCACGTCGCCAGCAGTCGGTGTGGCGTGGCAGCACAGTGGTGGGCAAGCGTCAGCAGGCCGTGCTGAAACTACTCAGCCTAGGTGACAAGAGGCACACGGCCCCCGAACTGTTGCAGGGTCTGACAGAGCAGACCGACCTCTGGCTTTCGCCGCTGAGCCTCCAACCGGGCATGGTCGTGTGTGACAACGCCCGTAACCTGGTGGTGGCTCTGCAGCTCGGTAGCCTCACACACGTGCCATGCCTGGCCCACGTCTTCAATCTGGTGGTTCAGCGTTTTCTGAAAAACTACCCACACTTATCTGACCTGCTCGGCAAGGTGCGCCACGTCTGCACACATTTTCGCAAGTCCACCATGGACGCTGCCGCCCTAAGGACCCTGCAACACCGGTTTAATCTGCCAGAGCACCGACTGCTGTGCGACGTGCCCACATGGTGGAATTCTACGCCGCACATGTTGGCCAGGCTCTATGAGCAGCATAGAACAATAGTGAAATACCAACTCCAACATGGGTGGCGTAGTGGTAAGCAGCCTCCCCAATTCTTTACTGAGGAGTGGGCCTGGATGGCAGATATTTGCCAGGTCCTCGGAAACTTTGAGGAGTCTACCCAGATGGTGAGCGGCGACGCTGCAATCATTAGCGTTACCATCCTGCTGCTATGCCTGCTGAGAAGTTCGCTGCAAGGCATAAAGGCCAACACTTTGCGGTTGGAACAGGAGACGGGGGATGACAGTATGTCGCTTGATAGCCAGACCACCCTCATGTCTATATCTCAGCACGTTTTGGAGGAGGAGGAGGAGAGGGAGGAGGAGCAGCAGGAGGGGGAAGAGACAGCTGGGCACACTGCAGAGGGTAGCCATGCTGCTTGCCTCTCATCTGTTCAGCGTGTATGGGCTGTGGAGGAGGAGGAGGAGGATCCTGAAAGTCATCTTGCTAGCGAGGACAGCCATGTCTTGCGTACTGGCACCCTGGCACACATGGCTGACTTCATGTTAGGCTGCCTTTCTCATAACCCTCGCGTTAGACGCATTCTGGCCAACACGGATTACTGGGTGTACACCCTTCTCGACCAACGTTACAAGGAGAACCTTTACACTCTCATTCCAGAAGAGAAAAGGGTACGAGAGTGATGCAATACCACAGGGCCCTGGTGGACAAAGTGATGCTAAACTTCCCATCTGACAGCGCTAGTGGCAGAAGGTGCAGTTCCGAGGACCAAATAGCAGGGGAGGCGCAGAGATCAGGCAGCATGTTCAGTGCAGGCAGGGGAACACTCTCCAAGGCCATTGCCAGCTTTATGGCTCCCCAGCAAGACTGCGTTACCACTCCCCAGTCAAGGCTGAGTTGGAGGGAGCACTGTAAAAAGATGGTGAGGGAGTACATAGCCGATCATACCACCGTCCTCCGTGATGCCTCTGCTCCATACAACTATTGGGTGTCAAAGCTGGACACGCGGCACGAACTTGCACTGTATGCCCTGGAGGTGCTGGCTTGCCCTGCCGCTAGCGTCTTGTCAGAGAGGGTGTTTAGTGCCGCTGGGGGAATCATCACGGACAAGCGTACCCGCCTGTCAACTGCCAGTGCCGACATGCTTACACTCATAAAGATGAACAAAGCCTGGATTTCCTCAGACTTCTCTCCTCCACCGGCGGAGAGCAGCGGAACCTAAAGATTCTTTTCGCTGCAACCGCAGATAAAAGCACTCTTCTCTATCACCGGGAAAATGGGGCATTTAGCTTTGTCAATCTGTCTCTGATATTAGTCCTCCTTCTGCTACTCCTCCTCCAGAAACAACATGTCATCGCGCTGAACTGCCAATTTTTCTGCGGCCCAAAAGGCTCATCTAGCAATGTTTTTACAATTTTTCAAAGTTTCAAAAGTATTGATACTTTATAACATGAACCAATTTTTTCACCAGGGCTGCCTCCAGGCTCTGTTACAAATTAAGCAACAGCGAGCTGTATCTTTCAAAATATATTTATGGGTTTCACCTGCCCTCTTGGTTGATAAATTTTTCAGAGGTACACTTGTACTCTTGGTACACTAATTTTTCGGGCCCACGCCTACACTCTTATCTAACTAATTTTTACGGCCTTCGCCTACACTCATGGTACCCCAATGTTTCATAGGTTGGCCTATACTATTACTACAGCAATTATACTTGGGTCTGCCTGCTAATACTTCTGCTACAAGATTGTTACTGGGGTCTGCCTATATTTCTGCCACGTAAATGTTACAGGGGTCTGCCTATACTGCTGCTACAAAAATGTTACAGGGGTCTGCCTATACTTCTGCTACGTAAATGTTACAGGGGTCTGCCTATACTTCTGCCACGTAAATATTACTGGGCTCTGCTTATACTGCTGCTCCATAAGTGTTACAGGTATCTGCCTTTACTGCTGCCTCGTAAATGTTACCGGGGTCTGCCTATACTTCTACTACAGAAATGGTGCTGGGGTGTGCCTACACTGCTGCTAAAGAAACTGATACTGGGGTCTGCCTATACTGCTGCTGCATAAATGTTACTGGGGTCTGCCTATGCTTCTGCCATGAAAATGTTACCGGGGTCTGCCTATACTGCTGCTACAAGAATGTTACTGGGGTCTGTCTATACTTCTGCCACGTAAATGTTACAGGGGTCTGCCTATACTTCTACTACAGAAATGGTGCTGGGGTCTGCCTATACTGCTGCTACAGGACTGATACTGGGGTCTGCCTATACATCTGCTACTTAAATGTTACTGGGGTCTGCATATAGTTCTGTCACGTAAATGTTACAGGGGTCTGCCTATAGTTCTGTCACGTAAATGTTACAGGGGTCTGCCCATACTGCTGCTACAAGAATGTTACTGGGGTCTACCTATACTTCTGCCACGTAAATGTTACAGGGGTCTGCCTATACTTCTACTACAGAAATGGTGCTGGGTCTGCCTATACTGCTGCTACAGAACTGATACTGGGGTCTGCCTATACATCTGCCACGTAAATGTTACAGGGGTCTGCCTATACTTCTGCTACAAGAATGTTACTGGGGTCTACCTATACTTCTGCCACGTAAATGGTACAGGGGTCTGCCTATACTTCTACTACAGAAATGGTGCTGGGGTCTGCCTATACTGCTGCTACAGAACTGATACTGGGGTCTGCCTATACATCTGCTACTCAAATGTTACTGGGGTCTGCCTATAGTTCTGTCACATAAATGTTACAGGGGTCTTCCCATACTGCTGCTACAAGAATGTTACAGGGGTCTGCCCATACTGCTGCTACAAGAATGTTACTGGGGTCTGCCTATACTTCTGTCACGTAAATGTTACAGTGGTTTGCCTGTACTGCTGCTTCATAAATGTTACAGTGGTCTACCTATACTGCTGCCACTTAAATGTTATAGGGGTCTGGCTATACTTCTGCTACAAGAATGTTACTGGGGTCTGCCTATACTGCTGACACGTAAATGTTACAGGGGTCTGCATATACGTCTGCCACGTAAATGTTACAGGGGTCTACCAATACTTCTGCCACGTAAATGTTACAGGGGTCTGCCTATACTTCTGCCACGTAAATGTTACAGGAGTCTGCCTACACTTCTGCTACAAGAATGGTAATGGGGTCTGCCTATACTGCTGCCACGTAAATGTTATAGGGGTCTTCCTATACTTCTGCCATGTAAATGTTACAGGGGTCTGCCTATACTGCTGCTCCATAAATGTTACAGGGGTCTGCCTATACTGCTGCCACCTAAATGTTACAGGGGTCTGCCTATACTTCTACTACAGAAATGGTGCTGGGGTCTGCCTATACTGCTGCTCCATAAGTGTTACAGGGGTCTGCCTATACTGCTGCTACATAAATGTTACTGGGTCTGCCTATCCTTCTGCCACGTAAATGTTACAGGGGTCTGCCTATACTTCTACTACAAGAATGTGACTGGGGTCTGCCAATACTTCTGCCACGTCAATGTTACAGGGGTCTGCCTATACTGCTGCTACAAGAATGGTACTGGGGTCTGCCTATACTGCTGCCACTTAAAAGTTACAGGGGTCTGCCTATACTTCTGCTACAAGAATGTTACTGGGGTCTGCCTGTACTGCTGCCACGTAAATGTTACAGGGGTCTGCCTATACTTCTGCTACAAGAATGTTACTGGGGTCTGCCTATTATGCTGCCACTTAAATGTTACAGGGCTCTGCGTATACTTCTACTACAGAAATGGTGCTGAGGTCTGCCTATACTGCTGCTACAAGAATGTTACTGGGGTCTGCCTATACTACTGCCACATTAATGTTACAGGGGTCTGCCTATACCTCTGCCACATAAATTTTACAGGGGTCTGCCTATACTGCTGCTACATAAATGTTACAGGGTTCTGCCAATACTTCTGCCACGTAAATGTTACAGGGGTCTGCCTATACTGCTGCTACAGAAATGTTACAGGGGTCTGCCTATACTACTGCCACGTAAATGTTACAGGGGTCTGCCTATACTGCTACTCCATAAATTTTACAGGGGTCTGCCTATACTTGTACAGAAATGGTACTACTGGGTTCTGCCTTTACTCCTGCTACTGAAATGTTCCTCCTCATGGCAGACGCACTTATAAATAGACATGAGGGTGGTGTTGCTATGAAGCGAGCGTGTGGCATGAGGGCAGCTGAAAGCTGCGCAGGGACACTTTTGTGTGCGCTGTGGACGCTGGGTCGTGCGGGGGGTTGGGCAGCATGTAACCCTGGAGAAGAGGCAACGGTGTGACCCGCAGGTAGTGATTGTGCTTGGTTGGAGGTAGTGTGGTGCTTAGCTAAGGTGTGCCTTGCTAATGAGGGTTTGTCCGAAGTAAAAATTGTTAGGGGGGGGGCACACTGTTGCCGCTATTGTGGCTTAATAGTGAGACCTTAGAGCCTGAGATGCAGCCCTGCATGCTGCCCCTGCCCTGCCCTATCCGTTTCGGTGGCGTTTCTATGACTTTCGTATGTTTTCCAGATTTTCACAAGTGAAAACCTAAGGGGAGCATCGGTCATATAGAAAAATGCTCGAGTCACCCATTGACTTCAATGGGGTTCATTACTCCAAACAAGCTGTCGAGCATCGCGGAAAGTTCGACTCGAGCAACGAGCACCCGAGCATTTCGGTGCTCGCTCATCTCTACTCATTACTCTTTCCCCCTTCTTCTCTCTAAAATTCCTCTTGTTTCATATGAAAATTTATATTGCAATACCCTATGAATTTCCAATATGTATTATATATAGGTAATACCATCAAATGATTTTAGAATTTTCTGTATATTTATTTATTCATGTAATCATGCTCTTACTTGTTAAACGATTTGTAATTATAATGGTATTATAATTCCACCTCCAACCGTCTTAGGGTTAGAAATGCCACTCACTGGCCATTCTTTATACATATAATATGTATTGCATATGTGTCAAGTGTTGATAAAGCTTGTTTTTGGTTGTCCCTTTGGGATTAATGCGATTATGTCATCACGTCACACAGTGGAATACACATTTGCGTTCCACATACAGCGCCGCCTGTCGCGTGACATGCGACAAGCCGATTGCATCATCATTTGACGCCGAGGCACCACAGGACTGGTCAGAAGTCTCGTTTCACTTAGTGTAAGTCTTTATATATACATTCTGTTTGTATATGGTATATCATTGCTTGAAAAAGGTTTTTTTATAGGGCTGAAACGCGTAACCTGTGATTTGTCTGTTTGTTGCAAGAATAAACACATGGACCTCATATCCAGTATGTAAGACCTGTGGTTACTAGTAGTAAGAGGGGGCTTCTGTACACCAAACCCCTCTCCTTCAAAGTAAGTGTCTTCAGATACTTTTCTTTGGCAATTGGCTATTTGTACTTGTCAGTATTCCTATGAGCGTGGAGTTATTTTACATTTTGAAATATTTTCTTTCTCAGTTTCGTTGATAGTGGCACTTTCCTCCATATTTGCCCCTTAGTTTCTAACTTTTGGAGGGACATAAATAACCTATATAACTCATTACGTAAGGTGGCGGTCTCTTTTCCCCCAGAGATGGCCCTTTTTATCTATGATCCCGGGTCCTATCTCTAAGATTAAAAGAAGGTCTGCTTAGACTTTTCCTCCTCGCTATGCGACCAACTATACCCAAGCTCTGGAAGTGTCCATATCTGCCCACGAGATGAATGTGGTGGGAAGCGATAGACAACATAATGGCTTCCAACCACATTTAGAAATTGATGGCAGCAATGGCAGCTATGTATACCATTGTGTAACATCCCCTACTTTTTACAACAGTCTGTAAATATCTGGGAAGCGAGGAGACCAATTGTTGGAGTTTTGGGAGAGGACTTTTGTTCCATTCTTGTCTCATGCAGGATTCTAGCTATTTATCTATTTATATATATATATATATATATATATATATATATATATATATATATATATATATATATATACTTTTTACACCATTCCACAACTCTTTATCAATAGACATATTTTGTTTTTAGTCTTAGACATATTGTATACCACCTTTTTATTTATGCCTATCTTAATCTTTATGCATTTTATTGTATTTTATGACACCTTGCAATACGCCACCGACTGCTTGCTATTATGATACATTTAGGCAGAATGCAGACGGCCGGGTCGGATTCTGACTGCAAGATTCTCGCAGCAGGATGCGACCCTGTGCCCCTGCAGTGACTTCTGGCTTACCTGTCCAGCGTCTTTGCTTTGCGGATGTGCAAGCTGGCGCACAGCCGCACATGCGCACTGCAGAGCCAATAATGAGGCCATGTGAGCCTGTGCAAAGCTCGCACTGAATTAGGACTTGCCATGTTTTTTAAGCGTGCAAGTTTTGTGCGATCGCGGCTGTCTGCATTGGTTTGCGTAAACCAATGCAGTCCTATGGCAGCGTTCAACAGTGGAAGTTCCGCTGTGGAATTTCCACCCCTCTGCATTGGCTTTGTGTTATTTATTTTATGCGTTTCTGTTTTGTTATGCAATGTGGCATAGCTTTTTGCTATTTATTGTTTGTTTACATTTATTTGTATTATTTATTTATTTTAATTGAAATCATCTACCAAATTTCTGATAAAAGGAGAGAGGCTAAGGCTAAGGGAAGGCTGGATGAGGTGAGGCAACTCAATGCCAAATTCCAAAGAGAAGCCAGGAAAACCAAGAACAACTGCCTGAACACCTAATGCGTGAGCCTTGAATTAGCCTATAAGAAGGGTCACACCATTGAATTATTTTCCACTGCGAAACAGGTGAAGAAGCCTTTCTCCATCAGGTAAGCAGCTATCAAGAACCATGACGGGAATGAAATCAGTGACCAGCACGACATCAAGAAGAGATGGAAACAGTACAGAAAAAGAAGTGGCACCAGCAGTGACCACCTAGAGAAACATGGGAGCCAATAGAATCTGGAACCAGACAAAGTGAAGTGGAGTGGGCAATCAAACAGCTGCCAAACAGCAAAGCACCTGGCATTGATGGAATCCCTGCAGAACTGCTTAAACTAGCTCTAAGAGCTGCACTTGCAGCACTATGACAGACAATCTGGAGGACCTGCACATGGCCAAAGGACTGGAAAAGATTGACTTTCATCCCACTGCCAAAGAAGGGCAATGTCAAGTACTGTGGAACCTATAGAACAATTGGTCTGATTCCTCATGCCAGCAAGGTGCTTCTGAAAATCATTTAGAAGTGCTTGGGCAATATTCTTGACCAGGATGTACAAGTTGGATTTTGCAAGGGCAGAGACCCTGTGACCACATTGCAAACTTAAGGTGGATCATGGAAAAGACAACAGAGTATCAGAAGAAGCTCTACCTTTTATCATTGATTACACCAAGGTTTTTGATGGCATTGAGCATGATAAGCTTTGGATAGCACAGAGGGAGGTAGGAGTACCAGCGCACTTGATCATACTGATCAGATCCCACTGAAGGCTTCTGTAAATTCCCTGGAAAGCTAGGGTCACCAACAAAGCTGTCTTGGACCGTAACAACTCAGAGATGTCACTGAATAATATAATATTTTTGTTGTTCTCTTTTCCCCCTTTTTTATGCCCTCCTTCTTTCTCACAATATACACACTGTATGTTGCAATTATTTCAACTATTTTACCTATTCCTTGTTTATTAGTACTACCCAGCTTGACTGTTGAAAGGGTTCACCCTGAAACACGTCACGTAACTTCTGCTGAATTTTAATTCATTTGATAAAAGAGAAGTTAGATATTTCATCTTAGTCTGCCCACTGTTGGCAGGTCCACCTGGTTGGTAGCACCGCCATTGTTTATTTTTCATAACCCTCCCCAAGCCTTTTTGATTTCGGGTCACATATCTGAGATTGAAGCCTTTGACATCATTGACAGCCCTTTTTCTGTCTGTCTGTAGCTACTCAATAGTCCTGAGTCTACTTTGCCGGGATTTTCATTTAATAAAATGCCAAATGTTTTGTATTGGTGAAAGGTCTAGACTGCAGGCGGTCAGTTCAGCACCCCAACGTTTCTTCTGCAAAGCCATGCTGTTGTGAAAAATACAGTATGTGGTTTAGCATTGTCTTGCTGAAATATGCAAGGCGTTCCCTGAAAAAGACATTGTCTAGATGTGAGTAAATGTTCTGAAACCTCTGTATACTACTCAGCATATATATATATATATATATATATATATATATATATATATAGAGAGAGAGAGAGAGAGAGAGAGAGAGAGAGAGAGAGAGAGAGAGAGAGAGAGAGAGAGAGAGAGAGAAATAAAAAGGCTCGGTACCCGGCGTCCCACATACAAAAATGCTCGAGTCTCCCATTGTAGTCAATGGGGTTCGTTACTCGAGTAGAGCTCTCGAATTTTACGAAAAGCTCAACTCGAATAACGCGGACTCGAGCATTTGGGTGCTCGCTCATCTCTAATTGCATTGCATTCTTTTTTTTTTCCTTACATTTATTTTTATTTTATACAGCATCTACATTTTTTTGGAATTGGGATTGTATATATGCAGATCTTAGTTCAGAAATATTCTGTACATGTGAAAGGTTCCTTAGACTCATTGCACTTAACTAGAATTTCCTGAAAAGTGTGGGAACTAGGAACTAAACTAGTACGGGACTTTTAAAATAGGTCGGAATTAGGACACACAACATACATTCTGCAGATTTTGGTGTGAAATTTACCACAGCTTGCAGCGTGTTGTGCATCCTAATTTCGGCTCATTTAAAAAAGTATGTTTAGATGGCGGTCTCTTCAGTGTGTCGGAATTAACAGTTTTGCCGCTGTGATATCATTTATCCATTTTCCACAAGCAGATTTCACAATGCTGATCCTGCACAGATTTAGTGGGGAATACCTATCAAGAATTGATGTGAAACTTCTTTTTTTTTTTCTGCATGCAGATTTCATATCTGTATGTGGAAAAAATCTATGCCTTATAGACTATGGCAGGGATTTGCAATATAAGTAATGACACGTAGATTTGCCGTGGAATTAATGCAGCATCCACATAGATTCGTCATCATATCTGAGCCAAAAATCTACTGTGTAAACATACTCTAAGAACATTATTCAAATGAAACATATTTTAAGCTGATAGTAATTCTATGAAATAAACTGAAGAAACCAATGAAAAGAGTATTTTCAGATTATTAATACAAAAAACAAATCTAACTGCTACTGATATTGATTATTTGTAGAGATGAGCGAGCGTACTCGGAAAAGCACTACTCGCTCGAGTAATGTGCTTTATCCGAGTATCGCTGTGCTCGGGTCTGAAGATTCGGGTGCAGCTGCAGCTGACAGGTGAGTCGCAGCGGGGAGCAGGGGAGAGCGGGCGGGAGAGAGGGAGAGAAAGATCTTACCTCCGTTCCTCCCCGCTCTCCCCTGCAGCTCCCCGCTCCGTGCCGGCACCTGAATCTTCAGACCCGAGCACAGCGATACTCGGATAAAGCAAATTACTCAAGCGAGTAGTGCTTTTCCGAGTACGCTCGCTCATCTCTAATTATTTGTATTAAAGAGTACCAGCACTTTCAAAAAGCAGACATGCATTGATCGCTCAAATGAGGGAGTTGCAGTGCTCACCCAAGAACTGTTGCCCATCAATAGAGGAATTTAAGAGGGGACTAGATGCCTTTATAGAGCACTATGATATTACAGAATATAGACATGAAATAACCGGTGGGATTGTTGATCCAGATCTTGGAGTCAGGTAGGAACTTTCAAACGTTGATCTAGGAATTATTCTGATCATTATTATGGAGTCGGGAAGGAATTTTTTCATCCAAATGGGCTAAATTGGCTTCTGCCTCATTGGGTTTTTTTTTTGCCTTCCTCTGCATCAACAATGGGAGGTGGAAACAGGCTGAACTGAATGGACATTGTCTCCTTTCAGCTTAACATACTATGTTACATTAGCTCATTTTTGGCTGCATCGGGCAGCTGAAGACGTCCTTAGAGAGGTGTACAGAAAGCTTCTATACACCTCTATGAGGCCATCCTCAGTTGTAAAAAGCAGCCGAAAATGAGTTAACATAGCCGAGGGGGCACAGCTCTCAGGTGAGTGCTACAGCCCCCTCATTCTAGCAACAGTGTATGTCTCATCAGTGTGACTCTCACTGATCAATACTTTTGACATGTCTCTTTGACATGTCAAAAGTTTTTTGAAAGTGCAGATACTCTTTAAATATTGTTTCTAAAATATATTTATCTATTATTTAAACATTAAAAACAAAATGGCCTGTTTTTTCAAGTGTTAATAAATACTACACTTACAAAGTTTAGTAGTATAAAAATGTATTACTTTCTTTTCTTCTTTTGATAATCTTAGATGTGCAATGAATTGAGTAAAGTCTGTTATCAATCTGTAACATCTGCTGCACTGTCAGGTAAGGAAATGGGTGTCTCTAGGGCTCAACACAGCCAGGATGGCTTTCTTAATGCAGTAGGGTATTGTGCAAACAAACAGGCTCTGATACAGTCTATGATTGTCACAACTATTTAATCTGGTCATACATTTTTCTGAATTATCTGCCTTACCTATTTAAAAAACAGTTCAACCAGCATAAAGAAGAACAGGAATTAAATCATAACCTCCTAAACCTTTTTTTCCCAAAACAATGATTGTAGATTAATAGCAAGATTAGTATACTGTAAAAAATATGAACCCGTGAATGAATGTGATATCTGTGCAAGTGTTTGTTTTCATTATATAAATCTCAGTTGATGCACACAGCTTGATACTGCTGTCAAGTAGAGACTAGTTTTGATCCTTTAAATCATATGGAATCTCAAACATTTCTTTGGTTAATATGTAGTGTGTAAAAGGTCCCTTTGAATTGATGCCTTCAGTCAATGCACTCTACTTACATTGGCTGGGAGGGATGGAATGGAGTGTTGGCCCTCCTGCCTCCAACCAAATCTCTCTGTTCTGCCTTAAGGAAAGTCCTCTGCCAAAAAACATAATCAAACTATACTAAAGCCAATTATTGTTTAAAGAGATCTTGCTATTACTACTGACTTGTCTGTGTTAGTAAATATTTGTATTCCCAATAAAATAATAATTTTGCTGCATCTTTCCCATAGTTCAATGTTGTGAAGTTACTTTGTTATTCCATCAAGCATTGACAGCTTAGTGTTACCATTCTCTTTGTCAAAGGGGTGTGTCTTTACACAGTCTGATAATGGCAGCACTGAATGGACAAAGTGAGAAAGCAAAGGGACACAACCTAACTAGTAAAGCCCAATTGTGAATTTATTAATACATTCCTACTATGAGGAACAGGAATGGCACGATGTAGAGTTCTAAAAAGATTTGATAGAGAAAGCAAGTATTTACCAAAACAGGTACGTCGTGGGAGCAGACCGGTCTTCTTCAGGTGAGACCAGAGCATTTATGCATTACATAGGTGTCCATTCATTTGAATAGCTGGCATGCAAAAATACATTTTCTTTGCAGTAAAATAATCCTAAAATCATGTATCACCCCAGTTAACTGCCCTCATGTTCATATTAGCAATTAATAATCTGAATCCTATCAGCTGAAGCCAACCAAACCCAAGTGTCCTGTTTTTCATTGGTTTAAGAAAATCAATGTTATGTACCACATGAAGGAACTGTTTGCATGACAATTATTTTTTAGAATCCCACCAAAAATGTGATGATTACAGCCATATGTCTCATTGTTTCAAATCAACAAGTCACTTTGTGAGAAGGGTAGCACTTAAGGCAAGCGCTACCCCTTATTTTTCCTTTTACATATTCCCTATTTGCACGTATCAATGCATACTGTGGACAGATGTGCACATCTTAATTTTTGGTGATACTTTATACATCATGCTGAGGAATATGTTCTGCAATGCACCACTTTGTAAACGTAGTGCTGTTTGGCAATCACATTTGCAGTTACTTTGTCTTGGAACTACAATGTATCTACTGTAAATTAATTTCTGTAGCAAATTACATGGCCCTTAAAAATAGACAGCACATGGATCATACTAGAATAATAGCCTAGGGCTCTATTCACATCGCATCAGTGTCTAATTTAAGATCACTTTTTGATATATGTGTCTGTCGGTTTCATTAACAAACAAATGCCAAAAAATGTCTTCTTGACATTTTTTTGGCCAGCTAATGTCTAGTTGACTATTGCTTTGCAATGTAATTGGACCCGACCCCCAAAAATAAATACATAAAATAATATATTTTACATTCCATTTATTTTGCAATACTTTAATATCTGACTTGATCATTTTTTGTTTTGTTGGTCTTGAGTAAGCATGAAATATTTAGGAGATTTTTGATCAATGAACTCTCACATCTGTATACAGTAAACTTTACTCCTTTATTACAAGTCCTCAAAAAGGACTTAGATTTCTGTGCACGTTTTTTTTGTGGTTTGGTAGATGTACCATAGTTAAAATGAACATACTTCCCAACATCTTTTACTTTTTTCAAGCACTACCAATCATCATTCTAAACTCCTTTTTCAGGTATATCTATTCCATGATAGATGATGTTTACCTGGAAGGGTAAACCGGCATGTATTGTTCTTCACATACCATTCAATCCAAAAAACAGTGGAGGAATAGCCTCGCCCAACTTACCTGCTTATTATTAAGCCTCCCATCTTCTCGGGATTGTTGATTGGTGCAGACACGCTGAAAATAAAAATGGATAATTCTCAAACAAAAATTTCTTTCCATTTATTTAAAAAAAAAACAGTACTGTGGGCTTTGGGCAATACGATCTAAGAGGCAAAACTACTTCCAACCATAAGCCTAAGATTGAAAGTAACATCTAGAGTATTTCCCAGGGCAGATATCTCACCAACACCATCACTATTATATCCTATGTTAAGTAACCCAGCTTTTCTTGGTTCTTAGACAATATGTTTAGAGCTCTGAATTTTATTCAATGTGGGAGATGAGTATTAGTTATGCCTATCACATATTTCATGTGACCTCACAACCTGGCAAATTATCCAAGTTCATCATTTTGTATGTTCATTGCCTCCGGCTGAGAATTTTGATCAGACAAAGACTGAGTTTGAATGTATGTATTCTATGTCAGCTATTATTCGACATGCTCTCTCTGAAATATATAGATTACTAGTCTTGCCATATGGCAGATCCACTTTTTCTATCTATGAGTAAATGGGATAGAGATTTAGGAGTGTTTTTTTTCTGAAGATCAGAAGGTCAGATTATATATACAGTGACTCGTAAATCATCTATTGCTAGTAATATACACAAGGCAAGTTATAAAGTTTTATCTTCTTGGAATAGAGTACCTTCCAAAATTCATACATTATTTGCTTCTACCCCATCCATATATTGAAGATGTGGGCGGGAGGAACATATCTGCTACACATTTTCTGGGACTGTCCTTTGTTGGCAAACTTTTGGTCAGAGGTATGGCGTGTATCTTCTAAATTCACAGATTTTTTTTTTCCTTACTGAAGTTCCCTGCCTTTTTCCTACTCCACCTCTGTGATAAACCCCTAACTACATAAAAACAAATGCTCTGTGATTTGTCATTTAGTTAATGTTGCCAGAGCTTGTTTACCGGCCCTTTGGAACCAAGCTAATCCACCTGCAGTACACTATTGGCTTAAAAGGCTTCAGAAGATGATGATGATGATTAGAGATGAGCGAGCATCAAAATGCTCGGGTGATCGTTACTCGGGACGAAATTCTCGCGATGCTCGAGGGTTCGTTTCGAATAACGAACCCCATTGAAGTCAATGGGCGACCCAAGCATTTTTGTATATCGCCGATGCTCGCTAAGGTTTCCATTTGTGAAAATCTGGGCAATTCAAGAAAGTGATGGGAACGACACAGCAACGGATAGGGCAGGCGAGGGGCTACATGTTGGGCTGCATCTCAAGTTCCCAGGTCCCACTATTAAGCCACAATAGCGGCAAGAGTGGGCCTCCCCCTCCCAACAATTTTTACTTCTGAAAAGCCCTCATCAGCAATGCATACCTTAGCTAAGCACCACACTACCTCCAACAAAGCACAATCACTGCCTGCATGACACTCTGTTGCCACTTCTCCTGGGTTACATGCTGCCCAACCCCCCCCCCCCCCCCCGCACGACCCAGTGTCCACAGCGCACACCAAAGTGTCCCTGCGCAGCCTTCAGCTGCCCTCATGCCACACCACCCTCATGCCAACATAGCCCACAATGCTGTACAGAAGCAATGAGAAATATAATCCTGTGCTACCGCCATCAGGAGCTGCACACGTGGGCATAGCAATGGGGAACCTATGTGCCACACACTATTCATTCTGTCAAGGTGTCTGCATGCCCCAGTCAGACCGCGTTTTTTTATAAATAGTCACAGGCAGGTACAACTCCGCAATGGGAATTCCGTGTGCACCCACAGCATGGGTGGCTCCCTGGAACCCACCGGCTGTACATAAATGTATCCCATTGCAGTACCCTGGACAGCAGAGCTAACGTCAGATTAAATGCAGGTGGGCTTCGGCCCACACTGCATGCCCCAACCTGACCGGGGTTTTTAATTCATAGACACAGGCAGGTACAACTCCCTATTGTGAAGTCCCTATGGACCGACAGCATGGGTGGGTGCCAGGAAGCCACCGGCAGTACATAAATATATCCCATTGCATTGCCCAGCACAGCTGAGGTAATGTCATGTTTAATGCAGGTGGGCTTCGGCCCACACTGCATGCCCCAGTCAGACTGGGGTTCTTTAGAAGTGGACACATGCAGTTACAACTCTGTGTGGACCGACAGCATGGGTGGGTGCCAGAAAGCCACCGGCGGTACATAAATATATCCCATTGCAGTGCCCAGCACAGCTGATGTAACGTCAGCTTTAATGCAGGTGGGCAAAAAATTTATTGGATTACACTGTAGGCGAGGGCCCCAAAAAATTGGTGTACCAACAGTACTAATCTACGTCAGAAAAATTGCCCATGCCCAACCAAGAGGGCAGGTGAAACCCATTAATTGCTTTGGTTAATGTGGCTTAATTTGTAACTAGGCCTGGAGGCAGCCCAGTTAAAATAAAAATTGGTTCAGGTGCAAGTTTCAACGCTTTAATGAGCATTGAAACGTATAAAAATTGTTTACAAAAATTATATGACTGAGCCTTGTGGGCCTAAGAAAAATTGCCCGTTCGGCGTGATTACGTCAGGTTTCAGGAGGAGGAGCAGGAGGAGGAGGATGAATATTATACACAGATTGATGAAGCTAAAAGGTCCATGTTTTTGATGGTGATAGAGAACGATGCTTCCATCCACGGGTGCAGCCTACGTATTGTTTAGGTATCGCTGCTGTCCGCTGGTGGAGAAGAGAAGTCTGGGGAAATCCAGGCTTTGTTCATTTTGATGAGTGTTAGCCTGTCGGCACTGTCGGTTGACAGGCGGGTACGCTTATTTGTGATGATTCCCCCAGCCGCACTAAACACCCTCTCTGACAAGACGCTAGCCGCAGGACAAGCAAGCACCTCCAGGGCATACAGCGTGAGTTCAGGCCACGTGTCCAGCTTCGACTCCCAGTAGTTGTAGGGGGCAGAGGCGTCACTGAGGACAGTCGTGCGATCGGCTACGTACTCCCTCACCATCCTTTTACAGTGCTCCCGCCAACTCAGCCTTGACTAGGGACCGGTGACACAGTCTTGCTGGGGAGCCAGAAAGCTGGCAAAGGCCTTGGAGAATGTTTCCCTGCCTGCGCTGTACATGCTGCCTGATCTCTGCGCCTCCCCTGCTACCTGGCCCTGGGAACTGCGCCTTCGGCCACTAGCGCTGTTGGATGGGAAGTTTACCATCAGTTTGTCCACCGGCGCCCTGTGGTATAGCATCATTCTCGAACCCCTTTCCTCTTCGGGAATGAGAGTGGAAAGGTTCTCCTTATACCGTGGGTCGAGCAGTGTGTACACCCAGTAATCCGTAGTGGCCAGAATGCGTGTAACGCGAGGGTCACGAGAAAGGCATCCTAACATGAAGTCAGCCATGTGTGCCAGGGTACCTGTACGCAACACATGGCTGTCCTCACTAGGAAGATCACTTTCAGGATCCTCCTCCTCCTCCTCTGGCCATACACGCTGAAAAGATGACAGGCAAGCAGCATGTGTACCCTCAGCAGTGGGCCAAGCTGTCTCTTCCCCCTCCTCCTCATGCTCCTCCCCCTCCTCCTCAACGCGCTGAGATATAGACATGAGGGTGCTCTGACTATCCAGCGACATACTGTCTTCCCCCGCCTCCGTTTCCGAGTGCAAAGCGTCTGCCTTTATGCTTTGCAGGGAACTTCTCAAGAGGCATAGCAGAGGAATGGTGACGCTAATGATTGCAGCATCCCCGCTCAGCATCTGGGTAGACTCCTCAAAGTTTCCAAGGACCTGGCAGATGGCTGCCAACCAGGCCCACTCTTCTGTAAATAATTGAGGAGGCTGACTCCCACTACGCCGCCCATGTTGGAGTTGGTATTCCACTATAGCTCTACGCTGCTCATAGAGCCTGGCCAACATGTGGAGCGTAGAGTTCCACTGTGTGGGCACGTCGCACAGCAATTGGTGCACTACCCCTACCCCTCAGCATGGTGTATTACCAGTAGTGCCGAAACAGAACGCTGTAATTAAATGTGCCGCTTATTGGCCTGTGGTTGGAGGCTGACTTCGCTTACGGAAAACCAGGAAATAATTTGGAGGACTACTACACCCAGCAGAGACCCAGAACACTGAGGACAGTCACAGGCAGCCCAAATAGATTTTTTTCCCCAAATGTTTTTGCAAAGGCCCACTGCCTATATTCAATCAATATGTCTCTTCTCTCTCTGCATCACCACTTCTGGCCCTGGAGTATGTCAACGAACTGCAGAGTGTTGCACTGTGGACTGCAATACAGCGGTGATTTAACAGCCCAGACAGAGCCAGGAAATAATGTTGCGCAAGCCTGCTGTAACACTTAGCTGGCTGCGTATGAATTAGGAGGACTACTACACCCAGCACAGGCCCAGAACACTGAGGACAGTCACAGGCAGCCCAAATAGATTTTTTTCCCCAAATGTTTTTGCAAAGGCCCACTGCCTATATTCAATCAATATGTCTCTTCTCTTCTGCGTCACCACTTCTGGCCCTGGAGTATTACTGCAGGGCGCAATGCTCTGTACGGCCGATATACAAAAAAAAAAAAAAAGTGCAACACTGCAAAAAGCAGCCTCCACAGTACTGCACACGGTTAGATGTGGCCCTAAGAAGGACCGTTGGGATTCTTGAAGCCTAAAATACTCCTAACACTCTCCCTATAGCAGCTCCACCAAGACAGCACTTTCCCTCCTCTATGTCAGAACAAATCTGTGGCGAGCCGCGGGAGGGGCCGATTTTTATACTCGGGTGACACCTGATCTCGCCAGCCACTCACTGCAGGGGGGTGGTATAGGGCTTGAACGTCGCAGGGGGAAGTTGTAATGCCTTCCCTGTCTTTCTATTGGCCAGAAAAGCGCGCTAACGTCTCAGAGATGAAAGTGAAAGTAACCCAAACATCGCGTGGTACTCGTCACGAGTAACGAGCATCTCGAACACGCTAATACTCGAACGAGTATCAAGCTTGGACGAGTATGTTCGCTCATCTCTAATGTTTAACCATGTGCGTCCGACAGAATGATGGACACATTAAACATCTTATGTAAAACACTTTGTGAAACTTTGCCCTCACTAAACTCCTAAACAAGTAAAGATAGGGCAAAACTGAAACTCATTTTCAGTGTGTTTCAGAGCAAATTCCAGCCAAGATTGATATATTAAATGACCCCCTTCTTATTTGCAAAACCTGAGTGGATTTCAAAATAGCCACCCGAAAACGTCTTTGCTATAAAAAAAATGCAGGCACCCTCCTAATACCTTCACATATTGGAATTTGATTTTCTTATTATATCACCCGTTAAACAGTTTTGTTTAGACGTTTGCCTCACCCTGTATATACTGCAGCAGAAAATAGGGAAAAGGAGAGGTGCAGCATGATAATGTATGAAGATTTAAGTCTAAAGACATTACTTAACTAAATGTGGCTGCTATAACTATTACAGGGACATCTGATAACTATCATTGGTCACTATGACAGGATGAAAGGAGTGGTAGTAGAGGGGAAATAGATTTCTCCCATACTGCTAGCATTCTGTCAGGCAGTAGAGAGCAGACTCACCTGTTAAAGGAAAGGAGCAGTCTCTCTGGAGAAACAGACATCCCCAGCTTTGAGAGGTAATAAAACAGTGAATATTTGTTTAAGAAATTCAAATGTGGCTTTGTTTTATTTAGTTAGGCTGGGAGGACTAGCACACCAGTTGGTATTTAGGACCGTGTTATGTAAAGTTAGAGCCAGGCAGGCAGATGTTTTATTTGTATTTTTCCTGAAGTGGCTGATGTCTGCAAAGCTGCATCTTAAGTAGAAGAAAATAAACATGGAATTATGGAAGGTCTGTGTTCAGGCTGATTGCATTGGAGGTGTGACCTGTAGTACTAGTGTAGTGGCAAGAAATCTATGTTGCTGGCCCCTCCATCCTTTGTAGATGTGCTGTGCAAAGTTGTCTTGTCATTTTGTCGTTGTGTATTGCACAGCTGCAGCAAGTTAGTGATTAACCCCTTAATGACACGGCCTATTTTGGCGTTGAGGACCAAGCGATTTTTTGGTATTTTTCCATCTTCATTTTTCAAAAGCCATAACTTTTTTATTTTTCCGTGGACGCGGCCGTATAAGGGCTTGTTTTTTGCGTGGCGATCTGTAGTTTTTATCGGTGCCACTTTTGGGTATATAGACAATATCGTAAAATTTTTTTTTTTTTTTTTAATGATAACAGGGAGAGAAAACGCATCAATTCTGCCATAGATTTTTTTTTTTTTTTTTTTACAGCGTTAATCATGCAGCATAAATGACACACTAAATTTTTTCTGCGGGTCGGTATGGTAACAACGATACCAAAATTGTTATATTTTTTTTAGGTTTTTACACTTTTTTGCAATAAAACCCCCTTTTTTGGAAATCTTTTTTTTTTCTCTATAGCTGCATTCAAAGTCATGTAACTTTTTTATTTTTCTATGTACGGAGCTCTTTAAGGGCTTATTTTTTGCGAGACGAGCTGTAGTTTTTATTGGTACCATTTTGGGAAATGTACGGCTTTTTTGATCACTTTTATTGCATTTTTTGTGAGGCAAAATGCTAAAAATTAGCATTTTGCCTCTGTTTTTTAGCGTTTTTTTTTTACGCTTTTTGTCGTACAAAATAAAAAGTGTGTTCAACTTTTTGTACACGTCGCTACGGACGCGTAAATATCCAATATGTGGGGTTTTAGTTTTTTTTCCCTTTTTTTTATGCTAATATTAGAAAAAGCATAAAAAAGGGGTTTTTTACATTTTTTTTTTTTACATTTTTCTTTTTTTTACACTTTTCTTTTCTTTTTTTTATACTATTTGAGTCCCTCTGAGGGACTTACATCACTGTGCCTATGATCGCTGTCATAAGGCATGGCAAAGCTACTGCTCTGCCATGCCTTATCGCTTGTACAGCGATTATAGGCACAGGCAATACAGGACGCCAGTGTCTGGCGTCCTGTTGCCATGGTGGCAGGCCGGGCTCTCGCGATAACATCGCGAGTTCCGGCCGGAGACACACAGGGATCGCGATCCCTCTGTGAACTCTTTCCCTGCCGCGATCTACTTAGATCGCGGCAGGGAAGGGGTTAACAGCGGCGGGCGCATCTCCGATGTCCCCCTGCTGTTGGAGCGGGACGCCGGCTGTGACTGACAGCCGGCTCCCGCTGCGGGATAGCGCGGGATCTTATGTGATCCCGTGCTATCTCCAGGACGTACCAGGTACGTCATGTTGCGGGAAGTACCAGGCTGCCATGACGTACCAGGTACGTCCAGGAGCGGGAAGGGGACTGGGAGATGCCTGCAGATGTATCAATATTTGTTTAGTCATGTGCTCTATGTTGTCTATAAGTATAAGTGATTTGGGTGTGGTAGTTAGTGAGAGTTCCTGATCTTCAATGGTAGAGAGAGGAGTGCGGTGCCGGCCACATGGGGGTACCTTCAACCCTCATGTGGTGAAGTGATGCTTCCAGGAGGAGCAGTTCCTGAGTGTCCCTATACCAGGAACCGTGGAGGAGAGAGGGGAAAAGAAGGAAGAGGGAGAGAGATTGAGAGTGAGTGTGTCCAGAAAAGGCCAAGATCACTGTGCAGAGCTACTGTATTACGTGAGTGTCTGTGGAGTGACCCTACTCCTCCACTGGAGAGTTCCCCTGCCAGGAGCGGTTCCTGTCAGATAACTGAGACTGCAGGACCGGTGTTTCCTCTGTGACCTCAAATCTGCTGTTTTGCCAGCATAGCCATATTTTGCATTTGCGCCTTGTGCCAAGTTTTCTTCAAGTAACGTTTTGCCAGGCCCTGACCGTTCCCAGGGTTTGAGGTACTTTAATACTGTCTCCAAGGCCACGTGTGTTCCTCTGAGAGGGAGCCTGGTAAGTGCCACCATGACAAGTAACCACTCTACTCTCCCAGCTCCTCAACATATGCCCTGTGTCTGGAGTCACCCTACGGGACGCTGCATTAGTTATGGGGCAATCCAAAGCTAATTTCCCCACAGGCACACAAAAAATTTGAAGCAGTGTTTTCTACGTAATCTGAGTGACATAGACTAAACTAAAATCTGAGCATTGCTACCAGAATTCAAAAACTTATTTTGATTTTGTCAGACATGGTGCATATATGAATTAGGCCGGCTACACACGGGCATATTTCCATTGCGGAATCCGGAGCGGGCATCCGCCTCTGGATTCCACAGCAAATACCGCCCATAGCATGCTATTGAAAACCGCTTTTTCCTGCACACGAGCAGAAATCAATTGCGATTTTCGACTAGCGGAGGACAAATCACAGCATATTATACTTTTAAGCGGATTCCACGTGGACGGCTTCCATTGAAGCCAATGGAAGACGTCTGACCCACGGCCCTTTCGCAATTGACAGGAAAGGTCGCAAATTCCACTTCAAAGCTAGGCAGGCATTTAGAAAAAAAAAAGCTGTGCTGTCAATGTCCGACGGCGAGCCATGCGGACCATCCGCAGTACAGAAAAGGAGAAGAAAAGACAGGTACGCAGGGATGCCGGCTGGGCACAAGGTCGGATTCCGCTGCGGGCTCCATCATGAGGAACCTGATCCGGTCATGTGCAGCCGGCCTTAGCTGTAGAAAACATGTTAGAGTGAAACCACAGGTAATGTCTTTTTTTGTTGTGATTTGCAACAATTCTCAGGAAAATGGTACCAAAACAAACATAGTTTCAAAAAACTGATTGTCAATGCACAGACCTGAGTACATAGTTCTCCGTATTACCAGTATTATCTACAGAAAACATGCCGAGGGCGGAAAGAGCAAGAAGTCTGAGGTGCAGCTTCAGCTAAGAGCTGCAGAGCACGGAGTAATGTCTAAAAAGTGGACAACTTTATGATTCCTGTACAGCCAGTCATTTTGTTATATCCTGTGGCGTATGAAGTCCAACCAGAAGCCAATTTTTTTAAGTTTTCCTCATTGACATTCCAAGCCAAAGTTTCTCATATTATACCGTGTTTCCCTGAAAATAAGACAGTGTATTATATTAATTTTTGCTCAAAAAGGTTTAACTTTTTTAATTGTATAGCTGCCTGGACACTATTTAAATTGACTTTTTTAATTAACTGTTAGCAGGGCTTAATTTTGGAGTAGGGCTTATATTTCAAGCATCCTCAAAAAGCCTGAAAAATCATTTTGCACCCTTAAAAATTCTGGAAAATCATGCTATGTCTTATTTTCAGGGAAACAGGGTACTAACTGCACTCTAGATGCAGCATCACTAGAGTGACCCAAATATAACTGTGCTGGAAGTAGCCAGGAGCAGGTTTCTGAAGAACAATAGAACTGCTAATTATTAAATAAACAGAAATAGATACTGCTTTTCATATTTAACTGAATAAAGACATGCAAACTCGTCTATAATAGTTTTAACAAGGTCCTTGAAAGTATATTGGCTGCATAATAAAATGTTTAAATTAATTAATTCTATATGCAGAAGAAAACACAGGAAAATTTATGAAAGTGAACCTGTTACACTCAAAAAGTAGTCCGATCTGTAAGCAATATGTTACCTCCACATGGCATTTGCATTTTTGGGCAGGCGAAAAATGCAGCGATAGGGCAAATGTGTTTCTGCTTTGTAAAGTGCGTTGTCGTGGCTTTTTTCACCCAAATCGAACAAATGATGGCTTCATATGGAAACATAGGTGCATAAAAAGGAAAAAAAGCCAAAAAGATAGAACATGCTGCGATTTTTTGCTATTACATAGTAACATAGTTTGTAAGGCCGAATGAAGACAATGTCCATCTAGTCCAGCCTGTCTATCCTCCTATATTGTTGATCCAGAGGAAGGCAAAAAAAAACCAAGAGCAGAAGCCCAATAGCCCTTTTGGGGAAAAAAGTCCTTCCCGACTCCCTAATGGTAATTAGACTAATCCCTGGATCAACCCCTAATAGTTCCTACCTGCTTGTGTACCCGGATATTGCAGCATCACAACAGAAAACACATCGCAGATGTAAATGAAACCATTGAAAGACATTGGTTTCATAAATCTGCTTTTTTTACTTACTCTTGCATACAGCAAAAAACGCAGCGTCTTAGCGTCCGTGGGGAGGCACCCTAATACTGGAATATATACCATGGAGCAGCAGCAGTGGGGAACAGCAATATAGTAAAATATGCAGAGCAAGGGACATGCTGCTCAACAATGTCCGATTATATCATTCTTAATTTTGACTTTTCAAAACAGCTGCACGTTAAAATGCCTTATATCACCTGAGTAGAAGCTATGCTTCCCTTTTATCAGCTATATGAATGAAATGGCAATGAAAAATTGGTCCTATATGGGAAGCCAATTTTTTAGCACTTATACGTGACAAAGTTGCCCCTACATTGGTAGTTTTAGGGCTCCTTCAGACGCTCGTGATAGCATGACGTTTTGCACTGTGAAGGCAGCTCGTTTTACTGTACTTTCTGCATTGCCGAGGACTGTTCACATTGGCGCGGGTGTGTTTTAAAAAGGTGTGCAGCCTAATTAGTCCCTGCGTTTTCGATTTCTCCATGAAATTGCGCAGTTCATTGCACAATTGTGTGGGGAGTGGGTGTGCATTTGCACACTCCTATAGACTCCTCCAGTGTCTTTGGTGCACAAATCTGCACCAAAATAGAGCATGTTACTTTTTTTTTGCACACACAAAAGCTAAAGTGTGAGTGAACCCATTCAAAACAATGGGTGCTATTTTCTGTGCAATGTGCATGCAAACACATTCATGGGAGTAAGCCCTTAGTGTTCAATTTTCCTGCAGTGCCTCCACAGGGAAAACTAGGCATTACACATATCAATGGGTTTTCTGAATAATACAGGACAGGTCAGGTCATCCAAAGCATGAAACCCTCCCTTTAGGGTGTTCCAGATGAGCATAAGTGCAAAAATACTCGCTCACTGCTATTTCACATGGGTGGAGAAATCACCCCTGCACTTATTTAAATGGCTATTAAGTTAAATGAGGTTTCAATGTCTGCGGGTACCTGCATGTACATATGGAGACCTTTGGTGTGCAAATGTGCACAAAAATAGAGTAGGTCACGTTTTTTTCATGCCTGTGAAATGCACACGCAAAAAAGAAAAGTGAGAATGAACCTATTGAAAACAAACATGCGCAAACACACTTGTGTGAGATAGCCCATAGCCCTCCTTATAACCACCGGCTAAGATATGAGGTTCCTGATTAAAGGATGCCCCTCTCTAAATGCACAGTTACCTAATAGTATGTAGAAAAGTTGGATTTCTAAACCCTTTTAGGCTATGTTCACGCAAGGTTGATTTGCTGCGGATTTTCTGCAGCATTTACAGCAAAGTGGATGAAATTTTCAAAATCTCATCCGCACGTGTCAGAAAGAATCTGCATAAAACTTGTGGGGAAATTGACATGAAGTGCGGATTTTAAATCCACAGATGTCAATTATAGGACCGGATTTTGTATTCGGATTTCATCACTTCTAATGAGGTGGTAAATTCTGCACCCATAATAATCACGGCCGCATATCGGGACAGAGCAAAACCATTGATTTCAATAGTCTCGTTTTTATTAGCTCTTCTCTTAGGTGTGACTATTATGCCCGAGAAAAGATAGGTCCTGGCTTATCTTCCTCATACGTAGTATGAACTACATGCAGGAAAGATAGGGCAGCACCTACCTTACCGCATTTTTTTTTCAAACTGCTGCGTTATGGTACTGAGTTTAAACGCCCATAGAGAAAATAAACGTTCATACGCAGCTACACTACTTACCAGCGGGCATAGCTGCACATACAGCTGCATGAAACTCATGATATTTTTGTGCATTGTGAGAGTACAAAACGTGCATGGAAACACAACCTATTATTTGTAATGAGTGTATTTACATGCAGAATTCTTCTCTTGCAGCTGTACTGCAGGACAGAAAAAATGCAGCATGTTCTATTTTTCTGTGAATCTGCAGAAAAATTGCTGATTATTTTTTATGGGCAAGTACCAAAAAATCTCACTTGCATGTACCGCAAGTTTCATGTGAGTGCAATGCGATTTTGAAATTTTCTGACTGAAACAGCATGCAATGTGCAGTGATGTGTTTGCCTTGCAAAACGCAATGCACTTGTAGGCAAATCCGCAGGTTTAATATATTACACTCCCACGTAAATGTAGCCTTAGGGCCGGCTCGCATGAGCATATGGTAAAACACTTTAACCGGTGTGTGGAGCTGCAATCACGGCAATTGTGATCGCTGCCATGCAATGCTGTCCTGGTTTCTTCTTTTTTTTAACTTTCCTTGTTTTATTGCCTAGCAACATGCGTATAAAACACCGCAAGTATGCAATGTATTTCAGACAGAATATCAGACAGAGTGTAGTTAGTTGCACATGAACGTTTTTTTTTCCCCTCTGGCCATTCAAACTCTGCACCATAGCGCAGAAGTTTAAAGAAAAAAACACGGGAAGATAAGTCCAGCCCTATCTTTTCTACATGTAGTTAATACTGCTTGCGGGAAAGATAGGACAAGAGCTAGTGAAAATAAACCATTGAAATCAATGCTTTCGTTTTGTCTCGTTATGCAACCATGATTATCACGGCCGCATAGCGGGACTAAAACACTATAGACTGTTTAAGCCCTAACTACATATGTACAGCGTTTTCATACGCACGCATAGAGAACAATAGGACCCTATTGCGTGTAATATCCAGTAAAAGAGAACATGCCATGTTCTTTTTTACACACATATTATACGCAATGAATATATGCAAATGTGAATGGATCAATGAAAGTCAATGTACTTTCATTGACTCCATTCATCACATATTGTACGCGCATATACCGCGTGCGTAATACCCAATGAAATTACGCTCATGTGAGCCTGCCCATAATGATACTGTATATTACCGCTGAAACATGATTCTAGTTTCATTGAACTTTGTTATTTATACATCATTGCCCTCTAGTGGCCATTTTTGTGTATTTTTACAATTGCATGCTACTCTTTCTTATGAGAAATGCACTGAAAAATGTGTTATACAGGCATTAGTCTATAGGAAAACAGTGAAACACTACATGTTTTCCACAATTTGTTTTGGAACTGTTATTATGTGTTATGTTTATAGAAGCTCACACACCTTTGAACTTCTAAAGAAGTGTTGCAAAGAACTTCACAATAGTTATTAGCAGCTTAAGGAAGCGGCCTTTCTTTTTTCCAATTTCTGTTTTTTCTCCCCCATTTTAAAAAATTATAACTCATTTATTTATCCATTGACACAGCTGTATGAGGGCTTGTTTTTTGCAGGACAAGTTGTATTTTTCAATGGTACTATTTAATGGGCCATATAATGTACTGAAAAACTTTTAAAAAATGGAGTAGAATGCAAAAGAAATTTTGCCATCTTTTGGTGCGTCTTGTTTCTACGGTGCACAAACTGCAACAAAAGTGACATAACTTTATTCTATGTGTCAGTGTGATTACTATGATACCTAACTTATATAGGGGTTTTTTGCTGTAATTTTTTTATTTTTTTTTCAAAGATATTTAATTTTTTGCAATTATTTTCCGCCGCCATCTTCTGAGCGCAATAACTTTTTTTTCCCCGTTGCCATAGTTGTGTGAGGGCACATTTTTGTGGGACCCCCAATAGTTTGCGTCTGTACCATTTTAGAATACATGCAACTTTTTAATCACTTTTTATTGCATTTTTTCTTGGAGACAGGGTGACCAAATAAGCACATTTCTGGCGTTCTTCATTTATTTATTTATTTTCTGACGATGTTCATTGTGCGGGATAAATAACGCATTACTTTCATCAATCGAACTTTTATGGACACAACGATACCAGATATGTATTTTTGTTTTATTATTTAGATTGTTTTATTATAAATATGGCAAAAGGGTGGTTTTTTGAACTTTTGATTCTTTTTAAAAAAATGCTAATTAGTAATACTTTATTGTTCTTATTTTTACTTTTTTTTAGTCCCTGGAGGGGACAATAACTTGCGATGCCTTTTATTACTCCTGCAGTATGATGAAATGCCATAGCATTACATCATACTGCGATCGGGCAGGCAGTCTATCACGCCACCCCATGGGCATGGCTTGATAGGCATTTTGCCATGACAGCCCTGGGGCCTTTCAGAAGGCTGCCGGCTGCCATGACAACCACACAGCTACCTGCGATCTCATCGTGAGAGGGCCGTATGGGACCCCCGGGGGATTTAAATGCTGCTATCAAAATTAACAGCAGCATTTAAAGGGTTAAATCTCAAAGGGTTAACAGCTCCGATGATCCGATGATCATGATGGATGATGAACCTCTGTGGATGATGTTATGCTACTTCTTGTGTTGCAAAAAGGTTCTCGCTCGTCATTCACTTTCAACTGGCATAAAAATCAGCACCGCTTAAATCTTGTCCTTCAGTATTTCACATAGGAGTGTGAAACACTGAACAATACGTAATAACATGCAGTCTAAATTGGCTTCCCGAGTGCAAATGAGCTGGTGGTGGTTGACAAACAAGAATTCTGCCAGGCAATCAAGAATCTCAAGATTCTCAGCCCATATAAAAGGGCCATTAGATGTATTACCTCACCATCATGTCACATTTTCATTTCTTTTTACTTAAGTTAAACTTGATGCATTGTTGCTTAACACCAAACTGGTACCCAAGCAATACAATTGATATATTTGCCATACTTAAAATCTCCAGCTACATAAAGCTGACCGTGATATAAGTGTTATTTCAACACTTCCAACAGATCCAACATATTTTAAAGAAAGGGAAAAAAAATGTTTTGTAAAGTAAGGCCCGCATGAAAAAAGATATGCAGCATGCTCCATTTTCTGCGGATTCCCGCACAGATGGCTTCCATTGAAGTCAATAGAAAGCCGTCTGATCCGCGGCGCACCCACAGCTGACACTGCAGACATGCTGAGGATCTGCAGAAAAGCAGATTTAAAAAACAAAGCACTGCGCATGTGCGCCTCACGTTGGCCGGCATGCCTGCACGCTCAGCTGAGCAGAAGAAAAGAAGATCCGGCCTGAACAGAGAATACCTGCACTGGACAGGTGACAAAATGTCCATGGCTGCGGGCACAGGTGGATTCCGCTATGGGTTTCTGCACTTGGAATCTGCTCGTGCCAGCAGACATGAGGCCTTAATTTCCAGCATGCTGCTTTTGCATCAGATGACTTTTTAGCTTCAAATGGAAGCAATCTGGAATTGTCCCATGAAACTTTGGCCAAACTTTGGAGAGGGTACATGCATGTTAAAATTTTTTGTAGATAACCACACTTTATGTCCCACCTGAAAGGTAGGAGAGACTTTGCAGTGTCTGCTGTTTTTTTTGTACTTTTCTTGGGCCTCTTGTAGGACCTCTTGGTTTCTTGTGGACTTCCGGGAAGATTGCTAGCCTCTAAATAACAGCAGGAATAGCAGTATTATAAGATAGGTCTGGAAGAAATACTGGATGTAAGCCAAGGTTAGCATAAAAGGCACTTTAAGTTGTAGAACTTTGTTTGGAGTTGTTGTACGCGAATTCCGCTGTTGTTACGTAGTCCACACAATCATCCAGGAGATGGGAAATAAAACAGCAGAGGTGTTGCTCCAGAGTCTGGTTAGTCCTTTCAGTCGGACCATTGTACTGGGGACGAAAGGCAGAGGACAAATTTATAGCAAAGCATAGGGCCGTAGAGAAGTTTTTCCAGAATCTTGATGTAAACTGAACACCTGTATCAGAAACTACATTATCAGGAATCCCATGTAGCCTAAATAGCTCCCTAATCATTCATTCTTGAAGTTTGTTCAGCTGTGGGAATCCCTTTAATTTGAATAGTCCACTACAACAAGGATGGCAGTTATTTCTTTGGAAGGGGGGAGATACACAATAAAGTCAATTAATATTGATCCCCGAGGCCAGGATAGAACTAGAAGTGGTTGAAGAAGTCCCGAAGGAGGAGATTGTAGTGTCTTGTTTCATGCGCGTTTCCCAAGAGGCGACATCGTTTTTTACATCTTTCTTGCGATTAGGCCACCAAAATGAATGAAGCAGTATTTCCAAAGTTTTCATGATGCCAAGATGGCCTGAAAGTTTAGAATCGTTGCCAAGTTTTAGGACTTCAAGTTGAACAGAATCAAGAACATACAGTCTATTTTCCTGCATCTAAAATCCCTCTTTAAAAGAGAGATACAGATCCTTAGAACGATGATTGAGGAAAGAGTCATTTTCGTTTTCATACCCTTCTTTGAATTTCGTTAAGAACTCCTTTGAGTCAAGAATACCCAGGAAATTTTTGGAGGACAGAATAGTACCATCTGTGTTAGATTCTCCCTCCAGTTCAGCAAAAATCCTGGACAAGGCATCTACATTGTCATGTCCTGGACCCGGTCGAAATTATAAAATTGCACCAAGAGGGAAAAAAAAGGCTCATCATGCTTGCCGGCAATTTCTTAGCTGTGCAGATAAATTCTAGATTCTTAGGAACAACAAGGACTACTACAGGATGTATGGCTCATTCCAAAAGATGTCTTCATGAAAGTTCTTTATTTCCAATTTCATAGTTTCTTGCTGCAGGTAACAAAGTATGAGACAAAAATGCACATGGACACAGCTGCATTTTATCTTCGACTTGTTGAGACAAGATAGCTCCCACAGCAGAGTTGGAGGCGTCTACTTCAACAACAAAAGGTAATTCAGGATTTGGGTGGACCAGTACTGGTGCAGAAGTGAAAAGAGTCTTTAGTTTTTTTAAATGTATCCTGTGATTCTAGATACCATGAATATGCTTTGGCTTTCTTTGTGAGCGAGGTGATAGGTAAGATGATTTTTGAGAAGTCTTCTATGAATCTTCTGTAAAAGTTTGCAAATCCTATAAGGCGTTGAACATCTTTTAAATTTCTTGGAGTGGGCCAATGAACCACAGCTTTAATTTTCCTGGGATCCATACTCAGACCATCTGGAGAGATTATGTATCCAAGAAATTGTGTATGGATTAGTACAAACTCACATTTTTCCAATTTGATATAGACCAGACGGACATGCCTGTGATGTTCCTCCAAGGCAACAACAAAATGATCCAACAGATCTTTCAACACATCATTAATGAAATGCTGAAAGGTGGCAGGAGCATTGCAAAGGCCGAAAGACATAACCAGTTATCCACAATGTCTATATCTAATTCTAAAGGCAGTCTTCCATTCATCCTCTGGGCAAATCCCTATAAGATTATAAGCTCCTCTTAAATTCGGTTTGGTAAAAGTCTTGGCAGAACAATGTATTTCAAGCTATTTCAAGATTAGGGGAGGAGGGTAACGATTTTAACAGTAATTTTATTTAGTTCCCTGTAATGAGTACATAGCCGCAAAGTTGAGTCTGTCTTCTCTACCAAGAACAAGGGTGTCCCAGCTGGGGGACGAAGAGGGTCAAATGAAGCCTTTCTTTAAATTTTCATCCAAGTATTCTCTGAATGCTTTTAACTCTGGCTGAGAAAGATTGAACATTCACCCAAAAGGAATGGTTGTTCCAGGAAGCAACTCTATTGGGCAATCATATGGCAATCACTGAATTGATGGTCCTGAGATGGCATCTTAAAACAATTCTGATGACAATCCTCAGAGACTTGTATATATGTGGGGGCAGGCAGAGTCATTTGCCTTCCATACTCTGAAGGAAAGTTAATAGTCCTTGAACCCCAGTTGATTAAAGGATTATGGGTAGAAAACCAAGGGATTCCTAGAATAGCTGGAAATTTAGAAGAAATAAGTTGAAAACTAATCGTTTCATGGTGATTATGTTCAACACAGACTTCCAGTTCACTTGTCTCTTGAGTTACAAGTCCTGAGGATAAAGGTGATCCATCCACAGTTTCCATATCAAATTGGCATGGGATTAGTTCTACTTGTAATGTAGTTATCAAAGCATATTTTAAGTCCATAAAATTCCCTCCTGCTGCCGAATCTAACATAGCAGAGCACTGTATTCTTTGGCTCCCAAATAAGACCTGTATGGGGATGGCAAAATGGAAGGATGGAGGACGGATCACATCTCCATCTTGCATTACTGATGGAATAGCTTGTATGATAGAACTCAACTGATTAGAAACCTCAGGGGTTAATTACGGTCTTGACATTTATAAGGACAATAGTCTTCTGGAACTTGTTAAGACAATTGATAGTCTAATGTCCTGAGTCAACACAAGAGAGACATAAATTCTCAGTACAACAGCTCTCCTTCTCAGCTGTGGAGAGGGACTTGCGGATAACATCGATCTGCATTGGTTCCGGTATAGTTTCCGTCCTTTGCTGGGTGTTCAATATGAGTTGACTGAAGCATTAGGCAGGGTTGTTTCCAAAAATCTGCAGCTTCTTCTTTCTACATTCTATAAGTCACTGATCAATTTGGATGCATACATGGTGTCAGTCGGCCAGCAACAAAACTCTGCTGTATATTCGGCAACAGAGCGTCGCCCTTGTGTAATCTACCTTCTATTGCAGCACAGCGATTTGGGTCACTAAAAACTTGAACCATAGCAGTAATGAAAGCATTGAGATCATTGAGGTGTTTACTGTTTCCTTTCAAATAAGGTGAGGCCCATGCAAGTGCTTCATCTGTCAGAAGGTTAATAATAAACAGTACCTTCTTTCTGTCAGTGGTAAACAGAGTAGGTTGCTTTTGAAAGTATATATGGCATTGATTAAGGAATCCTTGATACTCACAACAATCCCCTCTGAACTTTTCTGGCAGTGGCATGCGGACATCTGAACCGGAACTGCACAACTCCAGAAGTGGCCTCTGTAACGTGTCCATCTATTTTTGTAATTCAGAAACTTTTTACTGGTAAGAGGCATAAAATTCCTTGAGCTCAGCAACCTGTTTCCTCATGGTGGCTACAATGGACTCCATCATTGGGCATGATTATTTTTTAGCTATCAGGATCGGGTATAGATTCTCTATTCGTAACTGGTAAAGGCAGGTAGTGTAGTCAGGCAAGCCATAGGTCAGCACATGGGTAGTATCGGTTGCGGTACAAAAGGAGCAGTCAGGTAGCATAGTCAGGGAAATGCCAGAGGTCGATACACTGGTAGTATCTGTTGCGATACAAAAGGAGCAGTGTTACCATGCGGCGGTTGTGGCTCCTCCCAGGCGGCAGGGTGCTGGGTCCCGCGGTCAGGGCGCGTCCCCCAGGCTTGCGGTCCAGTTGCCGGGGGAATGGGTGCCTGGCCGGCGGTGGTCTGGTGGCTTGCGGTGCCATGCGCGTTCGCAGCGGTGAGTGCGGCTGTCGTGCACTAGCCTCCTTTTTATATTGGCTGTTGGGAGTTGGCTTCTCCCTCTCTCCGCCCCTGGGTGGAGGCTTTTGTTTATAGTCTGGCAGTGACTTGTAATCACTGCCAGTTATAGGTTTCCATTAGTGAGCTAGCTAGCCTGCCTCTGTCGGTCCCCTGCTCTTGCCAGCTTGTTTGCTATTTCTGCCAGGTTATTCCATCTGCCTCAGGTCTGATTTGTATTTTCGTGTTGGTTTATTACATCTGCCCTTTCTGTTGTTTTTCTGCCCTTTCCATCAGGTACGCCAGCATCCCTTCTCGGTCCCTAGTGAAAGTAGGGACCGCCGCCCAGTTGCCCGCCTGGGGTTAGCCAGGAGTGGAGGCAAGTAGGCAAGGACAGGGGTTGCGGGTGAGATTAGGGCAACCCGGGCTGGCGTATCTAGGGCAGTACACCATACTGAAACCAGAGGTCAGTACACAAAAGCAGCAATTGTAGTGACAGGAGCAGTTGGTAGCAGAGATTGACTAAGGGCTAAGAGCACAATAATCATGCACCGAGGGAGGGCCAGGGCCAGGTTTATATAGTGTGAGCAATCAAGGAAACGGGGTGGAGCAATTAGGAGCTTGGTTGCAGGAGCAAGAAACTGGACAAAGTTAAGCAGGGGAGATGGCCAGCAGGCTGAGAAGCTAACCAGGGAGAAATGCCTCCTGGAGCATGTGAATTCGGAGGTTTGAGTCCTGACAATATCAATGTAATGTGACAGGTTGCATGTAATGGATTGGATGCCGAATATTATTGGACTTCCTGGTGGACTATTAGTGCCTTTCATGAAACTTTGGCAGAAGATAAAAAATTAGTAAGCATGGATGGAAGTCCCTTTCGTTTTTTGTCATTATGTTATTCTTGTAGGCTTCAAGGATTAGATCAAGGAATTCAAATTGCTGCTCTAGTGACCGACAATAGCAAAGTGCATCTTTAAAGTTAGTTTAAAGGAATTCATATCCACAAACAGATCAAACTCATTAGGGTCCAATGTCCACTGGCTGAATCCGATCCTGCCCATTGCTGAGGACACTGCTTACCCATCTGGGTCTTCTGCGTGCCTTCTATTTTCTTCACTGCGGATGTGTGGCTGGTGCACCGCTGCACATGTACGGTGGAGCTTTTTTTTAAACAGAGTCCGTGGCCTGTCTGCAATTCAATTGTGGATGGGCTGCGGATCAGATAGCTTCCATTGACTTCAATGGAAGCCATCCGTGTGGGAACCACACTGAAATGGAGCATGCTGCGATTTGTTTTCCAGACCAAAAGGTCTGCAAAACAAATCCACATGCTTTCATTTGTGTGTAGACGCCCATGCTTCCCTACCACCTGGTGTTGAGATGGAATAAGAGACCTTTGCTTAGGAATTCTCCTTCGGCCGCTGTGAGAATGTGGCTGGAAAGATTAAATATTTTTATAGTGTGTGTTTGTTCCTTTTGAGTTTGCTGTGCCCATGGTCTTTGTTTTTCCTGTTGCCCCTCTTTCCTCTTTTGTTTTTTCTTTTATTTGTAATTTCCTTTTCTGGCTCAGTAACCTGAAGAGTCTGACAAACCGGGTTATTTTTTGTGTGTGTGTGTTAAGGTTCCTGTGAGTTTTGGGGTTCTGTTGCACTAGATATGTAATCATTGGATTGGAAGGATGGGCTAGAAGAGTGCGGTGGCAGTACTCTAATCTTCAGGCATGCTTTCTGAAGGGGTGTTGTAAATGTGTAAATGGTGATAAGTGATTCTTCCAAAGTTGAGGAAGAGCTGGATATAACAAAATGCCTGACTTGTGATCCTGTGCTGTTGCTGGCCAGGCCTTTATTTGATGTGGATTAAGTGGTGATGGTTGAGAAGATGGTCGGTGGGAGACACAGTGATGTAAGGGCCTGAGCCTGTTGGACTAATAAGTCAAGCAGGGCTTCATCCTGGGTAGTTTGTATAGGGGACATTGGAGGTCCAGGTGTAGTTGTATCTGTAGGAATGTCTGTTTGAAGATTTGTTTCTGGTTGTGGTTCCTTGGCATTATTTGAAGCTCATAGTTCAGCTTTAATGGATGTACTTTTAGTTAAAGGGTGGATTGTGATGGTTGCCCTAAGCTCATACTTGTAGTTGTTTAGTGGGTACAATATAAGGAAGATCCAGTGGGGAGGGAATGGAGTTTGCGTTATTGGTTGAATGGTTCCTGTTTTTTTAAAGACTGTTTACAGGAATGGTAAACTTCATGTGGTTTAAATGGTTCATGGTCCCTTCAGCTAGGCTTCTGGTTAGTGGATCTGTCTATGGTGGATGGTCTCTTCAGCCAAAAGTAGATTGGTCCCTGAGCTGAGCCAATGAGAGGCAGCAGTCACTCACCCATTCATGAATTCATGAATGGGTGTGTGAGTGAGATCTGCCTCTGCTTGGTCAGGCTGTGACCAATCAGAGGCAGCTCATTCAGCAGGCGGGGATTTTAAATCCCCGGCTGAAGAATACTACAGAGAGCAGTTCAGGAGAACTGCCAGCTGGCTGCAGCTGAACTCCGTCTGCCGGGACCAGGTGAGTATATATATATATTTTTTTATTTTTACACATTTCTGGATGAATTGCAGGGAAGGGCATATATATTTAAGCCCTTCCCAAAAATTCATTGTGCGATCGCCGGCAGCCCATTGCTTTCAATGGAGCCGGCTGTATTGCCGGCTCCATTGAATTCAATGGGCTAACATCGTTCTGCCGGGACAAGGTGAGTATATATTTTTTTTATTTTTACACATTTCTGGATGAATTGCAGGGAAGGGCTTATATATTTAAGCCCTTCCCGACAATCCATCCCGCAATCGCCGGCAGCCCATTGCTTTCAATGGAGCCGGCTGTATTGCCGGCTCCATTGAATTCAATGGTCAGTGCTCGTTTAATCGAGACGAGCACCGCATGGTGCTCATCTCGAGTAACGAGCATCTCGAGCACCCTAATACTCGAACGAGCATCAAGCTCGGATGAGTATGCTCGCTCATCTCTAGTTCTGACCAAATCTCATTATGAAGTTTGCCCTATGTGTCTATTTGCCTATGTATTCATGCATTTGTTTATGTATTTATTTAATTATGTATTCCATGTATTTACTAGAGATGAGCGAGCACCAAAATGCTCGGGTGCTCGTTACTCGAGTCGAACTTTCAGTGATGCTCGAGAGTTCGTTTCGAGTAACGAACCCCATTGAAGTCAATGGGCGACTCGAGCATTTTTGTATATCGCCGATGCTCGCTAAGGTTTTCATTTGTGAAAACCTGGGAAATTCAAGAAAGTGATGGGAACGACACAAAAACGGATAGGGCAGGCGAGGAACTACATGTTCGGCTGCATCTCAAGTTCCCAGATCCCACTATTAAGCCACAATAGTGGCAAGAGTGCCCCCCCCCTGTCAGCACAAAGATCATTCTCCTCTGCCACAGCTGTAACAGCTGTGGCAGAGAAGAACGATGTTAGCCCATTGAATTCAATGGAGCCGGCAATACAGCCGGCTCCATTGAAAGCAATGGGTTGCCGGCGATCGCGGGATGAATTGTCGGGAAGGGCTTAAATATATAAGCCCTTTCCTGCAATTCATCCAGAAATGTGTAAAAATAAAAAAAATACATATACTCACCTTGTCCCGGCAGAACGATGTTAGCCCATTGAATTCAATGGAGCCGGCAATACAGCTGGCTCCATTGAAAGCAATGGGTTGCCAGTGATCGCGGGATGAATTGTCGGGAAGGGGTTAAACATATAAGCCCTTCCTTGCAATTCATCCAGAAATGTGTAAAAATAAAAAAAATATATATACTCACCTGGTCCTGGCCGACGGAGTTCAGCGCGGCCAGCGGCAGTCCTCCTGAACTGCTCTGAACAGCTGTGAGTAGTATTCAGCAGCCGGGGATTTAAAATCCCCGCCTGCTGAATGAGCTGCCTCTAATTGGTCACAGCCTGACCAATCAGAGGCAGATCTCACTCACACACCCATTCATGAATTCATGAATGGGTGAGTGACTGCTGCCTCTCATCTGATTGGTCCCGCTGAGCCAATGAGAGGCAGCAGTCACTCACCCATTCATGAATTCATGAATGGGGGTGTGAGTGAGATCTGCCTCTGATTGGTCAGGCTGTCACCAATTAGAGGCAGCTCATTCAGCAGGCGGGGATTTTAAATCCCTGGCTGCTGAATACTACTCACAGCTGTTCAGAGCAGTTCAGGAGGACTGCCGCTGGCCGCGCTGAACTCCGTCTGCCGGGACCAGGTGAGTATATATATATATTTTTTTTACACATTTCTGGATGAATTGCAGGGAAGGGCTTATATATTTAACCCCTTCCCGACAATTCATCCCGCGATCGCCGGCAGCCCATTGCTTTAAATGGAGCCGGCTGTATTGCCGGCTCCATTGAATTCAATGGGCTAACATCGTTCTGCCGGGACAAGGTGAGTATATATTTTTTTTATTTTTACACATTTCTGGATGAATTGCAGGGAAGGGCGTATATATTTAAGCCCTTCCCGACAATCCATCCCACGATCGCCGGCAGCCCATTGCTTTCAATGGAGCCGGCTGTATTGCCGGCTCCATTGAATTCAATGGTCAGTGCTCGTTTAATCGAGACGAGTGGTGCTCATCTCGAGTAACGAGCATCTCGAGCACCCTAATACTCGAACGAGCATCAAGCTTGGACGAGTATGCTCGCTCATCTCTAGTATTTACCTTAGAAGATTGACCAGATGTTTGCTACGCGAACATAAAATGTTTCAAATGTGGTAGTTGTGAACTTCTAAATCTACTTGGTTAGGTGATTATTTAGAGCGTCACTTTGTATTTGAAGCAGATATCTAATATAAAAAAGCCCAGAGGTCTCTCTCTGTTTGTCGCTTTCTCTCTATCTGTCTGTCTTTCTCTCTGTATGTCTCTTTCTGTTTGTCCCTCTGTCTGCCTGTCTCTCACTCTGTCTCTCACTCTGCCTGTCTCTTTTTCTCTGTTTGTCTGTCTCTCTGTCTGTTTGTCTGTCCTACTCTCTGTCTGCCTGTCTCTGTCTCTCAGTTTGTTTGCCTCTCTCTGTCTGTTTGCCCCTCTCTGTCTTTTTGCCCCTCTCTGTCTGTTTGCCCCTCTCTGTCTGTTTGCCTCTCTGTGTCTGTTTGCCTCTCTGTCTCTGTCTGCCTTTTTCTGTATTTCTCTAACTGTATCTCTCTTTATCACTGTTTCTCTCTCTGTCTCTCTATCGCTTTTTCTCTCACTGTCTCTATCTCTCTCTCACTCTATTGCTCTCTCTGTCTCCCTATTGCATTCTCTCTCTCTCTCTGTCTGTCTCTCTATCGCTGTCTCCCTCTTTCTCTCTATTGCTCTTGGTTGGGCAGTGTATGCTGTGCTGCTTAGCAACGCTTCACTCATTCCAGCACATGCCTGAAGCACAGCAGCACCACCCATAGACATAACATTGTAACTTTCAACCCGCCTGACAGGTCCCTGAATGTATTAAACTCACATTTGATGACTTTACGGCACCGGTAAGCATGTGTGTCATCTAATGACACCAACATCGTACACCAAAGTTAAAGCAAAGGGGTCAAAGTGTGGTGCAAGGAAAAGAATGTAGGCTTATTTATATTAGATTCATCCACTCAGTTGTCATATGTTAGCTGTACATGATGCCATGAATTATGCCCATTATCCAGAATACTGCTACAGCACAATTAATTCATTGGTTTACCTAGCAAAAGTTTGTTTTTTTTAAATCAATTTATATACTCACTTATTTACTGATTCAGCTATGTGTGCATTTATTAATTAGTTTTCCATCTTATTTATCTATTGGCATGATATCTACTACAGTATGTACATTTGTATTTAGTTTACCTGTATTTTATTACTGTGTCCATGTTTAACATATGCAAGAAGGTCCATCTCTGCCTAATAATTATAACACAATTCAATGCCCCTATACCTTTCCCCCTATCTTTCATTTATTATGCACCCATCTTATTTATACTACTTCTTCTATTATAGTCACACACCCCATCACTATTTATTACATCCCGTACAGACTCAGATGTTTCCAATCATAATGCATATGCACATTATCACTATTGTTTCATTTCATTATCATTATTATCAGCATTCTTATAATCTTTGTAATATTTTTTATTTCATTACTATTAATTATTATTAGTATTGTTACTATGTTATACTCATTGTATTTAGTACACACAGAAACTTGGGTCTCTGGTTTTATCTCACACAAATCCTTGTGTATACCACACCAAATGCATTAACAATAGAGATGAGCGAGCACCAAAATGCTCGGGTGCTCGTTACTCGAGTCGAACTTCCCGCGATGCTCGAGGGTTCGTTTCGAGTAACGAACCCCATTGAAGTCAATGGGCGACCCGAGCATTTTTGTATGGGACCTATGCTCCGCTAAGGTTTTCATTTGTGAAAATCTGGGAAATTCAGGAAAGTGATGGGAACGACACAGAAACGGATAGGGCAGGCGAGGGGCTACATGTTGGGCTGCATCTCAAGTTCCCAGGTCCCACTATTAAGCCACAATAGTGACAAGAGTGGGCAACCCCCTGCCCCCCAACAATTTTTACTTCTGAAAAACCCTCATTAGCAAGGCATACCTTAGCTAAGCACCACACTACCTCCAACAAAGCACAATCACTGCCTGCATGACACTCCGCTGCCACTTCTCCTGGGTAACATGCTGCCCAACCGCCCCACACGACCCAACGTCTGCTGCACACACAAAAGTGTCACTGCGCTCCCTTCAGCTGCCCCCATGCCACACGTTCACTTCATAGCCACACCACCCTTATGTCAATTTATAATTGTCTCTGTGATGAGGAGGAACCGGAGGCACACACTGCAGAGAGTTGGCAGGGCCAGGTAGCGACCCTCTTTAAATGGGGCGGGGCGATAGCCCACAATGCAGTTGAGAATCACTGACAAATCGACGTTCGATCTTCATTCCAATCCTGTGCCACCTCCGTCAGGAGCTGCAAATGTCGCCAAGAGTTACGTAGCAATGGGGAATCCATGTGCCCACACAGTGTTCATTCTGTCTAGGTGTCAGGTGGCTCAATCCACACTGCAAGGGGAAAGCCATCTGCACTATGCCCCCTTTCCAAGTCACTCAGTGTCTTAGTGGCAGACAGGTAAAGCATCGCGATGGGAACTAAATGTGCACCCACAGCAGGGGTGGCTCCGAGGAAGCCACCGACGGTACCCAAAGAAATACCATTGCAGTGCCTCCCTTAAAGCTGAGGTAACGCGAGAAGAAAGGAAGGTTGGCTTCGGGCCACACTGCAAGCCCTAGTCACGCAGGCTGGGTTATTTTCATAGTCACAGGTAGGTAGACCTCCGCTATGGGAAGTCTGTGTGCACCCACAGCAGGGGTGGGTCCCAGGAAGCCACAGGCGGTACATAAATAAATCCCATAGCAGTACCCCTCATAGCTGATGGCACGTCAGAAGAAATGCAGGTTGGCTTCGGCCCACACTGCATGCCCCAGTCAGTCTGGGTAATTAAGATTTGTCACAGATAGGACGAACTCCCATATGGTATGTCTGTGTGCACCCAAAAGGATGGATGGCTCGCTGGAACCCACCGACGGTACATAAATATATCCCATTGCAGTGCCTCCCTTAGAACTGATGGAATGCGAGAAGAAATGCAGGTTGGCTTCGGCCCACAATGCAAGCCCTAGTCAGGCTGCGCAGAGGCTAGTATTAGCAGCATTTCAGTAGTAGCAGTAGACAGGCCCCAGTAACAATTCTGTGGCAGCAGTATAGGGAGAGCCTAGTATTAGTAACATTTCAGTAGTAGCAGTATAGAGAGGCCCCAGTAACATATCACTAGCAGCAGTATAGGGGGAGCACAGTATTAGTTCCATTTCAGTAGTAGCAGAATAGACAGGGCCCTGTAACAATTCCGTGGCAGCAGTATGGCCAAAGGCCTGTAGTAGTCTCATTTCAGTAGTAGTAGCAGTCCAGACAGGCCCCAGTAACAATTCCGAAGCAGCAGTATAGAGGGAGCACAGTATTAGTTCCATTTCAGTAGTAGTAGCAGTCTAAAAAAGGCCCCAGTAACATATCACTAGCAGCAGTATAGGGGGAGCACAGTATTAGTTCCATTTCAGTAGTAGCAGAATAGACAGGGCCCTGTAACAATTCCGTGGCAGCAGTATGGCCAAAGGCCTGTAGTAGTCTCATTTCAGTAGTAGTAGCAGTCCAGACAGGCCCCAGTAACAATTCCGAAGCAGCAGTATAGAGGGAGCACAGTATTAGTTCCATTTCAGTAGTAGTAGCAGTCTAAAAAAGGCCCCAGTAACATATCACTATCAGCAGTATAGGGGGAGCACAGTCTTAGTTCCATTTTAGTAATAGTAGCAGTCAAGACAGGCCCCAGTAACAATTCCGAAGCAGCAGTATAGGGGGAGCACAGTCTTAGTTCCATTTCAGTAATAGTAGCAGTCAAGACAGGCCCCAGTAACAATTCCGAAGCAGCAGTATAGGGGGAGCACAGTATTAGTTCCATTTTAGTAGTAGTAGCAGTCTAGACAGGCCCCAGTAACATATCACAAGCAGCAGTATAGGAGGAGCACAGTATTAGTTCCATTTCAGTAATAGTAGCAGTGAAGACAGGCCCCGGTAACAATTCTGAAGCAGCAGTATAGGGGGAGCACAGTCTTAGTTCCATTTCAGTAGTAGTAGCAGTCAAGACAGGCCCCAGTAACAATTCCGAAGCAGCAGTATAGGGGGAGCACAGTCTTAGTTCCATTTCAGTAATAGTAGCAGTCAAGACAGGCCCCGATAACAATTCCGAAGCAGCAGTATAGGGGGAGCACAGTATTAGTTCCATTTCAGTAGTAGTAGCAGTCTAGACAGGCCCCAGTAACATATCACTAGCAGCAGTATAGGGGGAGCACAGTCTTAGTTCCATTTCAGTAATAGTAGCAGTCAAGACAGGCCCCAGTAACAATTCCGAAGCAGCAGTATAGGGGGAGCACAGTCTTAGTTCCATTTCAGTAATAGTAGCAGTCAAGACAGGCCCCGATAACAATTCCGAAGCAGCAGTATAGGGGGAGCACAGTATTAGTTCCATTTTAGTAGTAGTAGCAGTCTAGACAGGCCCCAGTAACATATCACTAGCAGCAGTATAGGAGGAGCACAGTATTAGTTCCATTTCAGTAATAGTAGCAGTGAAGACAGGCCCCAGTAACAATTCCGAAGCAGCAGTATAGGGGGAGCACAGTCTTAGTTCCATTTCAGTAATAGTAGCAGTCAAGACAGGCCCCGATAACAATTCCGAAGCAGCAGTATAGGGGGAGCACAGTATTAGTTCCATTTTAGTAGTAGTAGCAGTCTAGACAGGCCCCAGTAACATATCACTAGCAGCAGTATAGGAGGAGCACAGTATTAGTTCCATTTCAGTAATAGTAGCAGTGAAGACAGGCCCCAGTAACAATTCCGAAGCAGCAGTATAGGGGGAGCACAGTCTTAGTTCCATTTCAGTAATAGTAGCAGTCAAGACAGGCCCCGGTAGCAATTCTGAAGCAGCAGTATAGGGGGAGCACAGTATTAGTTCCATTTCAGTAGTAGTACCAGTCCAGACAGGCCCCAGTAACATATCACTAGCAGCAGTGTAGGAGGAGCACAGTATTAGTTCCATTTCAGTAATAGTAGCAGTCAAGTTAGGCCCCAGTAACAATTCCGAAGCAACAGTATAGGGGGAGCACAGTATTAGTTCCATTTCAGTAGTAGTAGCAGTCAAGACAGGCCCCAGTAACAATTCCAAAGCAGCAGTATAGGGGGAGCACAGTATTAGTTCCATTTCAGTAGTAGTAGCAGTCAAGACAGGCCCCAGTAACAATTCCGAAGCAGCAGTATAGGGGGAGCACAGTCTTAGTTCCATTTCAGTAATAGTAGCAGTCAAGACAGGCCCCGATAACAATTCCGAAGCAGCAGTATAGGGGGAGCACAGTATTAGTTCCATTTCAGTAGTAGTAGCAGTCTAGACAGGCCCCAGTAACATATCACTAGCAGCAGTATAGGAGGAGCACAGTATTAGTTCCATTTCAGTAATAGTAGCAGTGAAGACAGGCCCCAGTAACAATTCCGAAGCAGCAGTATAGGGGGAACACAGTCTTAGTTCCATTTCAGTAATAGTAGCAGTCAAGACAGGCCCCAGTAACATATCACTAGCAGCAGTATAGGAGGAGCACAGTATTAGTTCCATTTCAGTAATAGTAGCAGTCAAGACAGGCCCCAGTAACAATTCCGAAGCAGCAGTATAGGGGGAGCACAGTATTAGTTCCATTTCAGTAGTAGTAGCAGTCAAGACAGGCCCCAGTAACAATTCCGAAGCAGCAGTATAGGGGGAGCACAGTATTAGTTCCATTTCAGTAGTAGTAGCAGTCTAGAAAGGCCCCAGTAACATATCACAAGCAGCAGTATAGGAGGAGCACAGTATTAGTTCCATTTCAGTAATAGTAGCAGTGAAGAAAGGCCCCGGTAACAATTCTGAAGCAGCAGTATAGGGGGAGCACAGTCTTAGTTCCATTTCAGTAGTAGTAGCAGTCAAGACAGGCCCCAGTAACAATTCCGAAGCAGCAGTATAGGGGGAGCACAGTCTTAGTTCCATTTCAGTAATAGTAGCAGTCAAGACAGGCCCCGATAACAATTCCGAAGCAGCAGTATAGGGGGAGCACAGTATTAGTTCCATTTCAGTAGTAGTAGCAGTCTAGACAGGCCCCAGTAACATATCACTAGCAGCAGTATAGGGGGAGCACAGTCTTAGTTCCATTTCAGTAATAGTAGCAGTCAAGACAGGCCCCAGTAACAATTCCGAAGCAGCAGTATAGGGGGAGCACAGTCTTAGTTCCATTTCAGTAATAGTAGCAGTCAAGACAGGCCCCGATAACAATTCCGAAGCAGCAGTATAGGGGGAGCACAGTATTAGTTCCATTTTAGTAGTAGTAGCAGTCTAGACAGGCCCCAGTAACATATCACTAGCAGCAGTATAGGAGGAGCACAGTATTAGTTCCATTTCAGTAATAGTAGCAGTGAAGACAGGCCCCAGTAACAATTCCAAAGCAGCAGTATAGGGGGAGCACAGTCTTAGTTCCATTTCAGTAATAGTAGCAGTCAAGACAGGCCCCGATAACAATTCCGAAGCAGCAGTATAGGGGGAGCACAGTATTAGTTCCATTTTAGTAGTAGTAGCAGTCTAGACAGGCCCCAGTAACATATCACTAGCAGCAGTATAGGAGGAGCACAGTATTAGTTCCATTTCAGTAATAGTAGCAGTGAAGACAGGCCCCAGTAACAATTCCGAAGCAGCAGTATAGGGGGAGCACAGTCTTAGTTCCATTTCAGTAATAGTAGCAGTCAAGACAGGCCCCGGTAGCAATTCTGAAGCAGCAGTATAGGGGGAGCACAGTATTAGTTCCATTTCAGTAGTAGTACCAGTCCAGACAGGCCCCAGTAACATATCACTAGCAGCAGTGTAGGAGGAGCACAGTATTAGTTCCATTTCAGTAATAGTAGCAGTCAAGTTAGGCCCCAGTAACAATTCCGAAGCAACAGTATAGGGGGAGCACAGTATTAGTTCCATTTCAGTAGTAGTAGCAGTCAAGACAGGCCCCAGTAACAATTCCAAAGCAGCAGTATAGGGGGAGCACAGTATTAGTTCCATTTCAGTAGTAGTAGCAGTCAAGACAGGCCCCAGTAACAATTCCGAAGCAGCAGTATAGGGGGAGCACAGTCTTAGTTCCATTTCAGTAATAGTAGCAGTCAAGACAGGCCCCGATAACAATTCCGAAGCAGCAGTATAGGGGGAGCACAGTATTAGTTCCATTTCAGTAGTAATAGCAGTCTAGACAGGCCCCAGTAACATATCACTAGCAGCAGTATAGGAGGAGCACAGTATTAGTTCCATTTCAGTAATAGTAGCAGTGAAGACAGGCCCCAGTAACAATTCCGAAGCAGCAGTATAGGGGGAACACAGTCTTAGTTCCATTTCAGTAATAGTAGCAGTCAAGACAGGCCCCAGTAACATATCACTAGCAGCAGTATAGGAGGAGCACAGTATTTGTTCCATTTCAGTAATAGTAGCAGTCAAGACAGGCCCCAGTAACAATTCCGAAGCAGCTGTATAGGGGGAGCACAGTATTAGTTCCATTTCAGTAGTAGTAGCAGTCAAGACAGGCCCCAGTGACAATTCCGAAGCAGCAGTATAGGGGGAGCACAGTATTAGTTCCATTTCAGTAGTAGTAGCAGTCAAGACAGGCCCCAGTAACAATTCCGAAGCAGCAGTATAGGGGGAGCACAGTATTAGTTCCATTTCAGTAGTAGTAGCAGTCTAGAAAGGCCCCAGTAACATATCACTAGTAGCAGTATAGGGGGAGCACAGTCTTAGTTCCATTTCAGTAATAGTAGCAGTCAAGACAGGCCCCAGTAACAATTCCGAAGCAGCAGTATAGGGGGAGCACAGTCTTAGTTCCATTTCAGTAATAGTAGCAGTCAAGACAGGCCCCGATAACAATTCCGAAGCAGCAGTATAGGGGGAGCACAGTATTAGTTCCATTTCAGTAGTAGTAGCAGTCTAGACAGGCCCCAGTAACATATCACTAGCAGCAGTATAGGAGGAGCACAGTATTAGTTCCATTTCAGTAATAGTAGCAGTGAAGACAGGCCCCAGTAACAATTCCGAAGCAGCAGTATAGGGGGAGCACAGTCTTAGTTCCATTTCAGTAATAGTAGCAGTCAAGACAGGCCCCAGTAACATATCACTAGCAGCAGTATAGGAGGAGCACAGTATTAGTTCCATTTCAGTAATAGTAGCAGTCAAGACAGGCCCCAGTAACAATTTCCGAAGCAGCAGTATAGGGGGAGCACAGTATTAGTTCCATTTCAGTAGTAGTAGCAGTCAAGACAGGCCCCAGTAACAATTCCAAAGCAGCAGTATAGGGGGAGCACAGTATTAGTTCCATTTCAGTAGTAGTAGCAGTCAAGACAGGCCCCAGTAACAATTCCGAAGCAGCAGTATAGGGGGAGCACAGTATTAGTTCCATTTCAGTAGTAGTAGCAGTCTAGAAAGGCCCCAGTAACATATCACTAGTAGCAGTATAGGGGGAGCACAGTCTTAGTTCCATTTCAGTAATAGTAGCAGTCAAGACAGGCCCCAGTAACAATTCCGAAGCAGCAGTATAGGGGGAGCACAGTCTTAGTTCCATTTCAGTAATAGTAGCAGTCAAGACAGGCCCCGATAACAATTCCGAAGCAGCAGTATAGGGGGAGCACAGTATTAGTTCCATTTCAGTAGTAGTAGCAGTCTAGACAGGCCCCAGTAACATATCACTAGCAGCAGTATAGGAGGAGCACAGTATTAGTTCCATTTCAGTAATAGTAGCAGTGAAGACAGGCCCCAGTAACAATTCCGAAGCAGCAGTATAGGGGGAGCACAGTCTTAGTTCCATTTCAGTAATAGTAGCAGTCAAGACAGGCCCCGGTAACAATTCTGAAGCAGCAGTATAGGGGGAGCACAGTATTAGTTCCATTTCAGTAGTAGTACCAGTCTAGACAGGCCCCAGTAACATTTCACTAGCAGCAGTATAGGAGGAGCACAGTATTAGTTCCATTTCAGTAATAGTAGCAGTCAAGACAGGCCCCAGTAACAATTCCGAAGCAGCAGTATAAGGGGAGCACAGTATTAGTTCCATTTCAGTAGTAGTAGCAGTCAAGACAGGCCCCTGTAACAATTCCAAAGCAGCAGTGTAGGGGGAGCGCAGTATTAGTTCCATTTCAGTAGTAGTAGCAGTCAAGACAGGCCCCAGAAACAATTCCGAAGCAGCAGTATAGGGGGAGCACAGTCTTAGTTCCATTTCAGTAATAGTAGCAGTCAAGACAGGCCCCGATAACAATTCCGAGGCAGCAGTATAGGGGGAGCACAGTATTAGTTCCATTTCAGTAGTAGTACCAGTCTAGACAGGCCCCAGTAACATATCACTAGCAGCAGTATAGGGGGAGCACAGTATTAGTTCCATTTCAGTAATAGTAGCAGTCAAGACAGGCCCCAGTAACAATTCCGAAGCAGCAGTATAGGGGGAGCACAGTATTAGTTCCATTTCAGTAGTAGTAGCAGTCAAGACAGGCCCCAGTAACAATTCCAAAGCAGCAGTATAGGGGGAGCACAGTATTAGTTCCATTTCAGTAGTAGTAGCAGTCAAGACAGGCCCCAGTAACAATTCCGAAGCAGTAGTATAGGGGGAGCACAGTATTAGTTCTATTTCAGTAATAGTAGCAGTCAAGACAGGCCCCAGTAACAATTCCGAAGCAGCAGTATAGGGGGAGCACAGTATTAGTTCCATTTCAGTAGTAGTAGCAGTCAAGACAGGCCCCAGTAACAATTCCAAAGCAGCAGTATAGGGGGAGCACAGTATTAGTTCCATTTCAGTAGTAGTAGCAGTCAAGACAGGCCCCAGTAACAATTCCGAAGCAGTAGTATAGGGGGAGCACAGTATTAGTTCTATTTCAAGTCACAGTAACATTCCCGTTGCAGCAGTTTAGGGACATAACAGTCTCTTTCACATTTCAGTAGTTGCAGTATAGACAAGGCCCCAGTTACATTTATGTAGCAAAAGTGTAGGCCAACCCCACACACCTAGCTGTACCATGAGTGCAGGCGAAGTCCATAAAAATTACTAGGATTACACTGTAGGTGAGGGCCCAAAAAAATTGGTGTACCAACAGTACTAATGTACCTCAGAAAAATTGCCCATGCCCAACCAAGAGGGCAGGTGAAACCCATTAATCGCTTTGGTTACTGTGGCTTAATTTGTAACTAGGCCTGGAGGCAGCCCAGTTAAAATAAAAATTGGTTCAGGTGCAAGTTTCAACGCTTTAATGAGAATTGAAACGTATAAACATTGTTTACAAAAGTAATATGACTGAGCCTTGTGGGCCTAAGAAAAATTGCCCGTTCGGCGTGATTACGTGAGGTTTCAGGAGGAGGAGCAGGAGGAGGAGGATGAATATAATACACAGATTGATGAAGCTAAAAGGTCCACGTTTTTTATGGTGATAGAGAACGATGCTTCCATCCGCGGGTGCAGCCAACGTATTGTTTAGGTAGTCTGGGGAAATCCAGGCTTTGTTCATCTTTATGAGTGTAAGCCTGTGGGCACTGTCAGTTGACAGGCGGGTACGCTTATCCGTGATGATTCCCCCAGCCGCACTAAACACCCTCTCTGACAAGACGCTAGCCGCAGGGCAAGCAAGCACCTCCAGGGCATACAGCGCGAGTTCAGGCCATGTGTCCAGCTTTGACACCCAGTAGTTGTACGGAGCAGAGGCGTCACGGAGGAGGGTCGTGCGATCAGCTACGTACTCCCTCACCATCCTTTTACAGTGCTCCCGCCGACTCAGCCTTGACTGGGGAGCGGTGACACAGTCTTGCTGGGGAGCCAGAAAGCTGGCAAAGGCCTTGGAGAATGTTCCCCTGCCTGCGCTGTACATGCTGCCTGATCTCCGCGCCTCCCCTGCTACCTGGCCCTCGGAACTGCGCCTTCTGCCACTAGCGCTGTCGGATGGGAATTTTACCATCAGTTTGTCCGCCAGGGTCCTGTGGTATAGCATCACTCTTGAACCCCTTTCCTCTTCGGATATGAGAGTGGAAAGGTTCTCCTTATACCGTGGGTCGAGCAGTGTGTACACCCAGTAATCCGTAGTGGCCAGAATGCGTGTAACGTGAGGGTCACGAGAAAGGCATCCTAACATGAAGTCAGCCATGTGTGCCAGGGTACCTGTACGCAACACATGGCTGTCCTCACTAGGAAGATCACTTTCAGGATCCTCCTCCTCTTCAGGACATACATGCTGAAAGGATGACAGGCAAGCAGCATGGGTACCCTCAGCAGTGGGCCCGGCTGTCTCTTCCCCCTGCTCCTCCTCAGGCTCCTCCCCCTCCTCTTCCTCCTCTTCAACGTGCTGAGATATAGACATGAGGGTGCTCTGACTATCCAGCAACATACTGTCTTCCCCCGCTTCCAGTTCCGAGCGCAAAGCGTCTGCCTTTATGCTTTGCAGGGAACTTCTCAAGAGGCATAGCAGAGGAATGGTGACGCTAATGATTGCAGCATCGCCGCTCACCATCTGGGTAGACTCCTCAAAGTTTCCAAGGACCTGGCAGATGTCTGCCAACCAGGCCCACTCTTCTGTAATGAATTGAGGAGGCTGACTCCTACTACGCCGCCCATGTTGGAGTTGGTATTCCACTATAGCTCTACGCTGCTCATAGAGCCTGGCCAACATGTGGAGCGTAGAGTTCCACCGTGTGGGCACGTCGCACAGCAGTCGGTGCACTGGCAGAGTAAACTGATGTTGCAGGGTCCGCAGGGTGGCAGCGTCCGTGTTGGACTTGCGGAAATGTGCGCTGACCCGGCGCTCCTTTCCGAGCAGGTCTGACAAGTGTAGGTAGGTTTTCAGAAAGCGCTGAACCACCAAATTAAAGACGTGGGCCAGGCATGGCACGTGCGTGAGGCTGCCGAGCTGCAGAGCCGCAACCAGGTTACGGCCGTTGTCACACACGACCATGCCCGGTTGGGGGCTCAGCGGCGAAAGCCAGCGGTCGGTCTGCTCTGTCAGACCCTGCAGCAGTTTGTGGGCCATGTGCCTCTTCTCTCCTAAGCTGAGTAGTTTCAGCACGGCCTGCTGACGCTTGCCCACCGCTGTGCTGCCACGCCGCGCGACACCGACTGCTGGCGACGTGCTGCTGACACATCTTGATTGCGAGACAGAGGTTGCGTAGGAGGAGGAGGGTGGTTGAGTGGAGGAAGCATACACCGCCGCAGATACCAGCACCGAGCTGCGGCCCGCAATTCTGGGGGTGGGTAGGACGTTAGCGGTCCCAGGCTCTGACTCGGTCCCAGCCTCCACTAAATTCACCCAATGTGCCGTCAGGGAGATATAGTGGCCCTGCCCGCTTGTGCTTGTCCACGTGTCCGTTGTTAAGTGGACCTTGCCAGTAACCGCGTTGGTGAGGGCGCGTACAATGTTGCGGGAGACGTGGTCGTGCAGGGCTGGGACGGCGCATAGGGAAAAGTTGTGGCGACTGGGAACCGAGTAGCGTGGGGCCGCCTCCTCCATCATGTTTTTGAAAGCATCAGTTTCCACAAGCCTACATGGCAGCATCTCCAGGCTGATCAATTTGGCTATGTGCACGTTTAACGCTTGAGCGTGCGGGTGCGTGGCGGCGTACTTGCGCTTGCACTCAAACAGTTGCGCTAGCGACGGCTGTATGCTGCGCTGAGAGACATTGCTGGATGGGGCCGAGGACAGCGGAGGTGAGGGAGTGGGTGCAGGCCGGGAGACGGTAGTGCCTGTGTCCTGAGAGGGGGGTTTGATCTCAGTGGCAGGTTGGGGCACAGGGGAAGAGGCAGTGGTGCAAACTAGAGGCGGTGAACGACCTTCGTCCCACCTTGTGGGGTGCTTGGCCATCATATGCCTGCGCATGCTGGTGGTGGTGAGGCTGGTGGTGGTGGCTCCCCGGCTGATCTTGGCTCGACAAACCTTGCACACCGCAGTTCGTCGGACGTCTGCACTCTCAGTGAAAAACTGCCAGACCTTTGAGCACCTCGGCCTCTGCAGGGTGGCATGGTGCGAGGGGGCGCTTTGGGAAACAGTTGGTGGATTATTCGGTCTGGCTCTGCCTCTACCCCTGGCCACCGCACTGCCTCTTCCAACCTGCCCTGCTGCTGCACTTGCCTCCCCCTCTGAAGACCTGTCCTCAGTAGGCTTAGCAAACCAGGTGGGGTCAGTCACCTCATCATCCAGCTGCTCTTCCTCCGAATCCTCTGTGCACTCCTCCCTCGGACTTACTGCCCTTACTACTACCTCACTGATAGACAACTGTGTCTCATCGTCATCGTCCTCCTCACCCACTGAAAGCTCTTGAGACAGTTGCCGGAAGTCCCCACTCTCCTCACCCGGATCCCGGGAACTTTCCAAAGGTTGGGCATCGGTCACGACAAACTCCTCTGGTGGGAGAGGAACCATTTTTTCTCACTCAAGGCCGGGACCCGAGAACAGTTCCTGGGAGCCTGCCTGCTCTTCTGAATGTGTCATTTGCTGGGAGGGAGGAGGCTGGGAGAAGGGAGGAGCAGCAGCGAGAGGATTTAGGGATGCAGCAGTGGATGGCGTAGAAGACTGGGTGGTGACGGTGGATAGTTTGCTGGATGCACTTTCTGCCATCCATGACAGGAACTGCTCACACTGCTCAGTTTCTAATAAAGGTCTACCGCGGGGACCCATTAATTGTGAGATGAATCTGGGGACGCCAGAAACGTGCCTCTCTCCTAATCCCGCAGCAGTCGGCTGCGATACACCTGCATCAGGAGCTCGGCCTGTGCCCCCTCCCCCTGACTTGGGCCTCCGCGTCCTTGCCCGCGTCCACGTCCACGTCCTCTAGGCCTACCCCTACCCTTCAGCAGGGTGTATTACGAGTAGAGCAGAAACAGAACGCTGTAATTAAATGTGCCGCTTATTGGCCTGTGGTTGGAGGCTGACTTCGCTTACGGAACGCACAGCAGAGCCAGGAAACAATTATGCGCAAGCCTGTAGTCAGACCTAGGAGCGTATGACTGAGCTACTGGAATTCACAGGGCAGAACCAGTCAAGTGGCCAAAGGCCAGTGGTAGGCCTTAAGTAGTTTGCTTCAATTTTTTAAAATGGTGAGGTGAAAAACCAGACAGACACCGTATGCAGCATATATATGTATACTCTTTCCCTCTGGCGGGATTACGGCGATCATGTAACGGACAAAGCAGAGCCAGGAAACAATTCTGCGCAAGCCTGCTGTAACGCTTAGCTGGGTATTAATGAGCGACTACTACCCCCAGCAGACACGCAGTAAACTGTAGACGGTCACAGGCTTGCTGGGTAATAATGAGCAACTACTACCCCCAGCACACACGCAGTAAACTGAAGATGGTCACAGGCAGCCCAAATATAGTATTTTTTTCCAATTTTTGGGAAAAAGCCCACTGCCTATATAGCCTGTATATGGATTTCCCTATTGGAGTATGACTGTGGTTATTGAAAGCACAGTGCAGCCAGAAAAAATTATGCGCAAGGCTGGGTATTAATGAGCGACTATTACCCCCAGCAGACACGCAGTAAACTGTAGACGGTCACAGGCTTGCTGGGTAATAATGAGCGACTACTACCCCCAGCACACATGCAGGAAACTGAAGACGGTCACAGGTAGCCCAAATATAGTATTTTTTTCCAATTTTGGGGAAAAAGCCCACTGCCTATATAGCCTGTATATGGATTTCCCTTTTGGAGGATGACTGTGGTTATTGAAAGCACAGTGCAGCCAGAAAAAATTATGCGCAAGGCTGGGTATTATTGAGCGACTACTACCCCCAGCAGACACGCAGTAAACTGTAGACGGTCACAGGCTTAGCTGGGTAATAATGAGCGACTACTACCCCCAGCACACACGCAGTAAAATGAAGACGGTCACAGGCAGCCCAAATATAGTATTTTTTTCCAATTTTGGGGAAAAAGCCCACTGCCTATATAGCCTGTATATGGATTTCCCTGTTGGAGGATGACTGTGGTTATTGAAAGCACAGTGCAGCCAGAAAAATTTATGCGCAAGGCTGGGTATTATTGAGCGACTACTACCCCCAGCAGACACGCAGTAAACTGTAGACGGTCACAGGCTTAGTTAGGTAATAATGAGCGACTACTACCCCCAGCACACACGCAGTAAACTGAAGACGGTCACAGGCAGCACAAATATAGTATTTTTTTCCAATTTTGGGGGAAAAGCCCATTGCCTATATAGCCTGTATATGGATTTCCCTGTTGGAGGATGACTGTGGTTATTGAAAGCACGGTGCAGCCAGAAAAAATTATGCGCAAGGCTGCAGTAACACCTAGCTGGGTAATAGTGTGCGACTACTACCCCCAGCAGACACGCAGTAAACTGAACACGGTCACAGGCAGCCCAAAGATTTTTTTTTCCAATTTTTTTGAAAAAGCCCACTGCCTATATAGCCAGTATATATCTTTCCCTGTACCACTGTCCCTGCCTCACCAGTACTGCCCCTATACTCAGTAAAATGACTGCAGACTGAGGACGCTATGGTCTGCACGCCCGATATACAAAAAAAAAAATGTGTAAAACTGCTAAAAGCAGCCTCAACAGTACTGCACACGGTCAGATGTGGCCCTAAGAAGGACCGTTGGGGTTCTTGGAGACGAAGATAACAGCCTAACACTCTCCCTATAGCAGCAACAGCAGGACGGCGCTTTCCCTAATGTCTCTCAGCGTGCATCTGTGGAGAGCCGTGGCCAGCCCCAGTTTATATACTCGGGTGTCACCTGATCTCCCCAGCCACTCACTGCAGGGGGGTGGGATAGGGCTGGAACTTCACAGGAGGAAGTTGTAATGCATTTCCTGTTTTTCTATTGGCCAGAAAGCGGCATAAACTTTTCTGGGAAGAAAATGGAAGTGACTCGAACACCGCGTGGTGCTTGTCTCGAGTAACGAGCATCTCGAGTACCCTAGTACTCAAACGAGCATCAAGCTCAGACGAGTACGCTCGCTCATCTCTAATTAACAACCCTTTCCATTACATCTTCATGTCCATATTGCCATACATTGTTTTGCAGTTTTACCCTTTGCTTTTGTTGCATTGTATTCATACTAAATAGATTGCTTGCTAAGTTGACCAGATAACTAATTTGAGTTATGTACCGTTGTTCCCTTTTCCTTCCCTCCTCTTCCTCTTTCTTTTTGAACTCTACTTTTTAGATTTTTATTACATATTTATAGTCTGCTATCCAGTGTAACTGATGAAGAGGCTCCTTTGCCTCAAAACATATATTATTGCTAGCTTTATTGAAATTAAAAGTGACTCTTCTTATGTGTTGCACGAGCATGTCTTTGGATGTCTGCAACATGCACCAGGCTTTTTATCCAAGTGTTTCACTACACAGTATAAGTCTGTTGCTTTGTGTCTTTGGAGTATAATGCAAAGTAGGCAGCTCTAGCAAATAATGATTTTCTCTGCCCATTATCACACTCTATTGGCTCATCTACAAGTGGACACAGTCCTTGACAACACCAACGAACAATATTCCTGGTATTGACAAGTCGTTCTGGATTATCTGCCCTTAATGGCCAGGCTAGGAGATTTGTCCTTGCTCCTAGTTTATGGTCTTCTTGCATTCCCATTAATTTAGGAGTGCTCTTACCCATTTCAGAGGTCTTTTGGTTCCTTGGGGTTGGCCGAATAGGAAATAGCTTGTGAAGATAGTCCTCAGTATTTAATACCACTCCACTAGGGCGACTAGCTGATTTACTTCCCAGAGATCTGCTTATCCCACACAAAATAAAGATGTAGTAGTCTGGAAAGTGCCTCTGTTTAGCCAAATGTACCTATAGTGCTTTGCAATATGTGATGGTGAAGATATGCAGAGCAGTGAAAATGGTAAAGAAAGAGGAGACCCTGTCCCATAGTAGGGACATCAATAGAGAGCATGCATGGAATAGAAACAGGGAGGCCAAAGAGAGGCCCCGAGATAAATGTAGAGAAAGTGAAGACTAAGATCCTCCGCTCAGGGTAACCTCAGAAAGAACCACCTTTCATAAGACCAAAAGCAGAAGGTCTAATGTAAATGAATGTCTCCTAGATAAAGGTAGACGACACATCCAGGGTGACGTGAAATAAGGTTTTATTGACTAAAACAAGATAGTGCAACCCGTTTCGGAGCTCGCACGGCTCCTGTCTCAAGCACAAAGAGACTACATATAATCAAAACAGATGTAGTGCAAGTGGTTGTTAGACAACCAGAGATATAAAGGAATACAGTATACAAAAAAGTAAAATTCTAAATAAAACCAATACTTTGGGAGGGGGAGGAGGGAGGAGAGGAAAGGGAGAAAGTGAATGGGGGTTTGCATGGAGAAATATGCAAGGGTATTGTCCAGGGCTTACGGCTACAGTGCCTGTCCAGTATGAGGTATTTCCTCCTAATATTTGTGGGTAAATGTGCCTATGTCACACTGGATAATGTTAGTAGAAGGATTGAGAAGGAATACGTAGAATCACTCTAAATAACTCCCCCCCTCCCAATGTGGAAAGTGCCATCCAGCGCCGCTATTTTCGAGCGAAGTCTGTTCTATATTTGTGCATTTAGCGCACCTCATCACCCATCACTAAAATAAGGTAATAAAAGTTAAGTAAAAAAAAGTTTACCATATTAATAATAAAAGAATCTGGATGAAGAACCCCCAAAACATATTTAGTATCATTGTGTTCATAAAAGTATGATCTATCAAAGAAAGCATTATTTACCCCGCACAGTGCACGGCGTCTCGTCAGAAAAAATAAATAAACTCCAGAATTGCGCTTTTTTGGTCAATTCATAGCCAAAAAAAAAATGTATTGAAAAACATTCCAAAAGTAATGTAATCCAAATTCATATCAAAAGAAACTAGAGGTCGTCCTGCAAACAAATGAGCCCTCACACAACTATGTCGACAGAAAAATAAAAAGTTATGGCTATCAGAAGATGGTGGAAGACAATAATTAGATTTTTTGGCAAAGATATTTAATATTTCTAAAGTAGTACACTTTTAAAACTATATACATTTGATAACATATTAATCGTGCTGCCCCATAGAATAAAGTTATCATGTAATTTTTGCTGTAGTTTATACACTGTAGAAACAAGACCCCCTCAAATATGGTGAAATTTCTTATTTTTTCCATTTCACTCTAGAATTTTTAAAAAGTTTTTCAGTACTTTATATGGTACATTAAATAGTACCATTGAAAAATACAACTTGTCTCACAAAAAACAAGCCGTTGGACAACTACACTGATAAATAAATACAAGTTATGATTTTTAAAAAGTGGGGAGGAAAAAACGAAAATGAAAAAAAAAAAGGGCCATGTCCTTAAGGGGTTAACAATCCAGAGCCCAAAATGTAAACCCATATTCACGATCTGATAAGAGTTTATAATGGTCAGCACACTGCATTTTGATCATACAGTAGGTTTGACTTTATCTCTTTATAGGGTAAATGCACTCTGGCGGAAATTCCGCGGTGGAATTTCCCACAGAATTTCCGCCCGTGCACGCTGCCATATGATTGCATTAGATAATGCAATCCTATGCAGACAGCTGCGATTTGACTGCGTCAAAACTCGGTATACAAATCGCGGCATGTCCTATTTCTGTGCAAGCCTCGCAGAGGCCCGCTCAGAAACGTCCCCTCTGACGCAACAGGTCTGCTCTGCGGCAGACAGCACTTAGTAGAGTGGAGAAAATGGTGGGAGGAGGCGGGCCGCAGGGGTCACTGCAGGGGCATGACTCGCATCCTGCTGCGAGAATTCTTGCAGCGGGATCTGACCCGGCCGTCTGCATGAGGCCATACTCTGCATAACCTTGTTTGTTTTTCCTACTATTGGACATTGAGAGCTGCTACTTAGTTTATTGTTACACATTATACAGAAGTCCTTCTCTTTTTCTGTAAGGTTTCATTTCCACTGCACGTGCAGATATTTCATATGGATTTCCGTGGCGGATGCACTATGAGTAGAGATGTGTGAGCACTAGGGATGAGCGAGCGTACTCGGAAAAGCACTACTCGCTCGAGTAATTTGCTTTATCCGAGTATCGCTGTGCTCGTCCCTGAAGATTCGGGTGCCAGCACGGAGCAGAGAGCTGCAGGGGAGAGCAGGGAGGAACGGAGGGGAGATATTTCTCTCCCTCTCTCCCGCCCGCTCTCCCCTGCAGCTCCCCGCTCCGTGCCGGCACCCGAATCTTCAGGGACGAGCACAGTGATACTCGGATAAAGCAAATTACTCGAGCGAGTAGTGCTTTTCCGAGTACGCTCGCTCATCTCTAGTGAGCACCAAAATGCTCAGGTGCTCGTTACTCGAGTCGAACTTTCAGTGATGCTCGGGAGTTCGTTTCGAGTAACGAACCCCATTGAAGTCAATGGGCGACTCGAGTATTTTTGTATATCGCCGATGCTCGCTAAGGTTTTCATTTGTGAAAACCTGGGAAATTCAGGAAAGTGATGGGAACGACACAGAAACGGATAGGGCAGGCGAGGGGCTACATGTTGGGCTGCATCTCAAGTTCCCAGGTCCCACTATTAAGCCACAATAGTGGCAAGAGTGAGACCCCCCCCTCGCACTGTCAGCATAAAGATTGTTCTCTTCTGTCACAGCTGTAACAGCTGTGGCAGAGAAGAACGATGTTAGCCCATTGAATTCAATGGAGCTGGCAATACAGCCGGCTCCATTGAAAGCAATGGGCTGCCGGCGATCGCGGGATGAATTGTCGGGAAGGGCTTAAATATATAAGCCCTTCCCTGCAATTCATCCAGAAATGTGTAAAAATAAAAAAAATATATATACTCACCTGGTCCCGGCAGACGGAGTTCAGCACGGCCGGCGGCAGTCCTCCTGAACTGCTCTGAACAGCTGTGAGTAGTATTCAGCAGCCGGGGATTTAAAATCCCCGCCTGCTGAATGAGCTGCCTCTAATTCGTCACAGCCTGACCAATCAGAGGCAGATCTCACTCACACACCCATTCATGAATTTATGAATGGGTGAGTGACTGCTGCCTCTCATTGGCTCAGCGGAACCAATCAGATTGGTCCCTGCGCTGAGCCAATGAGAGGTCAGTGCTCGTTTAATCGAGACGAGTACCGCGTGGTGCTCGTCTCGAGTAACGATCATCTCGAGCACCCTAATACTCGAACGAGCATCAAGCTTGGACGAGTATGCTCGCTCATCTCTAACTATGAGTCATCTTTAGATCTAGCTGCATTACTTTGCATTTACCAACATTACATGTCATCTGTCATATTCTATTCTATACTATTTTGTAATCAAATCTCTGAAAATCCTACATAGTTTTGTGTCATCAGCTCAATCAGACATGATTTTCAATCCTTCCCACAAAGTCATGACTGAAATGATTAAAAAGAAATGGGTCTAATACGGGTCCTTGTGGTACCAAAGTGAAGACTGCAGGTCCTTTTGTCTTCTCTTTATCCTCTATTATGTAACCCATAATTTATCCATATTTATATATCGTCCCACACAAAGCTGTTGGGATGTACGTTCAATCCTTGAATCTCAATACCTCTTAATTTTATATTTGCTATGTAGTTCAATACAGTACAAAGTTTTAGTCTTAGTAAATGCTTTACTGGGGGAACACTGACATCCAGTGGACAATATGCAATGTTTCAGTTCCCCCTTTTCTACATTTATTTATTTTCATAACTCATGTATTACATATTTCACCATAGTAGAAAGATATTCAGCTTTTAAAAGCATCACCTCTTCATTATCTTAATTATAATTTATATAGTTCAAACATATGCAGATCAACAAAGCCAAATGGTATTACATAGCTATAGTATGGTTAATAAAAAGACATGTTTAACCAGGAGAAGGGAGAGGATGTTGATGATGGGTATCAATGAATTTTGAAACTTTGCTTTCTCCTAGGGCTCCAGAGGAAGACTGAAAAGTATAAGGCATGTGCCAATCTTTCATGAAAAGGAAACGTTTCCATCCTGATCCGATCAGACTGGATCATCATTCAAACAAGGACTCTGGAGCGCTAGTAGCATTGGCTCCAGGTTCAGCAATGTCTGAAATTCAGTGGGCCCCCAGCTGCCTCTTCTCCAGCGGGCTGAGGGAAACCCCAAACACTAGTTCTCACTGGTTCTACAGATCAACTTAGAAACAGGGAGGTCCTTTTAAAAGCAAGCCAGGGAGAAGACAGCGGGGAGAAGACTGCAGGAGCTGGCCGCACCGCCGAGGACAGCATCGCATCGGAGACACAGATGCCGGCTGATAGGTGAGTATTGAGGCTTTTTTTTTTTTTTTTACCTCACTTGAGTATAAGCTGAGGGGGGCTTTTTCAGCACATTTTCTTGTGCTGAAAAACTCGGCTTATACTCGAGTATATACGGTATTTGGTATCACTGTGTCTGTAAAAGTCCAACTTAATAACATAACACTTTGTTAATCCCACAGGATGAAAAGTGATGAGTAATTAGTGAAATAATTGGTTTGTTTCAGTATCAGGCCGATTTTATGAAAACCATGGTGAATTGGGGTGGTCGATTACGGCTCCCATTAAAGTCAGTGGGAGTAAAAATTGGGTTTGCTAATTTGCCTTACAGAAGGTCACAATGAAGACAAAGGCCTCCAAAATGCTTAAAATATAGACACACATCTGGGGAACACTGTGCTCCTCCTACAAATTGGACAAATTAGTGTACTGTGGTGTAGGGTTAATTGTAGCACACCACTGAAAACAAAAGAATGCCCACATAGGGTTTCCTAGATAAAAAACAATTGCACCAAGAAAGAATGCAGGTGTGCTATTTGTTTTATTGTTAAACAAGTTTTTTATTAAGATTTTTTAAAATGACAAAGTAAGGTACTTCACTGTAAACATACTTTCCATGGTTGGCATGTTATGCAATACAATAAAGTGTTGATTTAAACTTATATTTCTCCGTTTACTTATTCTAAATCTCGCTGACCTAAGGTCAGGGGCTAACAATGCCACAACCAATAACCTAGTAGGAGAAGAAACTTAGTGGAAAGCTGTTTGCATATTGAAGGAAAGATATGAACCAGGGCAAGTGGAGAGGTGGGAAGAATTAACAAAAGTGGTGTAGGAGGGGGGATAAGCGCCTGCAGCAGAAAGGAGACCTAGTATTTGGTTCCACTGAACAGTAGATAGTCACTTTATACTGATCTACGATTTTACAATACCCGTTTGGAGCCAAATTTCCACTTTAGATGATCCACGAAATAACATCAAGCTGTCCAAGAAGAATACAATTTTGTACGTTTGTTTTCATCATTTGCATTAAAGGGGTTGTCCCGCGCCGAAACGGGTTTTTTTTTTTTTCAACCCCCCCCCTGTTCGGCGCGAGACAACCCCGATGCAGGGAAGTAAAGAAAGTTTACCGGAGCGCTTACCTTAATCCCCGCGCTCCGGTGACTTCAATACTTACCGCTGAAGATGGCCGCCGGGATCCTCTGTCTTCGTGGACCGCAGCTCTTCTGTGCGGTCCACTGCCGATTCCAGCCTCCTGATTGGCTGGAATCGGCACGTGACGGGGCGGAGCTACACGGAGCCGCTCTCTGGCACGAGCGGCTCCATAGAAGACTGCTGAAGACCCGGACTGCGCAAGCGCGGCTAATTTGGCCATCGGAGGCCAAAAATTAGTCGGCACCATGGAGACGAGGACGCTAGCAACGGAGCAGGTAAGTAAAAAACTTTTTATAACTTCTGTATGGCTCATAATTAATGCACAATGTATATTACAAAGTGCATTATTATGGCCATACAGAAGTGTATAGACCCACTTGCTGCCTCGGGACAACCCCTTTAAGTTCTACCATATGAATTATGTGGTCCAGCGTTTCCAAATACATTATTTTTGATGGGGGAACACAGGATTTCCAAAGTTTTGAAATAATCTGGTGCATGGCCATGAGAAAAAATCTGATGAGGTCTTTAATTTTTGACAAAGGTCCTGGAAATTAGGGCTGCTTCTGGGGAAAGAATTGTTGCATTGTCTAGGTTGATAATCTCTTGCCATAATGTAGAAATCAGCAGGCAAGACCACTATATATGCAGGAAACTGCCCCTCCCCTGTGAGCATCTCCAGCAGGTGTCCTGGATCTGGGGGTACATCTTGGCCAGTTACGTTGGAGTCCTATACCAATGAGTCAGTAATTTGTAATTAATCTCCTGGTACTTAGAGGAAATCGAGAGAGAGTGAGAGAGAGTAAGTAAAAAAAAAGCTTTAGATCATAAGTCCTCTGGGAAGGATTTCTCCCAGTTCTCCCTGCACATCACTGTGTCATTACTCATCTCCATCGCCAATAAAAGGCAGTATAAGATCAAGATTCCAGCTGAGATGGGCATAGTGAAGGTGCACAAACGAACAAACTGGGAGAGAGGGGAAAGGAGAATAGATAAGGGTCCCAGGGAATGGACAAAGTGGCTAATCTGCATATACTGAAACCATGCTCCGGTCCATGAGCTATCCCATCAACTTCTAAATCGGGTGAATGCCCAAAGGTTAGACTACATCCCTAACTGTAGGGAGTGGAGACTGCAGTCCTGTAAAAATGGACAGACCTCCCATAAAAGAGTAGGTCCAGATTTCCCCCCAGAGGGGTAAGGGGACCTGGTCAGAACACCATTCTCATGCCAGTAGCAAAGCTGTTCCAAGTGTCTAGGAGCCCCCTTAGGAAGGGTGACTTTATCAGGGTCTGTCGGGTCACTATGTTTGAGAGCCAGAAAGAACCAAGAATCTGATTTGGAGAACTCTAGTGTTCTAGCTCCACCCAGAGTTTAGTAGATCGGTTATGAGGAATATCTAGCACACAATTGCATATAACTGCCTTATGGTATAAAGAAAAGCTTGGAAGACCCAGTCCTCCGTGTCTTGAATTTCACCCTAGGTCTCGAGCCCCCCCAAACATAATCAAGAGACATCCATCGGATTCGAAAAAGTATGCTTTGTAGAGACTTAGAGGTAAGGTCAGAAATACGTATTGGAATTTAGGAGGAAAATCCATTTTTAGGGTGGGTTCACATGAGCGTGTTTTTGTGCATACTTAGGTGCGTACATATGTGCCCACCTAGGTACAAGCAAAAACACGGGTGAACACAGCTGCGTGCTTGTTGTCAATGGAGCCGCGGCTGCTGCCGGCGGCTCCATTGAAAACGATGCTCTGCTGGCACCCCTGCATACTTTTTCAGGGAAGGGCTTTATATATAAGCCCTTCCCTGAAAAAGAAACATTTTAGTGTAAAAAAAAAAAAAAGATGCAGCAGAGGAATTCTTCAATTCTCAACCACAGCTGTCACACATGACAGCTGCGGTAGAGAATCCTGCTGCCGGCATCCCCGTCAATGGCTTTTCAGGGAAGGGCTTCATAAACCACAGATAGTTTAACGTTTTGTCCCTTTAATACCAGGGGCCTAAACAAGCCAGCTAAGAGAGGCCAGATACTAAAACACCTCCATAACAATAAGGTAATGATTGCCCTGCTACAAGAGACCCACTTTTTTGCTACTAGCATGCCGAAATGCACATCTAAATTTTTACTACCTGGCACCACAGTCCCCACTCCGACAAAAAATCTGTAGGGTCTCAATTGCCATTCACAAACATTTTCCTCATCGAATCATCTCCTCAGAGGTCGACACTAGGGGATACTTTATTTTCCTTAAAGTATCAATAGGTTCAAACTATAGCCAATGCTTACTTCCTAAACCACACACAGGTTTCCTTTGGACTCAGGACTAGAGATGAGCGAGCACCAAAATGCTCGGGTGCTGGTTACTCGAGTCGAACTTTCAGTGATGCTCGAGAGTTCGTTTTGAGTAACGAACCCCATTGAAGTCAATGGGCGACTCGAGCATTTTTGTATATCGCCGATGCTCGCTAAGGTTTTCATTTGTGAAAACCTGGGAAATTCAAGAAAGTGATGGGAACGACACAGAAACGGATAGGGCAGGCGAGGGGCTACATGTTGGGCTGCATCTCAAGTTCCCAGGTCCCACTATTAAAGGGGTTGTCCCGCGCCGAAACGGGTTTTTTTTTTTTTTTTCAATAGCCCCCCGTTCGGCGCGAGACAAACCCGATGCAGGGGTTTAAAAAAAAACAAAAAACGCATAGTACTTACCCGAATCCCCGCGCTCCGGTGACTTCTTACTTACCTTGCGAAGATGGCCGCCGGGATCTTCACCCACGGTGGACCGCAGGTCTTCTCCCATGTCGCACCGTGGGCTCTGTGCGTTCCATTGCTGAACCAATCAGATTGGTCCCTGCGCTGAGCCAATGAGAGGCAGCAGTCACTCACCCATTCATGAATTCATGAATGGGTGTGTGAGTGAGATCTGCCTCTGATTGGTCCGGCTGTGACCAATTAGAGGCAGCTCATTCAGCAGGTGGGGATTTTAAATCCCCGGCTGCTGAATACTACTCACAGCTGTTCAGAGCAGTTCAGGAGGACTGCCGCCGGCCGCTCTGAACTCCGTCTGCCGGGACTAGGTGAGTATATATTTTTTTTATTTTTACACATTTGTGGATGAATTGCAGGGAAGGGCTTATATATTTAAGCCCTTCCCGACAATTCATCCCGCGATTGCCGGCAGCCCATTGCTTTCAATGGAGCCGGCTGTATTGCCGGCTCCATTGAATTCAATGGTCAGTGCTCGTTTAATCGAGATGAGTACCGCGTGGTGCTCGTCTTGAGTAACGAGCATCTCGAGCACCCTAATACTCATATGAGCATCAAGCTCGGACGAGTATGCTCGCTCATCTCTACTCAGGACTATTAGGGTGCTTTCAAAATTTGCATGGGGTTTGCATATAATATTTGGAGATGATTTCAACCTATGTGTGGATCCTGTGATGGATTCCTTGGTAGGCAGGTCTGGGATCTCAATCGCTCTTACACACAAGCTTAAAAAAGCGTTTAAACGTCAACCTCCTCAATGACTCACTGTGTTTAGACGTGGTGAGACAAGCGATCAAAAATTTCTACATTAATCACATGACGAACAATACCCCTGCACCTTTCCAGTGGGAAGCCTTAAAATGTGTAATAAGGGGAATCTTCATCTCCAGTGGATCTAGATTGAAATAGAAACCTGCCTCAGGTTTGAGACAATTACTTGCAAAGCTAGACACACCTGACTCATCTAATAAAAAAAATCTCTTGGATAGTCTTCAAGCAGAGATCTCAGACATTCACCAAAAAAATACACTGCATACTAGATAGAGCTGGGAGGCTAGGGATAATACAATCCGTACCCCTGATTTCACGGGTGCCCCCTTGTGTCTGTTGAAGGTGGACGCTGAAAAAGCTTTCGACAGGGTTCATTGGGGGTTCGTGGAGGCAACCCTGTGAAAGATTGGATTAGGTATTAGATTTTTAATATGTATTATCGCTTTATACCATAACCTGATGGCTTGCATAAGAGTAAATGATGCCCTTGCCCGCCCCCCCCCCCCCCCCCTGAAAGTTAATAATGGCACGAGACAAGGCTGACCCTTATCACCCTTCCTATACGTCCTAGTGATGGAGTCCCTGGCCAATGCTCTAGAGATAAATCCTGATATACAGGGGTCCAAGACAGATACATCAGAAAATAAATTGGCCTTGTTTGAGGAATGATTTCCTGATCTACCTTACGAACCCTGAGAATTGCCCTGACAGCAATTTTGATTGAGTTTGAGAGGTTTGGTTAAGTAAGTAATTTTAAATTTAATGTCTAAGATCCTCAATATAACAATCCCACCGGCCTTAACTCTCAAATCATCATTCACCTTGCGCTGGAGAGGTGATTGCATTAAGTATTTGTGGATACATCTCGCAGGTGATCCAAACTACCTATTTGACTTAAATTATAAACCAGTGCTCTCTATCTTCAGGAAAGACTGTAAAAAGTGAAGCCTCCTTACCATCCTGTGGTTTGGTAGAAGTAATATGCACGCACAAAAACAGGCTTGTATTTGCAACAATGCATTCCCTATGATGTATTCACATGTCCATACTTTAAAAACCATTTAAAATAGTAAAAAATATAAATAAATACTCACCTGCCGGGGCTCAGCCGCAACTTCTGCCGCTGTCCCCGACTCTGTAGTTCTCAGGTATCAGCAGCCGGGGATTTAAAATCCCCAGCTGCTGGTAGCTCTGATTGTGATTGGCTGAAGTGCTTCAGCCAATCACAATCAGAGCTACCAGCAGGCAGGGATTTCAAATCCCCGGCTGCTGATAGCTCAGCAGCACTACAGAGTCGGGGACAGCTGCAGAAGGCGCCGCTGAGCCCCGGCAGGCGAGTATTCTTTTTTTTTTGTACACTATTTTAAATGGCTTTTCAGGGAGGGGCTTATGAAGCCCTTGCCTGAAAAGCTATTGACGGCTGCCAGGGCTCAGTGGCGACTTCTGCCGCTGTCCCCGGCTCTGTAGTGCTGCTGAGCTATCAGCAGACGGGGATTTAAAATCCCAGCCTGCTGGTAGCTCTGATTGTGATTGGCTGAAGCACTTCAGCCAATCACAATCAGAGCTACCAGCAGTCGGGGATTTTAAATCCCCGGCTGCTGATAGCTGAGAACTACAGAGTCGGGGACAGTGGCAGAAGTCACAGCTGAGCCCCGGCAGGTGAGTATTTTATTTTATTTTTTTTTGTACACTATTTTAAATGGCTATTTTTCAGCGCTGAGCCAATCAGGGGCAAGTCTGACTCACACCCCCTTCACACCCACTGCAGGCCGGCCGCTCTGAACTCCGTCTGCCGGGACACGGTGAGTATATATATATTTTTCATTTTTACACTTTTCTGGATGAATTGCAGGGAAGAGCTTATATATTTAAGCCCTTCCCGACAATTCATCCTGCGCTTGCCGGCAGCCCATTGCTTTCAATGGAGCTGGCTGTATTGCCGGCTCCATTGAATTCAATGGGCAAACATCGTTCTTCTCTGCCACAGCTGTTACAGCTGTGGCAGAGAAGAATGATTTGTCTTCTATATGTTCTCAATGGGGTCGGCGCTGCTGCCGCCGGCCCCATTGAGCGCATATAGAGAAGAGAACAGGAATCGCAGATCGCAGATATGTGCGATCTGCGATTTCTGTTCTATAATTTATCGGACGAGCGCATAAAAAGCGCTCATGTGTCCGATACCATTGCAAAGCACTGGTTTTAAAAAATCGCCGGACGCATGTGCATGCACAAATCGCGCGAAAAAACGCCTGTCTGACTAAGGCCTCAAACTGAACATCCCTGAGATTTTTACTATCAGGTGGAAACAAGGAGTTTAAACTGCTGGCCCTGCCAGGAGATGGAGAGCTCAGTGACACTGATTGCATGTATGTGGTAAGGTTGTGATGAAGGGAGCCTCCCCCGCTACTCACAGAAAATATTACCTCTGGATCTAGAGCCTGCTGTGCAAAGTCCTCTCCGGTAACTGAGGAAGGGAGTCCACTTAGCGTCGCCCTCTTTCTCTGCTGATGAGGCTCAAGAAGGTGTCTCCTTGTCACTTCCACATCTGTCCTCCCCCTCTCTGGTGACTTGTACTGATCCCCCTCTTTATCATTCCTGCTTTGGACCTCATTAGCAGCTTTTACCATGTAATTACTGCTGCTCATGGCCGATGCAGAGGGTTCTCTCTGCGCTGGGGGAGATGAGTGAGCCCATGTGTCAGATGAGGCGGCAGCTCCGCCTCATTTTCTCTTTCACTCCGCTCCTGCTGTCAGTGCCGGTCTCCTCACTGATCCTGATGCTGTGAGTAGCATACACTTTTGTTGTTGTGTACATGGGAGAAGCTGGCAGCATGTTTCCCCGCATCTCCTCCGTCTCCATGCCCAATGCAGAAGTTGGGCAGAAGAAGCGTTCCTCTCACCTGCCACAGGTGTCTTAGGCTAGGGGACTCCTCTTGCCATGCTGATGTGGGAATCCTTAAATTTTGCAGACTGTGCCTGGTATGTTTAAAAGAATTGCAGGAGTATCAGGAGCTTGGTCGAGATCCTATCCCACCATTCACAAGCCACCCCCCCCCCATTTGTTTTAAAATTAATGTCATAAATTTTACAAGGACAAATTCTCCAAGATGAACACAACACTCAAGTATAGGCCTACTCCATGGAATGGCTGTAGAGCTACAAAAAATGTTGCTATTCAAGACAGTTATGCTACTTATTTTAAAAGCAATGTCATAAATTTTACTAGGAAAAATTCTTCTCTTTCTTCTCCCCCAAGGCAAAGCAATAGAATCACCAAAAATTATGCCAATGGAGACAACAGGTGTAGTGCTTGTTTTAAAAGCAATGTTATAACGTTTTCAAAAGGGAAATTTTCTACCATGTGAACATGAGAGCCAAGCACGGACCTTCTGCATGGAAAAGCTGTAGAGCTACAGCTATTTTTTTGTGCTTTAGAAAATTTTAATTTTGGAAAAAGGAGAAGGGGGTGGGGAGGGGACAGACAAAGATGAATGTCCCACAACTCTTAGTGGTACCATTAAATGTGGAACACCACTTTTGGCTTCATGCCCCCCAGTTTGTTGTTAAACATTTGTAACAGCCCTGGCCATGTTTGCTGGATCATGTTTCCTTTTTTTTACATCCCCATAGCTGGGGGATGGAGAGCTAGCTGCTGAAATGGGACATGCTGGAATATGAGGTAGATGTTAATATCGGTGGTGATGATGGTGGCGGCTCAACTTCTGCCCTCCGTTTCCCACTCCTGGCCCAATTGTTAGTTGCAGAATAGTAAACTGAAGTAGGCATGCTACTGCCACTATAGAAAGAGTCTCTCTGTGCTCACAGGCTATCTCTTTCTACATGTAGAGAGATAGAAGAGGTAGCCACAGCAGTGAAAAGGGGAAGAGAGTTGGCTCTCCAAGGCAGAAGGTGTTGGAAGTTCATACAACTGTTAATACATATTGTCTTGAGTTTGTTTACATTTTTGCTGCATTTCAAACACTTATGGCAGATTTTACAGATGACCACTTTTCTGTCATCACGTGTGGTTTCAAAGAATGTCCAGATAGCATAAGTCCTGTGAGCAGACCTAACTGTGGGCCTGATTATAGTGCTGCTGCTGCTAGAAGTAGCTCATAGTGATGGTACAGCCCTTCTGTTTCTCTGTTACACCCTACTTCCTGTCTTGGCATGGTGCTGCGCTGCAACATTCACATCTTCCTCCTCCTCCTGTGAGTTGCTATCATGACTCACTCACCCCATCATCTTCCTCTTCATCATCCTTCTCCTCCTGAGTGGACTCTATGTCACAGTGAGCATCGGCAGCTAACGTGTTTGTTTTCAAATCCCCTTGAGTAAACATTGCTAGTGGTGGGCCAACAGCGCAAACTGACCCCCTCCCCCCACCCCCCACATCTTTCTCTTCGACGGATAATGTCTGAGGCTGCTGACACACACTATTTTTTTGTTTGATTCCCTGTTTGGATTTCTTTTAGTTTTATTTTAACTAAAAACATTGCCAACTAAATAGGCCACAGTCACTCAGAGGTACAATATTTGAGAATAGAAGACCACAAAGTATAATTTGTATTTTTGTAAGCTGTCCCTGTTTGGAGTAGATGATTACTTACTGATCAGTGAGGATCTCACCACTGAAACCTCTCCCACCCCCACCCCAAATCTCAGCAGTCCCATTGAAAGTGAATGGATCATGAGTGCGCTTGTGCAACCAGTCTCCTCCTCACTGCGGGAGGGTGCAATAATGGCACCCCCATTCTGAGGTGTGGTGGGGTCTCAGAGGTGAGTCCCCCACTCATCAGCAAGTTATCCACTATTGTTTAGATAGGAGTTGACTTGTGATCCTGGTACAACTTTTTTAACCGAGGCACTCTGGTAGGTCATCTGCTCCCATATCCCATGAAAGCTAAAGAATGTTGCACTGACCTACAGGATATGCGAGTGGGGTCTGTTGCATTGAAAGTGGATGTTATTTCTACTAGCACTCTTGGGAAGCCACTACACTGTCAATGTCGATTTGTCATGGGGAGGCTGACTAGTGTTCAATCTCACAACTCCTACAGGTCTGAGCATAGCCAAGCCATCACCTCAGGTAACACCACTTCATAATCAATTTACATACTGCTATCCCTTAACTTTTGGCATGTACTTCTATTTGTTTAGCATGGATTAGGGCAGGATTGTAGAATAGCAGCATGATTTTTTAGTCAGTATGTAAGCAAAACTTTATCCACTGGCACAGAGCAGACCTAGAACATCTTTGCAACTAACAGGTTTGAGTTATGTGCCATGTACCAGCATGGATACAGAGGCAATAGAAGGAGGGACTTAGTACATCCTTATTATACATTTAGGGCGAGCACCCACTGGCGTTTGCGTTGTTAGTGCGTGAAAAACGCAGCGATTTCGCATCTACGCGTTTGCGTTTTTCGCGCGTTTTTCGCTGCGTTTTTTTTGCGCAAAACGCGGAGAATGTCTCATCCTAAAACGTTGCATAGCGTTTCTATACCAACACACCCTACAGCACCTGTGAAGAATGCCCGCCCTTCCACAGTCTTCAGTAATGTTGTCTGCAAAAACGCCACGCGGCGCGTGCGAATTGCGTTGCGTTGCGTTTTTTCCGGGAGCATTGAAAACCATGGGAGAAGTTAGATTAAAAAAAGGAGCCAGAGTGTAAGGACAGCTGCGATGCGATTTTGCGGGGCGGGGCGATTTTAAAAACGTCAGTGGACATGAGCACACTTTATCTCTATGCCTGTGCAGGAAAAACGCAAAACGCAAAACGCAAAACGCAGGTAAAAAAACGCCAGTGGGTGCTCGCCCTTAGATACATACTAAGGTACACTCTAAAATACACTATAAGAGATTAGACCCTGGGTTCTTTCTAAGTTCCCTGATTGCTTCCACATATAGGAAAATCCCTGTGATTTCATTACTTTTACTCCATTTTACACATCATGAATGATTTCTCTGATTTTTGCTATTATTGAACATGGAAACATAACCTATACGGACGCAGTTGGCAATGGGTTTTCAGCTGAGATATGCATGTATATTATTTTTTTAAATATATATACTCATAAATAATACACAGAATATGACATATTTTGGTGAAGGATCACTAATTATTTGGACTAAGTGAAAGAAAATATGTTACTATAATTTGCACATACACTATATGGACAAAAGTATGTGGACACATGACTATCACACCTATATGAGCCTAAGGGCTTTTACCCACTAGCGTTTTTTTTAACGCTGCGATATCGCTGCATTTTTTTCAATAGGACTTGATTTTTGTGTGATGCAATTTTACCATTAGATAGTCCCATTGAAAAATATGCAGCGATATCGCAGCGATAAAAAAAACGCTAGTGTGTAGAAGCCCCAATTTCAAAACCATGGACATTAGTATGCCTCTATGCAGGCCTCTTGCTTTGACACCAAACTTATCATACCTTGTTTCTGTGGATCTTGCATTGTGCAAGATCCTTACTTTTATGGTAGAAGAAAATGAAAGGGTCTTCCCCAAACTACTGCAACAAAATTGAAGCATATGATTGTCTAAATTGTCTTTGTATGCTGTAGCATTACTGTTACTCTTCATTACAATGTTTTTTATCGAAACCCAAAGTTTAAAGAAGAACCTTGTACCATTATCTCTCCTCCACCAAACTTTAATTCTCAGGCTGATGTTACTTTCAGGGGCAGTTTGGAAGTCTATGCAAGTGATGCATCAGATAAAAGTGAATTTAGGTATTATGTGTTACAACACAAAAGACAAAAGTTTTACTTGCAAATAAAGGCTATATTTAACACAACTAGACTCACCGCTATGGAGCGTACTTGCGCTTGACCAAGGTAAAAATCTTTTTTTTTTTTACCTTTTAAACAGCATTATTCCATGGCAGTTTTTTTTTTTTTTTTAAGTGGGAAGATAGGCCCTGGCCTATCCTTATAGCACTTAGTATTAACTACGTGCAAGTAAGAGGGCAAGTCCTATCTTTTCTCAGGCGTTTAGTTTCGATATCTGATTTTCAGGGCCGCATAACAGAACAAAATCACGCATATCTGTTTAAGTTATACTTCTTGAAAAAACAGTTGTGGACAAATGTCATCTCACTTTCTGATCCAGGTTCTAGTCCTATGATGATAATGAACAGAAATAAGAAACAAATCTTGATTGAAAGGGCTGAAGGAACATACTCATAGTTCATTAAAGTATATATTTATATTATGTTACTGTCCTTTATACCCTGTAATCAGACTTCTTATTGTTTTACCCTTTTGACTGCTCAAAATTAACTTTCTTTCAATGGAATGAAAAATAATATTATGATAACATACATAGCATGTAGTATGAAATATGAAACTGAAAAATTAGCCTAATATACTACGTGTTTTAATGTCAGGATGTAGGTTAATATATCAGATATTGTATCTCTAAAAAATACTCAACTAAATTGGCTGTACAAGTAAATCATGGATTAACAAATTTAACATGTTAGTAGAATAGTGTGGTTTGGTTGTTTGATTGATTTATAATGTGATTACTTCCCTTCCCTGATCCTATTTTTGTTGTTTTCCCCCTCCCCATACTCTAAATGAACAAATAAAGAATATATATAAAAAGCTATAGTGTGGTTTTAGTGAATGTACGTACATTATAATGCCACCAGATGGCGCTCTTAACATTGAAATTGTTGTTGACACAGCAAATGTTTCCTTATGTGATCAGATCTCATTACTTAAATTAGAATTCCAGTAAATACTCTTCACTCCAGTTTAAATATACAGTTCAGTTTTTTTCAATGCTTAGAAAACTTTTCTTTAACTCCTCCCCATCAGATTCTTTAAGACAATGAAGGTGCCTCTGATTACTGGGTTCCTGATGACTGTTTTATTTTACTAGTACAGTCCCATTAATGATGGAAGTGACTGATAGTAGTTCACCCCCTATGAATTTACCCCAATGGCATGTGATTTATCCCATAGCATGGGCCAAAAGAATGTGTCTCCTATGCTTCTGGCACTGCTCCTTTATTTAGTAAGGGTGTTTTTTCTCCATTGATTTCAATAGGTTTTCAAAAAAAGTGAAGGCTTTCAGTTTGCTTCAGTTTTTTTGACTGGAACAAAGACACAGTCTTTTTTGAAAACCCATTGAAATAAATAAGGAGAAAAAAAAAAAGATCAGTTAGTTTTAGTTTTACATCCTCTAAAAAGAATTCACTGTAGCAGGACAGTTCTTTAACTGAAATATCTAACTAGTCACCGGAAAGAACTTTACTAAGATATAAAATAATAACCTTTATTTAATAATTTAAAAGAGCTTGTAAGTAAAAATAAAAGAAGTCATACGACTCCACCAGCAACAATCTGGGGGCTATGCTGGCACCCACAAACAACCAGAGGGGACACAGATTAATATAATGACCCTCTAGCTTGATTAGATGTATCCTATGTCCATAATAGGTATACTTAAACCAGATAACTCTATGGAGCAGTTTCTTGAGTTTAATGCCTGATATCACTGATCGCCAGAGCTAGATTAAACGAAGATCACATCCATCGACGCGTTTCCTTTAGTGTCACCAAAGTGCACTATTTCATCAGGATGGGCACTATTCAATCAGTTAGAGAAAGACCATTGTCTGATTGACGTATTAAATGTACTTCCTTGCTCTAACCCTCAATAGAGGGGGCTTATTCACACCAATGTTGTACTGGATAAACCAACACAGTCACAACATTGGACTTTGTGTCGTTCACTCAGAAGGAGTCTGAGTAGACAGCACAGAAGGTAAGTTCAGATGTAGATATATGCTCCTAGCCCTCATTTACGGGGCAATTAGCGAGGTGAAACACTGTATTGATGATAACAGAATTCCAAGGTAGATATAAACCACTGGATGAATTCAACCCCAGATGACCAGGGTCAAAAACTCCCGATGATGCATATACGTGGTAGAGCCTGCTACTGCCCACATTTACGGGGCGATTCGGTTAGACAAATGTGCTTCTGCCCACATTTACGGGGCTATTTTAGTCAATACGCCAACTTATTCCTGGGCTGGTGGGAGGAGAAAAGGGTTTTTTGTGAGGACAATGAGAAATGGACATCATCGATAGAACTTTGGCTTCGGTATATCGACGACGTTCTAATACTCTGGACAGGTGGCATCGAGGAATTCAACAAGTTTGTGCTACATCTCAACAACAATGATCTGAATCTCCTGCTGACATCGGAGATTAACCGTGAGAAAATAACATTCTTGGATCTAAGTATTTCGCGTACGGAGGGACACCGCATTGAAACAACAATTTTCCGTAAAAAGACTGCGACAAACACCCTGCTCCACTGGACGAGCCATCACCCCTTACCGTTGAAACGGGGGATCCCAAAGAGCCAGTTCATTAGAGCTCGACGTAATTGCTCAAATGAGACTGATTTTGAACATAAGGCCCTTGAAATGCAACAGAGGTTCCGAGATAGGGGTTACCCGGATCATGTAGTAAAGGAAGCTGCACATCACGCTAAGCAATCGGTACGTACGAATCTCTTGAAAGGAAGATCGAAGTCGGCATGTAATGATGTAGTTAGAGTTATTGGCTCATTTGACGATAAATCTCAGGAAGTCAGGGGCATTCTAACTAAATATTGGAACATCTTGAGAAAAGACCCCGATCTTAAAGAATTCGTGACAGAAAGACCGCAGATAACCTTCAGACGAGGGAGAAACTTAAAAGATAGGCTGGTACATAGTCATCTACCGCCTCTCCAACCGACCAGAACATGGCTAACACGCGACCCTGTCACTGGCTCGTATCCCTGTTCGGGATGCAAGGCGTGTAGATATATGGTGCGCTGTAAGTCCTTTAGGAGTTCCAGTACTGGAAAGGAGTATACCATCAGGGACTTCATAAATTGTCGCTCCAGGTGTGTGGTCTACATGGCATCTTGTCCATGCCCAATGGATTATATTGGGAAGACGACGCAGGAGCTGAGACGGAGAGTATTAGCACATATTGGATGCATTAACCGTAACGAACAAACCAGCTTAGCGGTGCATATGAAAGAAAAGCATAATAACAATCCCGACCTTGTCACCTTTCGAGGGATTGAGATTATGAAGATGAATGGAAGACGTGGCGATCTGGATCGACGATTGATGCAGAAGGAGAGTGGCTGGATTTTTAGAATAGACTCTTGTGCGCCAAAAGGCCTCAATGAGTGTCTTTCCTTTTCAGCCTTTATCTGAAGTCATGGCACATATGCTATCTTTGCTCTCTCTCTCCAGTCTCTCGTTCATTTGATGTGCTGTACCGCACCTGTTCCATGTTTTTGGTTATCTGGTTTCTCTCTCTTTCCATCATCTGTCCTTGGGTCTATCACCATGGTAACCTTCCATTTGACATGCTGTCTTTTGTGCTTGTGTCTGCTAACATAAGTACCTTTTATATTTGGACTATGTGAGTTTTGCTCTAGGCCTTACACTTGATTATGCAATAATCCCCCTCTCTGTTTTGTGTTGTATTTACAAATCTTTGAGAGAAGGGGGACGATCTATCCTCGAACATACTTACCTCTTGATTTGTGCTTTATTTGCGAATCTAGGAGGGGGGAGGATATACTTACCTTTCTACAATGCGTGCCTAATTTATTAAAATCCTATTTACCGGACCGTTTAAACTATGGGTCCCCAGCATATGTCTTTTGTATCCTTTGGAATTGGATCGACTGCTAATTATTGCTCTGCGCTTGCGCGAGATATCGCAGCTAGATTGAGTATATCAGGCTCTCACTGCAAGCCCGGGTTGTGTCATGTGACGTTCTCGCGTCATCAGTTTGGTGTCACATGATCGGGCTGGTCTCTGTTCTGCGCGTGCGCGAGGTAACGCAGCGAGATCGAATACATCGGGTCTTGACTATAAGCCTGGGTTGCATCATGTGACGTCCTCGCGTCATCAATTCGGAGTCACATGATCGGGCCCATGCACGGTATGACGCTGCAACGTAATGACGCTGCTTTTACATCCGGTACACACGGGGGGGTGTGCCAATGATGGCATGTGATTGGTGCAATGATATCCACCCCTAGGGTGGAGTAAGGCGGAGCTTGGTAAATAAAAGAATGGTGCTAGCACTGACATACCATCTATGTCCTAAGATCCCGGCCAGTGTGGCTGGTCCTGCTGCTCCCTGCATAAGGGCATTGAGCCGATACTAGCCTACTATCCAATGATGCAATAGTGGCTTGCAATATTATACTATCTGGTCTTAGGTTCATGTGGATCCCAGGCACTATCTAACCTAGGGATTTGAACTTAGACCAGGGTTTGTGCTTTTTCTCTGATCAGTGTTAGGGGGTTTCACGTATGACTTCACCAATGTGATTGCTGTCATCGGTCTCCTCTCTGATCAGAAATAGTTGTTGATCTGCCCCGTAAATGTGGGTTTTGGTATTTGGTGGTCCATAAGAGTTTGGAATGGGAAGCTATTGACCCTCAACATCCGGGTCAATCTCATCCAATTAATTATTCTCCATCAATACAGATCTTTGCTGACTAAAATAGCCCCGTAAATGTGGGCAGAAGCACATTTGTCTAACCGAATCGCCCCGTAAATGTGGGCAGTAGCAGGCTCTACCACGTATATGCATCATCGGGAGTTTTTGACCCTGGTCATCTGGGGTTGAATTCATCCAGTGGTTTATATCTACCTTGGAATTCTGTTATCATCAATACAGTGTTTCACCTCGCTAATTGCCCCGTAAATGAGGGCTAGGAGCATATATCTACATCTGAACTTACCTTCTGTGCTGTCTACTCAGACTCCTTCTGAGTGAACGACACAAAGTCCAATGTTGTGACTGTGTTGGTTTATCCAGTACAACATTGGTGTGAATAAGCCCCCTCTATTGAGGGTTAGAGCAAGGAAGTACATTTAATACGTCAATCAGACAATGGTCTTTCTCTAACTGATTGAATAGTGCCCATCCTGATGAAATAGTGCACTTTGGTGACACTAAAGGAAACGCGTCGATGGATGTGATCTTCGTTTAATCTAGCTCTGGCGATCAGTGATATCAGGCATTAAACTCAAGAAACTGCTCCATAGAGTTATCTGGTTTAAGTATACCTATTATGGACATAGGATACATCTAATCAAGCTAGAGGGTCATTATATTAATCTGTGTCCCCTCTGGTTGTTTGTGGGTGCCAGCATAGCCCCCAGATTGTTGCTGGTGGAGTCGTATGACTTCTTTTATTTTTACTTACAAGCTCTTTTAAATTATTAAATAAAGGTTATTATTTTATATCTTAGTAAAGTTCTTTCCGGTGACTAGTTACATCCTCTAAAAAGAGAGCAGACAGATGAAAACCCTGGACTGACCCCTATCGCAGGTGTGAAACCACCCTGAAACAAACTGCAATATATTTAATTAAACCCTATTGCAGAAATGATTGTCAGCCCAAAATATATGCATTTAAGTGAAACAAATGCCTTGTATAGGTATTATCCACAGCTTTTAACCCCTTAACACTACAGGACATGCAGTTACATATTGAGGGCGATCGTCGTTCAATCCTGTTCCATACAATTCGGGTGCCAGCTGTTTGTTACAGCCGACACCCACCCACAAAAGCTATGATAAGCCGTGTTGCTGATCGGAGCAGTTAACCCTTTAACTTCTTAAGGAGGTGGCCTATTTTGACCTTAAGGGCCAAGCCTTCTTTTTGAAATCTGACACCTGTTTCTTTATGTGGTAATAACTTTTGAATGCTTTTATTTATCCATGTGATTCTGAGATTGCCTTTTCGTGACATATTGTACTTTATGTTAGTGGAAAAATTGCATCAATAAATTTTGTATGTATTAAGAAAAAAAATCCAAATTTACTGAAAATGTGGAAAAATTCGCAATTTTCAAACTGAGTTCTTATCTTTGTAAGGCCTCGTTCAGACGAGCGCTATTTTAGCCCAGTATAGGTGAGTGAAAAAGCGCACCTATACTATGCTAATAATCGTGTGAACGGACAGCTGCTCACTGGAGCCAATGCGCAGCCGCTCCAGGAGGAGAGAGAGAAGAAGCCCAGTAGGCCTTCAGGACTTTGCCATAGCAGAGAGATACAGAGTGGGGCTACAGCAGATTAACCCATAGCCCCGCTCTGTCTCTCCCTGCTATGGGTTAATTCCCCATTACTCCGCTCTCTCTCTGCTATGGGGGATTAACCAATAGCTTGTCTCTCTCTCTTCCTGCTCTGGGTATTCCTGAGGGATATCCCCATAGTGCAGAGAGAGTGGGCAGGGCTAGAGAGGGGAGCAGGGCTATAGGGCTTCTCATAGAGATCCCCCATAGCAAAGATAGAGGGTGAGAGGCTAGAGGGCAGGGCTAGATCCCTCTAGCCTTGGCCTTCCTCCCACACTCTCGGGGGAAGCCCTGTAACCCGACTCCACTCTCTCTCCCCACTGTAGGGAAAGCCCTTGGGGAGAGAGGTGGACAAAGTCCCCTACTGCCCCCCCGCTGCTTGGGAACTGCCCAGCTGGGGGGCAGGAGGAATACCCGCTGCTTACAGCAAGGCATTTAAAAGGTGCTGCCTAGAAGCACATTTTAAATGTCTTGTTGTAAATGCCTGTTAGTCCCCGCGGGGATTAAGGGAACCCTCGGGGAGTCTTATTATACAGACCAACCTGACGAAGGGTAAATAGTCCATGACCGAGAGGCTGTACCTCAGAGGGGGTTTCCACCGTCTGTGTTGATTCCTGTTAAGAAAAGAAAGATTTCAGTCTAAGTCTCCTAAAAAAAACTTCGTAAGTCCAGGTTAGAGCTACGTTTAACCCAGATGTGTGATAAATTACTTCAAAGGGGTTATCCAAGAACTCTGGTTAATGAGGCCGCTACCAGAGCTAGTAAGGTTGAGAGAGAATCTTTATTAACAGTAAAACCCAAGGCGATGGAACTGAAACATATCCCTTTTGTGTCTACTTACAATCCCATGCGTTTACAGGTAGTGTCGATTTTGAAAAAACACTGGCCCTTGTTGAGTTTAACGGAAGCGGTAGAGGAATTTGTCAATCCACCCATTATGTCTTATAGACGTTGTCAGAGTTTGCGAGACAGATTGGTGCATTCTTTACATGATAGGGGTGAAGGGCCTAGACAGATGGCGTTGGCTCCACCTAGGTTGGGCAACTTTCTTTGCTTGAGTTGCTCGAGCTGTGTGAACCTAGTGAGAGGCAATAAATTCTACTATGCCCAAACGGGCGCTATGTTTAAAATTAATGGTCACTATACCTGCTCCTCTTCGTATGTAGTCTATTTAATCACCTGCCCATGTGGGATGCAATATGTGGGACAGACAACCATGCAGGTAAGGAGCAGGATAGTGAACCACAAAAGCACCATTCGCACGAAGAAGATGGATTTACCAATTCCTCGACACTTTGTAGATAGGGGACACTCTGTCAGTCAACTCCGGGTTATTGATGGTGTGCCCGCCTCTGTTAGAGGAGGTGATCGCTTGAAAATGCTTCTCAGGAAATAACTCCAGTGGTTATATTTTCTAGATACATAGAACCATAGGGGATTAAATCATGAATATGATACGTCACAGTTAGAGATGAGCGAACGTACTCGTCCGGGCTTGATACTCGTTCGAGTATTAGCGTGTTCGAGATGCTCGTTATTCGTGACTAGTACCACGCGATGCTCGAGTTACTTTCACTTTCATCTCTGAGACGTTAGCACGCTTTTCTGCCCAATAGAAAGACAGGGAAAGCATTACAACTTCCCCCTGCGACGTTCAAGCCCTATACCACCCCCCTGCAGTGAGTGGCTGGCGAGATCAGGTGTCACAGGAGTATATAAATCGGCCCCTCCCGCGGCTCGCCACAGATGTGTTCTGACAGAGATCAGGGAAAGTGCTGTCTTGCTCGAGTTGGTATAGGGAGAGTGTTAGGAGTATTTTAGGCTTCAAGAACCCCAATGGTCCTTCTTAGGGCCACATCTAACCATGTGCAGTAGTGTGGAGGCTGCTTTTTGCAGTGTTGCAAATTTTTTTTTTTTTTGTATATCGGCCGTGCAGAGCATTGCGCCCTGCAGTAATTATACATAGTGCAGGGCCAGTAGTGGTGGTGAGGCAGGGACAGAAGACATATTTATTGAATATAGGCAGTGGGCCTTTCCAAAAACATTTGGGAAAAAAAATCTATTTGGGCTGCCTGTGACTGTCCTCAGTGTACTGGGTCTGTGCTGGGGGTAGTTGTCCTCCTAATTCATACGCAGCCAGCTAAGTGTTACAGCAGGCTTGCGCAAAATTATTTCCTGGCTCTGTGTTGGCTGTTACATCACCGCTGTATTCCAGTCCACAGTGCAACAGTCTGCAGTTATTTTACATACTCCAGGGCCAGTAGTGGTGAGGCAGGGACAGAAGACATATTTATTGAATATAGGCAGTGGGCCTTTCCAAAAACATTTGGGAAAAAAAATCTATTTGGGCTGCCTCTGACTGTCCTCAGTGTACTGGGTCTGTGCTGGGGGTAGTTGTCCTCCTAATTCATACGCAGCCAGCTAAGTGTTGCAGCAGGCTTGCGCAAAATTATTTCCTGGCTCTGTGTTGGCTGTTACATCACCGCTGTATTCCAGTCCACAGTGCAACAGTCTGCAGTTATTTTACATACTCCAGGGCCAGTAGTGGTGAGGCAGGGACAGAAGACATATTTATTGAATATAGGCAGTGGGCCTTTCCAAAAACATTTGGGAAAAAAAATCTATTTGGGCTGCCTCTGACTGTCCTCAGTGTACTGGGTCTGTGCTGGGGGTAGTTGTCCTCCTAATTCATACGCAGCTAGCTAAGTGTTGCAGCAGGCTTGCTCAAAATTATTTCCTGGCTCTGCTGTGCGTTCCGTAAGCGAAGTCAGCCTCCAACCACAGGCCAATAAGTGGCACATTTAATTACAGCGTTCTGTTTCTGCACTACTGGTAATACAGCATGCTGAGGGGTAGGGGTAGGCCTAGAGGACGTGGACGCGGGCGAGGACGCGGAGGCCCAAGTCAGGGTGTGGGCACAGGCCGAGCCACTGCGGTGGCCAGGGGTAGAGGCAGGGCCAGACTGAATAATCCACCAACTGTTTCCCAAAGCGCCCCCTCGCGCCATGCCACCCTGCAGAGGTCAAGGTGCTCTACGGTGTGGCAGTTTTTCACAGAGACGCCTGACGACCGACGAACAGTGGTGTGCAACCTTTGTCGCGCCAAGATCAGCTGGGGAGCCACCACCACCAACATGCGCAGGCATATGATGGCCAAGCACCCCACAAGGTGGGACGAAGGCCGTTCACCGCCTCCGGTTTGCACCGCTGCCTCTCCCCCTGTGCCCCAACCTGCCACTGAGATCCAACCCCCCTCTGAGGACACAGGCACTACCGTCTCCTGGCCTGCACCCACACCCTCACCTCCGCTGTCCTCGGCCCCATCCAGCAATGTCTCTCAGCGCAGCGTCCAGACGTTGCTAGTGCCACTGTTTGAGCGCAAGCGCAAGTACGCCGCCACGCTCCCGCACGCTCAAGCGTTAAACGTGCACATTGCCAAATTGATCAGCCTGGAGATGCTGCCGTATAGGCTTGTGGAAACGGAGGCTTTCAAAAGCATGATGGCGGCGGCGGCCCCGCGCTACTCGGTTCCCAGTTGCCACTACTTTTCCCGATGTGCCTTCCCAGCCCTGCACGACCACGTCTCCCGCAACATTGTACGCGCCCTCACCAACGCAGTTACTGCCAAGGTCCACTTAACAACAGACACGTGGACAAGCACAGGTGGGCAGGGCCACTATATCTCCCTGACGGCACATTGGGTGAATTTAGTGGAGGCTGGGACCGAGTCAGAGCCTGGGACCGCTCACGTCCTACCCACCCCCAGAATTGCGGGCCCCAGCTCGGTGCTGGTATCTGCGGCGGTGTATGCTTCCTCCACTAAACCACCCTCCTCCTCCTCCTCCTCCAACGCAACCTCTGTCTCACAATCAAGATGTGTCAGCAGCAGCAGCACGTCGCCAGCAGTCGCTCTCGCGCGGCGTGGCAGCACAGCGGTGGGCAAGCGTCAGCAGGCCGTGCTGAAACTACTCAGCTTAGGAGAGAAGAGGCACACGGCCCACAAACTGCTGCAGGGTCTGACAGAGCAGACCGACCGCTGGCTTTCGCCGCTGAGCCTCCAACCGGGCATGGTCGTGTGTGACAACGGCCGTAACCTGGTGGCGGCTCTGCAGCTCGGCAGCCTCACGCACGTGCCATGCCTGGCCCATGTCTTTAATTTGGTGGTTCAGCGCTTTCTGAAAAGCTACCCACACTTGTCATACCTGCTCGGAAAGTTGTGCCGGGTCAGCGCACAATTCCGCAACTCGAAGACGGACGCTGCCACCCTGCGGACCCTGCAACATCGGTTTAATCTGCCAGTGCACCAACTGCTGTGCGACGTACCCACATGGTGGAACTCTACGCTCCACATGTTGGCCAGGCTCTATGAGCAGCATATAGCTATAGTGGAATACCAACTCCAACATGGGCGGCGTAGTGGGAGTCAGCCTCCTCAATTCTTTACCGAAGAGTGGGCCTGGTTGGCAGACATCTGCCAGGTCCTTGGAAACTTTGAGGAGTCTACCCAGATGGTGAGCGGGGATGCTGCAATCATTAGCGTCACCATTCCTCTGCTATGCCTCTTGAGAAGTTCCCTGCAAAGCATAAAGGCAGACGCTTTGCGCTCGGAAACGAAGGCAGGGGAAGACAGTATGTCGCTGGATAGTCAGAGCACCCTCATGTCTATATCTCAGCGTGTTGAGGAGGAGGAGGAGGGGGAGGAGCATGAGGAGGAGGGGGAAGAGACAGCTTGGCCCACATGCTGCTTGCCAGTCATCCTTTCAGCGTGTATGGCCGGAGGAGGAGGAGGATCCTGAAAGTGATCTTCCTAGTGAGGACAGCCATGTGTTGCGTACAGGTACCCTGGCACACATGGCTGACTTCATGTTAGGATGCCTTTCTCGTGACCCTCGCGTTACACGCATTTTGGCCACTATGGATTACTGGGTGTACACACTGCTCGACCCACGGTATAAGGAGAACCTTTCCACTCTCATTCCCGAAGAGGAAAGGGGTTCGAGAATGATGCTATACCACAGGGCGCTGGTGGACAAACTGATGGTAAACTTCCCATCCGACAGCGCTAGTGGTAGAAGGCGCAGTTCCGAGGGCCAGGTAGCAGGGGAGGCGCAGAGATCAGGCAGCATGTACAACGCAGGCAGGGGAACATTCTCCAAGGCCTTTGCCAGCTTTATGGCTCCCCAGCAAGACTGTGTCACCGCTCCCCAGTCAAGGCTGAGTTGGCGGGAGCACTGTAAAAGGATGGTGAGGGAGTACGTAGCCGATCGCACGACCGTTCTCGGTGACGCCTGTGCCCCCTACAACTACTGGGTGTCGAAGCTGGACACGTGGCCTGAACTCGCGCTGTATGCCCTGGAGGTGCTTGCTTGTCCTGCGGCTAGCGTCTTGTCAGAGAGGGTGTTTAGTGCGGCTGGGGGAATCATCACGGATAAGCGTACCCGCCTGTCAACCGACAGTGCCGACAGGCTTACACTCATCAAGACTTCTCTTCTTCACCAGCGGACAGCAGCGATACCTAAGAAATACGTGGGCTGCACCCGCGGATGGAAGCATCGTTCTCTATCACCATCAAAAACGGGGACATTTTTGCTTCATCAATCTGTGTATAATATTCCTCCTCCTGCTCCTCCTCCTGAAACCTCATGTAATCACGCCGAACGGGCAATTTTTCTTAGGCCCACAAGGCTCAGTTATATAATTTTTGTAAACAATTTTTATACGTTTCAATGCTCATTAAAGCGTTGAAACTTGCACCTGAACCAATTTTTATTTTAACTGGGCTACCTCCAGGCCTAGTTACCAATTAAGCCACATTAACCAATGCGATTAATGGGTTTCACCTGCCCTCTTGGTTGGGCATGGGCAATTTTTCTGAGGTACATTAGTACTGTTGGTACACCAATTTTTTGGGGCCCTCGCCTACAGTGTAATCCAATTAATTTTTTGCCCACCTGCATTACAGCTGATATTACATCAGCTGTGCTGGGCACTGCAATGGGATATATTTATGTACCGCCGGTGGGTTCCAGGGAGCCACCCATGCTGTCGGTCCACACAGAGTTGTAACTACTAGAGATGAGCGAGCATACTCGTCCGAGCTTGATGCTCGTTCGAGTATTAGGGTGCTCGAGATGCTCGTTACTCGAGACGAGCACCACGCGGTACTCGTCTCGATTAAACGAGCACTGACCATTGAATTCAATGGCATCCCTCACTCACACCCATTCATGAATTCATGAATGGGTGAGTGAGGGCTGCCTCTGATTGGCTCAGGGGCAGCTCTCAGCTGTCCCTGCGCTGAGCGAATCAGAGGCAGCCCTCACTCACCCATTCATGAATTCATGAATGGGTGTGAGTGAGGGATGCCTCTGATTGGTCAGGCTGTGACCAATCAGAGGCATCTCATTCAGCAGGCGGGGATTTTAAATCCCCGACTGCTGAATACTACTCACAGCTGTTCAGAGCAGTTCAGGAGAACTGCAGACTGCCGCGCTGAACTCCGTCTGCCGGGACCAGGTAAGTATATATATATTTTTTATTTTTACACATTTCTGGATGAATTGCAGGGAAGGGCTTATATATTTAACCCCTTCCCGACAATTCATCCCGCGATCGCCAGCAGCCCATTGGTTTCAATGGAGTCGGCTGTATTGCCGGCTCCATTGAATTCAATGGGCTAACATCGTTCTGCCGGGACCAGGTAAGTATATATATATTTTTTATTTTTACACATTTCTGGATGAATTGTAGGGAAGGGCTTATATATTTAAGCCCTTCCCGACAATTCATCCCGCGTACGCCGGCAACCCGTTGCTTTCAATAGAGCCGGCTGTATTGCCGGCTCCATTGAATTCAATGGGCTAACATCGTTCTTCTCTGCCACAGCTGTTACAGCTGTGGCAGAGGAGAACGATCTTTACGCTGACAGTGGGGGGGGGGTCCTCACTCTTGCCGCTATTGTGGCTTAATAGTGGGACCTGGGAACTTGAGATGCAGCCCAAAATGTAGCTCCTCGCCTGCCCTATTCGTTTCTGTGTCATTTCCATCACTTTCTTGTGTTTTGCAGATTTTCACAAATGAAAACTTTAGCGAGCATCGGCGATATACAAAAATGCTCGAGTCACCCATTGACTTCAATGGGGTTCGTTACTCGAAACGAACTCTCGAGCATCACTGAAAGTTCGTCTCGAGTAACTAGCACCCGAGCATTTTGGTGCTCGCTCATCTCTAGTAACTACATGTGTCCACTTCTAAAGAACCCCAGTCTGACTGGGGCATGCAGTGTGGGCCGAAGACCACCTGCATTTAATCGGACGTTACCTTAGCTGTGATGGGCACTGCAATGGGATACATTTATGTACAGCCGGTGGGTTCCAGGGAGCCACCCATGCTGTGGGTGCACACGGAATTCCCATTGCGGAGTTGTACCTGCCTGTGACTATTTATAAAAAACCGCGGTCTGACTGGGGCATGCAGACACCTTGACAGAATGAATAGTGTGTGGCACATAGGTTCCCCATTGCTATGCCCATGTGTGCAGCTCCTGATGGCGGTGGCACAGGATTATATTTCTCATTGCTTCTGTACAGCATTGTGGGCTATCGCCCCGCCCCTTTTAAAGAGGGTCGCTGCCTAGCCGTGCCAACCCTCTGCAGTGTGTGCCTGCGGTTCCTCCTCATGGCAGATGCACTTATAAATAGACATGAGTGGCGTGGCATGAGGGCGGCTGAAGGCTGCGCAGGGACAATTTGGTGTGCGCTGTGGACACTGGGTCGTGCAGGGGGGGTTGGGCAGCATGTAACCCAGGAGAAGTGGCAGCGGAGTGTCATGCAGGTAGTGATTGTGCTTTGTTGGAGGTAGTGTGGTGCTTAGCTAAGGTATGCATTGCTAATCAGGGCTTTTCAGAAGTAAAAATTGTTGGGAGGGGGAGGCCCACTCTTTCCGCTATTGTGGCTTAATAGTGGGACCTGGGAACTTGAGATGCAGCCCAACATGTAGCCCCTTGTGTGCCCTATCCATTGCTGTGTCGTTCCCATCACTTTCTTGAATTGCCCAGATTTTCACAAATGGAAACCTTAGCGAGCATCGGCGATATACAAAAATGCTCGGGTCGCCCATTGACTTCAATGGGGTTCGTTACTCGAAACGAACCCTCGAGCATCGCGAAAATTTCGTCCCGAGTAACGAGCACCCGAGCATTTTGGTGCTCGCTCATCTCTAGTCACAGTTCATTTAATCATTTTTGTATCTGTTGTTCTCCATCGACATTCAGCATATTTTAACTATGTTTTTATTATTTATTTTTTCTATAGATCATGATCAGATTGGATGGCGCATTGATTTTCCGTGTGGGCGATATTTGGAAACATACTTCTTTGTTTTGACCTCCATCATCAAGTTTTGAATTGTTCCTGGTTATCAGGATTGAATCTGTAACCTTGCACTGCATCTTTATCGGTACATCAAAATGTGTAATATAATAATTGGTACATTTGTTAACTTTGATTTTTACATATATATATATATATATATATATTTATATATATATATATATATATATATATATATATATATATATATATATATATGAATATAAAATAAATGTATAATATTCGTGCTACTTTAAATTTTGTTAACAAATGGAATAAATATGACTTAATGAGTATTCTACCTTTGATGTACATATATTACCATCAATGATGTAGGTTTATGCAAGGTCAATATTCTCTAACTTTATGATGATGGCGATTAACCATTGCTGCTTCCATGACGCCTATATGTCTGTTATGTCTGACATAAGTTTTGGCTATTAGAACCATACAATATATGTATTATATGGAATATGCATTCCATTGTGGAACGCAATACCCGACCGTCGAGGACTGCGCATGCGCGGTTAACTTGATGACGTATTGTCACATGACAGTCATGTGTGTATGTCCGTGGAACTGTGGGTAATCGAGCATGCGCATTGATGACTATGGGAACGCCGAGGATGATATGGGGACGCCATTATGCCTGCCATCTATTTTTGTCCAGCTAGGTATTGTTATGTAGTAATTAACTAACTGATCATGTGATGGTTTTGTCCTTATATATATGTTGTTATGTACACTATGCTCTTAGATTTGATAAAGACTTCAAACAGTCGAAACATTATCTGTTTGGGAGGAATAAAGAACATCTTTTACTTGCACCCTGTATGCTTTCACAACTATTTTCTTGCATGAGGACTATATGGATCCATGGATCGGATTCAGACTGGTGACCAGCATATTTCCATCCAACTAAGTATAGTATAAGACTGTGCTGTTGATACCCCTCTTTTCTAGTGTCCTTTCACAATGATATATGGTGTCCTTCCTTTTCCCTCTTCTGTAGCAGACTCTGCACTTTTTGGGGGTCCTTCCTTTCTTCCCAATTGAGGTAATTTCACAATGAAAGTATTTTTCTAGCAGTGCCACATGCCACTGTTCTTCTAGAAGCGAGGCTCCGAAATAAGGGAACACTCGTGTAAAAATTATACAGGTACAGATAGTCTTGCCCTAGTCTAGCAGTGGGTGCACCAGTTCACATTTTTCCTGTGATTCCCAGCATGGGGGGGCATTCTGGGGGCTCAATTTTTTTTGTCCTTACCTTCATAAATGCGGAACCTATGGGTGTACCCTGATGTGCTTTCACACAGCATGTACATTTTCATTCCATACTGTGCCCTCTTACTGGGCAGGTACTGGCGGAATTTAAGCCTACCTTTGAAATGTAACAGGGACTCGTCTGTAGAAATATTTTTCTCAGAGGTGTATGCCTGGGCTAACTTGGAATTAAAATGCTCTATTACTGGCCTGATTTTATATAAGCAATCATAATTTGGGTGATTGCTGGAGGGCACTACATATTATCATTATAATGCACGATTTTTAGGAAAGTTTCAAAACGTGTCCTTGACATCGCAATGCAGAACATTGGGGTGTGACACAAAATATCTGTGCTCCATTAGGCCCTGATGGTTAGCTTCTTTCTAGCCCCATCCATAATACAAGACCCCAAAATGTTTTGATCTCTGATGTATTCACAGGGGTCCATTTGTAGGATCTTGCATAACTAGAGTTGGGATTTTCTTGGATTAAATACTGGGCATATAAATTGGTTTGGGTAACAATGTGAGCAATAAAGTCACAAAAAAAAACTTTAAAAAGTCCCTCCCTCTGAGCCCTTCAGTATTTAATTTTATCCCTGAGTTCCCAATAAAGTTAGAGTTCTGGGGTCTGACATTTTTAGGGGTACTCCAGTGAGCATCAGATACATTGGGATCCTCAGAAGTGGCAGTTCTTGGATGGCTCCTCGGGGGTACAGGGAGTTCAGATTTGCTTGATGTTGAGGAGGAGGAGAATGCCAGAAAAGTGGCGTCATCCCCACTATCTGAGTCTGACTCGGATGCAATAACTGTGTACGCCTCCTCTGCAGTAAATCTCCTGCAGCCCATATTACTATAAAAATTAATTCTGCACTCAAAAAAACTTTTATTGGGTGGGTGACCACAAGACACTCCAGGATCACTGGGATGGGATGACCATGGGACAGGGTCAGAAACACAGCAGAAACTTTTGTTTTGTTTTTTACGCTGATGGATACGTTGATGCTACACTGACTAACCACATGCTACACTGACTAATGACGGTATGTGTAACGTCCTGAGAGAGACACCAAATATAGCAGTGTCACGGAGAAATGAACACTGCCGGTACGGCCGGAGGTGACACAGGGGGAATGCTTATGAAAGTATATATATATATATATATATATATATATATATATATCATGTCGTGATGCCACTGTTCCCACACCGTTATTCTATGCGGCGAAGTAATAAACACTGGACAAGTGTATTGTACCTCGGGTCCTCAGGAATGGTTGAGGCCCGGTAAAACTTTACTTGAATAAACTCTGCATACAGGTAATTATAGGTAACAGTCACAGCAGCAGTTACAGGCAGAAGCTCAGAGGTTGGGAGGCAAAATACACAGGAAGAATACGGCCCTATAGTCCATGTTATCTGTATGTCACCGGTCCTGGACATGAAATATACTCCGGAGGAGGTAAAAAGACAAGAACCTTGGTCACCAGGCTGGTGTCTGGTGTCCAAGGCTCGGCGTTACGAGTTGAAATGCGTCCTCCAGCTTTTTCTTTTTAAGTGGGATATGTAATAGCAGTGTTTATTTAATAAAGAAAAGCATACCCTTTTTAGAGAACTACCAGCTCCGTTTTCCTTTTGGAGATACTTTATGTTACTACTATGTTGCCGCTTGGGCCTGGGCGGTGAAGTCAGTCTCTCACCTGGCTGAAGTTAAAAGATTGTGCAGGAGCAGATATTCATGTGGGAAGCAGCCACCACAGCAAGTATATGAACTCCAGCCTAGAAGTAACCCGCACATTCTCGTGGGTGTCACAATTACGTACCTCTGTGCAGTGATCCTATTGGTGGATGGCCACACAGGACAAATAAATGCCTGCAGTGTGAACAGGTACCTGGTTGGTGTGAAGTAGGAGGATGGGGGTTGCGTGCTCTCTCTGAAATAGACTCACTGCAACTACAGCCACCCTCCATATGCTACGGGTAGTCGTTCCTCTTCCTCCATCTTCGCCAACATGGAAGCTGATGGTGCTCCCATGAAGCTCTGTGTTAGCTCCGAGCAGCAGGTAAAATGGAACCCTGCTCCAACACAGAAAGAGGACTGAACTGAACCCCTTCCTGCTTTCAGACCCTCACTTTTATAACCTCACTTGTACCACATGACACAGTAAGAATAGATACATTCAGCATGCAGACAGAGCTGACAGGCAATGATTTTAAGGGAGTTAACCCTTCAGACGCTGCAGCTGTGCAACACACATACAGAAAATGACATGACAGTTTTGCACAGTGCATCCACATGAGACAAGACATGTATGACAATTATGGAGGGGACCAGGATGTTATTCTGGTACACTAAATATTGGTGACTATGAAATGGGAATACAACAGGAACTTTTTTTGTTTTTTTTACACTGAGGGATACGCTGACGCTACACTGACTAAGCACATGGTACACTAACCCATGACAGGATGTGTGACTACAAAATAGGTATAGAGCAGGAAAGTTTTTTGTTTTTTTACACTGATACAACACTACACTAAATACACTGGCTAAACAAACACGATGACTTATCACACTATACCTACACTACACTAATATACTGATCACACTATATCTACACTACACGGATCACACTACACTACTGATCACACTACACTACACTGATCATACTATACCTACACTACACTACAGATCAGATCAGATCATACTACACTTGGATGTTTTGGTAGTCATGGTGGTGATAGAGGACCTGCCTAGTTGCCACCTGAAGCAGCTCCCACTAAAGCAATGGCGCCATGTTCTGCACAAGCTGAAGCAAGCTTGCTGTTAAATTGGGTTATGTACGCAGCATGCGAAACAGGTCGTAGAGTGGATTACACAGTATGCATCAATTACCACCACTTCCTCTTCCTCCCAGTCCCAGACATAGAGCAGTCAGCGTGCACCAGTCAGTGATGAGTATCTTCCTCTACTTCACGACATGCCAAATCCTCCAGACACTGAAGCAGTCCTCATGGACCAGTTGTAAGAACTTTTTTTATCATTCTGTGTCATAGATATGAATGAGGTACTCCAAACAACCAGAGGGAGAAGACTGTAGAAGACTGAAAAGATTGTATGCCCTGATTGATGCCAAACTACTTTTTTTCCTCTGAAGAGGAAGATGAAGGTAGGTCAGTGCGTGCAGTCAGTCATACACAAGCAATGTCTATACAGGAGGAAAGAGGTGTCAGCTCCCAATGCTCACTGTAGCATAGCGTACCCTCAGAAGGGAAAAAAAGAGGAAGATAATGAGGTATTTGACCCAACATGGTGGGAAGGCAAGGAGCATCATAGTAGCAGTCCGGAGGTGGAGGAGGAAGAGGCTAACATTGCGGGGCAGCACACTCCCAAGGCAGGGAGCAGGTCCCAAAAAAGTAAAAGGGTTGTAGGACTCTCATCAGATACTACTAGCCTCAGCAGCACCAACATCAAGCACACAGCTTGGCTTGCTTGTGGGACTTGTGCAGCCTGGGAATTCTTGGAAATCGCACATGGTGACAGAGCAGTGGTCATCTGTAATCTGCGGTAAGCATTTGAAATAAGGCAAGCGCATGAACAAACTCAACACAACATGTATTAGAAAATGATCAAATGCGCTCAGACTAGAGAGCACATAGAAATTGGAGGTGCTAGTGAAATTCCACCCCTAGTGGTCGTGGATTGTCTGGAATAATCAATATTCTACATCCGCTGGAGTTCAGGAATCCAATTTATTAAGGATACATTGAATAAAACCCAGTGTACAAGACTGGGATAAGGTCGGGTGCAACGTATTTCGGAGCAAAAGCAAGCTCCTTTCTCAAGCACAAATCTAACAAATAATGCACAAATTAACATAGGGGAGGGGAGGGATAGACATACATATGGGGAAAGGGAAGGAGAAAAGCATGTGAAATGTACTGGATCTATCGGCTGAACACCTTGGTGCCTTTTGATTTGGAGGAAATTTGATCAATTTCACCCCTCTATTATACACTTTCATTATACATTTTATTCAAAGTTTTCTGTCATTCCTGTTTTCATATCAAAAAACCTTTATTGTTTGTATAGGCAATATTGACCCATCAGCAGGATGCTCCACAGCATATACTCACATAAGCATAAACTTTGGAATAATAATTCTTCCTCATTGTTATGTAGTCTGCCTATTTTCTCATCCATGATATTAATGTTTAGACATTTATTCACATTTACAAGTTCCTTGTGTGCCCCAACAACTCAATAATGGACTGTAACAAGCACAAGCTCCCAGTGCATTCTGCAGTCACCTCTGGTCCGTAGTACTCACGTCTATTACAGTTGAAACGCATGACGCATCAGACAGCGCATCACTTCCGGTCTAGCGGTGACACTGTAAATCCACCCCCCAGAGATGGCCCGCTGATGTTGGGAAGCCATTATAAAATGCACATCAGTGACACAATCTGTTCTAAAACCTCAGCAGTCAGAATGAAACTCCAGGTAACAACTTACAGATTATTTTACAACTAAGGGAACCTTGATCATTTAGTTCCCTCACCATCTGTACAGTACCTATCCATTCCCTATGCTGTTCCCATTATTATCCCTGTCATTGGTCATCTTGCAACTACTTATCTTATTATAACCAGGAGATCCCTCCCAGCGTCATCTATTCATAGACTCTATTGCACTTCATATTGCCCACTGTGTGAGTCACTGTAGAGAACCTTTTAGTAGACTAAATAAGTCGCAATTAAAGCATAACTTTTAATGATTTTTATCTAAAAATTATGCACTGTTTGAGACCACAATACAAGTGTACAAATACAGACATATAACATTCATATTGCTCACTGGTGCAGAGCATCAGACTATATGCAACTCACTGTGGTCAGCTGTGTATTGTGATGACATCTAGTACTATATACCTAGGATTTCACCTGGCATGTGTCTTTTAAGCACTGCACCACATGCTAATTATATATTATATACTAATTATACACCACTCCATGTGGTTAAATATATACTTCTTAAAAACATATACTTTATTTTATTCTGCATTTTATCTAATTATGAGTGTATGTTTGTGCTTTTGTACAATATATATATATATATATATATATATATATATATATATATTTATATATATAGTAGTGCAGTACACAGAAGGGCCTGTAGAGGACTGTAGACAGGACTTCTGGTGCGAGGGTTAACACAAAGGGGAGGAGCAGGAACTAGAAGAGGGCCAGTTCCTGCCAGAATCAAGAGAGAGGGAGGACCAGTGAAGCAGAGTTAAGGTGCTGCAGGCTGGTGGCCTAGCAGAGGCCAGAGTCTGACAGGGGCAACGACCCTGAACTCACACCCAAGTGGGGTGCATATGGACTGTGTATATTGATGTTGGATGATATTGCTGTGTTTTGTGATTGCGTTGATGACAAATAAAGGCTGGCAGGAGCCAGATAAAGAAATCCACATCTCCTGAGCAGTTTCTACACGTGTGGTGTGCCACTTTCATGTGCAAGAGTTTGGTGATCTGCAGGCAAGTGTACCTTAACTTGCTACTGTATATATATATATATATATATTCTCCGACGATGGCATGGAATTTTTTATCAGCCTATTTATTTTATTCACACCAATAATTTTACTTATGCACAGTATATATAATTTTTTGATCATGACATGTAATAGTATTTATATTATATTATTTTATATATATATATATATATATATATGTGTGTATATATATATATATATATATATATAAATATATATATATATATATATATATATATATATATATATATATATATATATATATATATATATATATATATATATATATATATATATATATATATATAAAAGGGGCTGCCGATAAGTCTTTGGTTTTACCCAGAAAAAAATGAGATAGGAAGATGAAACATTTATTCCACATACTCTCCACTCTTGTCACCACACTTCTTACATCGGTATTCCAAGTTCTGTAAGCCTTGCAAAAATAAGGATTTCAGTTGTGCTTCAAACCAGTCATCCATAGTAGCCATGGCATCAGAAATGGTGTAAAATTTGGTACCCTTAAGGTGTTTCTTCAGGTTTGGAAACGGATGATAGTTGGAGGGAGCTAGATCTGCTGAATAAGGTGGGTGGTCAAGTAGCTGGAAGCCTAGCTCCACCAGTTTTGCCGTGGTCGCTTGTGCAGTGTGAGCGGAGGCGTTGTCTTGCAGGAACAAGATTCCTTTGAACAGCTTACTGCGCCTTTTGGCCTTCAGAGCTGCCTGCAATTGGTCCAAAAGTTCAATGTAATACCTTGCATTGATGGTGGAACCATTTTAAAGGTAGTCCACTAGCAGCACGCCCTCCTTATCCTAGAACACAGACACCATCACCTTAATGGCTGATTTTTGCACCCTGAACTTCTTTGGGCGAGGAGAACTACTGTGCCTCTACTCTTTTGACTGATCCTTGGTTTCAGAGTCATACAAATAAATCCAGGTCTCATCCATAGTGACTAGTCAATCCAGGAGGTTCTTATCAGTCCGTTAACGCTGACAAATGGACCGGGAAGTTTTCACTCGCATGCTTTTCCGATCTGTTGTCAAACATTTGGGGACCCACTTTGCAGATAGCTTCTTCACGTTCAAATGTTCATGGATAATGACACAAACACATTCACGAGAAATCCCCATGATGTCTGCTATTCCTTTAACTGAAATTGGCCGATTCTCCAGTATGAGGTTGTGCACAGCATCGACTATCTCAGGAACAACAACCACTCTCGGTCATCCAGGACATTCCTCATCATTGGTGCTGAAGTGGCTTATTTTAAATTTGGCAACCCAGTTCTTAACTGTAGAATATGAAGGGCATTGATCCCCCAATGTTTGCGACACATCACCATGAATATTCTTCGCCGACTTTTCTTGCAGAAACAAGAATTGTATCACTCCTCTGCTCTCATTTGCTGTGAATATTGCCTTAGACTCCGTCATTTTGTTATCCCGAATTCCTAGATCACTGTTGCCAAAAGCTGCAAACACAACATTTTGAACACATATATTAGACACATAAGGCTTTCATGTGATGTAACATTCGTTACCATAGAAACAAAAAAAGAACACAAAGCCAAAGACTTATCAGCAGCCCCTCTATATATTTTATATATATATACTTTTTTCATGTAATCAATAATTTTTTTAAGATTTACCTCTACAATTATATTTTTTATTTTCTCCCCCTCTCCTTTTCTCCTCCCCTTTACCCATATGTCTATTTATCCCTCCCCTATGTTACTTTGTGTATTATTTGTTAGATTTGTGCTTGAGTAAGGAGCTTGTTTTTGCTCTAAAACGTGTTGTACCTTATCCCAGGGTTGTACACTGCGTTTTATTCAATGTATCCTTAATAAAATAGATTCCTGAACTTCAGCAAATGTAGAATATTAATTATTCCAAGCAATCCATGACCATTTGGGGTGGAGTTTCACTAGCGCGGTTAATGCCAAGTTACCTTTTAACTTCTGAGTGAGTACCTCCAATTTCTCTGGGCTCTCTAGTCTGAGCACATTTGATCGTTTTCTAATTGTCTCTAACCCCCATTTCCATATGGGGAGTTATCTTTTCTTAAATGTGCTGCTCTCCATTGATCTGGATCATATGAGAAATTGAAGAATTTTTCCTGAACAACTTACACTGGCTTCTGAAACGCTGTTCCTTCTTTGTTTTATCAACACAACATGTATGAATATCCACATGAACTCCCACTACCTGCTGATTTGAAGAGCCTATCTGGACCAGAGGGCAAAGCGTCAGCCTCATTCTGCTTTCCTTCTTGCTGCTGTAGCTGCCTCTTCCTCTGTTTCCTTTGTCCATGCAGTAGCCTCTGAGCTAAGAGAGACTGTTTTGTCTAAGAGCAGGTGCAGCTCTGGTTCAGGCCTCTCCTCTGGCACTGATGACCGAGTTTTTAGATTTAAAACGAGGAGTGGGAAGCGAAGAGCAGATGTTGAGCTGTTTCCGCAGCACCTTTCCAGCCATAGTCATCTAATCCATATTTCAGCGTGTCCCGGGGCAGTATCCAGCACTCTACTTTCCAGCTGTGGGAGCGTAAAAAAGTACCACCCCAATAACCTCCAAGAATAGAGCCTGAATGCAGACATTGCACAGCTGTTAGGTTAAGTGCTGCCTTTACGCTAGTAGATACAGGTACCAGATGCAATGGTCTATTATAACCCACAGTACCATATGCCCCTGCCCCACCCATATTTCTTTGCCAAAAAGACTGTCCCTGTCTTGCACCACCATGTGAGTGGTAATGTGACTCTGCGCTGCAGAATGCTGTCATTGGCAGGGTGCACCTGACCACAGATACATGGTTTAACAAGTATGACCAGCAGTGTTACATATTGTTGGAGTAAAAACATAACTTTGGCAATGCAAAACTGTTATCATAGGGTTATCAGTCAGATATTAATTATTTTTATGCATTGGAGAAGAAAACAGTAATAAACTCTCAAGTTATGTTTCCAAGCTCTTCTTCTGGATTAATCCTTGAAAACATAACTTTATTATTACTCAAAATAAAAATACATTTTTTTAGAAGACTGGGATAGAACAAGGCAAAAAAAACCCACAAAGGACTCCCCCACACAGTCTACAGGAAAGATGGGTTTCAAATGAAATCCTCCATAAAATACAGAATGAGCCAGGGGCTATGCCCCCCAGTTATGGTAGGGAAATAACAAAACACGCAAGTACAAACACAATCTAGATGTGTTATACAATCTACACTTTCAAAGATGTGGTTAATGATTAACCACCTATTCTAGTGAGGGGTTCCTTTAAAGAGGTCTGCAAAGATGTAAGACCCCTCGTGGAATGTAATCCCCTCCCCCCCACCCCCTATTTCGAGACGAGAGTGACTGTGCAGGAATGGTGCTAGTGGAAACTAGTAATGACCACTATCCTAACAAAAGGGCTGATAGTGCTGCAAATCCCTTTTTATCATTGGAGACATTGATGTATAGTTCATACGAATCAGTTCAAATTTGTATGATATAGTTCTAATTCATATGGTTCAGTTCTAGTTCATATGGTCCAACGTGTTTCTGTTGAGTTTTCAACTTCACCAGGAACCTTTATAGAACTTCTTTTTCCCCCTTCAAGCAGTTGGTTAAACTTCAATCTACAGGGGTGCTAGCACAGACGGATAAGGACCAAGTATGAGAATACTAAGATGCCGGAATTGCGCCAACCCACAGTGTGTCCCTTGTTGGAATGCCTGGTCTCTAGACAGTTTGCTAGCTGGGGTAGATTAAGAAGGATATATCTGTACTACCCAAGCATAAGCCCTAGTGGTGCCTTATCAGAAATTATCAATACATTGCACTACATAAACCTAGGACCTAGCAGTGCCTTTAAAAGGAGAGCAATGTATCTAACTAGACCTTGTAGTGATTTGGTCAAATGACCTGAGTTCCCTAGAGTTATTTCCCTAAACTAAATAAAATGCCCATAGTAACTGGAACCCAAAACCACAAACAAAAATAAATAAACAAAACAGGCCTTGCTAGAGACTTTGAGTATTAATAAAAGTTATGTTTTAAGGGATTATTCCAATGTTAAAGTTTAAGTATAGTTAATTCCTCTGCCTCAGTGAAATCAAGCTCTTCTTCTGAAGTACATTTATTAAGTACATCTTCCAACTTACCTCACCCCTCAGCATCCAATCAAAATATAATAAGAATTTTACATTGAATCATACTAAGGTTATAGTGTGTTCACATTAATATGCATTTCATAGAGAATTTTTTTACAGTGAAGTAACATAAAATAATTAATGCGAGAAGGTGCAGCCTTGAAAGGGTACATCTAGTTCATAAACCAGGAATAATGCCAGTACATCTGATGTACATGATTACATTTTTTTAGTTCAAAAGAACAGTTCATTATAAAGTGTTAACTTGTTGCTTTGTGAACTGTGATGAGAAGGAATAATGCCATACAACATTATTCTATGTTACTTTCACATTTAACCCACTTTTGTTTATACACATCATTACTGACCCAGGTATGTCCCTCTAAGCTAATCACAAAGAGGAGGAAGGCTTTTATCCTTCATCATAAATGGCTAATCCCTAGTCTGTATTTATTTTAATCGCATTCCTCAGTGCAGGAATCTTTAAGGCTGTGGAAAGTTTTTGCAGGTGTGGAGTGCATGTGTTTGCTTGGTCATTAGATATGCATCATTATACAAGCATTGTCTAGGGCTCACTACCCTGATAACTGTCTTAGTTCACATTTTGCAAGCTTTAAACATACAGAGTATGTAACATATTAGTAACCTAAATATTGCATAAGCAGCTACAGACAATATTTAAAATATAGCTTGTATGGTTCCCATAGTCTATTCCCCTAAATAGATTTAAACCAATTGGCAGAATTGGGAAAGGAGAATGTATTATTCCACTACGAATCTTGTTTCTGTTTGTCCTTTCAAGCTTTAATTTCTCATTTTCTCAATTATCTGTACACTTGCTTTGATATGCGTATTACTTTTCGGGCCTATATAGTAGCAACAGGTGGGTCCAATTATTTGCCACATTTCCCCCTGTTATTGTAGTATGTTGGTTAGGGACTACAATTATCTGAGCCTGTACCGCATTTATCTGATTTACTAGGCCTAACACAGTGAATATCTGATCATCTAAAATAATCTGTTGCCACTACCAACTTCTCCCACATTTGTATAAGTACAGGATAGATGAATAAAAAACTAAAATTCTTATTAATCATAAATACCAAATGTTATCTGTCAATCTCCTAAACAAATGTGTGTAGGATATTCATATGGGAGAGACCATCGTGTATATGTACAAAGGTGGCAAGTGTAAGTTTAGCAAGGGTACATTACAATTGGCTCAAATGTGACATCATAGAGTAGAGTTATTGGGGGAGACACAGATATTTACTTTTCCTCCTGACTCTCTTCTTATCCAGTTCTGAACCCTCCCAGTGCCATTCCTCTTTTTCACCCATAGGGGCTTGTTCCTGTAAAAGGGACAACAAAGAGATATCCACACCTGATTCAGTTGCAACCAGATGGGTAGTTGATGTGTCCAGTGGGAGTTTGACTGCTGGTTTGACTGCTGCATTCGCCCTTCAATTCCCTGGTGCCTCTGGAGTTGTTTTCTTAATATGAGCTTGGACATTGATAATGGCTACCTGTTTTGGAAGAGCTAAAAACTGATACAACAAGGATACTGCTTCTGTGTTCCAAAATGGTTTACACAATGATCTAATAAAATTTCTACTGCACCCCAAGAGTTTGAAATCAAATGAGATTCCAAAAGGCATACCTGGAGTTGGTGTAGACAATCTTACCTTCAGTCAGTTGACATGCTTCAGTGAGCACCAACAGCTCAGCCTCCTGAGAAGATTTCCCAGGGGGATGGGGAATTCTGTCAAAATTACCTCATTGTTGCTTAGCCTCTTTTAGCTTGCCATTTTTTATGGTACCTGGAGCCATCTACAGAAAACTCAAAATCAGCATTAGCAATGTTAGTTTCAACAACATTTTCAAGACCCCTTTTTTGACATTAACTCTAAACAATCATGCATTTACATTTGATGTTCCACATTTTCTTCCCCCTTCTCCTGAATTCAATGGAAGTAATGAATCTGGATTTATGACTGTACATCTTCTAATTGTGATATGTAAGAACATTATTTTGGGCAGGACAGGCAGCCACAGAGGGTTTACAGAAGGCTGGAGGCTGAGGTATCCATTCTCTACAATATCCCATCAATCCTAAGAAAACATGCAAATCCTGGGGTTTTCTGGGGAGTGGGATATCCTGATTTACCTGGATTCTGTCAGAAGTAATGTGCCTAGTGCCCTGTGAAATGCAATGGCCTAAGAACACGACTGTGGGTTGCCAAAACTGAAGTTTGGACTTGGATGTCTTGCTGTCATTCTCAGACAGAAATCTTAACACACTGATAGTTTCCTCCAAACACTGTTCAATAGTGTCACAGAGATAAATCATCAATATATTGAAGAAGTGAGCTGCTAAGATCTTTTGGGACCCAGTTTTGCAAACAAAACTCCCTCAGAGTACTGATCTGGGGAGTTGGTTGTTCCCTGCAGCAACACCCAAACCAGCAATATTGCTAGCCATGATACAGAGAAGCGAATAAGAGCTGGCGGCTCTCTTTAGGGGTACAATGAAGAAGCATTTGCAAGATCCATCACTGTGAAGAATATATGGGGATTTGGCACAATATTAACTGCTCACAAACCATGGACCATGAGAAAGGTATGAGGTTGCCCTTCTCCACCTTTCTCTTTACTGGAAACAATGGATTGTTGTAAGGGAAATGACATTCTTGTTTGATCCTATTTTCAAGGTAATCCTGAAACTGCTCAGTAACCCCTTAACGACCAGCCCATAGTGTTTTTACGTCCTCCCGAAGTGGGATTTATTCTCTGAGGACGTAAAAACATGTGTCCTGCAGAGAATAAAGCCCCTCGGGCTGTGGACGTGACAGCTCCATGCTGTCGGTGGCCGCAGGTAGCCGACAGCATGGAGCTGTCATCCCGGGCTGCGGGGACCCCCCCCCCCGGCATTGCGATCGGCGCTATCCAATGAATAGCGCCGATCGCAAAAAAGTAAATAAAAGTGCCCAAAAAGTTAAAGTTTCAGCTGCTCTGATGGATCGGTGGATCGGATCCACCAGGGCAGCTGAAAATTCTTACCTGGCTTGTCGGCGGTGTCCCCCGGAGATCTGGTCCTCCCAGACCCGCCGCCGCTCTTCTGCGCATGCGCGCCAGACGATGACGTCACGCGCACGCGCAGAAGCCCGGGAGCCCCCGGCATTTTCAAAATCTCCTGGCTCTCGGCTACCTTCAGGAGGTGTTACCGGGGCCCACGGTGAGCGGTCCCCGGGCCCACGATCACCATCGCAAAAAAGTTTTTAAAAAGTGCTAGTTTCATCTCCCCTCATGGATCGGATCCATGAGGGGAGGTGAAAATACTCACCTCGGGTCCTCTGCGATGTCCCGATGTCCCGGGACCCGAAGTGCCCGTCTGCACATGCGTGCCCGATGATTGACATCGGGCGCATGCACAGAGGGGCTCGAGCCCCGGGAAATTCAAAATCCCTTTGCTCCTGGCTGCCATGTGTAGCCAAGAACAGAGGGATGTCACTGGGGACATGATCACTGTCATCCAATGGATGACAGTGATCATGTAAAGTTTAAAAAAAAGTGTAAAAAAGTTAAAAAAAGTTTTAAAAAAGTTTAAAAAGCGTACGTTTCATCTTCCCTAGCGGTTCCTGATCATGGGTTCGCCGTTATACAATGGATAATGGCGATCACGTAAAAAAGTTTAAAAAAAAAATTGAAGTTTCATCTCCCCTCACCGATGCGATCGGTGAGAGGAGATGAAACTTTTTACCGGAGGCCTCTGTATTTGCACCCCGACGTGATCCTCATCCGTGAACTTACCCGGATTCTGCATATGTGATTGCCGGCAAAATACTGGACACATACGCAGAAGTCGGGGAGCCCAGGAAACTTAAAATCTCCTTGCTCCCAGTGACCAACGGTCGCCGAGAGCCTGGAGCAGTGACGGGTGGCCTCGTTGAGTGGTCCCCGGTCACGTGATAAAAAGGTAGCGATCTACCTTAGGTCGCTCTCACATGACTGGATAGGAATTACGGATTCCGCATGCGTCTGATCCGCGGTAATACGCAGATCAATCGCATTGGATTACACAATTCCGCTCACATTAGCGGGTTGGAATTGCGTAATCCACTCGCAGAAAAGAGAACGCAGCAGGTTCTATTTTACCGCGGATATCCGCAACATAGACCCCATTGTGCTCCATTGTCGTGGATATACCCGCAGCCCATACGCAACTACATTGTATACGGGCTGCGGGTACCCGCGTCATCGCTAAGCAACTGTGCGGGAAATACAAACAAAAAAAAGGTGTACTGCACATGACCACCCGTGTAAGTACGCAGTTATGCGCAGTACATTACGCAGCCGTACGCAGGGTCACAGCCGGGCTCACAGATGGGATACGCTGCAGGCCTCCGCAAGCAGATTCTGCCTACGGCTGCGTGAGCCCAGCGTTATTAAGACCACTACCTGTAATACGTAATTTACAAGAAGCCCCAGGAATGCTCGCCTTCCTGCAGTTCCAGGAGCAGCTTGTTGAGCGTCTTCTGTGCGAGACCGCCGCACCTCATCAAGCTTATGGAGACTCACGAAACGTCACTTTTCACACCCCGTCCCTGCCACTAAGGTCACGAAATACCCCCAAAAAGCATGAGTTCACACAGTTCACATTATTACTTTTATCTAAGATTTGCGAACGCCAAAACGGGCGCAGAGTGTGTAGGGCGGGGGGGGGGAATTTTTAGGGAGTCAGTTTTTATTCCGTACAAATAAGCAATGGGGCCTGGGATTTATTCAGTTGTGCCCTGAAATCCAACGGGTGTTCCCTCCTTTATAGGGCTTGCCATGCGTCCTGTAAGTAGATGAGGGCCACAATGGGTATGTTTCTGAACTCGGGACAAACGGGGGTATCCATTTTGGGGTGGACGTCTTCATTCCTATGTACACTGTACAAAAAAACTGTTTTTAAATTTAAAAAATTGCCAAAAAAATTGAAAAGCGTAACTTTTTCCTTCTGCTTTGCTTAGATTCATTCAAATACTGTGGGGTCAAAATACGCAGTATACCCCTAGATGAATTTGTTAAGGGGTCTAGTTTTCAAAATGGGGTCATTTGAGGGGATTCTTTATAGTTTTGGCCACTCAATGGCTCTATAAGTGGGCAATTGGGCCTGGAATTTATTCAGTTGTACCCTGAAATCCAATGGGTATTCTTTTCATTGTAGGCCTAGCCATGTGTCCTGTAAGTCTATTAGGGCCACAATGGGTATGTTTCTGAACACAGGACAAACAGGGGTATCCATTTTGGGGTGAAAGTCTTCATTTATATGTGCGCTGTACAAAAAAACCTGTTTTTAAATTGACGCAATAGCCCAAAAAATGAAAATCGTTATTATTTCTTACTGCTTCGCTTAGATCTATTCAAAAATTGTAGGGTTAAAATACACAGTACACCCCTAGATAAATTCGTTAAGGGGTCTAGTTTTCAATATGGGGTCATTTGTGGGGGTTCTCTATGGTTTTGGGCGCTTAAGAACTCTACAAGTGGGCAATGAGGCCTAAAAGGACTTCAAGCAAAATCTATGTTCTGAAAGCCACCGACTACTTCTTTCATTTTGGGCCCCGTTGTGCATGCGGACATAAGATTAGGGCCACAATGGGTATATTTCTGAAAACAGCACAAACAGGGGTATCCATTTTGGGGTGCAAGTCTTCCTTCATATGTGTGCTGTACAAAAAGAGCTGTTTTTAAATGACAGAATTGCCAAAAAAACAAAAATCCTAATTTATTCCTTTTGTTTTGCTTGAATTTATTCAAAAACTGTGGGGTCAAAATACACAGTACACCCCTAGATAAATTCGTTAAGGAGTCTAGTTTTCAAAATGGGGTCATTTGTGGGGGTTCTATATGGTTTTGGGTGCTCAAGAACTCTACAAGTGGGCAATGGGCCTAAAAGGACTTCAAGCAAAATCTGTGTTCTGAAAGCCACTGATTACTCCTTTCATTTTGGGACCTGTTGTGCATCCAGATATAAGATTAGGGCCACAATGGGTATGTCTCTGAACACGGGACAAACAGGGGTATCCATTTTTGGGTGCAAGTCTTCATTCATATGTGTGCTGTACAAAAAAAGCTGTTTTTAAAATGACAGAATTGCCAAAAAAACGAAAATCACAATTTTTTTCCTTCTGATTGGCTTGAATTCATTCAAAAACTGTGGGGTCACAATACACAGTACACCCCTAGATAAATTCCTTAAGGGGTCTAGTTTTCAAAATGGGGTCATTTGTGGGGGTTTTCTATGGTTTTGGGCGCTCAAGAACTCTACATATGTGCTATGGGGTCTAAAAGGACTTCAAGCAAAATTTCTGTTTTGAAAGACACCGACTACGCCTTTCATTTTAGGCCCTGTTGTGCATCCAGACATAGGATTAGGGCCACAATGGGTATATTTCTGAACACGGGAGAAACAGGGGTATCCATTTTGGGGTGTAAATCCTCATTTTCATGTAAACTATAGGAAAAAATATGTCATTAAAATGATAGATTTGCAAAAATATGAAATTTTACTTTTTCTCCTCTAAATTGAATTAATTCCTGGAAAAAAAACTGTGGGCTCAAAATACTCATGACACCCCTCAGTGAATACACTAAGGGGTGTAGTTTTTAAAATGAGGTCATTTGTGGGGGTATCTATTATTCTGATACTCATGAGCCTTTCCAATCTTGGCTTGGTGTAGGAAAACAAAGTGTTCCTCAAAATGCTAAAAAGTAATGTTAAATTTGTACGTCTCCTAAATGGTTAAAAAAAAAAACGAAAGTTTTTCCAATGTGCGCCCAAAATAAAGTAAATGGGTGGAAATATAAATCTTAGCAAAAATTTCTATATTATGTTTGCACATATTTAATATATTGCAGTTGGAAATGTGAAAAAATTAGGATTAGGCGCTTTTAATAAATAAACACAAATTCTATCGGTCTAATTTTTCCGCCTAAATGAAGTACAACATGTGGCAAAAAAAAAATGTCAGAATCGCTTGGATATGCAAAACCTTTCTGGTGTTTTTCCATGTTAAAGTGACACATGTCAGATTTGCAAAATTTGGCCTGGTCATTAAGGCGCAAACAGGCTTGGTCACTAAGGAGTTAATGCTAGTTTCCCGAGCAGCACTCAAAGGGTATTGCCTATTGTTGGGTGGATGTATGCCTGGTTTGCTTTAAAGTTCACTTGAGTGACAGGCAGTCTTCCAACATGTATTATGTCTAAGGCCCACAGTATTTCTGATACCAATGCAATAATTTGTTGCATGTAGAGAAATGCATTTTCCTGAGAGTCTGTAACATTACCCATCACACAAATGGTAATTACCTGTTGGTTAGTTAGGGGGCTCGTCACTTTACTACCATTTGGGGTATACTCAATTGTTGCTTGTTGTTGTTGTTAGCCGTTTAGTCATTCACGACTTTTGGCAACCCTAAAGGTGAGCTTCCCCCATGTTTTTTAGTTTTTCACTGCTTTTTTCAGTTGTGTGATATCAATGCCAGTATCAGCTTTGATAATATCAAGCCATTGTGTTCTTTTTAGATTTTACTAGCAACTCTGCTCACATTACATGGCGAAAATACGTAAATCTGAGTCTGGTCATCTTGACCTACAGTGATATATCAGGTCTTATACGATTCAGGACTTCTCTGTTTGTTACTCTTGCCATCTAGGGCATATGCAGCAGCGTTCGCCAGCATCACAGATCAAATGCATCAATCCTCCTTTTATCAGCTTTTTTCGCAGTCCAGCTTTCACATCTATACATGGCTATGGGGAAAACAATGGTTTGCACTATCCTGCGTTTAGTTGGTATACCAATATCCCTACTTTTCCAGATTTTGTCCATGTTTAGCATTGCACTTTCCCCCAATGCTATCCTACAATTTATCTCCGGCATAGATTCTCTAGCCTGGTCAATTTTTGAGCCAAGGAAGATGAAGTCTCACATGCATTCTATGACCTCATTGTTGATTTTGATTTGAATTTGGTCATTTTTTGCAGTTGCCATAATTTTAGTCTTCTTTAAATTCAGGTAGAGGCCCATTTTTGTTCAATTTCAGTTTCAATCTTACATAGCAGCTGCTTCAAATCTGCTTCTATTTCTGCAAGCAGAGTTGTGTCATCAGCATAACAGAAATTGTTGATGTTTCTTCTACCTATTTTCATCCTAATTTCCAATTAGTCTAGGTCTATTTTCCATATGATCACTTCCACTTCCATTGTTGTTTGTATCGCTGTAAGCATGTCTAGCCCTAATAAGTTGACTGGGCAGGTTTCTGATGGCAAAAATCTACCCATATTTAGATGTAATGCACTGTAAGTAAACTCTTGCTATTAATTTGATTCTGTTTGTAATGTGCTTATCAGGCTTATCAAGTACACAATTATCTTATTACAGTTTTAGCATCAAATTTCAATAGTATTTAACTAAGTAAAAATCTAGTACATTGAATATACCATATACTTGTGTTGCACATGCGTTAATGAAAAAAGAAATTTTACACATACCTTGCCTGACCCACTTGATGAACCTGGTATTCCATTGCTTCGTTACCAATCATCCATGTTTACATCCACTGCTGGAAAAGGCCAGGAAACTGTGCTTGCGCTTTCGGCTTTCATACCCAGCCTCCTCTTGTCTTGAGGAGATGCAGTGACTAGTTCAAACTATCACCAAACAACTTGCTCATCTGTGACTTTCTTACATACTGGAATTCCATGTTACATATGTTGCAGGGACTAAGCCAGCAGTAGAGTGTCATCACAGAGTTCTGGTTGGTGGATACTGTTAGCAGATTCTGTATGGAGCTTAAGTACTTGATCTGTGGAATGGCTACAGATCAAGGATGTGTGTGTGCCATTTTAGCTTGCTTTGAGGAAGTGACCAAATTAGTGTGACCATCACTGTGCTATGCCTTCAGGAACAGATTCTACAGGATCTCAGGGGCAATAATGTGTTGCAGTCCATCATTACTCAACATCACAGGGAAGGTGGCTTTGGGTGACAAAGGGGGCCTTCTTCTCCAAAATGTTTCTAGAGTTGAGGAAGAACAGGAAGAGGAAGAAGAGGACAAGGAGTAAGAGAAGGAGTGGGATAGGTCCAGAGGCAGTGGAGGGGAATACATAAAGGACATTCCATTAATCTCAAAGTTTAGCTATTGTTCATGGATGTCAGAATCAGACAGAGGATACTCTTAGGCCTGATTCCCCAGTTCTTGCATAAGGACTGTCATATAGCCCACATAAAACACTAGATCATTACTGAGTAGCCACCCACCTTGATCCCTGCTATTGTTAAGCAGCTTGAGCTGAGCATTACCCCAAGGCCATGGGGATGTATCTGCAATGAATCACAGCTCTGCGGCTCATGGCAGATGAGCAGCGGATGTCTAACAGAGGTATGTCATAGTTTTTCAGTTCAGCTACTCCTGTGCAACAGCGCAGAAAATGACTCAAAGTCACAGACAGCGATGATCCAAAGAATCTCAGTACCTGCATGTACGTATTCACACATTATGTTGGATGAATGGCCAGAGCTTGCATAACCTGCTTTAGAGGTGCTTACTTGTCCCATTACAGTTTGCTATCAGAAAGGGTCTTCAGAATAGCTGTTGGTATGAAACTAAAAGACACATCTGCCTGTCCACAGACAATGTGGATAGGCTGATGTTTCTTAAATTGAATCAGGCATAAATTTCATCTAGCCTCTGCACCCTCATGGCAGATCCCACTCATTCAAATTTGGCAGCATGGTGTACCAGACATCTGTGGTCAGGTGCATCCCGTAATGATGGCATTCTGCAATGGCAGTGACACATATGGCATTTTTTAGACAATGATGGCTTTTTGGCAAAGCAATAACAAATGGGCATCTACTACTGTAGGTTAGTGCAAAGCATCATGATGCAGAAGGTGTTTGTGTCCATTAGGGGTAGCATTTCAATTACAAGCGTTTGGGGTTTGTGCTCAGGGGTGTTTTTCTTTCTTTTTCCATAACTGTGGGTGGAGGGCTGGCTCCTGACATAGGACATGCTGGAATATGGGGTAGATGTTAATGTCGGGAAGGTGGCAGCTTAACTTCTGCTCTCCGTTTCCCAATGATGGCTCTGAAGCCTGCAGCCTGATCATCAATTGCAGAGGAAAGAACTGAAGTAGGTGTGCTACTAACCTTAGACAAAACTGCCTCTATGAGCCTACTACATCAAGAGGGAGGGAGATGGAGGAAGAGGGAACTACAGCAGTGGAAGAGAGAGCAGAATGAGGCTGACTCTTTTCTTTCTAGCCTGGGGGGCTCTCTAAGGCAGCGGGTTGTGTGAATTCATGCAGATATTCATACACATTGTGTTGAGTTTGTTTACATTCTTACAATGTTTTATATTCTTACTTCAGATCTTTCATCTGTCATCACTTGTGATTTCAAAGAATTCTAAGGCTACACAAGTCCTGTGAGCTTACCTAGCTGTGATCCTGATGTTGCTGCTGTTGCAACTAGTAGTAGCTGATGCTGGCAGTACAGCCCTTATGTTTTTCTGCAACACCCTACTCCCTGTCTTGGCAGGGTGCTGCTCTACAATGTTTGCCTCTTCCTTCTTCCCCTGCAAAATGCTTTGATGACTCTCCCTGCCTGTCCATGTTGGGTCATGTACTTCATCATCTTCCACCACGTCTTCCTCTTCATCAGCCTTCTCCTCCTGAGTGGACTCTGTGTTACAATGAACATCGGGTATCTGGCACCTCCGATTCCACATTCCCCAGTACACAGTGCCAGTGGAGAGACAAAAGCACACACTGACCCACCCTTGAGGAAAAAAATATTTGGGCATCAGTACATTCAATAACTTTGTATTTTCCCTTCGATTATTTGGACTGTCCTGTTGCCATCTATGACACTGAATGATCAAACAGCTCATCAGACTGATCCATGTGGACTGCTTCATAGTGTGATGGAGATTTGGCATGAGGTTCTGTTGAGACTGACTGGTGCAGACTGACTGCTGTGTGCCTGTGACTGGAAAAAGAGGGGGTGGTGCTACTTGGGACATGTTGTGTAATCCACTGTATGACCTGTTCTGTGCGCTGTGGATGTAAAACATAGGCAGAACCAATTCTAAGGGATGGCAGCAGGCTTGCTTTGCCTTTTGCAGATCATGGAGCCGTTGCTCCAGTGGAAAGTGCCAACTTGGCCTATCCTCTACCATCTCCACCACCAGTTCCAAAATGTCCCCTACCCTTTGCTTTCTTCATGTTTACTTTTATTAATTATTATTTTTTTATTTATTTGCTTTTTTTGCTTGCTTCTTACTTTAGTTTTATATAACTTTCCAACGTAATTTGAATTTTGACACAGGTAGCTGTGTAACACCTGCAAACGCCGCTACTTCGATACACTCTATTTTTGCTGTTTCCCTGTTTCGTCTTCTTTTTCTTTTATAGTCATAAAAATCCACCACCAACAAAATAGGCTGTAATTCCTGGGTGGCACAATATATAAGAACAGAGGTGTTAGGTCTGCTACCCATGTCTGCTGCCCTCTTGCTGCTCCGGGTGGACTCGGGCGTCATTCTGCTCCTTCTGTATAAATGTACTTGTTTCTTTCACTTTCTATCAGTACTGCACTAGTTAACCCTGCTCAGTGCTCAAGGCAAAGCTGCAGCTTAAATGGCAATCACTTTCCTATTTAAGGGAACTGTAATCCTCCCACTTTGCCTCAGTATTATATGTGTTTGTCTCAGACACTCAGCATATCTAGGTCACTTGCCTCAGGACTGTTTTGTCTGTTTTATCCTGTTCCTGTATCTGTTTATTCTGTATGTTCTTTGCATTTGGCTTTTGTCTGTGTGCATTTGTCCATTTCCTTCCAGTCTGTGTATCGTTACTTTCTCTGTGGTAAGTCAATCCTGTTCTGTGTTCTGTGTGCCCCATGTTCAGTACTTCATCACTGTGTCCTGTCAAGGATAGTTAGCCCCGAGGTTCCAATGTGGGGCCGTTCTTATCAGGATGCCTACCCTCCTTTTAGGCAAGGGTATTCCCATCTTCCTGATTTGCTAAGGGCAGGATTCTCCATCTGAGCTTGCCTTGCAACTGAGGTCAGCTGCCAGCCACACCAGATCTGGTCCAAAAGCCAGGCTGGTTAGTTAGCACAGTGGGTCCACACTAAGAGTCCCTAACAAGGAGGTCACAGAGTATATATTGCATATTGTTAACTGTCCCTGTTTTGTGTAGCATAATTTCCATCCTCTCACCCCAAAGGTAGCAAGCTGTATAATGTCTTTAAATAAATTGTAGTGGCTGCACTCACAACTTTGAACAATGTCTGAGGCCGCAACACACACTATGTCCTTTTTTGTTTCCCTGCTTGAGTAACTTGACTTCTTGTTTTACATTCACAAAAAAACAACAACTAACTAGACTGCAATCCATGGGCTGCACAATATGTGAGAATAGAAGGCCACAGAGTATTTATTGCAGATTCTGAATCATCCTGGTTTCACACAGCATAACTTTCTTTCCCTCAGTCCAATGAAACTATTGCCCATATGCATGATGGAGAACACATTTGGTGACATTAACAAGGAGCCCTGGCTGCTGAATGGCTGCACTTTGACCTGTTTGTCAGGCATTTTTGGAAGCTCAATTTGCCTGAGATTTTTGTCAAAAAATAGTCGGGCACATCTAATCCAATTAGATGAAAATCTGAGTAATTTTATCACCAGACTAATCGTGAAAAGCAACACTATGTTTCACCTTACTTGTTCTCCTAGGCTGCAAGTACACAGTAACATTTACCCTTGCAAACACAGAAAGAGCTATGCTGATTGCAGCTGGCACCTGGATGTCTCAGTGCAGTGACAATGAGGATTACAAGTGACTGCTGCATTTAGCATTTCTCCCCTTGCATTTTGCAGGGGAAAATTGTTGCTGCATAATAGGAACCTAAACCTAATTTCACATTGGAGAGTGCAATATCAGGCCATAAAACTCATTTTGATATTGTGCTAGTGCACGTGGAATGTCCCAATGGATACGAAGTGTTTCTGTGTCAAAAACGCCTCCCATTGCTTTTTGAAAGTTGCGATCCTCTGTTTTCAATGGGAAAACTCCCATCCCACGTTGTGCGGTGTGTTTTCCAGCCCCATTAAGGAAAATGGGTGAGGCGTTCTGAGGGAACGCTCAAAGATAGGACATGCCGCGATTTCTTCCTACAACGTGAAGTGGGAAAAAAATCACTCATGCGTATGACCCCATTCATATTCATGAGAGATTTGTGCGTCTCGCAAGGAACAAAATCTTGCGCGATTTTCTCGGCTGTGTAAAAGCAACCTAAGGCTGGGTTCACACAGCGTGGAATTCCCCTGGAAATCTCATGGTTTGGCCGCAGCGAAAAACCACAAGATTTCCGCCGGGAAAGTGCTGCTTCAAAATCCGCAGCACTCAGACTTGGGTTTAGGAGCGGCATGGCTGCATTCTTTTCTGCTGCAGCTGGCGCTCCCATAGAGGAGAGTGCGGCTGCAATGGAAAAAAAATTGACATACTGCAGCCAAGGTATCTGCGCCAAAGTGCCGGCTTCTGGTGGCTTTGCCACAATGGATTTGCCGCCCTGTGTGGACAAGATTTTTGACAAATCTCGTCCACATGGCTGGCCAATCCAGGGATTAGCAGCCGCAGGCGGATTTGCCGCAGTGAAATTCCGGATGGAATTTCCATGGCAAATCCGTTCTGTGTGAAGCCTTAGGGCGCCCACCCACTGGCGATTTTTTTTTCTTTGCGTTTTGCGTTTTTTCTCAAGAGCAATTAGAATTGAATGTACTCCTGTCCACTGGCGTTTTTTTTTTTTGCGTTGCGTTGCGTTTTTTAACATAGGAACTGTCAGTTGCATATGTGTCCTTATTTTTCTCCTAATGCACCCATGAAAGTCAATGGAAATTAATGGAAAAGCCGCGAAAACGCGGCGAAAACGCGGCAAAAAACGCCGCGAAAAACGCACGGAAAACGCACAAAAATCGCAAACGCCAGTGGGTGGGCGCCCTTAAGGTGGAATTTTATGAGTGCTAGCAGTTGCAGTCGCATTTAGCCGACAACTATTAGGGCAACAAAGCAAGTAACGGAGCAGCATACAAAGAGTTTCAATAAAAGATGCTCAGCATCCTGAGATGCCTTCTTTATTTCTTCTCCATAACAGCAGTGAGGTTTCGGCCATGATACAGCCTTTGTCCAGCATAGCATTACACTGAACATTGCTAACATATATACATACAGGTAGACCAATCACAGACGAAACCATTGAACATACCTTCAACCTCTAATCAACAAGGAAACATGGGACATCTGGGCCAGTATCAACGTACGGTCCTAACAGTGGACGTATCTCCCAAATCATTAAAAATCATTGGCCGCTACTACGAAAATCTCATCCTAAGGGCGCCCACCCACTGGCGTTTGCGTTGTTAGTGCGTGAAAAACGCAGCGATTTCGCATCTACGCGTTTGCGTTTTTCGCTGCGTTTTTTTAACGCAAAACGCGGAGAATGTCTCATCCTAAAACGTTGCATAGCGTTTCTATACCAACACACCCTACAGCACCTGTGAAGAATGCCCGCCCTTCCACAGTCTTCAGTAATGTTGTCTGCAAAAACGCCACGCGGCGTGTGCGAATTGCGTTGCGTTGCGTTTTTTCCGGGAGCATTGAAAACCATGGGAGAAGTTAGATTAAAAAAAGGAGTCAGAGTGTAAGGACAGCTGCGATGCGATTTTGCGGGGCGGGGCGATTTTAAAAACGCCAGTGGACATGAGCACACTTTATCTCTATGCCTGTGCAGGAAAAACGCAAAACGCAAAACGCAGGTAAAAAAACGCCAGTGGGTGGGCGCCCTAAGATAGAGGAATTTAAACTACATCCCATACTATCTTACCACAAGGGTCGTAACATCAGAGATAAACTAATATGCACAAACGACCCTATAGGTAAATTGCCATCCAAACAGATACATCTTTCAACCAACAAGACTGGGTGCTTCCCCTGTATGGGGTGCACCAGTTGTGTCAATCTAATTAGAGGTAACAAGTTCTTTGCACTGGAAAATAATGCTGTCTGAAGGAACCCTTAGACTGATAAGGCAATTAGGCTACTACATAAGCATTAATAGAGCTCATGTAATAGAACCCTTCGTCTGTTCCTGTTGATCAGAGTCTACTTTAGAGTTTTTCAATGTCCTGTGTTAGCATTTTCCTGTATTAACCCAGATTCAAGCCACCCCATCTCACTTCATCTTTTTCCTGTTTTCTATCCTGTATCTATTAAAGTTTTCATCACCCACACTACCGCTGACTCCTGTCTGTCCGTCACTGCTAGCTTCACTACAAAAAGACCTTATTCTCGTCTTGAGGGGCCTCAATCCTCTTATCTAATCCTAGTATGAATGATAATCATAGTCATAATAAAAATATACTCTGTTATATTTTTACCACTTGATGTCACTATTGTTTAAACCTATAATTCTTTGCAACACTTTTGTAGATACTATGCATCTTAATTGAAAACTGCAATATGTCACATTTTGCCTACTCAAAAACTTAATTTTATTTCTTCATTGATAGTGATTATTACTTATGTAATGATTAAAAAACAATTGTTTCTGTATGTTATCATACTAATTTAGGTTAAAAAGAATCATATCTAACAGAGATGTTTTACAGCAGCTTCATGGGCCATTCACACAATGGACAAGAGCTGAATCATTGGCTTCTATGAGAGACTGTTCTAGGCATGGTTTGTGACCTATGCAGAAGTCATTTTGCAGGGAGGGGGAGTAGACAGTCACAGTTTTTCACTTATTCTGAATGGTGGATCTTGTGTTTTCTACATATAAGTGTTTACCTTCAGTGTTATCTTGACTGTTAGTGAGTGCTGCAAAGCTTTTTCCACAGATCAGGAAGTGACGGACTTGTATTATGCCCCATTTAAACAGGATGAATGTCAGGCAAACGATGCAGCATAAACGATGGATGATGAGCAGATCGCTGATCACTCAGTGTAAATAGCAGCGGTTCAGTACTGAACAGCTGCTATGTTATGTCAATGGAGAGGGCTGGGGGAGCAGCACAGGAGAGAGTGTATGCGGGGACAAGTGTTGGGCATCGTTTCCCTGACATTCGTTCCGTCTAAATGGACCCTTAGGCTTTGTGATCAGTATGAAAATTACAGGATTTTTAAAAAATATAGATTATGACTAAACAAAAAAATCACCAAAAAATTCTTAAATATATTTAAGCCAAACATATGCTTTATATAATAAGCAATTTTTTGATAGCACCTTCCTTTAAATACAATTATGTTAAGTACAATTAGATTTTAACCCAAGATAGCATAGCCTAATCCCAAGGCTGCCTCTTAGAATAAATGATATTAACATTTCATGGCCCTGACAGTGATTTTCATGTTAATGTAATGACTATCATCATTAGCTTGAGTTCACACTAGCATTCTTTAAGTGGATTCTGTTTTACAAAAATGGAAATGTACAACATGGAAGTGTAATAGAAATGTACAGAAAACATTCTTTCCAATTTTTTTCATCAGATTCATCAAATGGATTCTTAAAAAAGGAAATAATGCTTTCCATTCATTTCTGTAGCACTTTCATTTTTCAGTGTTTTAAATGGATCCATTTTGGTCCTAGTCTTGGTCTTCATTGTCTCCTGCCATAAAACCTGATACAAATCAGAAAAGAAAAATGCTTTCCTTTATTTTCCATTTCCAATTGACTACAATGTGAAAAAGAGATCTGTTTTTGTTCCTTTATTAACTATAAACAAATACACATCAGTCTCTGCTTTTGCTCCAGTGTAAAAAACGAAATGGAGAAGGAAAATTGTGAAATGAGTTGAAACAGTTTTACCTTTGCTTTGCTCCTGTCATGACAGAATAGCTAAAACGGAAAGCAAAAAGTGTGAAATGGTCCTTGTATAATTATATAACCTATAAAGTAATAAAGGATTAAAAGAACACATAGCTGCACCAATGACCCATTCTTTCATTATCACACCATTAAAGCTACCACCTTATTTATTTCTATTATGAGATAAAGGGGTTTTCCAGAACTAGAATATTGGACATATTGGCTATAGGTAATTAATAGTAGATTGTTGGAGTTCATCCTTCAGAACACCGCTGATCAGCTGTTCAACCAATCAGCCATACTCTTTTTACGGCATACCAGGCATAGCACTATTAATTTCATAGTGGCTGTGCCTGGTATTATCAGCTCAATCCCATTCACTTGAATGTTACTGAGCTGCACATAGGCCCATGATGAATTTCATATCCCTGGCTAAAGAAGAGGCCACAGAGTTTACCTGAGCATTGCAGTTTACTCAAACAGCCGACTGGAGGACATTTTAAGGATAGGCCATTAATATTTTAGCCATGGATAACCATTTTAAATACAATGGATCTATTATACTGCATACTGATGAGGGGCAATCACACTGCACAGCTTTCTGTGCATGGTTATCTTTTCCTTCTGGAGAAGACTCTGGCTTTGACTAATAATTCATTGTTACAAGTATTATTGAAAGGTCTAAAATTGACTTGCAGGAATGCTGCCATTCAATAGTTGGTGCCATAGAGGCATTGTTCCATCTTACCATTTGCATATTTCTTAGAGGAAAATGGATGGCCTTATAAGTCTCATCATACCTTCTACGCTCTCTCCCTAAGGAGAAACAATACCCTTTCTGACCCAGATTTATAGGCCATAGTGAGTAGCACAAAGCACTGAGATTTATCTCAATTGTTAGAACATAACCAATCAAATTTTCCATTCTGTAAAATTTGTAAACCCTAAAAAATACTGAAATATTTGTTTCAGTTTTAAAGAGTGAGAAACGTTTTGAGGCTAGTATTTGTATTACTACATGTACTGTATTTTCCATTAAAATAATTTCATTTTACTAATTTAGGAATATATTTTGAGTCATAGTGGAAACGACAGCAGCTCTTATTTGTAAAGTCTTTTGTAATCATATTTAAGTATCTATTAAAGCAATAAAAAGTCTACAAGAATATGATGTGGTATTTAAATATCACTGATAATTAACAGTCAGAAGTTCATTTTGGTATGACATTTTTCGCAAATTTAAAACCTTCACATCATAATTAAAATTTTTATTATAGCAGTGGTGGTTTAATGAGTTAGTGTACTAATGAAATATTGATTTGGCTAACAAGTATACATGAACATACGTTCCTAAACATTTCCCTGGAGGCCCAGCCTTTAATTTTTTTTTTTTCATTTTAAAATTTTATAACTTGTACTATGTTCCCCTTTTTCAATTTTATTTATAGTACCAATATGTAAAAGATATCAAGACATCTATCCATTGTGACTAATCTATAAAAATAGACTATGTGTAACTGAAAGCAATGATATATTGGTGATTATTCTGACAATGAAAATCAGGTGCAGCAAAATATCAAGTGTTCCTTACCATGGCACCAGTTGTGTACAGCTAATAAAGAATTATAGTATTTGCACTCACCAAATATAATAGAAAATGTGTCACAATGTTACCCTGTACCCACCATTGTTTATAAGTTAATATGACACAGAATCCACAAGATTTAAAAAATCAAGCAGAAACAAAGTGTGGTGGATGATGTCACTGGACCACCTGTAGCTACAGTGATGTCACCCAATACACAGGTTATTTTCATTTGGAGTGAGTAGAGACTGCCGCAGCTGAGAACGTATCCCAAGGGATACTGATAATGCCAGATACAGTAGCAACTCTTGATTTAGTACATTTTTTGGGTATCAGTAATATATATGCAGACTTGCATTTGATAATTCTTAACAAAGAACTGCAATCTGGACATTCAATTAACAGTTATAAGTTTGTTAGACATCATTTCTACTTGATCTTTCAAATGGATTTTGTGCTATATTAACTCCTTAAGGACATGGCCAATTTGTGTTTTTTCCTTCACAGTTTCAAAATATCTTTATATTTTTATTAATGTAGCCATCTCATAGATTGTTTTTTTGTGGAATGAGTTGTATTTTTCAGTGGCATTATTTAATGTGCCTATAATGTACTAAAGAACTTTTAAAAAACTTCTAAATGGGATAAAATGGAAATGTTGCCATTTGGAGGAGGGGGAGGGGGGTCTTTATGGCGTATAATGTACGGCAAAGTAACATGTAAAGATTATTTTGTTAGTCCGTACAATTACAATGATGCCTAATGTATGTTTTTTTTACTATACTACTTATAAAAAATAAAATATAAAAAAACTCATGTCAGAAAAGGGAAAAGGGCTATTTCTAAGCTCTAGAGATGAGCGAGCACCAAAATGCTCGGGAGCTCGTTACTCGAGACGAACTTTTCGCGATGCTCGAGGGTTCGTTTCGAATAACGAACCCCATTGAAGTCAATGGGCGACCCGATCATTTTTGTATATCGCCGATGCTCGCTAAGGTTTTCATTTGGGAAAATCTGGGCAATTCAAGAAAGTGATGGGAACGACACAGAAACGGATAGGGCAGGCGAGGGGCTACATGTTGGGCTGCATCTCAAGTTCACAGGTCCCACTATTAAGCCACAATAGCGGCAAGAGTGCCCCCCCCCCCTCCCAACAACTTTTACTTCTGAAAAGCCCTCATTAGCAATGGATACCTTAGCTAAGCACCACACTACCTCCAACAAAGCACAATCACTGCCTGCATGACACTCCGCTGCCACTTCTCCTGGGTTACATGCTGCCCAACCCCCCCGCACGACCCAGTGTCCACAGCGCACACCAAATTGTCCCTGCGCAGCCTTCAGCTGCCCTCATGCCACGCCACACTCATGTCTATTTATAAGTGCGTCTGCCATGAGGAGGAACCGCAGGCACACACTGCAGAGGGTTGGCACGGCTAGGCAGCGACCCTCTTTAAAAGGGGCGGGGAGATAGCCCACAATGCTGTACAAAAGCAATGAGAAATCCAATCCTGTGCCACCTCCATCTGGAGCTGCACACGTGGGCATAGCAATGGGGAACCTATGTGCCACACACTATTCATTCTGTCAAGGTATCTGCACGCCCCAGTCAGACCGCGGTTTTTTATAAATAGTCACAGGCAGGTACAACTCCGCAATGGGAATTTCGTTTGCACCCACAGCATGGGTGGCTCCCTGGAACCCACCGGCTGTACATAAATGTATCCCATTGCATTGCCCAACACAGCTGAGGTAGTAATGTCGTGCCTAATGCAGGTGGGCTTCGGCCCACACTGCATGCCCCAGTCAGACTGGGGTTCTTTAGAAGTGGAAACAGATGCATTTACAACTCCCTGTGGACCGACAGTATGGGTGGGTGCCAGGAAGCCACCGGCGTTACATAAAAATATCCCATTGCATTGCCCAACACAGCTGAGGTAGTAATGTTGTGCTTAATGCAGGTGGGCTTCAGCCCACACTGCATGCCCCAGTCAGACTGGGGTTCTTTAGAAGTGGAAACAGATGCATTTACAACTCCCTGTGCACCCACAGCATGGGTGGCTCCCTGGAACCCACCGGCGGTACATAAAAATATCCCATTGCATTGCCCAACACAGCTGAGGTAGTAATGTCGTGCTTAATGCAGGTGGGCTTTGGCCCACACTGCATGCCCCAGTCAGACTGGGGTTCTTTAGAAGTGGAAACAGATGCATTTACAACTCCCTGTGGACCGACAGTATGGGTGGGTGCCAGGAACCCACCGGCGGTACATAAAAATATCCCATTGCATTGCCCAACACAGCTGAGGTAGTAATGTCATGCTTAATGCAGGTGGGCTTCGGCCCACACTGCATGCCCCAGTCAGACTGGGGTTCTTTAGAAGTGGAAACAGATGCATTTACAACTCCCTGTTCACCCACAGCATGGGTGGCTCCCTGGAACCCACCGGCGGTACATAAAAATATCCCATTGCATTGCCCAACACAGCTGAGGTAGTAATGTCGTGCTTAATGCAGGTGGGCTTCGGCCCACACTGCATGCCCCAGTCAGACTGGGGTTCTTTAGAAGTGGAAACAGATGCATTTACAACTCCCTGTGGACCGACAGTATGGGTGGGTGCCAGGAAGCCACCGGCGTTACATAAAAATATCCCATTGCATTGCGCAACACAGCTGAGGTAGTAATGTCGTGCTTAATGCAGGTGGGCTTCGGCCCACACTGCATGCCCCAGTCAGACTGGGGTTCTTTAGAAGTGGAAACAGATGCATTTACAACTCCCTGTGGACCGACAGTATGGGTGGGTGCCAGGAAGCCACCAGCGTTACATAAAAATATCCCATTGCATTGCCCAACACAGCGGATGTAACGTCAGCTGTAATGCAGGTGGGCTAAAAATTCATTTGATTACACTCTAGGCGAGGGCCCACAAAAATTGCTGTATCAACAGTACTAATGTTGGCCATGGCCAACCAAGAGGGCAGGTGAAACCCATTAATCGCTTTGGTTAATGTGGCTTAATTGGTAACTAGGCCAGGAGGCAGCCCAGTTCAAATAAAAATTGGTGGAGGTGAAAGTTTCAACGCTTCAATGAGCATTGAAACGTATAAAAATTGTTTAGAAAAATTGGGGCCTTGTGGCCCTAAGAAAAATTGCCCGTTCGGCGTGATTATGTGAGGTTTCAGGAGGAGGAGCAGGAGGAGGAGGAGGAATATTATACACAGATTGATGAAGCGAAAAGGTCCCCGTTTTTGATGGGGATACAGAACGATGCTTCCATCCGCGGGTGCAGCCTACGTATTGCTTAGGTATCGCTGCTGTCCGCTGGTGGAGAAGAGAAGTCTGGGGAAATCCAGGCTTTGTTCATCTTGATGAGTGTTAGCCTGTCGGCACTGTCGGTTGACAGGCGGGTACGCTTATCTGTGATGATTCCCCCAGCCGCACTAAACACCCTCTCTGACAAGACGCTAGCCACAGGACAAGCAAGCACCTCCAGGGCATACAGCGCGAGTTCAGGCCACGTGTCCAGCTTCGACACCCAGTAGTTGTAGGGGGAAGAGGCGTCACGGAGGACGGTCATGCGATCGGCTACGTACTCCCTCACCATCCTTTTACAGTGCTCCCGCCGACTCAGCCGTGACTGGGGAGCGGTGACACAGTCTTGCTGGGGAGCCATAAAGCTGTCAAGGGCCTTAAAGAGTGTTAGCCTGCCTGTGCTGTACATCCTGCCTGATCTCCGCGCCTCCCCTGCTACCTGGCCCTCGGAACTGCGCCTTCGGCTACTACTGCTGTCGTATGGGAATTTTACCATCAGTTTGTCCGCCAGGGTCCTGTGGTATAGCAACACTCTCGAACCCATTTCCTCTTCGGGTATGAGAGTGGAAAGGTTCTCCTTATACCGTGGGTCGAGCAGTGTGTACACCCAGTAATCCGTAGTGGCCAAAATGCGTGTAACACGAGGGTCACGAGAAAGGCATCCTAACATGAAGTCAGCCATGTGTGCCAGGGTACCTGTACGCAACACATGGCTGTCCTCACTAGGAAGATCACTTTCTGGATCCTCCTCCTCCTCCTCCTCAGGCCATACACGCTGAAAGGATGACAGGCCACCAGCATGTCTACCCTCACCAGTGGGCCAAGCTGTGTCTTCCCCCTCCTCCTCATCTTCCTCCTCCTCCTCCTCCTCACCGCGCTGAGATATAGACAGGAGGGTGCTCTGACTATCCAGCGACATACTGTCTTCCCCCGGCTCTGTTTCCGAGCGCAAAGCGTCTGCCTTTATGCTTTGCAGGGAACTTCTCAAGAGGCATAGCAGAGGAATGGTGACGCTAATGATTGCAGCATCGCCACTCACCACCTGGGTAGACTCCTCAAAGTTTCCAAGGACCTGGCAGATGTCTGCCAACCAGGCCCACTCTTCTGAAAATAATTGAGGAGGCTGACTCCCACTGCGCTGCCCATGTTGGAGTTGGTATTCCACTATAGCTCTACGCTGCTCATAGAGCCTGGCCAACATGTGGAGCGTAGAGTTCCACCGTGTGGGAACGTCGCACAGCAGTCGGTGCACTGGCAGATTAAAGCGATGTTGCAGGGTGCGCAGGGTGGCAGCGTCCGTGTGGGACTTGCGGAAATGTGCGCAGAGCCGGCGCACAGTTCCGAGCAGGTCTGACAAGCGTGGGTAGCTTTTCAGAAAGCGCTGAACCACCAAATTAAAGATGTGGGCCAGGCATGGCACGTGCGTGAGGCTGCCGAGCTGCAGAGCCGCCACCAGGTTACGGCCGTTGTCACACACGACCATGCCCGGTTGGAGGCTCAGCGGTGTAAGCCAGCGGTCGGTCTGCTCTGTCAGACCCTGCAGCAGTTTGTGGGCCGTGTGCCTCTTATCTCCTAAGCTGAGTAGTTTCAGCACGGCCTGCTGACGCTTGCCCACCGCTGTGCTGCCACGCCGCGCGACACCGACTGCTGGCGACGTGCTGCTGCTGACACATCTTGATTGCGAGACAGAGGTTGCTGAGGAGGGGGAGGAGGAGGGTGGTTTAGTGGAGGAAGCATACACCGCCGCAGATACCATCACCGAGCTGGGGCCCGCAATTCTGGGGGTGGGTAGGACGTGAGCGGTCCCAGGCTCTGACTCGGTCCCAGCCTCCACTAAATTCACCCAATGTGCCGTCAGGGAGATATAGTGGCCCTGCCCGCCTGTGCTTGTCCACGTGTCCGTTGTTAAGTGGACCTTGGCAGTTGGTGAGGGCGCGTACAATGTTGCGGGAGACGTGGTCGTGCAGGGCTCGGACGGCACATCGGGAAAAGTAGTGGCGACTGGGAACTGAGTAGCGCGGGGCCGCCGCCGCCATCATGCTTTTGAAGGACTCCGTTTCCACAACCCTATACGGCAGCATCTCCAGGCTGATAAATTTTGCTATGTGCACGTTTAACGCTTGAGCGTGCGGGTGCGTGGCGGCGTACTTGCGCTTGCGCTCAAACACTTGCGCTAGCGACGGCTGGACGGTGCGCTGAGAGACATTGGTGGATGGGGCCGAGGACAACGAAGGTGAGGGTGTGGGTGCAGGCCAGGAGACGGTAGTGCCTGTGTCCTCAGAGCGGGGTTGGATCTCAGTGGCAGGTTGGGGCACAGGGGGAGAGGCAGCGGTGCAAACCGGAGGCGGTGAACGGCCTTCGTCCCACCTTGTGGGGTGCTTGGCCATCATATGTCTGCGCATGCTGGTGGTGGTGAGGCTGCTGGTGGTGGCTCCCGGCTGATCTTGGCGCGACAAAGGTTGCACACCACTGTTCGTCGGTCGTCTGCACTCTCAGTGAAAAACTGCCAGACCTTTGAGCACCTCGGCCTCTGCAGGGTGGCATGGCGCGAGGGGGCGCTTTGGGAAACAGTTGGTGGATTATTCGGTCTGGCCCTGCCTCTACCCCTGGACACCGCACTGCCTCTTGCAACCTGCCCTGCTGCTGCCCTTGCCTCCCCATCTGAAGACCTGTCCTCAGTAGGCGTAGCAAACCAGGTGCGTTCAGTCACCTCATCGTCCTGCTGCTCTTCCTCAGAATCCTCGGTGCGCTCCTCCCTCGGACTTAATGCCCTTACTACTACCTCACTGATAGACAACTGTGTCTCATCGTCATCGGCCTCCTCACCCAATGAAAGGTCTTGAGACAGTTGCCGGAAGTCCCCAGCCTCATCCCCCGGACCCCGGGAACTTTGCAATGGTTGGGCATCAGTCACGATAAACTCCTCTGGTGGGAGAGGAAGCACTGCTGCCCAATCTGAGCAGGGACCCGAGAACAGTTCCTGGGAATCTGCCCGCTCCTCAGAATGTCTCATTTTCATGGAGTGAGGAGGCTGGGAGGAAGGAGGAGCAGCAGCCAGAGGATTCTGAGTTGCAGCAGTGGACGGCGCAGAACTCTGGGTGGACGATAGGTTGCTCGAAGCACTTTCTGCCATCCACGACAGGACCTGCTCACACTGCTCATTTTCTAATAAGGGTCTACCGCGTGGACCCATTAAATGTGCTATGAATGTGGGGACGCCAGAAACGTGCCTCTCTCCTAATCCCGCAGCAGTCGGCTGCGCTACACCAGGATCAGGAGCTCGGCCTGTGCCCACACCCGGACTAGGGCCTCCGCGTCCTCGGCCGCGCCCACGTCCTCTAGGCCTACCCCTACCCCTCAGCATGCTGTATTACCAGGAATGCAGAAACACAACACTGTAATTAAACGTGCCGCTTATTGGCCTGTGGTTTGAGGCTGAGTTCGCTTAGGGAACGCCAGGAAATAATTTTGCGCAAGCCTGCTGTAACACTTAGCTGGCTGCGTATTTATTTGGAGAAATGTTACCCCCAGCACACACGGACCCACAACACTGAGCAGAGTGACAGGCAGGCCAAATATTTGTTTTTCTTCAAATATTTTTTTGCACAAGGACCACTGCGTATATTCAATCTATAAGATGTCTTCTGGCCCTGCCTACACAATTCTGTCCCTGATGTGTGTGTCACGGAACTGCAGTGTTGCACTGTCTGTTATTAAGTGCAACAGAGCGGTGATTTCAGAGGCAAGAAATAATTTTGCGCAAGCCTGCTGTAACACTTAGCTGGCTGCGTATTTATTTGGAGAAATTTTACCCCCAGCACACACGGACCCACAACACTGAGCAGAGTGACAGGCAGGCCAAATAGATTTTTTTCTAATCTTTTTTTGCACAAGGACCACTGCGTATATTCAATCTATAAGATGTCTTCTGGCCCTGCCTACGCAATTCTGTCCCTGATGTGTGTGACGGAACTGCAGTGTTGCACTGTCTGTTATTAAGTGCAACAGAGCGGTGATTTCAGAGCCAGGAAATAATTTGGCGCAAGCCTGCTGTAACACTTAGCTGGCTGCGTATTTATTTGGAGAAATTTAACCCCCAGCACACACGGACCCACAACACTGAGCAGAGTGACAGGCAGGCCAAATAGATTTTTTTCTAATCTTATTTTGCACAAGTACCACTGCGTATATTCAATCTATATATGTCTTCTGGCCCTGCCTACGCAATTCTGTCCCTGGACTGTGTGACGGAACTGCAGTGTTGCACTGTCTGTTATTAAGTGCAACAGAGCGGTGATTTCAGAGGCAGGAAATAATTTTGCGCAAGCCTGCTGTAACACTTAGCTGGCTGCGTATTTATTTGGAGAACTACAACCCGCAGCAGACACAGACCCAGAACACTGAGCAGAGTGACAGGCAGGCCAAATTGTTTTTTTTCAAATATTTTTTTCAAAAGGACCACTGCGTATATTCAATCTATATATGTCTTCTGGCCCTGCCTACACAATTCTATCCCTGTAGTATTACTGCAGGGCGCAATGCTCTGCACGGCCGATATAGCAAAAAAAAAAAAAAAGTGCAACACTGCTAAAAGCAGCCTCCACACTACTGCACACGGTTAGATGTGGCCCTAAGAAGGACCGTTGGGGTTCTTGAAGCCTACACTAACTCCTAACACTCTCCCTGCCTAACCACCACTTCTGTGCCTGTAGTATTACTGCAGGGCGCAATGCTCTGCACGGCCGATATAGCAAAAAAAAAAAAAAGTGCAACACTGCTAAAAGCAGCCTCCACACTACTGCACACTGTTAGATGTGGTCCTAAGAAGGACCGTTGGGGTTCTTGAAGCCTACACTAACTCCTAACGCTCTCCTTACAGCAGCTCCAACACTATAGCACTGTCCCTCAGCTATCTCACAACGCATCTGAGGCGAGCCGCGGGAGGGGCCGATTTTTATACTCGGGTGACACCTGATCTCCCCAGCCACACACAGCAGGGGGGTGGTATAGGGCTTGAACGACGCAGGGGTAAGTTGTAATGCCTTCCCTGTCTTTCAATTGGCCAGAAAAGCGCGCTAACGTCTCAGAGAGGAAACTGAAACTAACTCGAACATCGTGTGGTACTCGTTACGAGTAACGAGCATCTCGAACACGCTAATACTCGAACGAGTATCAAGCTCGGACGAGTACGTTCGCTCATCTCTACTAAGCTCCCAATTTCTTTTATTTTCTTGTAATAATTAAACCTTTATTTGCTTTATTTTTTACTCCCATAGGGGACTCAAACTGGTGATTATCTGATTTCTTTTACAATATACTACAATATTTCAGTATATGCAGTATATTGTTTTTCTGCAGGCATTCTATTAGAGGTGCAGCAGACACATTTTACTAGGCAGAAAGACATTGCAGCCCTGGGTGCCAAAATGTGTGTGTGTGTGAAGGGGGGGGGGGCATTTAGGAGACAGCTGCAACTGTAGTTATCTCCAATTGTGACTGTTGCGAGAGGGTGTCAGCTGTCAAAGATAGCCGATACCAGCTAGACTCAGTTTGCCACTGTAAGGTGTATGTGTAAACTCCTTTTGCATTAAGAAGTTAACTTATAAACAATGGTGGAAACCGGGTATTATTGTAAAAGTATTTTTATTATATTTTGGAAGCATAAATACTACAGATGTAGCATAGTTTAACTTTGATAACTTTGTGCAGCGAGATATTTTATATTAAAGGGGTTGTCTCGCGAAAGCAAGTGGGGTTATACACTTCTGTATGGCCATATTAATGCACTTTGTAACATACATCGTGCATTAAATATGAGCCATACAGAAGTTATTCACTTACCTGCTTCGTTGCTAGCGTCCCCGTCGCCATGGATCCGTCTAATTCTGATGTCTTCTTGCTTTTTTAGACGCGCTTGCACTGTGCGGTCTTCTGCCTGGTGAATGGGGCCGCTCGTGCCGGAGAGCTGGTCACCGCGTCGTCATCGTAGCTCCGCCCCGTCACGTGTGCCGATTCCAGCCAATCAGGAGGCTGGAATCGGCAATGGAACGCACAGAGCCCATGGTGCACCATGGGAGAAGACCCGCGGTGCACCATGGGAGAAAACCGCAGTGCATCCCTGGGAAAGGACCGGCGGCCATCTTTGGGAGAAGATTTTTTAAAGTCTTTATTTCATCGGATCGGTGAGTAGCAAGCGGGTTAAAAACCGCTTTAATTTGCTATTTTATGCCGGGGGAGGGGTCAGAAACGCTCTTTTCTCCTTAGGGAGAGCAACTATATACTATAAACTAAGTGAGGAGACTCAAATGGCCACGCACGCTCCTCTGGGTAATATGCAAATAAGGGAGATGGAATAAATCCTCCACAGTGCCACCTATTGAAAGGCAGCATTCCTTCGAGTCAAAGTGGGACTTTTCATACAAGTCTTATTACAATGACTGGGAATCAAAAGCAAAGCCAGACTCCATGTACATACAGCTGTTTCCGGGTTATTGCCCATCATCAGTGTACAGTAGGAGTCTGGCTTTTGCTAGTGAGAGGCCTGGGACAGGGGTCAGAAACGCTCTTTTCTCCTTAGGGAGAGCAACTATATACTATAAACTAAGTGAGGAGACTCAAATGGCCACGCACGCTCCTCTGGGTAATTTTGCATATTACCCAGAGGAGCGTGCGTGGCCATTTGAGTCTCCTCACTTAGTTTATAGTATATAGTTGCTCTCCCTAAGGAGAAAAGAGCGTTTCTGACCCCTGTCCCAGGCCTCTCACTAGCAAAAGCCAGACTCCTACTGTACACTGATGATGGGCAATAACCCGGAAACAGCTGTATGTACATGGAGTCTGGCTTTGCTTTTGATTCCCAGTCATTGTAATAAGACTTGTATGAAAAGTCCCACTTTGACTCGAAGGAATGCTGCCTTTCATGCCGGGGGAGTGACAGGGGGAATGGGGTAATGTAAAATTTTGAGGTATGCCGAGAGACAACCCCTTTAAGCCATTTAAAAGCTATGTCTCATTAATCTTAACTAGAGATGAGCGAACACCAAAATGTTCGGGTGTTCGTTATTCGTAACGAACTTCCCGTGATGCTCGAGGGTTCGTTTCGAACAACGAACCCCATTGAAGTCAATGGGCGACCAGAACATTTTTGTATTTCGCCGATGCTCGCTAAGGTTTTCATGTGTGAAAATCTGGGCAATTCAGGAAAGTGATGGGAATGACACAGTGACGGATAGGGCAGGCGAGGGGCTACATGTTGGGCTGCATCTCAAGTTCCCAGGTCCCACTATTAAGCCACAATACCGGCAAGAGTGGGCCCCCCCCCTCCCAACAACTTTTACTTCTGAAAAGCCCTCATTAGCATGGCATACCTTTGCTAAGCACCACACTACCTCCAACAAAGCACAATCACTGCCTGCATGACACTCCACTGACACTTCTCCTGGGTTACATGCTGCCCAACCGCCCCCCCTCCCCCCCACAGCGCACACCAAAGTGTCCCTGCGCAGCCTTCAGCTGCCCTCATGCCACACCACGCTCATGTCTATTTAGAATTGCGTCTGCCATGACGAGGGACCGCAGGCACACACTGCAGAGGTTGGCACGGCTAGGCAGCGACCCTCTTTAAAAGTGGCGGAGCGATAGCCCACAATGCTGTACAGAAGCAATGAGAAATAGAATCCTGTGCCACCGCCATCAGGAGCTGCACACGTGGGCATAGCAATGGGGAACCTATGTGCCACACACTATTCATTCTGTCAAGGTGTCTGCATGCCCCAGTCAGACCGGGCTTTTTAATTCATAGACACAGGCAGGTACAACTCCCTATTGTGAAGTCCCTGTCGACCCACAGCATGGGTGGCTCCCTGGAACCCACTGGCGGTACACAGAAATATCCCATTGCATTGCCCAACACAGCTGAGGTAGTAATGTCGTGCTTAATGCAGGTGGGCTTCGGCCCACACTGCATGCCCCAGTCTGACTGGGGTTCTTTATAAGTGTACAGATGTAGTAAAAACTCCGTGTGCACCTACAGCATGGGTGGGTGCCAGGAAGCCACCGGCGGTACATAGAAATATCCCATTGCATTGCCCAACACAGCTGAGGTAGTAATGTTGTGCTTAACCCTTTCCAATCCAATTTGTATATGGTTTTCCTAGGGGGCTTACTCTTTTTCTGCTGTTATACAACGGCGCTATATGCTGGCTAAAGCCAGTACTGCATGAGCTGACACGTAGGATAGGCTCCGACAGCAGAGAGGCTGGCAATATACAGTAAGAGAACCCCGACGGACGTCTACCAACAACGGAGCTGTACAGCCTTAAACCCTAATGTCTTCACAGGTCACACAGTGGACTGGAAAGGGTTAATGCAGGTGGGCTTCGGCCCACACTGCATGCCCCAGTCAGACTGGGGTTCTTTACAAGTGGACACATGTAGGTTTAACTCCCTGTGGACCCACTGCCTGGGTGGGTGCCAGGAAGCCACCGGCGGTACATAGAAATATCCCATTGCATTGCCCAACACAGCTGAGGTAGTAATGTCGTGCGTAATACAGGTGGGCTTCGGCCCACACTGCATGCCCCAGTCAGACGGGTTCTTTAGAAGTGTACAGAAGTATTAAAAACTCAGTGTGCACCTACAGCATGGGTGGCTCCCTGGAACCCACCGGCGGTACACAAAAATATCCCATTGCATTGCCCAACACAGCTGAGGTAGTAATGTCGTGCGTAATGCAGGTGGGCTTCGGCCCACACTGCATGCCCCAGTCAGACTGGGGTTCTTTACAAGTGGACACATGTAGGTTTAACTCCCTGTGGACCCACTGCCTGGGTGGGTGCCAGGAAGCCACCGGCGGTACATAGAAATATCCCATTGCATTGCCCAACACAGCTGAGGTAGTAATGTCGTGCGTAATACAGGTGGGCTTCGGCCCACACTGCATGCCCCAGTCAGACGGGTTCTTTAGAAGTGTACAGAAGTATTAAAAACTCAGTGTGCACCTACAGCATGGGTGGCTCCCTGGAACCCACCGGCGGTACACAAAAATATCCCATTGCATTGCCCAACACAGCTGAGGTAACGTCAGCTGTAATGCAGGTGGGCTAAAAATTAATTTGATTACACTGTAGGCGAGGGCCCACACAAATTGCTGTATCAACAGTACTAATGTACATCCCAAAAATTGGCCATGGCCAGCCAAGAGGGCAGGTGAAACCCATTAATCGCTTTGGTTAATGTGGCTTAAGTGGTAACTAGGCCTGGAGGCAGCCCAGTGTAACGAAAAATTGGTTCAAGTTAAAGTTCCAATGCTTTTAAGCGCATTGAAACTTATAAAAATTGTTCTGAAAAATTATTTGAGTGAGCCTTGTGGCCCTAAGAAAAATTGCCCGTTCAGCGTGATTACGTGAGGTTTCAGGAGGTGGAGCAGGAGGAGGAGGAGGAGGAATATTAGACACAGATTGATGAAGCAGAAATGTCCCCGTTTTGGATGGTGAGAGAGAACGTAGCTTCCATCCGCGGGTGCAGCCTACGTATTGCTTACGTATCGCTGCTGTCCGCTGGTGGAGAACAGAAGTCTGGGGAAATCCAGCCTTTGTTCATCTTGATGAGTGTTAGCCTGTCGGCACTGTCGGTTGACAAGCGGCTACGCTTATCTGTGATGATTCCCCCAGCCGCACTAAACACCCTCTCCGACAACACGCTAGCCGCAGGACAAGCAAGCACCTCAAGGGCATACAGGGCTAGTTCAGGCCACGTGTCCAGCTTCGACACCCAGTAGTTGTAGGGGGCAGAGGCGTCACCAAGGATGGTCGTGCGATCCGCTACGTACTCCCTCACCATCCTTTTGCAGTGCTCCCGCCGACTCAGCCGTGACTGGGGAGCGGTGACACAGTCTTGGTGGGGAGCCATAAAGCTGGCCAGGCCCTTAAAGACTGTTGCACTGCCTGGGATGTACATGCTGCTCGATCTACGCACATCCCCTGCAACATGGCCCTCGGAACTGCGCCTTCTGCCACTAGCGCTGTCGGCTGGGAATTTTACCATCAGCTTGTCCGCAAGGGTCCTGTGGTATAGCAACACTCTCGAACCCCTTTCCTCTTCGGGAATCAGAGTGGGCAGGTTCTCCTTATACCGTGGATCGAGCAGTGTGTACACCCAGTAATCCGTCGTGGCCAGAATGCGTGCAACGCGAGGGTCACGAGAAAGGCATCCTAACATGAAGTCAGCCATGTGTGCCAGGGTACCTGTACGCAACACATGGCTGTCTTCACTAGGAAGATCACTTTCAGGATCCTCCTCCTCCTCCTCCTCCTCCTCAGGCCATACACGCTGAAAGGATGACAGGCAATCAGCCGGTGTACCGTCAGCAGCGGGCCAAGCTGTCTCTTCCCCCTCCTCCTCATCCTCCTCATGCTCCTCCTCCTCCTCCTGTACGCGCTGAGAAATAGACAGGAGGGTGCCCTGACTATCCAGCGGCATACTGTCTTCCCCCGCCCCCGTTTCCGAGCGCAAAGCAGCTGCCTTTATGGTTTGCAGGGAATTTCTCAAGATGCATAGCAGAGGAATGGTGACGCTAATGATTGTAGCATCGCCGCTCACCACCTGGGTAGACTCCTCAAAATTACCAAGGACATGGCAGATGTCTGCCAACCAGGCCCACTCTTCTGAAAGGAATTGAGGAGGCTGACTCCCACTGCGCCGCCCATGTTGGAGTTGGTATTCGACTATAGCTCTCCGTTGTTCATAGAGCCTGGCCAACATGTGGAGCGTAGAGTTCCACCGTGTGGGCACGTCGCACAGCAGTCGGTGCACTGGCAGCTTAAAGTGATGTTGCAGGGTGCGCAGGGTGGCAGCGTCCGTGTGGGACTTGCGGAAATGTGCGCAGAGCCGGCGCGCCTTTACGAGCAGGTCTGACAAGCGTGGGTAGCTTTTCAGAAACCGCTGAACCACCAAATTAAAGACGTGGGCCAGGCATGGCACGTGCGTGAGGCTGCCAAGCTGCAGAGCCGCCACCAGGTTACGGCCGTTGTCACACACGACCATGCCCGGTTGGAGGCTCAGCGGCGCAAGCCAGCGGTCGGTCTGCTGTGTCAGACCCTGCAGCAGTTCGTGGGCCATGTGCCTCTTATCGCCTAAGCTGAGTAGTTTCAGCACGGCCTGCTGACGCTTGCCCACCGCTGTGATGCCACACCGCGCGACACCGACTGCTGGCGACATGCTGCTGCTAACACATCTTGATTGTGAGACAGAGGAGGAGGAGGAGGAGGAGGGTGCTTTAGTGGAGGAAGCATACACCTCCGCAGATACCAGCACCGAGCTGGGGCCCGCAATTCTGGGGGTGGGTAGGACGTGAGCGGTCCCAGGCTCTGACTCTGTCCCAGCCTCCACTAAATTCACCCAATGTGCCGTCAGGGAGATGTAGTGGCCCTGCCCGCCTGTGCTTGTCCACGTGTCCGTAGTTAAGTGGACCGTGGCAGTAACCGCGTTGGTGAGGGCGCGCACAATGTTGCGGGAGACGTGGTCGTGCAGGGCTGGGACGGCACATCGGGAAAAGTAGTGGCGACTGGGAACTGAGTAGCGCGGGGCCGCCGCCTCCATGATACTTTTGAAGGACTCCGTTTCCACAACCCTATACGGCAGCATCTCAAGGCTGATGAATTTTGCGATGCGGACGGTTAACGTTTGAGCGTGCGGGTGCGTGGCGGCGTACTTGCGCTTGCGCTCGAACACTTGCGCAAGCGACGGCTGAACGGTGCGCTGAACTACACTGCTGGATGGGGCCGAGGACAGCGGAGATGAGGGTGTGGGTGCAGGCCATGAGGCGGTAGTGCCTGTGTCCTGAGAGGGGGGTTGCATCTCAGTGGCAGGTTGGGGCACAGGGGGAGAGGCAGGGGTGCAAACCGGAGACGGTGAACGGCCTTTGTCCCACCTTGCGGGGTGCTTGGCCATCATATGTCTGCGCATGGTGGTGGTGGTGAGGCTGTTGGTGTTGGCTCCCCGGCTGAGCTTTGCGCGACAAAGGTTGCACACCACTGTTCGTCGGTCGTCAGGCGTCTCTGTGAAAAACTGCCAGACCTTAGAGCACCTCGGCCTACGCAGGGTGGCATGGCGCGAGGGGGCGCTTTGGGAAACACTTGGTGGATTATTCGGTCTGGCCCTGCCTCTACCCCTGGCCACCGCACTGCCTCTTGCAACCTGCCCTGCTGATGCCCTTGACTCCCCCTCTGAAGACCTGTCCTCCTGAGTAAGCGTTGCACACCAGGTGGGGTCAGTCACCTCATCGTCCTGCTGCTCTTCCTCCGAATCCTCTGTGCGCTGCTCCCTGGGACTTACTGCCCTTACTACTACCTCACTGCAAGACAACTGTGTCTGATCGTCATCGTCCTCCTCACCCACAGAAAGTTGTTGAGACAGTTGGCGGAAGTCCCCAGCCTCTTCCCCCGGACCCCGGGAACTTTCGAATGGTTGGGCATCAGTGACGATAAACTCCTCTGGTGGGAGAGGAACCGCTGCTGCCCAATCTAAGCAGGGGCCCGAGAACAGTTCCTGGGAGTGTTCCCGCTCCTGAGCAGGTGTCATTGTAGTGGACTGAGGAGGCTGGGAGGAAGGAGGAGCAGCAGACAGAGGATTCGGATTGGCAGCAGTGGACGGCGCAGAACTGCGGGTAGACGATAGGTTGCTCGAAGCACTTTCTGCCATCCAGGACAGGACCTGCTCACACTGCTCATTTTCTAATAACCGTCTCCCGCGTGGACCCATTAATTGGGCGATGAATGTGGGGACGCCAGAAACGTGCCTCTCTCCTAATCGCGCAGCAGACAGCTGCGACACACCTGGATCAGGAGCTTGGCCTGTGCCCACACCCTCACTTGGCCCTCCGCGTCCTCGGCCACGTCCACGTCCACGTCCTCTAGGCTTACCCCTACCCCTCAGCATGCTGTATTACCAGTGATTAGATTTCCCAGGCAGGAAATAAATTGGCGCAAGACTGCAGGCCAAATATAATTTTTGCCCTTTTTGGAAAACGAAAGGCCCCACTGCCTCTAGTGAATGAATTATCTAAGTTTAATAACTGTGCTGTGTCCCTGCTTATGTGTCACAGAACGTGAGGGTAGCAGAGTTATTATAACTCTTGGAGAGCAGGTATTTTTTTTCCCAATTAAGGAAAGCAAATGGCGAACCCAGCAGTAAAGCGTAGCTGGGTGCGTATGATTTAGCAATGTTTTTCACGCAGCTCACACGTCTACACAGGCGTAAGGACGGACACAGGCTGGACAAATAGATTTGTTTTCAGTTTTTTCCCACCAACAGGCAGCACTGCGTATATTCAATGAACCTGCGAAGTTTAATAACTGCGCTGTGTCCCTGCTTATGTGTCACAGAACGTGAGGGTAGCAGAGTTATTATAACTCTTGGAGAGCAGGTATTTTTTTTTCCCAATTAAGGAAAGCAAATGGCGAACCCAGCAGTAAAGCGTAGCTGGCTGCGTATGATTTAGCAATGTTTTTCACGCAGCTCACACGTCTACACAGGCGTAAGGACGGACACAGGCTGGACAAATAGATTTGTTTTCAGTTTTTTCCCACCAACAGGCAGCACTGCGTATATTCAATGAACCTGCGAAGTTTAATAACTGCGCTGTGTCCCTGCTTATGTGTCACAGAACGTGAGGGTAGCAGAGTTATTATAACTCTTGGAGAGCAGGTATTTTTTTTTCCCAATTAAGGAAAGCAAATGGCGAACCCAGCAGTAAAGCGTAGCTGGCTGCGTATGATTTAGCAATGTTTTTCACGCAGCTCACACGTCTACACAGGCGTAAGGACGGACACAGGCTGGACAAATAGATTTGTTTTCAGTTTTTTCCCACCAACAGGCAGCACTGCGTATATTCAATGAACCTGCGAAGTTTAATAACTGCGCTGTGTCCCTGCTTATGTGTCACAGAACGTGAGGGTAGCAGAGTTATTATAACTCTTGGAGAGCAGGTATTTTTTTTTCCCAATTAAGGAAAGCAAATGGCGAACCCAGCAGTAAAGCGTAGCTGGGTGCGTATGATTTAGCAATGTTTTTCACGCAGCTCACACGTCTACACAGGCGTAAGGACGGACACAGGCTGGACAAATAGATTTGTTTTCAGTTTTTTCCCACCAACAGGCAGCACTGCGTATATTCAATGAACCTGCGAAGTTTAATAACTGCGCTGTGTCCCTGCTTATGTGTCACAGAACGTGAGGGTAGCAGAGTTATTATAACTCTTGGAGAGCAGGTATTTTTTTTTCCCAATTAAGGAAAGCAAATGGCGAACCCAGCAGTAAAGCGTAGCTGGGTGCGTATGATTTAGCAATGTTTTTCACGCAGCTCACACGTCTACACAGGCGTAAGGACGGACACAGGCTGGACAAATAGATTTGTTTTCAGTTTTTTCCCACCAACAGGCAGCACTGCGTATATTCAATGAACCTGCGAAGTTTAATAACTGCGCTGTGTCCCTGCTTATGTGTCACAGAACGTGAGGGTAGCAGAGTTATTATAACTCTTGGAGAGCAGGTATTTTTTTTTCCCAATTAAGGAAAGCAAATGGCGAACCCAGCAGTAAAGCGTAGCTGGCTGCGTATGATTTAGCAATGTTTTTCACGCAGCTCACACGTCTACACAGGCGTAAGGACGGACACAGGCTGGACAAATAGATTTGTTTTCAGTTTTTTCCCACCAACAGGCAGCACTGCGTATATTCTATGAATAATAACTGTGTTGTGGCCCTGCCTATACAATTCTTTCCCTGCAGTATCAATGGAGGGTGCAATGCTCTGCAGAGGCGATTTTGAGAAGCCCAAAAAAAATGCAGCACAGCCAACAGCAGCCTGGACAGTACTGCACACGGATAAATATGGCCCTAGAAAGGACCGTTGAGGTTCTTGAAGGCTACACTCACTCCTAACACTCTCCCTGCCTATGCAGCACTTCTGTCCCTAATGCCAGGTGCAACGGTCTGCAGAGGCGATTTTGAGAAAAAAAAAAAAATCCCACTGCTAACAGCAGCCAACACACAGCTATCAGTGGCCCTAATAAGGACCTTTGGGGGGTCTTGAAGCCTACACTAACTACCAATTCTTTCCCTACAGCAGCTCCGGTATAAACAGCACTGTCCCTCATCTAACTCACACCGCATCTGAGGCGAGCCGCGGGAGGGGCCGACTTTTATATTAGGCGAACACCTGATCTCGCCAGCCACTCACAGCAGGGGGGTGGTATAGGGCTTAAACGTTGCAGGGGGAAGTTGTAATGCCTTCCCTGTCTTTCAATTGGCCAGAAAAGCGCGCTAACGTCTCAGGGAAGGAAGTGAAAGTAACCAGAACACCGCATGGTGTTCGTCACGAATAACGAACATCCCGAACACCCTAATATTCGCACGAATATCAAGCTCGGACGAACGCGTTCGCTCATCTCTAATCTTAACCCAAAAAGATCCTGTAAATTAATTGAAGGGGTAAACAAATTGTGGCATAGAAATCTATCATAATACATTAAATGTCATATTAGACTTTGCTGCATCTGTACATATCTTAATTTGCTACAGCATAGATAGCTGAGGCCCAAACTTGGACTTCAATATGAAGAACTAATATCTAAATGATGCACAAAGAAGGAATTAAAATAATTATGTCCAATACAATCACTGGGTGATTAAATCTAAATATACCATAATTACTGTAATCATTTCAACCATCTAGTGGCTTACTTGAAGTTCTATGAAAGATAATGGTTTATAATATCAGCTCTACTGCACTGAAACACTCAGATCTTCTTAATAAGTACTAATGTAGATATATCTACTGAATTTTCTGAATTGCGTGGTCTGATTTAGACAACCCATTTTCAAAAACATTTTAAAGAATGTTGCGGTAATAAGGAACCCTCATCTTTAGCAAGAGTGAAGAGAATCTACAAAGAACATCTCTATGTAGAATCCAGTGTCTTCTAGAGAACCCAGCATGTCCATGCATCCAACAGACAATGGATTGATTTCACAAGAAATGTATTTATTACTAATTTTCCTGTGATGGCACAGCAATGAGATTGAATACTTGATACCAGGTGCCCCTCAATTACAGTTAAACGTAGAAGATCTCAGCAGTAAGACACCTTTGTTGAGCTTATTGCTGTAAAGTTCTCTAAAGGCTATGATCATCTTTAGGGGGGCAATTCTTTTCCTTTACATGTATTTTAGACTTGCAATCATTTTTGCAATAGGGTTTGATCAAAAATTGTGTACCCTTCATCTTCTGCAACTTTTACATATCAATGTATATAGACACTGCAGATTACCGTATATACCGGCGTATAAGACGACTTTTGAACCCCGAAAAATCTGCTCTGAAGTCGGGGGTCGTCTTATACGCCGGTAATACAAAAAACAAAAGTGTCAAAAAAAAATATCATTACTCACCTCCCCCGGCGTTCTGTCGCGCTCCGGCAGGCTGTCGCTCCCTCCTCGTCCCCGGCACAGCATTGCTTTCTGAATGCGGGGCTTGAAATCCCCGCCTCCAGAAAGCTAATACACACGCCGTCAGCCAGTTACAGCCATTCAATGACATCATTGAATGGCTGTGATTGGCTGAAGGCGCACGTGTGTTAGCAATCACACCCATTCAATGATGTCATTGAATAGTGTGATTGGCTGAAGCCACGTGTGTTTTAGCCAATCACAGCCATTCAATGATGTCATTGAATGGCTGTAACTGGCTGACGGCGTGTGTATTAGCTTTCTGGAGGCGGGGATTTCAAGCCCCGCATTCAGAAAGCAATGCTGTGTCGGCGACGAGGAGTGAGCGACAGCTTGCCGGAGCGCGACAGAACGCCGGGGGAGGTGAGTAATGATTTTTTTTTTCTCCACTGTATTACCGGCGTATAAGGTGAAAGTTGGGGGGTCGTCTTATACGCCCCGTCGCCTTATACGCCGGTATATACGGTATCTATATCCATAGGACAGATCCAATGTGGACAGAATACCGCATTGGAAAATTACAGTAAGGGTCAATGGGTGAGTGACTGCTGCCTCTCATTGGCTCAGCGCAGGGACCGATCTGATTGGTCCCGCTGAGCCAATGAGAGGCAGCAGTCACTCACCCATTCATGAATTCATGAATGGGTGTGTGAGTGAGAGCTGCCTCTGATTGGTCAGGCTGTGACCAATTAGAGGCAGCTCATTCAGCAGACGGGGATTTTAAAGCCCCGGCTGCTGAATACTATAGAGAAGCAGTTCAGGAGAACCGCCGGCGGCCGCCGCTGAACTCCGGCTGCAGCGGAAAGGTGAGTATACATTTTTTTTTTATTTTTACACATTTCTGGATGAATTGCAGGGAAGGGCTTATATATTTAAGCCCTTCCCGACAATTCATCGTGAGATCGCCCGCAGCGCATTGCTTTCAATGGAGCCGGCTGTATTGCCGGCTCTATTGAATTCAATGCGCTGGACAGCTCCGGCCCGTTTCTAATGAAATGCGGCTAGGAGCAGATTTTTCGGGCGATTTTTTTGGCCCCGGTGACGTGATTTGCGGATGCGCATCCGTCATGCGATCCGCAAATCGCGCGAAAAAACGCCTGTGTGACTAAGGCCTTAATGGGATTCATTGATTATTCATAATATGTGTACATGAGGTGTACATGGAATTACATTATGAGGAAGAGGCTTTAAACATGTAAATTGTTTCCCTTTCTTTCTGTCTGCTATGAAGATGTTTTTAAGGATGCTATAAAAAAAAGGTTTTGTTTTTAACTTTATATAAGAGCTGGAATAAATGTTGTGTTTGAAATAAACCAGAAGCAACTGAAAAGCCACCTCAATATCTGATTTTGACATGAACATTCTTTTTCCTGCTCATCTAACCAAATCCATCACTTTGCAAATGATACATGTGGCACCAAGGATAATTCTGGACCTCATCATTAACCAACACACTAACTGTGAATAGTAAGTGATGTATCAAGAGAATCTTACATTCATTTTCTTGGATGTCCAGAGATAATAATAAGGTGGTCCCTGAAAAAACACTACCATGAGTCCCAATTCTATCTTTTTGTTAAGCTTCTCATCTACTACTCCAGGATGTGCACAGGCTGACTTTAGGTTTCCTTGGAGAAAGACAGGAAATGCTGGGTCCAAAGGAAATGGGAAAAAAAATCTCTTAAACCTTTCTGTAACAATACAGCTGCTATATAATCCACATATATACTTAGAAAGGGAAACATCACTTTGACCTTCACTGGAGTCTTCCCAACGACCAGAGGAGACATTGAGGAATGATTCCCTGTTGCTTAGTGTGCTGCCCTGCAGCAAAAGTGGGTTTGAGGCGCTCACCCCTAGGTCTCCAGACACAAACACGGCCGTTGTCAGTGCAAAACTAAACCTGGATTCATCGCTGAAGACAATCTGGCTCCATTCTATAGCAAACCAATTGTTGTTCACGACACCACTGCAAACTGAGGCAACAGTGGGTAGGTGCCAAAGGCAATACACATAATGGGCGCTGTGAGACCAAATCTTCTTCAGCCAAGCATCTGGAAATGGTTCAAACAGACAAAGGAGCCTGTAATGATGATGCCACCTGTCTCTGAATGACGGACAATTAAACACTTGGAGCTGCTCATGCATGTTGGATGATCAGACAATCCACTCTACTGGTGTCAGTTGAGGCCATCCTAAGCCCCATCATGTTGTGTGCGTGTTCTCACACATCCACTGGTCCCAAAACTTCCTGACAGTCTGGTGATAATGGCCCAGGTGGCAGGCAATTCATCAATACCACCGTTCAGCTTCTCACATTCCAAGAATGCGCCGTCTCTGAAACTCTGTTAACTTGGTGAAATCTCTTCAATTGCATTGTAAAGTGGTCAACAAGTTCTTTACAAGCGGAAAAAGAAGGTCCAATACACACAAGTTGCCTCTGAGAGCCTTTTTATAGGCCAAGGGTGGAACTACCTTTAGGGCCTCAGGTGACAAGACCATTGATCTAATAAAACCACAACGCTAATCATCTGTATATGTGCCTGAGATGTAACTACATGCTGAGTAGATAGATAGATAGATAGATAGATAGATAGATAGATAGATAGATAGATAGAGATGTACAGCATATATAATATATCTTATGAAATTCAGTGTACAATCACAACATTTGTGTGAAAATGTATCAGATTTTTTTGGGGGGGTCCAACCTTCCCTTGTGTCTTACTAGACATTTTAATATGAGTCATGACATTATGATGGATGAAATCTGGCATTTTACTATAGCAATGCTACTCCCTGGAGTGAAATAACAGCTTGTTCAAAGCCTGTCTTTCAGATAAATTTAGGAAATAAGTCTGAGTTCCAAATACACATATTCCATCATCCAAATCGTTTTCACAAGTAGCGCTGTCAAGGGTTTAAACTATATTATATTGGGTAATTCGTGTAACTGCATTGATGATGGTTATAGAACCTGCACTAAATTACGCTGTTGCACAATATTAAATATATTCTACATTCAAGAATTGATATAATCTTTGATGAATGCATTCCTACGGACAGCGATTTCACAGCGATTTACTGTAGTGAGTGATAAAAAGTCTAGGTGTAGTCCTATCCTTAAATGACCAATGACCGTACCTAGCATTTTTGTGATTTTATCTGATGAGAAAGTCAAAGTAAAACTGTAAAGGAAAATGTATCCGTCGTAAATTATACAATTGATGCTTCTTAAACAGATGGACTTTGTGTTCATATAATACCACGATTTTGATCCAAAGTAAAACATAATGGTGCAGATTTTCAGTCTAAACGCAAACTGAACAATGAACAAGAATCATTCGCTTCTACCTCGTTGTTCATTTTATTCAGGGACGAAAATCATCAACCGGCTCGTTCACATAGCGAATGTGAAACACTGAACGATACTAAACTATTCTCGTTGAATGAGTCAACAATAAATCTGCCTGCCTAAACAGGTTACACAAGAGTGAAGGAGCTAGCAATGATGTCACTGACTCCTTCACTTGTGCAAATAAGAATCGTCCATTCTAAAAGAATACTGTGGACTCTTTCACATGAGTGTTGTTTTGACGCTAAGTAAGTGTGTCAAAAATTGTATCTAAAAGAACCCATTGTTTCTTATGGGTTCTTTTAGATGAACAATTTTTTGATTCAATGAGATTTCTCTCTGTCAAAAGATAGGACATGTCCTATCTTTTGACGGCACAGTGCCGGCAGCTCCAATAGACTCCTAATGGAGCCGGCCGGCATAGGGAGGGGGAGCTGCATATGAATATCCTGCTATTCGTTCACTCGATTTAATGCTCTGATAGCTGCACTGTTTTAGCGCAGCTTTAGTGCAGCTATCTGAGCGTTAAAACAATGCCATGTGAAAGTCCTGAGACTTATTTTAAAGCAAGGTAGGCAATCAAGCAAATTGGACCAAAGTGTAGTTACTGTACAAGCATCAGATACGAGGGGCTGCTGATAAGTCTTTGGCTTTGTGTTCTTTTTTTGCTTCTATGGTAACGAATGTTACATCACATGAAAGCCTTATGTGTCTAATATATGTTTTCAAAATTTTGTGTTTGTAGCTTTTAGCAACAGTGATCTAGGCACGCGGGAAAACAAAATGTCGGAGTCTAAGGCGATATTCACAGCAAATGAGAGCAGAGGAGTGATACAATTCTTGTTTCTGCAAGGAAAGTCCGCAAAGGATACTCATGGTGATATGTCGCAGGCATTGGGGGATCAATGCCCTTCATATTCTACAGTTAAGAACTGGGTTGCCAAATTTAAAACGGGCCACTTCAGCACCAATGATGAGGAACGTCCTGGATGACCGAGAGTGGTTGTTGTTCCTGAGATAGTTGATGCTGTGCACAACCTCATACTGGAGAATCGACGAATTTCAGCTAAAGGAATAGCAGACATCATGGGGATTTCTCGTGAATGTATTTGCTTCATTATCCATGAATATTTGAACGTGAAGAAGCTATCTGCAAAGTGGGTCCTCAAATGTTTGACAACAGATCAGAAAAGCATGTGAGGGAAAACTTCCCGGTCCATTTGTCAGCGTTAACGGACTGATAAGAACTTCCTGGATTGACTAATCACTATGGATGAGACCTGGATTTATTTGTATGACCCTCAAACCAAGGAGCAGTCAAACAAGTGGAGGCACAGCGGTTCTCCTTGCCCAAAGAAGTTCAGGGTTCAAAAATCAGCCACTAAGGTGATGGCGTCTGTGTTCTGGGATAAGGATGGCGTGCTGCTAGTGGACTACCTTCAAAATGGTTCCACCATCAATGCAAGGTATGACATTGCACTTTTGGACCAATTGCAGGCAGCTCTGAAGGCCAAAAAGTGCGGCAAGCTGTCCAAAGGAATCTTTTCCTGCAAGACAACGGCTCCGCTCACACTGCACAAGCGACCACGGCAAAACTGGTGGAGCTAGGCTTCTAGCTGGTTGATCACCCACCTTATTCACCAGATCTAGCTCCCTCCGACTATCATCTGTTTTCAAACCTGAAGAAACACCTCAAGGGTACCAAATTTTACACCATTTCTGATGCCATGGCTGCTACGGATGACTGGTTTGAGGCACAACCGAAATCCTTCTTTTTGCAAGGCTTACAGAACTTAGAATACCGATGTAAAAATTGTGTTGATATCAGTGGAGTGTATGTGGAAAAAATGTAAAGTTTCATCTTCCTATCTCATTTCTTTCTGGGTAAAGCCAAAGACTTATCAGCAGCCCCTCGTAAGGTTTACATTCAGAGATCACGACTAAGTATTTTAACAACAAACTCACTGACAAAATGTATCTCCTATATTTTTGTATACTGCAATTAAAATCAGATATTGAAAATATTCATTTTTCTAATGTTTTTATTTTCTGACTGTACATTTTGAAATATTTTACTGCTGCTGAGTGCAGCAAATGGTATGAAGCAAAGTTTGACAGCAGTTACTTTCACACTCAGTTTACAGCAATGAGTGGGTATTTGATGTTGCTAAGCAGCAATGTGACTGAATGATTAGGACATACTGTACTGACAACTGGATTCTTTCTCCCCATACAATTATAGCCTGATTCTATTTTTACCATTATTTTTTAGCTGTTGATTTAATTTAGTTGATTCATAATATTATGCAATAGCAGTCAACCAATTCAACATTGCTGTGGCAAATATGTGAAAAATAAAAGTGTTGCTCATTTTCATCAGCTGTGCAATAAAATAGTCCTGATTTTCGAAAAATCGAATCAGGTTAGTCCAAACCGATCTTTTGGGAAAAATCACAGGAACATCTAATTTCTATTAACGTCTGCTGCAGAGGTCAGCATGCAGCCAATGAGCAGCCAGGTCACTTGGCTGATGTCATATAACCTAGACACAGGCACAGTGTAATCAGCATCCATTTTACAGTTGAGCACAGGACATAGAAGCTGCATCATATTTGTCTGCCTATAAGACATGTGGCCTGTTGTTAGGGCCAGATTTTCTGCAGAGGATATAGTGCTGCTTGTGTGAAAGTTTGTATACTGGGGTTATATTGCAGGAAATGGAAAAAGAAGCAGCATCATGTTTATATGTAGAGATGAGGGAGCACCAAAATGCTTGGGTGCTCGTTACTTGAGTCGAACGTTTCGTAATGCTCGAGAGCTCATTTCGAGTAATGAACCCCATTGAAGGGAGACTCAAGCATTTTTCAAGATGACCCATGCTCCGCATAGGGGAGGTTATGTAAATCACCTGAAAACATCAGAAAGTCATGGAAACACCACAGAAATGGATATGGAATGGCAGGGGCAGCATGCATGGGTGAATCTCAGGCTTCCAGGTCGCACTATTAAACCAAATTGTGGGCAAGAGCCTGGCGGTCACCCCCTAACAATTTACTTGGGACAGACCATAAGCAGCAAGGCACACGCACTGGCACATCTTAGATAAGCACCACACTAGGTGCAACGAAGGACAATCACCGCCTGCGGGTGACACCACCACCTCTTCTCCTGGGTTACATGCTGGCATTGCTGTCCAATTCCCTGCATGAGCATGCATCCACAGCGCACAAAAAAATTTCCCTGCGCTGCGTTCAGCTGCCCTCATGCCACACGCTCGCTTGATAGCCACACCACCCTCATGTCGATTTATAAATGCGTCTTGGATGGGGAGGAACCGGAGACACACACTGCAGAGGGTTGGCAGGGCCTGGTAGTGACCCTCTTTGAAATTGTAGCCGATAGCCCATAATCCTGATGAGATTTGCTGATAAATTAACGTACGATCATAATTCCAATCCAGTGCCACCAAAATTGTCAGGAGCCGCAAATGTGGGCATAAAGGGGACTCAGATGCCAGTACTTCTACACATCTCCAGAATGCAGCAGCACATACTAATACCAAAGATTGGTTTGAAGCAGGAGGTGTCGCAGAAGTAGTCACCACAGGTATACAGTAACCCTGTGAAAGTCTCATTAAATCAGTTACGCTTCCTGTGAACGCTCCAATCCAGTATCTCAGATAACTGTGGTAACACGAGACACAAGAAATAATACATGCCGACCAGCACTGACCCAAGGGATGCGTGCGTTTATCACACCTAAAACCAAATCGGCTGTTTACCACTCAGGGCATTATACATCAGCGAACATCCAAAAAACAGGCAGTGTACCCCGCAATGGGAACTCCTTCTGTACCTACACAATTCATTCTGTGAATGTGTCAGATAGCTGAACTTCGCGCTGGGAAACCCTTGTGTACCCACAGTATAGGCGAACCCCTGAAACCTTTCGGTAGCGAGAGTATACGCGAACCCCTGAAACCTTTCAGTAGAAATTCCACAGGCCAAACCTGGCACAGTTGCACACCCCACCAGGACCTCGGCCTCTGCTCACACCCTTAACAATCGTACGCATAAAGCGGACTCGGATGCTAGTACTGCTGTGAACATCTCATTAAACTAGTCACACTTCTTTTGATTGGTCCAAACCAGTGTCTCAGATATCTGTGGTAACACGAGAGCAAATACATGTCGACCAGCGCTGATCCCCAGACCCCAAGCAGTAGGAGGAGATGGCATAATTAGCCCGAGAAACCATGACCGAGGTAGGACTAGCAATCCTCTGTGTGGGAAGCACGTGAGCGGGCCCAGGGCCAGACTCGGTCCCAGGCTCCACCTTGTGTGATCCAATGTGCCATCAGTTACATTGTTATGAAAAACCCTTGTGCACCCACACAATTCATTCAGTGTATGTGTCAGATAGCTGAACACTGCAATGGGAAATCTTTGTGCATCCACAGTATAGGCGAACCCCTGAAACCTTCCTGTAGCAAGAGCATCATTACATCAGTTACGGTTCCTTTGATTGCTCATTGACAGTATTAAGTATGTAGAAATTAGAGTGCCCAAACATGGCAGAGTTGCACACTGCCCAGGACCTTGGCCTCTGCCCGCACCCTCAACTAATGTCGGCATAAAGCGGACTCGGATGCTAGCACTGATGTAAACGTCTCATTAAATCAGTTACGTTCCTTTCATCGCTCCAAAGACTGGATGAACCACAAAGAAGTTCCACAGGCCAAACCTGACACTGTTACCTCCCCAAGGACCGCGGCCTCTGCCCACACCCTCAACAATCGAGGGCATAAAGCGGACTCGGATGCCAGTACTGCTGTGAACGTCTCATTAAATCTGCAATGGTTCCTTTGATCACCCCATTGACAGTATTAGGTATGAAGAAATTAGAGTGCCCACACATGGCAGAGTTGCACACCGCCCAGGACCTTGGCCTCTGCCCACATATTCAACTAACGTCGGCATAAAGCAGACTCAGATGCTAGTACTTCCAAGCATCAGCCAAATTCAGCAACTCTTTCTAAAATGACCGAATTCTTTTAAGCAGCAGGTGTTCCCAAAGTTGTCACCACAGCAATACAGTGACCCAGTAAAAGTCTCATTAAATCAGTGATGGGTCCGTTGATCACTCCAAAGACTGCATGAAGCATGAAGAAATTGGACTGAGCAAAGCAGGACAATTCATTCTGTGTATGTGTCAGACAGCTGAACACCGCGCTGGGAAACCTTTGTGCACCCACAGTATAGGCGAACCCCTTAAACCTTTTTGTAGCAAGATTAAAGGCGAACCCCTAAAGCCTTTCTGTAGCAAGTGTATCATTAAATCAGTTACGGACGGTTCTTTTGATCGCTCCAAATACTGCATGAAGCCTGAAGAAATTGGAGTGAGCAAAGCAGGACAATTCATTCCGTGTATGTGACAGCTGACCACCGCTATGGGAAATCTTTGTGCACCCACAGTATAGGCGAATCCCTGAAACATTTCCGTAGAAAGAGTATAGGCGAAACCCTGAAACCTTTCTGTAGCAAGTGTATAGACGAGCCCCTGAAACATTGCTGTAGCAAGAGTAGAGGCGAGACCCTGAAACCTTTCTGTAGCGAGTGTATAGGCGAACCCCTGAAACATTTCTGTAGCAAGAGTATAGGCGAACCCCTCAAACTGTTCTGTAGCAATAGTATAGGCGAACCCCTCAAACCTTTCTGTAGAAAGCGTATAGGTAAACCTCTCAAACCTTTCTGTAGTAAGTGTATAGGCGAACCCCTGAAACATTTCTGTAGCAAGAGTATAGGCAAATCCCTTAACGCTTTCTGTAGAAAGAGTATAGGCGAACCCCTGAAACATTGCTGTAGCAAGAGTATAGGCGAACCCGTGAAAAATTTCAGTAGCAAGAGTATAGGCAAACCCCTCAAACATTTCTGTAGCAAGAGTATAGGCGAACCCCTGAAACATTTTTGTACCAAGAGTATCACCGATTCCCGAAAAAATTGGTGTACCAAAAGTATAGGTGAACACCTGAAAAATTTACTTAACAAGAGTATAGGCAAAGCCCGGAAGAATCAGTTTGCTATGAGTATAGACGAAACCCAGAAAAATTTGCTTGCTGTGAGTTAGGACAAAGCCTGGAAAAATTTGTTTGCTCTGAGTATAGACGGAGCGTGGAAAAATGTGTGTACCAAGAGTACAGATGTACCCCTGAAAATTTGGTTTACCGACGGTGCATAGGGAAACCCAGAAAAAATTTTTAAAGAGAAAGCTCGTAGTTACTAGTTGCTTAATTTGCTAACAGAGCCTGGAGGCAGCCCTCCAAAATAATTAGTTTTAACAGAGCCTTTTGGCCCACAGAAAATTGGCAGTTCAGCGTGATGACATGCTGTTTTAGGAGGAGAAGGAGTAAGATCCGAAAGGGATAGACCAAGCTACTTCCCCCCTTTTTGGGGGTGATAGAGGATGCATGGCTCTCCTGTTCTAGCTGAAAGAATCTTTATGTTCCGCTGCTTTCCACTGGTGGAGAAGAGAATTCTAGGGAAATCCAGCATTTGTTCATCTTAATGAGTGTAAGCCTGTCAGCGCTTTCAGTTGACAGGAAGGTACTCTTACCCGTGATGATTCCCCCCGCTGCACTAAACACCCTCTCTGATAAGACGCTAGCGGCCCGGCAGGCCAGCACCTCCAGGGCGTACAGCGCAAGTTTGTGCCACGTGTCCAGCTTTGACACCCAATAGTTGTATGGAGCAGAGGGATCACGGAGGACAGTGGTACGTAGACTGGGGAGTGGTGACACAGTCTGGCTGGGGAGCCATAAAACTGGCAAAGGCCTTGGAGAGTGTTCCCCTGCCTACGCTGAACATGCTGCCTGATCCCCGCGCCTCCCCTGTTAGTTGGCCCTCTGAACTACGTCTTTTACCGATAGCACTGTCAGATGGGAACTTTAGCATCATTTTTTCCACCAGGGCCCTGTGGTATTGCATCACTCTCGTACTCCTTTCCTCTTTGGGAATGAGAGTGGAAAGGTTGTCCTTATATCGTGGGTCGAGAAGGGTGAACACCCAATAATCTGTGTTGGCCAGAATGCATCTAATGCGAGGGTCACAGGAAAGGCAGCCTAACATGAAGTCAGCCATGTGTGCCAGAGTCCCAGTACACAACACATTGCTGTCCTCACTAGGAGTATGACTCTCTTAATCCTCCTCTTCCTGTTCCTCCTCCTCCTCTTCAGCCCATACACGCTGAACAGATGAGAGGAAAGCAGCATGGGTACCCTCTGCAGTGTGGGCAGCAGTCTCTTTCCCCTCCTCCTCCTCCAAAATGCGCTGAAATACAGACCTGAAGGTGGTCTGGCTATCAAGTGAGATACTGTCATCCCCCCATCTCCTATTCTAACCGCAAAGCGTCTGCCTTTATGCTTAGCAGCGAACTTCTCAGCAGGCAACGCAGTGGGATGGTTATGCTGATAATGGCCGCATCACCGCTCACCATTTGTGTAGACTCCACAAAGTTTCCGAGGACCTTGATGGCATAAGTGGGGGTAGTTTTTCAGAAAGCGCTGAACCACTAGATTTAACACGTGGGCCAGGCATGGCACGTGTGTGAGGCTGCCAAGCTGCAGTGCCGCTACCAGGTTATGCCTATTGTCACACACGACCATGCCTGGTTTGAGGCTCAGTGGCGAAAGCCAGAGATCGGTCTGCTCCATCAAACCCCGTAACAGCTCTTGGGCGGTGTGCCTCTTGTCACATAAGCTGAGTTGTTTCAGCAAGGCTTGCTGATGTTTCCCCACCGCAGTGCTGCTGCGCCTCGCGCTACCACTGCTGGCGATGTGCTCACACTTCTTAATTGAGAGATATAGAAGAATAAAGCCGCAGGACCGAGAGATTTCAATGGTGCAAATATTCAGAACATCCCAAAGAATGTATATTTATTGCTCACAGTTGAGAAATACAGTGATGTTTCGACTGCTTGCAGCAGTCTTTGTCAAGCTTGACTGCAAGCAGACGAAACGTTGCTGTATTTCTCGATTGTGAGCAATAAATATACATCCTTTATGATGGTCTGAATATTTGCACCATTGAAATCTTGCTGTCCTGCTGCTTTATTCTTCTATATGCAATTTTTGAACTTGGATCCAGTCCACTACGGGGTGAGCAATATTGGTCACTGATTGTGAGTAAAACAGTGTGCTGCTGTAACCAGATTTTCTTAATTGAGAGATGGAGGTGGCAGAGGAGGAGGAGGGGGGGGGGGGGGTTGAGAGGAGGTGGCATAATACGCCTGAGAAACTATCACCGAGGTAGGACACGCTATCCTCGGTGTGGGTAACACGTGAGCGGTCCCAGGGTCTGACTCGGTCCCAGCCTCCACCAAGTAGACCCAATGTACCATCAGGGAGATGTAGTGTCCCTGCCCGCCAGCACTTGTCCACGTGTCTGTCATTAATTGGACCTTCCCAGTAACCACGTTGGTGAGGGCACAGTTTATGTTGTGTGAGACGTGCTGCCGTAGGGCGGGGACGACACACCGGAAAAAATAGTGGCGACTAAGGACCGAGTACCGAGGGACCGCTGCCGCCATCATGTTTTTGAAAGCCTCCATTTTGACTAGCCTGTATGGCAGCATCTCCAGGCAATATGCACGTTTAAAGGTTATGCATGCGGGTGGGTGGCGGCGTATTTCTGCTTTTACTCTGCTTGTGTTAGCGACAGCTGAACGCGGCACTGGGAGACATTGTTGGAGGCAGTGGAGGACCATGGAGGTGAGGGTGTGGGTGCAGGCTGGGAGGCGCTCGTGTTTGCATCCTGGGAGGGGAATCGGATCTGTGTGCCAGGTTGTGGCACAGGGGAAAAGGCAGTGGTGTGACCCGTAGGCGGTGAATGGCCTTCGTTCCACCTCGTGGGGTGCTTGGCCATCATATGCCTGCGCATGCTGGTGGTGGCGAGGCTGGTAGTGGTGGCTCCCCTGTTGATCTTGGTGCGGCACAGGTTGCACACCACTGTTCGTTGGTTGTCCGCGCTCTCACTAAAAAACCTCCAGACCTTCGAACACCTAGCCCTCTGCTTACCGCGAGGGGGTGTTGTGGGGAACAGTTGGGAGATTCTTCGCTCTGACCCTGCCTCTACCCCTGGCCACCCCACTGCTTCTTTCAACCTGTTCTGCTGCTGCACTTGCCTCCCTCTCTGAAGCCCTGTCTTCAGTAGGCTTAGCAAGCCAGGTGGGGTGAGTCAACTCATCGTCCAGCAACTGTTCCTCTGAATCCTCTGTCCGCTCCTCCCTCGGACTTACTGCCCTAACAACAACCTCATTGACAGACAACTGTGTCTCATCATCCTCATCCACAAAAAGCTCTTGATACAGTTCCCGGAAGTCCCCAGCCTCATCTCCCTGACTTTGAGAAAGTTCCAAATGTTGGGCATCGGTCACGACAAACTCCTCTGGTGGCTGATAAGCATTTTTTTCCGACTCAGGGCAGGGACCCAAGGACAGTTCCTGAGAGTATGCCTTTTCAGAATCTCTTCTTTTCCTGGAGTGACCAGGCTGGGAGGAAGGAGAAGCAGCCTGAGGATTCAGAGGTGCAGTCCCTTGGCCGGCATGAGTGGACTGCGTGGAGGACTGGGTGTTGGATAAATTGCTGGATGCGTTATCCGCGATCCACATCAGCACCTGATTGCACTGTTATGCTTGTAATAAAGGTCTGCAAAATGTGAGATGAAGCTGGGGAGCGGAGATACGTGGCGCTCTACTAATCCCTCAGCAGCAGGCTCTGATTCACCGCGCCCAGGACCTTGGCCTCTGCCCACACCTTCATTCGGACGCCCATGTCCACGTCCTCGACCCTTATCCCTACTCATCATCATGTAGGATAAAGGATAGAGCAGGCCCAAAATAAATTAACCCACTGTATAGCGTGAGAACTGGGACTAATTCACTGCACACAAAGACTTGTAGATATCACAGGCTCTATGCTGTGACAGAAAAAATTAAACTACTGTACTGCGCTGATACCTATGAGTAATTTACCGTTCACAGAGACTTGCAGATAAGAGAGGCTATATGCAGAAAAAATTAACCCACTCTATAGCGATGAGAACTACGGCTAATTCATTGCACACAAAAACTGGTACATGTGAGATGCTCTGCACAGGCCCAGAAAAAACTAACCCCCTGTATAGTGCTGAGAACTGGGGTTAATTCACCACCCACAGAGACTTGTAGATATGAGAGCCTATATACAGTTCCAGAAAAAAATTAACCACCTACATATCTGGTGCTACTGTCCTAAGATTAAAATATTCTGGAGTGAGCTAGCAAGAGAAATGGGCACAATACTCTGCATACACATGCAACTCACACCTGATATAATCTTTCTTAGCAGGCCACAAACATCCTTTAACCCTTTAAAAGACAGACTAGCCTCTTACATGATTACAGCGGCGAAAACACTAATGCCCATTTTTTGGGGTAAAACAAATTCTCCCTCAATAGACATGTGGAAGGACAAGATAAATCAAATATATATGTTTGAAGAACTTCTCAGCTGGTCAAAGTCATCACACCCCTCTTTTCTCAAAATATGGACACCCTGGAAACAATACATATCAGGCGCCACTTGAGGTGAAAAAGATTAACCGAAAATTTTGCTACTTACACCTGTTGATGCTTGTGCTTTATAGCTTTTGTGATAGAAGGGCCAAGCCTGATTTGTTTTTTGTTTTTTTTTCTTATAACTACCTCTAATGAAGTCACCAAATTGATGGAAGGTTGCTCTCTCTTGGATACTCCCCCTTCCCCCACCTTCCCCACCTCTCCCTTTTGTGTATACCTTTCTTCTTACTCCCTTATTTCTCTTTCTTTCCTCCTTTTTCCTTATCCTTCATATTGAATTGACATATAGTATTCTAGTTCGAAGTCTGGAATTTTTTTTTCTGTATATCAACATTTTTAAAACTCTGCAGATTAAAAATGTCTTTCTCTGATATTTTATTGGAACTGAAAATGCACGATTTCATATCTACCAATGTTTTAATATGTGAATACTAGATATCGTTTTCAATTTGCAAAGTTAAATGAAAAACTTCAATAAAAAGTGATTTAATAAAAAAGAAAAAAATTAACCAACTGCAGAGTGGGGAGAACTGGGGCTAATTCACGGCACACGGAGAATGGTAAATGTGAGATGCTCTGCACAGGCCCAGAAAAAATTAACCAACTCTATAGGGATGAGAAGTATTGCTAATTTACCGCACACAGAGAATGGCAGATGTGAGATGCTCTGCACAGGCCCAGAATACATTAACCCACTCTATAGCGATAAGAACTACGGCTAATTCACAGCACACAGAGAATGGTAGACGTGAGATGCTCTGCACAGGCCAGGTGTCCCCGCCAAAGGTCCAAGATGCTGTTTCTCAGAAGAAAAGTGCAACAGAGTGCTGTTGCCAGTGGGCTACAATGAACTGTCACGGTAGCTTCAGGTGACCAAAAAAAGTCTATCAGTTTGTCCAGAGATGCTGCCACAATCAGAGAATAGTCCATGTAGTCCATTCAAAAGACTGTTTTTTTTTGTCATATGGACTTAAAAAGACTGATAAAGGTTGCAAATGATTTGCAGGAAATGCCTAGTGCAAAAGTTTATGCTGATGAAGAGTGAACTAGAGGTAGGTATTGCCAGTGTAGTGTCCTGTAAAGCTAAGGTAGTTGCTAATAGCAACTAAATGTCTGTAGGGAATACAGTTAATGATAAAGGGTTACTGACAGAAGAAGAAACAGGAAGGATCCGAATGATATCATGGCTGCCCTCAGTGAAGTTGCACAGTTGAAGACAGAAGCTGAGGTCATATTGAAGGGGAAGAACCATCTCAGAAGCTTAGCTAAAACTGAAGCTGATCGCAGGTTGTTGCTGGAAGAGCAAACCATGCAATGTGAACAGGATTTTAAGAAACTGCAAATGAGAGCCCAAGAGTTAGAGATAATGCATTGCAAGTCAGAAGGAGATTCTACAGATTTGCATAATCAAATTGCAGAGTTGGAATGAAGTTAGCTAGGAAAAATAATGAACTGGAATCTCAGATAAGTGAATTCAAAGAAAACTTGGAAATGGAGAAAGGTGCTTGTTGCCAGGCAGAGAAGCAAACCAATGTTTTAGAAGATGTACTGGACTTCAAGGAAGCCCACAAAGCACTTTATCAGCAAATGATAACTCAACTACAGATAAGCTTGGATGGGGAGGCTGAAATATATGAAACACAGATCCAGAAGCTGACTGAACAGCAAGAGCAAACTGAAAAAGTGAAATAAACTTTGGAAAATACCAAACAGGCTTTGGAAAGTGAGTGTACTGGGCTGATCCATGAGGTGAAGGAGCTATTGGAAGGCAAGCGTGACTCTGAATGCAAGAGAAACACGGTAGAGACGCAGCTTTAAAGGGGTTGTCCCGAGAAAGCAAGTGGGGTTCAGCACTTCTGTATGGCCATATTAATGCACTTTGTAATATACATCGTGCATTAAATATGAGCCATACAGAAGTTATTCACTTACCTGCTCCGTTGCTGGCGTCCCCGTCTCCATGGTGCCGTCTAATTTCAGCGTCTACTCTCCCGATTAGACGCGCTTGCGCAGAAGGGTCTTCTCCCTTCTCTTGGGTCTCGGCACGAGCGGCGTTCTGGCTCCGCCCCCTTCTACGCGTCATCGCGTAGCTCCGCCCCGACACGTGTGCCGATTCCAGCCAATCAGGAGGCTGGAATCGGCAATGGACCGCACAGAGCCCATGGTGCACCATGGGAGAAGACCCGCGGTGCATCGTGGGTGAAGATCCCGGCGGCCATCTTGGTAAGGTAAGTAAGAAGTCGCCGCAGAGCGGGGATTCGGGTAAGTACTAAACTTTTTTTTTTAACCCATCCCTTGTGTTTGTCTCGCGCCGAAGGGGGGCTTATTGAAAAAAAAAAAAAGCCGTTTCGGCGCGGGACAACCCCTTTAAGAGCTACAAGTACAATCACTGAAGTGACAGAGTACAGAAATAACTGTCTGAGAAGGTGAACAGACTGCAGGTGGATTTGGCCTTAGTGTACACTGAAGAGAATGGAAGATAAGAGAAATGTATTCTTCAAGCAGTTAGAGGAAGATGCAGAAACCAAGAGAAACCTGTTAAAGCAGATTTCAACACTGCTGGCTCAGGTGTGAGATATGGAAAAGAATATGGTGAAGAATCTTAAAAATGAGATACAAGCAGTAAAACAGGCCAGATTATGCTTTGAAGGTGACCTGGGCACTACAGCTGAACAGTTTATGAAAACTGGAAAAGAGGGAAGAATTCGCTGTGATTAGGCCTATTGCCTTTCTCAGAAGAAAGGGGGTGAATATGTGACAAGGCTGTGCACAGAATGGCCTGCAAAGGGCTGTAACCAGGCCTTCTGTGTGCTAATCAGCAGGGGCAGTTGTGTGGATATATCTGGAGAAGCTAAAATCTCCAGACACATTCAGTTCCTTGCTGCAAGCAGGGGCTGGAAAGCTGGAAGCCAGAGCTGCCGCTAAGAGTGCAGGGCTCAATGCGAGAGCAGTACTGCTGTCAGAAGCCAGAGCTACACCAGGCTCTGAGAGAGGCTGAAAGCTTGACGTCTGTGGGAGACCAGGCTGTGGCATGGACACGAGTTTGACGGGGAAGGACACCTCCAGACTGACACCCTGTTGGGTATGAGTAGTGACAGTAGACCACTATGTTAGTAGTGAGGGAACTACTGTTTAGTTAGCTCCTTGATGGGCAAACGTTATTATTTTTAATAGCACTGAGTGTATGTGCTGCCAGTGGCTGATGTGTTTGCACTGGATTTCCTTGTTACCGCTGAATATTGAAGAAAATAAAAGTAATTTGGACCTTTATATGGACTAAGTGAGCTGCTTTGCCATCGCTGACCCCACCCCCCACACAGACATTGCCACATATGTTGGAGGATGTGGGCATGTCTGGTTGCTAGGGGCAACGACAGGACAACCTGATGTGAAAAGTTTGCTCTGAGTGGCCAGAAGTTGTCGAATAGACTCATATGTGTTGTCCCCTGGATCAGTTAAAGAGCCAAGAGGGCTAAAGAGAAAACTGAATGAAAAGTGACTTTAACATACACTGAGTGAGCTGCTCTGTCGTCACTGACCCCACCCACCATGCAACACAAATGATAATTCCACTAATCGCTCATCAGTGCACATGATGACATTATGAAAATTAGCATACAATCATGATTGAATTTTGTAAGCATTTGAAAGATTTAGTATTTGAAGGGTTTAGAAGGTTTGTTTCATAAAGACAACTCTATTTCATATGCTATATTAGGATATAAAATGAAATACACAGGGGGCCAGAGTAAAGAGCTCCTGAAAAATCCTCCTGCTCTTAAAGAACCACTCTATCCATATTTGCATAGCTGTTCATTCATTGGAATAACTGGCATGTAATACTACATTGTACATAATGCTTAATACTACAGGCGATGTTGAATCAGATATGGCTTAGGCTCTATTCACATCTGCATCAGAGGCTTTGCTTGGAGCCACTGGCACAGATTTGTTCAAAACACTCTTGTTAAAATAGCGCAGTATGCTTCATTACTTCATCCTGGAAAATGTTGGAGGGGATTGTGGAAGTTGGACAGACCCTATTATAGTCAATGGGATACATCTTGCACTGTTCAGTACAAAGATAAGAAAGATACAAATTTCCACTTTTCTGTTCCTATAAAGGAACAGAAGGACATAAAGCAAAGCAGTGAACATAGCCTTACATTGCTGATAACAGCTGATAGCCAGGGTCTGAGGACATGAAACAAAGCTTTTAAAGTGAATCCGTCAGGTCAAACATGGTGTCCAAACGCAGGCATCATGTCATAGAGCAGGAGGAGCAGTATATTGATACGGTATATAGTTTCATAGGGAATGATTTAGTTTAACTTGTATTTTATTTATTTAAATCTCTACATATTCTGATTTGATTGGTCCAATGGGTGGTCCTATCAGTGATAGACATTATTCTGTGAATGACTGTACAAACAGAAAAGGCTGTCAATCACTGATAGGATTGGACTGTTTAGCTCTGAAGGTGCAGAGATATAAATGAATAAAATGCAATTACACTTACAATGAATCTTTCACCATAAAACTATATATTAATCTGCTGAGCTCTTCCTGCTCTATAACATGATGCCTGCAGTTTGGATAGCATGTTTGACCAGACAGATTCCCTTCAAGAAATTTTACAAAAATCATAATGCAGCATGTCTTAAGTGCTAGTGGAACATATACAGTATATTTATAAATGAACTACATATCAAATAATAGCATTATATATAACTGTGCACATATGCATGTAATGTTCCATGATTATATTAAGATACCAAAATTAGCTAAATCCTCTTCTCCTTTTTCTGAACAGATGTCATTCTGTATGTTTTTCAGCTTGGTAGCTTTGAATGTTCTTTCAACACATTTTAATCCTTATTTAGCTAGTTATTTCTGTTCCCTGTTTCGTAGCTAACCTCTTCACGATTTCTTTGACAACCTGTGAATGTCTTGCAGCTGAACGCAGTATTAATTACATTTCAAAGAAAACCTTGTATTCATTTTGAGACTATCTGAAAAACAGAAATATGTGACTAAAACTACTGCCAAGTCAATTACGGCAAAAACACAAATGTACACTGCCAGATAGAACTTGGCACTAAATTTAGATTTTAAGTACATTTTGGCAAATTGACTGTGTTTGTAACAAAAAAATTATGAGAGGGCCGGTTTCAGATGAGTGTATTGTAGACGTCCGTAAAACGGATGTATTACAAATGACATTTTAACCATATGTCATCAGTATTTAATCTGTATTTGCCATCATATTTTCTATCATTGGTTTTATTTTCTACTGGGCAAATTCTAATCCACATTTGTTCAATTGAAAATGATACGAATACAGAAGCACAAATTAAAGAATAGGTCATGCTGCAGTTTTTAAAAACTGGCTTTGAAAAAATACGGCCATGTGAATAGATACACACCATCTAAACATAGAACTAAAATACGCTCATATGAAAGGAGGTGTTGTATATCACAAGATATTGGCTCTGTCTTTCAATAAAATTCTTTTTGCACATAATAAGAAAACTACAAATAACTTTGAATCTGAATTTTACGAACAGATGGAAATTTACTGTTGTCGAGCATAAAATACATGCCCTAATGATCTGATCAAATCAGCACTGTAATGGCAAATGATGCATGATTTAATAATGTTTGAAATATTATATCCAGTTTACATTTCTCACGCACACGTCTGGTATGTCTACATGGTATCTTAGTAACAAGAATTATAGTACCTAGTGATAGCCTTTTTTAAGTGTTTAATACGAACTTCTATATTTGCTTTTTTCCATTAAAGTACATTTACTTAAATAAAATAGATCACCTGTAAATAAAATTTCTTAACTTACTCATATTTACTGTTGATCTGTTTTAGGGAGTGTTAGATAATAAACTAATACAATGAATCAAGAATAAAGTATCCAATTTGGCAAATTGTAAATAAGTCCTTATTTTTTATATCGTATGCCTTAATTACATGCTTTAATTATCTGGAATATTCCCACAAAAGTTCACTGAACAGTGTGTGCACTGTAGAGAAGAGCATGCTACAGATGTCAACTAGGGTGCTTGTCACAGATGTTTTTTCCAACCACAAAACCATTCAACGTCTATTACTATCTTATATTTGAATATTTGAATAATATTTAACCCTGTTAATATCTAATTACAGAACTGACTCAGCCTTCCATTCTTCCCATTTTACAATGGGAGTGAAATGGTAGTCTAAAATGTATACTTATATCTATTGGTAAAAATATTATATTGCCAGAATCGAGTAGTTAACTGTGTCCTATAATAGGAACTCCGACATTGATATAATACTTGCTATACTTGTTACTAAAAATATACAGTAGTTCTTGTGATTTTATATGATACATGATGCGCCAGTGAATATTTAGGTCTGTCACAATCACAGTTTCATCATTTACTAATTGTAAATGACTTTGTAGAGATTTAATTTTAACTTTCACAGTTTTTTAACTATTGATCAGTGTAAAACTACATTACACTTTCAGCCCATGTACACTACATGCATGTCATAGTAATAAATATTGTATATTCAGAGAGACTAAAATTGAGAAAACTGCACTTTTAGCATTTAGATTGAAACATTACAATATCATTGGCACATTAGAAAAATTGATATGTGTGATCAATAGGTGCTACTTTGGATAATTAGTACTTTCTTTAATGGTACAATAAAAAACGTTTAGTACTGTGTTAATCAGTAGAGCAAAGTGTGATTGTACTCGGTAAGACCAACCAAGTAATCTTATAAGATACCAAGTAATCTTTTAATGGCTAATGAAAATACAAGATGTTATAGCAAGCTTTCAAACCTACTTCGGGTTTTTCCTCAGACGTAATGGAACATATCTAAAGGCGTCTATAGATTTTTTTCCTTTATGCCTGAGGAAGAACCCTGAGTAGGTTTGAAAGCTCACTATAACATCATGTATTTTTGTTAGCCATTAAAAGGTATCATGTCTACAAGATTACTTGGCTTCTCTCACCGAGAACAATCACACTTTTCTCTACCGGTGAAATATAAATACAGTAAAGCATGCAACTGCATCACATATCAGGGAGCTGTGGCAGTTTCATAGTGACTACACTGTGACAGTAAATGATTATTAATATAAATTCTTTGAAAACGTAAGAAATGTAAAAAAGTTTAGATAATGCATTTACACAATACGTATTGTGCTGTATGTATCTCATATGATATAAAAATAATTCAGGAAGACAGCCTCTTTCCATATGCTTTAATGGGGCCTAAGAACATCATAAAGGGATCAAACACTCAGATCCACTTTCTGTAAGTGAGAAATCAGCTATTTATCAGGGCTATTGGGAGACAGGTGACATATGAAAGGAGTTCTATAGCTGGGATGGAGTACAATCCTTTATTGATTACAGAGCATCTGCAGGTGTAATCTAGTACAGATTTGAAACATGTAGTGGAAGCTCTGTAATCAATAAAAAAGTCATTGTCAGCAATTTCTATTAGGACCTGCATGGTATTGTACTCCATGCTAATTGTAGAGTCAAATTGCTATTCCTTCACCTAAATCTCTGGTGTCTGGCATCTGGGGAGTCAGCAGCAGTATGAGAATTGTTAATCATGCCTATATAATGCTGTGTATTCATAACTATTGTGAGATAGTGACTGGCAAAGTCGTGGAGAGCAGGTATGTTTCTCCTATGATTCTCTCGTATGTGGCATTAGGAAGCACTTGGGCAGATACGTGTCACCGAGCAACCTGGACTCGGTGGAGGAAGCCAGCATTTGGGTGTCAGTAACACTAAGTTGCTGACAGGTTGTAGTAATCTAGTGGCTCCAAGCCGCATAGTCCGGGCCGGCTTTTCCTGGAGTGGTCAAAGTGAAGGGTGGGATGGCCACTCCCACCTACCAGGTGAGGCTGGTATCAGGCTTCATAAAAACCTAGGCCTGCAGGTCTTGCGGTCTGGGTGTGGTGAGACCTCTGCAGGTCTGAGGACCAGACTAGCTGTGCACAGCAAGCAGTATTTCTCCGTGAGTAGTCAGGACCGATCTATGTATAGTGAGTGCTCAGACGAGCAGTTGTTAAGTTCTGTTGGCCTGGAGTTAAGACCTGTTTGCTTTATTTTTGCTGAAATAAACCTAGGCGAAGCCTGGACTACGAACTTTATTTCCTTGCGTCACTGTCTCTGGCCGTGGACACCCCGGCTGCTACCTTACCCTGACGCTAATCCCTCACATATGGTGTTTGGATGCGGGCAGAGGTCTTAAAGAGACATACACCAGTTAATGGACATTTTGCTGCAGCAACTGGAGAACCGTTGCTAAGGGCAACCGCCCAAGAAAGATTGACTGGGGAGTGCTGTAACCCCCATGTCCTGGGTGAAAGCTGCAACGGCGCAGCAATCAGACACAGCCAAGATGGAGGAACTAATGAAGCAGTTAATTCAGGCGAACTCCAGCCTCCAGCTGATGACAGTGAGCCAGCAAAAGGTCCATGAGGAGGCCATGAGAGCTCATGCCAAAACTAATGCTCTCCTGTTAGAAGCCAACAATTTAGCCTTGCAGGAGCAACATGTTAACCAGCAGCTGCAAGAGCAAGTCCTGGCGGTGGCACAAAGTGTGCAGAGGTCATCGGGTTCGCTTCCCACCACCCGTACCGCGGTACAGGCGTCCTTGCAGAAAATGACACCCACAGACGACGTCGAGGCCTATCTTGCTGCATTTGAAAGAGTGGTGGAGAGGGAGAAGTTACCAGTGCCTCAGTGGGCTGAGGTAGTGGCGTCTTTCCTGATGGGGGAACCCCAAAAAGCCTATTTTGACCTCAGTGAGCAGGATGCTAAGGACTATGCCAAACTAAAGGGTGAGATCTGGCACACTTGGGCGTGAATACCAATGTGTGGGCCCAATGGGTGCACAACTGGACTTTTTCTGACCACCTGCCAGCCCGCTCCCAGATGTACGACCTATTCCACCTGGTGAAAAAGTGGCTACAACCGGAGGAGTCGATCCCTGCGGAGATGGTGCAAAAAGTTGTTTTGGACAAGTTCGTCCGTTCGTTGCCCCTCACAATCCAGCGCTGGGTGGGACAAGGGGGCCCCAAAGACGTGGAATAGCTCATGAACCTCGTTGAGAAGTATAAAGCCACTGAGGACTTACTACAAGCCATGCCTCCTGGACGTCCCAATCCAGGGAATAGCAAGGCGGCTGGAGCATCTGGTAAGACTGTTCCTTATTTAAGGGGTGTCAAAAGTGTCCCAAAGGCGGCTCAGAGGGGGATCATTTGGGACAGAAGAGGAGTCCCAAATGGACAGTCCGGTCCTGGGTAGAACCTCAAGGAGACGGGGCCCCGTACTGTGTTGGTGCTGTCATGAGCCCGGGCATATTGCCGCAAACTGTCCACTTACAGTGGAGCCAATCGACTGTGACTCAGCCAGGTGTAGCTCAATGTTCGCACGGCCAGTATGCTCTGCAGAGACTGTATCAGAGACTGATCAACAATTATGTCACATAAAAGTGAATGACTTTTCGGTAACTGCTCTACTGGACACAGGGAGTTTGGTTACGCTGGTGCACTCCAGCTTGGTCGATCCCACAACAGTCACCGGCCATCGCATGGGGGTTGTGTGTGTGCATGGGGACACCAAGGAGTATCCTACTGCCCTTGTAAGACTTTAGACTCCGTGTGGACTTGCCACTCATGAGGTGGGCGTTGTAAGGTCCTTAATGCACACCGTGATTCTTGGGAGAGACTTTTCGCTATTTTGGGACTTGTGGCGCAGCCAAGTGCCATCTACAAGTAATGTTCACAAGGATGTATATGTGTATCATGTGTGTCCAGAACCGTTTGACCCTGATGGTACGATTCCGGCAGTAGGGGTGACCCAAGAGAATGGGGATAATTTTCCCTTAACAGTACTGGCAGGTGAGACGGAGGTACAGGAGAAGTGGTTGCTATGCCTGACTTAAAGGTCTCACACGCTAATTTCGGAACTGAGCAGCTCCGAGACCCCACCCTAGTAAAAGCCAGGGAAAATGTTAAAGTCGTGAATGGGGAACCTCAATACCCAGGGGCTGATACAGTGTTTCCACACCTGGCAGTTAATCAAGAACTGTTGTATCAGGTTGACAAGGTCCGTGGGGAGGTTGTGGAACAGCTGATAGTACCTCAGTCCTATCGCAGAATGGTCTTAGACCTGGCGCACAAGCATGTGCTAGGAGGTCATCTAGGGAGCGAAAAGACTAGGGAACGCGTCCTTCAGCGTTTCTTCTGGCCCGGGGTACATGGTGACGTCAAACGGTACTGTGAGTCTTGCCCAGAGTGTCAAATAACGGCTCCTATTACCGGAGTCCCCTAGTGCCCTTGCCCATTATAGAGGTACCGTTTAAGCGGATTGCTATGGACCTAGGACCTACAAACTTTATTTCCTTGTGTCACTGTCTCTGGCTGTGGACGCCCCGGCTGCTACCTTATCCTGATGCTAATCCCTCACACTATCGAAAGTGAGCAGCAAAAGGCTCATCAATGGTCTTAGATGGGGTAATGTTCATATGTAGCGCCCGGTCTCTCTTCTATTCACCAAAGGGGTTCTCTGTAATGAGGCAACACCTTTTAAAAAATATTATTAAATGGATAAAAAAGTATAATATATAAAACAGTAATAATATTTTTAAACCTACTATATCTGGGGTAATCTTCATATGTAGCGCCCGGTCTCTCTTCTATTCACCAAAGGGATTCTCTGTAATGAGGCAACACCTTTTAAAAAATATTATTAAATGGATATAAAGTATAATATATAAAACAGTAATGATATTTTTAAACCTACTATATCCAAATAATAACTATTTGCATTTTTTTAGCATCTGCAGGATGGTGTTACATTTTTGTGTTTATATCGCAATGACAGCAGAGTAGCACCTGCACAGTTGAATAACTTTTTACAGTTTAGATATAGCTATAACCACATAAACTGGGTAATAAGCTTGCACTAACCTTTTGTTAGAGACTGCATAAGGCTGTGCTCACGCAAACGTATTTGAATTGTGTAAAATAAATAAAAAAAATGTTAACCTTTGCAGCACCTCTGCTCCTACACGCTCCTTTGGATGTTAACAAATGAATAACAGTTTTTTTTACTTACATGTTAAAGAAGACAGTACACAGTTTTATAAAAAAAAGCACTTAATTTTTTTAGCAGGGGGGTAACGAAAAAAAGGGTAATGAGGTATTAGTTTATAATATGGCAAATTATGCAAATAAAAAATATTTTAAAAAGGAACTTTTAAATGGCAATTCATTGTAAGAAAAACTTTGGATAATTAAGCCACATTATGTAAGCTTGCAGCCCCCATCAAGGGTACTCATTCTCTTGGGAATCCCCACCTAAATAAAAGAAAACTCCAGCTGAAAAAAAATAGAAGCCGGTTAAAAAAACAACAACATGGTTTAGAGAGTCCAGATCATCAGGCTTCTTGAATAGAATCCATTTGCCACAGAATTTCTCCCTGAGGAGTCACAAAGTAGTCTGCAAAGAGGTCTCTGACTAAAAGTGCAGATGATGCAGGCCTATGCGGTGGGTTCTTATCCAATGCAACAACTTGTGAGGTTGCTACAACTGGATCATCAACCACAGCCTAACCTGCATCATTGATCTGTCAAAAATTGTGCAGAACCACGACGGCTTGAATTACCGCACACATGTTCTTGGGTTTCATCTGAATAGTGCTCAGGAAAACTTGCCACTTACTGGTAAGAATTCCAAAGGCACATTCACTATGTGAGGCGGTAATTACAAATCTGTCTCCTGGAGTTTGTGGGAGATATCCTATATGTTCACCATTTTGTATGTATTTTCTGTTATCAACTGTGAATATACTGTATTTTGTCTATAATGGTCTGAACTTCTGGAGGAAGGGAACATCACCTCCCCCCCACCTCCACAAGAATTGGAGGAGCTCAAGAACTGGTAAAACCAGTTCTAACTGGCCAAACCTTTTTAGGAGTGCTTTGTCTTGGACAGCAGAGAGGAGAAACAGGATGTTCTTCTCATGAGACCAAATTCAAGAATGAACTGAGCGTGCTCACTGAAGTTCCTCCCAGATGGATGACATCACAAGCTACCTCACAAATACCTCCCTCTGAGAAATGGCCTATCAGCTCACTGTAACTGCTAAATTGCCTGACTTCCTGTGTTGAAACTTATTTAAGTTTCACGTGCGCATAATAAAGAAAGACTCTTTTGGGAACACATGATGTAGGCTTGTGATCTTTAAAAGGCTCTCCAGGCCTGTACACATATTATTTAATTTGGAACACACGGTATATTAATAATAGCGAATTTTGCGCTAACAAGTTCAACCCTCTGCGCAATAATGGTTGCAGAAAATGGGTTGCCAGGCTAAAGCACTCATCCGCCACATAAACTAATGGGGCTGGTGGACCTCAATACCCAGGAAGCATCTGTGGCTCTGGCAGGACCAGCTCATTAGAAAGAAGCTGCTGCCCCATTCTGAAAGCTTCCTGCAGTGCTTCCATAGAATCCAATATCAACAAGTATAAAGCAATAGTTCTGTTGGCTCTTGCTGATAGTAACTACCAAAAAGTACTGTTTATAATTGTAATATCAGGAATCTGAGTGTGCTGGATTCTTCACACAGATATGCTTGCGTGCATGACCCCGATGCAGTACAAAAACTGCGCAGCAGCTTGAAAAACTTCTGCGATGTCCAGCCAGGCTTGCATAGAGGTCAGTGGACCAACAATTGCTCTGCTGCTCCCAAATGACATGGCAGGTCCTCCTAATAATCTTACAGATGGTGAAATGGCCCAACAGGAACTCAAAATGCAGGCAAGGAATCTAAAAAGACAACAGTGACACAAATAATAAAACTATTACAAAAAAAGGAAACACATTTTAGGGACAAAGGACACAAACAAGAATGGAAACCTGCTTGTTCTTACCTCAGGGTGATCAGCAGATGATCTTCAGAGGAGAAAAACTGGCACATGTTTGTGTCGGTGTAGCTTAATCCGGAACACACCTTCTCTGACAGCTTCTCAAATAATGTCACAGACATACAGCAGAAGGCAGAAAACTTTTCAACATGCTGTCCCAAGCTTCTGTAATGGCTGTTGAAGTCACCCTTACTGACTCGTTGCAACACCAAACGGTAAAACCAAAACCTCCACATCTTTTTTTCTGGGCTCTTCCTCCAGCATCGAATGTGGCTATGCAAAAAAGGAATAAAAAGCAGTAGAGATGAGCGAACGTACTCGTCCGAGCTTGATCCTCGCTCGAGTATTAGGGTGCTCGAGATGCTCGTTACTCGAGACGAGCACCACGCGTTACTCAAGTCAATTCCATTTCCTTCCCTGCATGTTTAGCGCCATTTTCTGGCCCATAGACATGCAGGGAAGGCATTACAACTTCCTCCTGTGACGTGCCAGCCCTATCCCACCGCCCTGCAGTGAGTGGCTGGTGAGATCAAGTCACCGCCGAGTATTTAAAGCGGTCCCGCCCGCGGCTCGCCATAGACACATGCTGGCAGAGATTAGGGAAAGTGCTGTTCCTGCTGTTCCTGCTATAGGGAGAGTGTTAGGCTACTGTTAGCGTCTTCAAGAAACCCAACGGTCCTTCTTAGGGCCACATCTGGCCGTGTGCATTACTGTTGTGGCTGCTGGGAGCAGTTTTGCACTAATTTTTTTTTCATCTTGGGCTGTGCAGGCTATAGCGTTCTCAGTCTGCAGTCAATTATACAGAGTATAGGGGTAGTACTGGTGAGGCAGGGAGAGTGGTAGTGTAGAATCTTGTCAACAAGTACCCCCAAAAAGCTCCTTCTTAGGGCTACCCGTGAGCGTGTGCATTACTGTTGTGGCTGCTGGGAGCAGTTTTGCACAATTTTTTTTTTCATCTTGGGCTATGCAGGCTATAGCGTTCTCAGTCTGCAGTCAATTATACAGAGTATAGGGGCAGTACTGGTGAGGCAGGGACAGTGGTAGTGTAGAATCCTGTCAACAAGTACCCAAAAAAAGCTCCTTCTTAGGGCTACATGTGACCGTGTGCATTTTACTGCATGGCTGCTAGGAGTTGCCTCACTATTACCCAGCTAGGCCTATTTGCAGCCTTGCGTATAATTTTTTTGGGACTGCAGTGTCCGTTACATAACCGCTGTGAGCCTCCAACTGCAGGCCAATAATTGCATAATTATTAAGACCGCTCTGTGTCTGCTCTATTCGTAATCCACCATGCTGAGGGGTAGAGGTAGGCCTAAAGGACGTGGACGCGGGCGAGGACGCGGAGGTCCAAGTGAGGGTGTGGGCACAGGCTCAGTTCCTGGTCCAGGAGAATCGCAGCTGGCTGCTGCGGGATTAGGAGAGAGGCAAGTTTCTGGGGTCCCCAGCTTCATATCACAATTTTTGAGTCCACGTGGTAGACCTTTATTACAAACTGAGCAGTGTGAGCAGGTCCTGTCGTGGATAGAAGAAAATGCATCCAGCAATGTATAGACCACCCTGTCTTCTACGCCGTCCACTGCTGCAACTCTGAATCCTCTCGCTGCTGCTCCTCCTTCCTCCCAGCCTCCTCACTCCATGAAAATGACACATTCTGATGAGCAGACAGACTCCCAGGAACTGTTCTCGGGCCCCTGCCTTGATTGGGAAAAAATGGTTCCTCTCTCAGCTGAGGAGATTGTCGTGACCAATGCCCAACCTTTGGAAAGTTCCCGGCGTCTGGGTAATGATGCTGGGGACTTCCGGCAACTTTCTCAAGAGCTTTCAGTGGGTGAGGAGGTCGATGATAATGAGACACAGTTGTCTATCTGTGAGGTAGTAGTAAGGGCAGTAAGTCCGAGGGAGGAGCGCACAGAGGATTCGGAGGAAGAGCCGCTGGACGATGAGGTAACTGACCCCACCTGGTTCGCTAAGCCAACTGAGGAGAGGTCTTCAGAGGGGGAGGCAAGTGCAGAAGCAGGACAGGTTGGAAGAGGCAGTGGGGTGGCCAGGGTTATAGGCAGGGCCAGAGCGAAGACTCCCCCAATTGTTTCCCAAAGCATCCCCTCGCGCCAAGCCACCCTGCAGAGGCCTAGGTGTTCAAAGGTGTGGATGTTTTTCAGTGAGAGCGTGGACAACCGACGAACAGTGGTGTGCAACCTGTGTCGCGCCAAGATCAGCCGGGGAGCCACCAGTACCACCCTCACCACCACCAGCATGCGCAGGCATATGATGGCCAAGCACCCTACGTGGTGGGACGAAACCTGTTCACTGCCTCCGGGTCGCACCACTGCCTCTCCCCTTGTGCCCCAATCTGCCACTGAGATCCAACCCCCCTCTCAGGGCACAGGCACGAGCGCCTCCCGGCCTGCACCTACACCCTCAGCTCCGCTGTCCTCGGCCCCATCCAGCAATGTCTCACAGCGCAGCGTTCAGCTGTCGCTAGCGCAAGCGTTGGAGCACAAGCGCAAATACGCCGCCACGCACCCGCACGCTCAAGCATTAAACGTGCACATTGCCAAATTGATCAGCCTGGAGATTCTGCTGTACAGGCTTGTGGAAACGGAGGCTTTCAAAAACATGATGGCAGCGGCGGTCCAATGCTACTCGGTCCCCAGTTGCCACTATTTTTCCCGGTGTGCCGTCCCAGCCCTACACCAGCACGTCTCCCGCAACATTGTGCCCTCACCAACGCGGTTACTGGGAAGGTCCACTTAACCACACACACGTGGACAAGTACTGGCAGGCAGGGCCACTATATCTCCCTGACGGCACATTGGGTGAATTTGGTGGAGGCTGGGACCGAGTCAGAGCCTGGGACCGCACATGTCCTACCCACCATCCTCGGTTCTGGTATCTGCGGCGGTCTATGCCACCTCCTCTAAACCCTCCTCCTCCTACGCAACCTCTACCTCTCAATTAAGGAAAGTGAGCAGCACGTCGCCAGCAGTCGGTGTGGCGAAGCACGGCAGCACAGCGGTGGGCAAGCGTCAGCAGGCCGTGCTGAAACTACTCAGCTTAGGAGAGAAGAGGCACACGGCCCATGAACTGCTGCAGGGTCTGACAGAGCAGACCGACCGCTGGCTTGCGCTGCTGAGCCTCCAACCGGGCATAGTCGTGTGTGACAACGGCTGTAACCTGGTGGCGGCTCTGCAGCTTGGCAGCCTCACACACATGCCATGCGTGGCCCATGACTTCAATCTGGTGGTTCAGCGGTTCCTGAAAAACTACCAACACTTGTCAGACCTGCTCGGCAAGGTGCACCGTGTCTGCGCACATTTCCGCAAGTCCACCACGGACGCTGCCACCCTGTGGACCCTGCAACATCAGTTTAATATGCCAGAGCATTGACTGCTGTGCGACGTGCCCACACAGTGGAATTCTACGCTGCACATGTTGGCCAGGCTGCATGGGCAGCATAGAACAATAGTGGAATACCAACTCCAACATGGGCGGCGCAGTGGGAGTCAGCCTCCCCAATTCTTTACCGAGGAGTGGGCCTGGATGGCAGACATCTGCCAGGTCCTCGGAAACATTCAGGAGTCTACCCAGATGGTGAGCGGCGATGCTGCAATCATTAGCGTCACCATTCCTCTGCTATGCCTGCTGAGAAGTTCGCTGCAAAGCATAAAAGCTGGCGCTTTGCGGTCAGAACAGGAGACGGGGGAAGAGAGTATGTCGCTTGATAGTCAGAGCACCCTTATGTCTATATCTCAGCGCGTTTTGGAGGAGGAGGAGGAAGAGGGGCAGGAGCAGGAGAAGGAGGTGGATGAGACAGCTGGGCTCACTGCAGAGGGTACCCATGCTGCTTGCCTCCCATCTGTTCAGCGTGTATGGCCTGTGGACGAGGAGGAGGAGGATCCTGAAAGTGATCTTCCTAGTGAGGACAGCGATGTGTTGCCTACTGGTACCCAGGCACACATGGCTGACTTCATTTTAGGCTGCCTTTCTCATGACCCTCGTGTTAAACGCATTCTGGCCACTATGGATTACTGGGTGTACACCCTTCTCGACCCACGGTATAAGGAGAACCTTTCCACTCTCATTCCTGAAGAGGAAAGGGGTTTGAGAGTGATGCAATACCACAGGGCCCTGGTGGACAAACTGATGGTAAACTTCCCATCTGACAGCGCTAGTGGCAGAAGGCGCAGTTCCGAGGGCCAAGTAGCAGGGGAGGTGCGGAGATCAGGCAGCATGTTCAGCACAGGCAGGGGAAAACTTTCCAAGGTCTTTGCCAGCTTTATGGCTCCCTAGCAAGACTGTGTCACCACTCCCCAGTCAAGGCTGAGTCGAAGGGAGCAGTGTAAAAAGATGGTGAGGTGGTACGTAGCCGATCATACCACCGTCATCCGTGATGCCTCTGCTCCATACAAATACTGAGTGTCAAAGCTGGAAACGTGGCACGAACTTGCGCTGTTTGCCCTGGAGGTGCTTGCCTGCCCTGCCGATAGCACCTGTCAGAGAGGGTGTTTAGTGCAGCTGGGGGAATCACACGGATAAGCGCACCCACCTGTCAACTGACAGTGCTAACATGCTTACACTCATAAAGATGAAGAAAGCCTGGATTTCCCCAGACTTCTCTTCTCCCCCCCAGCGGAGAGCAGCGGAACCTAAAGATTCTTTTCGCTGCAACTGCAGATAAAAGCACTCTTCTCAATCACCGGAAAAACGGGGCATTTCTCTTTGTCAATCTGTCCTCCTCCTGCTACTTCTCCTCCAGAAACAACATGTCATCGCGCTGAACTGCCAATTTTTCTGCGGCCCAAAATTCTCATCTAGCAATGTTTTTACTATTTTTAGAAGTTTCCAAAGTATTAATACTTTAACATGAACCAATTTTTTCAACAGGGCTGCCTCCAGGCTCTGTTACAAATTAAGCAACAGCGAGCTGTATCTTTCCAAAAATATTTATGGGTTTCACCTGCCCTCTCGGTTGATAAATTTTTCAGTGGTAAATTTGTACTCTTGGTACACTAATTTTTCGGGCCCACGCCTACACTCTTATCCAACTAATTTTTACGGCCTTTGCCTACACTCACGGTACCCCAATATTTCAGAGGTTGGCCTATACTATTACTACAGAAATTTTATTGGGGTCTGCCTATACTTCCTCCACGTAAATGTTACAGGGGTCTGCCTATACTTCTACTACAGAAATGGTGCTGGGGTCTGCCTATGCTGCTGCTACAGAACTGATAATGGGGTCTGCCTATACTTCTGTCACGTAAATGTTACAGGGGTCTGCCTATACTGCTGCTACAAGAATGTTACTGGGGTCTGCCTATACTTCTGCCACGTAAATGTTACAGGGGTCTGCCTATACTGCTGCTCCATAAATGTTACAGGGGTCTGCCTATACTTCTGCAGAAATGGTACTACTGGGGTCTGCCTATACTCCTGCTACCGAAATGTTACAGGGGTCTGCCTATACTCCTGCTACCAAAATGTTACAGGGGTCTGCCTATACTTTTACTAAAGAAATCGTACTGGGGTCTGCCTATACTGCTGCAATCGAAATGTTACTGGGGTCTGCTTATACCTTTTCTACTGGAATGTTACAGGGATCTGTTTATACTCTGAGTGCACACAGACCTCCCATTGCGGTGTTTTACCTATCTGGCCCAAAAACACCCACTGACTAGGGCATGAATTGTGGGCCGAGGCCAATATGTATTTTCTCTCGTGTTACCACAGTTATTTGTGAAACTCGTTTGGGCCACTGAAGAGGAGCGTTACTGCCTTAATGAGACGTTCACAGCTGTACTAGCATCGGAGTCCGCTCTATGCCCGCGTTTGCTGAGGGTGTGTGTAGTGGCCTATGTCCTCGGCGGAGTGAAAGTCTGCCATGTTTGGGCACTGTAATTTCTTCATGTTTATTATTTTCTTTTGGTTTCTTCTGCTCACCTATGCTGTGGGTGCACAAAGACTTCCCATTGCGGTGTTTTACCTATCTGGCACAAAGTCACTGACTGACTTGGGTAGGGTGCAGAGTGCAGATGGCTTTCCCCTTGCGGTGTTGATTGAGCTATCCAACACCAACACAGAATGAATAGTGTGAGGGGATCCGGATTGCCCATTGCTATGTAACTCGTGGCACCTTGGATACCACAGTGTGTTTGCTGGAACCAAGCCGTACCAAGGGCCTGCTCATATACTTCCCATAAAGGCTACAGTGGGTCCTGATCATGGTTTTTTGGCCTTGTAAGGCCACCTCCTCCTGCTTGGGGTCAGGAGATCAGCACTGGACATCATGTATTTGCTCTCGTGTTACCACAGTTATCTGATACACTGGTTTTGGCCAAAGAAGAGTAGCGTTACTGCAATAATGAGACATTCAATGCTGTGCTAGCATCAAAGTCTGCTTCATGCCCTCGATTGCTGAGGGTGTGGGCTGAGGCCTAAGTCCCGGGGGGAACTGCAGCTGTACCAGGTTGGACCTGTGGAACTTTTTCCTGGCTAATCCAGTCATTGGAGCGGTGAAAGAAAACGTAACTGATTTACTGAGCCCATCGCAGATGAACTAGCATCGAAATCCGCTTTATGCCTACGAGTGCTGAAGCTGTTGGCCAAGCCCTATGTCCCGGAGGAACTGCAACTGCGCCAGGTTGGGCCTGTGAAACTTTTTCCTGGCTAATCCAGTCATTGGAGCGGTGAAAGAAAACATAACTGATTTAATGAGACCTTCACAGATGTACTAGCATCGAAGTCTGCTTCATGCCTACGATTGCTGAAGCTGTTGGCCGAGGCCTATGTCCTCGGCGCAGTGTAAGTCTGCCATGTTTGGCCACTCTTTATTGTTCATGTCTTGGGTTGCCTAGGATCCACCTATACTGTGGGTGCACACAGACTTCCCATCGCGGTGTTTGACCTGTCTGGCACAAAGACATTGACTGACTTGCGTAGGGGGCAGATTGCAGATGGATTTCCCCTTGCGGTGTCGATTGAGCTATCTGACACCTAGACAGAGTGAATACTGTGTGGGCACATAGATTCCCCATAGCTATGTAACTCATGCCCACGTGTGCAGCTCCTGACGGAGGTTGGCACTTTATTGGAATGAAGATCAAACGTCAATTTCTCCCTTTTAAAGAGGGTCGTTACCTGGCCCTGCCAGCCCTCTGCAATGTGTGCCTCCGGTTCCTCCTCATTGCAGACGCACTTATAAATAGACATGAGGGTGGTGTGGCTATGAAGCGAGCGTGTGGCATGAGGGCAGCTGAAGGCTGCGCAGGGACACTTTTGTGTGCGCTGTGGACGCTGGGTCGTGCGGGGGGTTGGGCAGCATGTAACCCTGGAGAAGAGGCAGTGGTGTGACCCGCAGGCAGTGATTGTGCTTGGTTGGAGGTAGTGTGGTGCTTAGCTAAGGTGTGCCTTGCTAATGAGGGTTTGTCCGAAGTAAAAATTGTTAGTTCGGGGGGGGCACACTCTTGCCGCTATTGTGGCTTAAGAGTGAGACCTGGGAGCCTGAGATGCAACCCTGCATGCTGCCCCTGCCCTGCCCTATCCGTTTCTGTGGCGTTTCCATGACTTTCGTATTTTTTCCAGATTTTCACAAGTGAAAACCTAAGCGGAGCATCGGTCCTATACAAAAATGCTCGAGTCGCCCATTGACTTCAATGGGGTTTATTACTCGAAACGAGCTCTTCGAGCATCGCGGAAAGTTCGACTCGAGCAATGAGCACCCAAGCATTTTGGTGCTCGCTCATCTCTAGTGTTCAGACCATTGGCGTTTAGGGACATCAATCTGGTGGCCATTCTTGTGTGGTTGTGCGTTTGCTTAAGAGGAGAGGAGACTGGTGGAACCCGTGTGTTTCTGCCAAAAAAAAAGAACTGCACAGACATTTACAAACTACATATACAACTAGGAACAAGTAGAATATTGAATCGCATGTGGTAAGCTTACTGTAGAAGCAGCGTTTTTTTCTTTGCAAGAGAACTGCAACATAGCTTATGACCCAGCAAGTAGCAGTTATTTCCAAACGAGTGCGGCTGCTTTGCATGAGAAGTAAGGTGTAGTAAAGGCATTTGTTAGAACAGTTATCTGCACAAGCTTGCACCTGCAATATCATTTGGGGGGAAAGTCACTACGGTGAGAGGACTCACGAACCTCTTGACTTTGACGGGATGAAGATGTAAGAGATCGCTAAGTAAGATGCATATTTGAAGATTTAGTGGAGCAAAGTGCTGATCTTCTAGCTTTGCGTTCCAGGTTTACTTAAACCAGGCTTACCAGGCACGCTCAAGGCTCGGTTTGAGATTTTGATACCGGAAGATTTTAAAGTCTCTGCGGCAGAGGTGGGGTTATGAAAGATGTGGGTTGCATTTGCTTTAGTGGCGATGATTTTTGTTGGGAAGCCCCATCTGTAAGGGATGTTCGCTTCTCTCAGAGCTGATGTTACCTCTGCGAAGCCCCTTCTTGCCTCCATGGTGGCTTGTGAAAGATCTATTAAAATGCGTATGTCTGCGTATGGACTTGGGAGCACCTTTAATTTTCTTACAGCGTTCATGAGGGCTTCTTTGGTGCTGTAGTAGTGTATACGTATTATAATGTCTCTTGGAGTGTTATCTTTGAGGAATTTCGGAAGTGGTAGCCTGTGGGCTCTATCGATTTTAAACTCCTGCTCTGGGACATCAGAGAGGATTTTTCGGAGGAAGCGTAGCACGAGTTTGAGATCTTTTCAGACACTCCTCGTATTTTGACGTTGTCGTCTGTTTCTGTCCTCTAAGTCTGTTAGTTTTTGTTGCAGTTTAACTACATTTGCTTCCAAATCGTAATGCGAATCTATTAGGAAGTTGTGAGATTTAACCAGCTCTCCCATCTTAGATTCAGTTTTTTCAATGCAGTTGTTAACTTCTTGAACTGAGGAGTTGACGTGGGATGTCAAATTCTTTAAGTCAAGTTGGATGGTGTCACGCAGAGCCATAACTATCTCTTTTATGTAAAGTTCTGAAGCCGGTTTATTAGAGGCTGAAAGGTTAGCCAGACTGCTTTCTTTCTCATTATTTTGAGTGTTGCACAACATGTCAGGCATGTCTGGGTTATTATCGTCAGACAGTCTCTGTCTTTGTTTCTCTGGGCTGTCTGTGGGGGAGGGAGTGCTCAGCATCAGCGTGTCCGGCGCCATCTTGTATCCCTTATCACATTTAGTGTTGTCCCCAGCCCCCAGAGATTTTGCTGCTGACCTCTCTACTACAGCCTCCATATGCTCTTCCACCTCTTCTATTTCTTCCTCGGCTGTCAGCGGCTCACCTGCGTCCGCGGCATCTGAAGTTGCCTGCGTTTCCCCCATCAGTGTGCTGTCGGCTGGTTGGTCTTCTGATGCCATATCAGGAGTGGGGCCATGTGCCGGGAAAAAGTCCTCCAATCTGGAGTGTTTCACCCTGGTTGTTCTCCTGTTTGACATCTCCGGATGCCTGGTGAGTTCCCCGATACTGTGGGGTTGTTTTCTCCCGTCGATCGGTGCTTTGGTGTTGCTGTGAGCCTGTCTTTAACGGAGCTTAGACACGAGTGTCCATTCTGGTGCCTCACCAAGCCACGCCCCCCTGTCTGCTGCATTTTTCTCACGGTTGACCATGACCTCCTTCTCACTATGCTCCGCTTTATTGGTCTAAAGGACACTGCTCTCCTGGTTCTCCTCCTACCTCTCTGACCGCTCTTTCAGTGTCTCCTTTCCTGGTTCTATCTCCTCTCCACTTCCTCTCACTTTTGGGGTACCCCAGGGCTCAGTCCTTGGTCCCCTTCTTTTCTCTATCTATACTGCCCCAATTGGACAAACTATCCACAAATTCGGCCTCCAATACCATCTCTACACTGACGACACACAACTATACACCTCCTCTTGTGAGATCTCTGAACCATTCCTCCAAAATATTTTTGACTGTCTGTCCGCTGAACACTATGTCCTCCCTTTTTCTCAAACTCAACCTCTCTAAAACTGACCACCTCATCTATCCGCCTTTCAAGCGACCTCCCCTCAACATCTCCATTCCAGTGTCTGGCACCATCATAATACCCAGACAGCATGCCCACTGCCTTGGGGTCACACTGGACTCTGACATCTCCTTTACCCCCATATCCAATCTCTAGCCCAAACATGCCACATGCACCTCAGAAATATTGGCATTCCTCACCACTGACATGCTAAAAACACTTGTGGTCGCCCTCATCCACACCCGACTTGACTACTGTAACTCGCTACTGATCAGCCTCCCCCGCACTAGGCTTGCTCCATGCCAATCCATACTAAATGCGGAGCTAGGCTCATTTTTTTATCCAGCCGTTTCTCTGATGCCTCTGCACTATGCCAGTCGCTGCATTGGCTGCCCATCCACAGAGCTAAATTTAAACTCCTCTACCTCACCCACAAAGCTCTGCATGGCGCCGCGCCACCATACATCGCCTCCCTCCTGTCAGTACACCACCCACTCTGATCCACTAACACAGTGCTCCTCAACTACAGTCCTCAGGGACTGCTAACAGGTCATGTTTCCAGGATTTTCTCAGTGTTGCACAGGTGATGTAAGTATTGTTAGTGCCTCAGACATTGCCAGAGGTGTTCTTACTATAGGAGATCCTGAAAACATGACCTGTTGGTGGTAACTGAGGACTGGAGTTGTGGACCCCTGCGCTAACACACTCAGGCTTAACACCCCTCCTTACTGCCCCACCCCGTTTGCCTTCTAATAACTGATTTCCACATTACATCTTCTATTGCCTGTGTTCCCCATGTCTTGCTCCTCCCCCCTTGCACCTCCTGTATCACCCCCACCCCATTTGTTTCAAACTGAATGTACCGCACATTGTAATTGTTGTATTGTTTTGCATTTATCCCATGCCTGAAAGCGCTGAGGAATAAGTTGGTGCTATACAAATAAAGATTATTATATTATTGCATGACAAATTCCGGCCTCCATAGAGCAGGCAAATGGTAAATGCCAAAATGTTGTCCTAAGACTCATATATCTAGGGGAGTATAGCCATATTGCCTAAGAGGTATTAGAAACTCTGTAGGCCCAGGCTGATACATACATAACCCCACACAATTTAAAGCCAGGCAAGGTCATGTGTGACAATGATGACAACCTGCTGGCAGCCTTTTGCAGGAATCTCACACACTTACCTTGCCTGGACCATGTGGTGAACCCTGTAGAGCAGCGCTTCCTAAACAATTACTTAGGTTTATATACACTGCTTGAAAAGGCTAGGAAACTTTGATCATACTGTCAGCATTCACACCCAGCCACCTATGATCTGGAGGAGGTACAGTGACAGTTCGGACTACCACCCAATCATGTCATCTGTGATGTGCCTGCATAGTGGAATTCCACGTTGCATATTTTGCAGAGACTAAGCCAGCAGTAGCAGATGGTGAATGCCATCTGGGTTTTCTCTTTTCTTCACTGTGGATGTGTGTGGAAGTTTTGATAGATCTGCCCAACTGCCTATAAAGCAGTTAGGTTGATTCCAGACCCATATTGGATGTCGAGAGTTTTGTGTGAGACTGTGAGAGGTAATATACTACAGGAGTGGTTACAGTGAAATAAGCATAAGCTGGATGAACCTAAAGGGGTTGTCTCGCCTCAAAAAGTGTTTTTTTCTTTCCTCCAGTATTGACCTGCAAAGCAGAGATTAATAGATACATTATGACATGTTTAAAACAGTTGTTCCGCTTACCTGCATCAGATTTTTCTTCTTCTTGTAGTTCCTACAGTGAGAATCATTCAAAGATGGCGCCACGGTCCACTTCCCATGATCCACCATGGTATCTCTTCTCCTTGGCGTGCGCTCTCCCGACGACGACGGTCACATGATATATCCTAGCTGCTAGGGGAAAACACAAACAAGTGGGGGGCTACTTAGGGGAAACACAAACAAGTGGGGGGCTACTTAGGGGAAACACAAACAAGTGGGGGGCTACTTAGGGGAAATGCACACAATACATATACAGATAGATACAGATAGGTAGATAGATACAGACAGACAGATACAGATAGATAGATACAGATAGATAGATACAGATAGATAGATAATAGGTAGATAGATACAGATAGATAAGGAAATATAGACAATCTGTATCTATCTCTATCTATACCTATCAATCTATCTATCTTTATCTATCTCTATCTGTCAATATCTACCCATCTATCTATATCAATCCATCTATCTATCTATCTCTAGCTATCTATATCTCTATCTATCTATCTATCTATCTATCTATATCTATATCTATGTATATCTATATCTATCTATATCTATTTATATCTATATATATTTATCTCTATATCTATCTATCTCTATATCTATCTATCTCTATATCTATCTATCTCTATATGTATCTCTATCTCTCTATCTATCTATCTATCTATCTATCTATCTCTCTATCTCCTATTTCCTATCTATCTATTTCAGGTGCCTGCTTCTTTAATCCTCGCCGCGGCAGTCCAGAAGGTGATTCCCCTGAACAGTCGCAGCATGAACGATGTCATCTGCGCTTGCACAGAAACGCTGAAGCGTGATCACGGCCTTAATGCGGCCACTGCACATGCGCAAACATTTAAAGGCTCATTCACGAACCTAGGTCATGATCTGCCCATGTCCGACGAGTTGAGAAGTTGGCACCAAGCAATTGTCGGATACAAGGACAACGGAATCGTCAACAAAGGGCGGAGTACCCCTGTAGGTAAGTATGCAACTTCTCTATGGCTAATTTACAATGCACAAAGTATATTACAAAGTGCATTGTAATGGTCAAACAGAATTATTAACATTCATTTGTCACAACGGGACAACCCCTTTAGGGTTGGTTAGATGACGCTGTTCAGGTGAAGCCACTACAGACCATTGGCAATCAGAAGCCGGGGAGCGGTGACAGCGGGAAGCCTACAAAGGAGGTGTGGGGGAGTGCCGAAAAGTATGCAATACGCAAGTAATTTCCAGTCAAAATCTGCAACAATGATACGTATTTTGACTGTTTTTTCGATGCCTAAATGCTGTGGAATTTGTTCCCTGTCTTTTTTTGAACTGGCCCTGTACTTTTTATAACGATGGTGGTAAAATCATACGTCATGATAAACCCCGTCCATGACCACACCCCTCTGTCCTGCTTTGACTCTGGGAAAATCTGGTCACCTTAGATACCCTATCCAGCTTTACAAACACTCCACAAGCTGGTTGACAGAAATATTGCTAACAGCTCAGTACACAGGGAGACAGCTACAGTAGATTTTTTTCTACTTCAGATTACTGTACAATCCTTGATGAAAAGCCCATAGCTCTTAGTATCATAATTATCAGAGTATGTCTTGTTCTGACACTGAGTCAGGAAAGAATTCCAGGAGATTCCAGATGTCTAAGTCCTGCAGAATTTTAACTGCAGCTCTGGCCTATAATACAGACTGTAAATCAGGTCAAGTACATGATTAATCTGTGGTGACATAAAAAATGTCCCGAAGTATGCCACAGAGGGAAACACTACTGAAAAACTCAAACATCAATAGATTAAAAAAAAAAATAAAAGCTGAGATCTGCTGTGAGCAAATAAAGAAAGACTGATTCATGCATCACTGAGATGTTGGTGGATCACAAAATACTGTATGCAGTAAAGTCCTCCAGCAAAGTTAAGAAATAGCCTAAAACACTGCTCAGGGGAACAATGCCTTCTAGTAATGAGTTTGAATGACTTTTCCTGGATTTTAAGACGTTTCGTAAGCCCATGAAAGAATTTTAGGATGGACTTTTTCTTGTATTCAGATACGGAGATATTTAAATTCGTTTGACAAAATATTGATCAAGGAGGTCTAGTGTGGGCTTCATCTATTGTCGTTAATTAACTGTAAAGCAATAAGATATTCCACTGTAGGTTGGTAAAAATATATATTTCTACCATTTAAATCCAGAGGGCATAGTTATGAATCACATGGGCACAAACTGGCAAAACTCACACATTTTGCTGTCTTGCATGGAACATGAGCTGGTAAAACATAATACAAGACTATTTGGTTTTGCTTGAATCCCTGTGTCATGCAACTCTAAGGGCTTATACTAGGCATAACATTGTGTATCAATTTTGCCTAGAGTATTCATTTGAAGGCTTCTGATTTGTTTTCATTTGTATATCATAAATATACATCAGCTACAGTAGCAGTAGGCCAGTTTCAAGAGCGGGCATATATTTATAGCTCTCTTTCTTGTGGTGATCACAGGCTTCTTGCTGCAAGAAAGGTCCATCTGTGGCTGTAACTTGGGATCTAACTGCTTCAGGTTCTCATAAGGGCACCTGGATCAGATGCTGATTAATTGTCACATGTCAAACACTCATACACATCTGTCACCCACAGGCTAATATGGTATCCATTTATTGGATCCATCATGAAACAGCTTACAATGTATACATAAAATGGATTCCATCTATATATATATATATATAAAAAGCCTCACTGACTGACTGACTCACTCGCTCACTCACTCACTGACTCGCCACTAATTCTCTAACTTACTGGTGTAGTACAAACGTGAAATTTGGCACAAGTATTCTTTAGGTCTTAAATAGGAAAAGTAAAGGAGTCACAACTCGATTATTCAATGCTAAGTGCAAAAGTAAGTGCACCCCTATGTAATGTACCTAATCTAAATCATACAAACTTGAAATTTGGCACGACAACTAGGGATGAGCGAGCATACTCGATAAGGCAAACTACTCAAGCAAGTAGTGCCTCATTCGAGTACCTGCCCGCTTGTCTCTAAAGATTCGGGTGCCGGCAGGGGGAGGGGAGCGGCGGGGGAGAGCGGGAAGGAACGGAGGGGAGATATCTCTCTCCCTCTCTCCCCCCTGCTCACCGCCTCAATTCACCTGTTACCCGTGCAGGCAGCCGAATCTTTAGAGACGACTACTCGCTTGAGTAGTTTGCCTTATCGAGTATGCTCGCTCATCTCTAGTCACAACTTGATTATTCAATGCTAAGTGCAAAACTAAGTGCACCACTATGTTATGTAACATCCCGGTGTCGTACAACCTTGAAATTTGACACAAGCATTCTTTAGGTGCTAAATAGAAAAAGTAAAGGGGTCACAACTTGATTATTCAATACTAAGTTTAAAAGTAAGAGTACCCCTATGTAATACACCTAATGTAATTCTCTAACTTTCCGATGTCGTACAAACCTGAAATTTGGCACGAGCATTCTTTAGGTCCTAAAATGGAAAAGTAAGGGGGTCACAATTTAATAATTTAAAGCTAAGTGCAAAAGTAAGTGCACCACCATGTTATGTAACTTCCCAGTGTCATGCAAGCATGAAATTTGGCACAAGCATTCTTTTGGTGATATATAGGAAGAGTAAAACGGTCACAGCCTGATATTCAATGTCAAGTTCAAAAGTAAGTGACCCCTTATGTTATGTAACTTTCCAGGATCGTACAAGCATGAAATTTGGCATTACAATTCTTTCGGTGCTACATACGAAAAGTAAAGGAGTCACAAATTGATTATTCAATGCTAAGTGCAAAAGTAAGTGCACTCCTATGTAATGCACTTAGTGTAATTCTCTAACTTCTCGGTGTCATACAAACTTGAAATTTATCACAACCATTCTTTAGGATGTAAATAGGAAAAGTAAATGGGTCACAACTTGATTATTCAATGCTAAGTGCAAAAGTAAGGGACACCCTATATTATGTAATTTGCCGATGTCGTAGAAGCGTGAAATTTGGCATGAGCATTCTTCAGGTCCTACATAGGAAAAGTAAAGGGTTCACAACTTGATTATTCAATTCTAAGTGCACAAATAAGTGACTCCCCCCATGTAATGCACCTAATCTAATTCTCTAACTTTCCAATGTCGTACAAACTTAAAATTTGGCATGAAGAGTCTTTAGGTCCTAAATAGGGAAAGTAGAGGAGTCGCAACTTGATTATTGAATTTTAAGTGCAAAAGTAAGTGACCCCCTATGTAATGTAACTGATACACATCTGACCGCACAAACATGAAATTTGCCACAACCCTTCTATACATCCTAATAGGAAAAGTAAAAGGCTTGCAACTTCAATATTCAATTCTAAGCATGAAAAACTGTGAAAATCCAGATACATCACATAGTTCTTTTCTCAGAAACCATAAAACCTAGGAAAATGATTTGTATACTGAGGAGAATCTACCTAACGTCTATGTGTATATACTGAGGAGAATCTAATGCTCCTTTATGTATATATACTGATGAGAATCTACCTCACCTCTCTCTGTATATACTGAGGAGATGCTCCTAATGCTCTTTTCTATGCATATATTGAGGAGAATCTACCTCACCTCCATGTGTATATACTGAGGAGAATCTACCTCACCTCTCTGTGTATATACTAAGGAGAATCTAACTGACCTCTGTGTGATATACTGAGAATAATATAACTGATCTCCATGTGTATATACTGAGAACAATCTAACTAACCTCTGTGTGCATATACTGAAAGGCTGTGAAGTACACAAGGAAGTGGGCATGGACTGCAGGGATGGAGCATGCCTTTAAGCCTAAGAAGGGGCTGTAACCTCCAGTCTGGGGTTAAATTTGAATAAAAAGGGATATTACCTTTAAGGGTAAAAGGTGAAGCGAGTGGGAGGGGTGGCACATTCTGCGGAGGGACATCAGTACATGCAGCCTGAGGAGAATCTAACACTTCTCTAAGTGTATACATATTCTATTCCTCTGTTCCTCTGAAGTAACCACAAATTTATAAAATTTTCTGTGCGAACAGCATATTACCACCTTTACCAAATGAACTTGAGCAAAGCCAGGTTTATCATCTACTATTAATATATAGGTGATGGATGCCATTGTTAGGCATCTGTTACAGCTTTGATTTAAAGTATAAGATGGCAGCTGTTCTCAGTGTATATGCTAAACATAAGTTAAAAAAAAAGATGTGAGTGCCTACCTAATGTATTACATAGAAAAATAGTCAATCAAATATTAAGATAAGAGTGATACATAAGCATTTTTTTTTTTAATTTATCATCATGAACAAAGCAATGAAATTGATTAAATTGTATCTCTCATTAGCTATCAGGTTTTGAAGGATCACATGACCTCATAGTGGTAGAATTGTTATTATGGTACAAAATAGCCTATTTTTCATGCATTCACAGCAAAAATGTGTTTCCCTTGTGGGATTATTATTGTGGTTGCCTAAAGCTTGTCATGTTATTGCTAACAGGCCTCTGGGTATGCTGGCAGCTTCTTTGCTGTTGAGAGAATTCTGATATGGCTGACACCTGAATGCTATTTATAAATTGCCATTGACTATGAAAAATAACAAACACTGTATCTTCCATATTGACTTCTTATTATACTTACCTATATGAAAATGTTTGAAGATGATTTACTTTAGTCATATACATCTCACAATTGTCTCTATGACATCAATTTAGATATTGTTACTACAAGTGACATTAATATACTAGAACATTTTGAATCTCTTCAGGCACATTCTGAAATCATTTCCTATGCAGTTCCTAAATGTATACTTGTCAGGCACTAGATTTATAAACAGAGCTCTGTTCCTGGTTTTGCTAATGTATTGTTATAAATAATGCAAGTTGACCCATAAAGGTATATGGGTGCAATAAGTCCCAAAGGATAACATAGGCATCAAACTGTAACTACTAGATAAATGTTTTGCCTGAATAGCCCTATAATATCCTCCTAAATTTTTCTATATCAGTAGTAGTGGCTGATGTAAACCTAATTCCAAAATATAAACACACAGTTAATCTAGTACATCTCATGCTAATTATACATTTCACAATATGGATTAGTTCACTAATTGTATTGATTGCTTAGAATGATATCATATATCCTTGTGTATAGTTAAAAATTTTCATCATGATTTTTTATATTAATATTTCAAGGTCACTTCTCAAGGGGTGTTTAATGAATAATTTACATATTGAAAAATGGTTAAGGAAGAGATGGCTCTCAAACCAACTAAAATAGCAGTCTCCACATCTAAAAGTCACAAACTGCAGCTAATTTCACAGAAGAGACATCAGCTTTAAAATCATTTTGAATAAAACTGACACCTCAAATGCTAAGGAATCCGACGAAGAACAGCATAGTTTTACAGTTTCCAAACCTTTTATTAAAAAACTTTTACTAAAATTCTGCAACATGTCATTAAAGTTGGGGTCACTCTTGCTAAGCTATATGCCCTCAATAAAGGTCAGATTTTAGAACTCTCTTGCTTTTTGAGATCTGGATCTCCATTGAAACACTTGTTATCCGTAGTCTATAGAGACTTTCAAACACTCAATTTACTGATGAGAAGACACTATATCTCCTCATGGGAATTAGAACCTAAAACAACCCTATGTTGCAATTACAGGCTCCCAATGTTGTCATGTGCTTAAATCGACCATGTGGTTTCAGGCCAAAATTCTGTCCTGGCACTGAGGAATTGGGGGTATATTACCTGAATTAGTTCTTCTCTGTTGTCTGTCCAATCACTGGTTCTGGTCCAGATTTTTGTCCATTTAAAATAGCTGCCTCTATTTTCTATCTAGCTAATTGTACACTGTGCACTGTTATCTGGTTGGCCAGTGCGGATCATGTCAGTAGCACTGGCCAATCAGAGAGCAAGTACTGGGCATATGTAGTTTTAGACTACCAATGTACTATGGAAATTAAGTAGTCTGAAGTGTCGGCAATCTTGGACAGCCAAAAATGGGACCCAAAACTATCAGATCAGATGGAAGGCAGAGAATAAGAACCACTAGTAACATACCACCCCCCTTTCCAGTCCTAGGATAGAATTTTATTGCAAAACCAGAGGGTCGCTTTAATCACATTAAGCTATTTCTGTGGGCTTAATATGTGGACTTTAAAAAAATGAAATATACTGCAATACTGAAGTATTGCAGTATATTGTACCGAAGTATACTGTAGAAGCAATCCAATGACAGAAAGTTCTACTTCCCTAACAGGCCTAAAAAAGAATTAAGGTTAAACCAAATAAGTCTTAAAAAAAGATTAAAGAATAACATTTCCTATTTTCCCACAAAACAATGCAAGCATTGCAAGTATTGCATTAGTTATCTCACATGCTGAATGCTGCAAAAAAAGTGCATAATGCCAGAATTGCAGGATTTTTTGCTCTTCCAATATCACAATAAGAAGTGGATAAAAAGTGATCAGAAAGTCATGTGTTGACAAAAATATTAGCAATAAAAATCACAGCCCACTGTGCAAAAAAACGAACCCTGACAGCCTTCATACTGACTAAATAGAATAAAGTTAACATGTCATTTTTACCGTAATGAACATTGCAGAATCAAGGCCCACAATAATGACGCAATAGTTATTTTTCCATTTTACCCCACTTTAAAATGTTTATTAATATATTATATTGCACATTAAGTGGTACCATTAAAAGATATAGCTTGCATTGCAAAACAACAAGCCCTCATACAGCTATGTCAATGGAAAAATAAAAAAAATATGGCTCTTAAAGGGCGAGAATGAAAAAACGAGAACACCCACACCCGCCCAAAATGGCTATTAGTTAACTTAAATTACCGTATATACCGGCGTATAAGGCGACGGGGCGTATAAGACGACCCCCCAACTTTCACCTTATACGCCGGTAATACAGTGGAGAAAAAAAAAATCATTACTCACCTCCCCCGGCGTTCTGTCGCGCTCCGGCAGGATGTCGCTCGCTCCTCGTCCCCGACGCAGCATTGCTTTCTGAATGCTGGGCTTGAAATCCCCACCTCCAGAAAGCTAATACACACGCCGTCAGCCAGTTACAGCCATTCAATGACATCATTGAATGGGTGTGATTGCTAACACACATGCGCCTTTAGCCAATCATAGCCATTCAATGCTGTCTGAACGCCGGGGGAGGTGAGTAATGATTTTTTTTTTTTTACACTTTTTTTTTTTGTATTACTGGCGTATAAGACGACCCCCGACTTCAGAGCAGATTTTTCGGGGTTCAAAAGTCGTCTTATACGCCGGTATATACGGTAGTTAAAAGTCAGAAATTGCACACTGTGATTGCAGTTTTTTTGCTATATTTTCTAATGTTTGTACACTATCTTGTTTAAAACAAAGTGATTAAGAAAAAACAAATTTAGAAGAAAAGAAAAAGAAGGCTGAGCTAAATTGTTTGACATTATTTAGTGAAATACTAAAGGGACACTGTTGTTTAATAAAACTTAAATATTATTAAAAGGGTTTTCCGAGTTAAGTTCTTTTACATTCAAATAAACAAATTTTCAGCTACTGAATAAACTTTGACAGGCAAAAAAAAAACTATCTATGGAGATGTACCTTCATTATAAAAATTGGCAGGTATGTAAGCATTGATTTCCCATGACAAAAATTTTGACATGTTAAAAAGTACGTCTGAGTTAAGGAAAAGCCCTTTCAATGCGTGCACCATACATTAAAATAACAAATCTACTTTATCCCATATAAAGTTTAACTGTTCTAGTAGTATTTTCCTGACATCTTCTTAGTTGTATTTTGCTGCAAAAGCCATTGTTCGTAAAGATCTTATAACACATCAAAAGTACCTGATTATTGAAAGGTATCAATCAGGAGAAGGGACCTAAAAAATTTCCAAGGCATTAAATATACATAGAATCATAGAATGGTAAAGTTGGAAGGGACCTCCAGGGTCATCAGCTCCAGCTTTTCTGGGTCTTTTTGAATGCTCTCTCTCTCTCTCTCTCTCTCTTCCCTAGCGTTAGCTAATCCTTTTAGCTTTGTATCATCAGCAAATTGGATCAGTTTCCCATTAATTCCCTTCTCCAGATCATTTATTAAAATGTTGAACACCACTGGGCCCAGGACAGAGCCTTGTGGTATCCCACTTGATACATTCTTCCACTTGGATGTGCAGCCATTTATGTCCACTCTTTGAGTACGATCACTCAGCCAGTTCTGAATCCACCTAACGGTTGCCTTGTCAATCCCATATTTGCAAATTTTTTTCAATAAGTATGGTATGAGATACTTTGTCAAATGCTTTACTAAGGTAAAAAAAAAACTATATCCACCGCATTTCCCTGATCAACTCAGTCAGTGATATTATCATGGAAGGAAATTAGATTAGTCTGGCATTACTTGTTTGTTACAAACCCATGCTGGCTCTGGTTAATTACTGCATTTTTATCCAAGTACTTGCATACATGCTGTTTAATAATTTGTTCAAAGGTCTTTCCTGGTATAGAAGTCAACTCACAGGTCTGTAGTTTCCTGGATCCACCTTCTTCCCTTTTTTGAATATAGGGACAACATTTGCCCTTTTCCAATCTTCTTGGACTTCTGTTCTCCAGGAATTTTCAAAGATTATGGCGAGTGGTTTAGCAATTACCTCTGCTGCTTCCTTTAGTACCCTAGGATGTAATTCATCTTGACATTGAGACTTCAATTCATTTAAGTTAGCTAAGTGTTCCCTCACCATCTCTCTGCTTACAGATAGCCTGCATTATTTATTCCCCCAATAGCACAGGGAAGATCAGTTGATGTTTCATCTACTTTCTGAGAGAAAACAGATACAAAATAGGAATGTAAAAGTTCGGCCTTCTCAACATCATTCTTAACTAGAGATGAGCGAGCACCAAAACGCTTGGGTGCTCGTTGCTCAAGTCAAACTTTTCATAATGCTCGAGAGCTCGTTTCGAGTAACAAACCCCATTGAAGTCAATGGGAGACTCGAGCATTTTTGTATGGGACCAATGCTCCGCATAGCTGATAACTTGTCAAACACCAGAAAACATCAGAAAGTCATGGAAACACCACAGAAACGGATAGGGAAGGGCAGGGGCAGCATGCATGGCTGCATCTGAGGCTCCCAGGTCTCACTATTAAGCCAAAATGGGGGAAAGAGCCTGGCAGTCACCCCCTTAATAATTTACGTGGGACAAACCCTCATTAGCAAGGCACACGCACTGCAACATCTTAGCTAAGCATCACACTACCTGCAAACAAGAACCATCACTGTGCACACAAAAGTTTCCCTGCGCAGCGTTCAGCTGCCATCATGCCACAAGGTCGCTTCATAGCCACACCACCCTCATGTCTATTTATAAGTGCGTATTGGATGAGGAAGAACCGGAGGCACACATTGCAGAGGGCTGGCAGGGTTAGGCAGCGACCCTCTTTGAAAGTGTAGGCGATAGCCCACAATGCTGTTATGGATGATAAATTGACGTACGATCATCATTCCAATCCCGTGCCACCTCCGTCACAAAATTGTCAGGAAACGCAAACGTGGGCATAAAGGGGACTCATCTACACATCTCCGCAATGCAACAATACTCTGTGTGGGAAGCAAGTGAGCGGGCCCAGAGTCAGGCTCAGTCCCACCCTCCACCTTGTAACACAAATTAGGGAGAGCGCCTTGCACATGGATAAAATAATCAATAGTGAATCCACTCCACTTACCCGGTGTTAGGCGGAACAGCAAAAATAGTTTTTGTGTCCCGCCTACACCTGGAATCCAAGTAAGCCTTCAGTAGGTATCTTTAATCAGGATCCTCCGTATCATCCAAAAAATATATGTGTGTCTGATATCCTACACAATATACACACTTTTTTTGGAGAGCAGCAGCTTCAAAAGAGAACCCCAATTCTCTGGCAGGAAAAATGGGGATAGTGCAGTATAGAAAAAAAGGAACAAAACCTTTATCCAGCTGCGCTCTATCGCAGGACCTCAAGAACCTATAGGGAATAAGCTTACACAGCGGCTGTTAATAATAAGCCAAGTTTAATCCCATAAAAATAAAACAGCATAATAACAGGTTTAAAGTACTACTATCGGGTAAGCAATGCGTTTCTGCATCATCTGACGCCTTTATCAAGCATATAATCCTTATACCCAATCTCATATATATATATATATATAAAACATACTTTAATCAAAGATCCATATGAGGGACATCTGATTCCATCGCTTAACCATGCTGAACGCCACCAAAGCGTGTATGGGTGAAGGGCGGAAACTAGAGTAGTTCCGCTTTCATCATCCAGCAGATGCTGGAACGCACCTGCGTTCCACATAGATAGCCTTCCATGCAATGTAAAAGAGATCCACGTTCTGCGTCATCACACTGTAAGGGGGGACGCATCGTGGATGAGGTAATCGCGCTCCTGAATGGAGCGCACAGGGCCTGTCAATGCTCTGTATAGATAACAACGTATTACACATAAAGAAATCAGAGTGCCCAAACATGGCAGAGTTTCACCCCGCCAAGGACCTCGGCCCACATTTCTACCCTAGTCAGTTAGTGTATTTGTGCCAGACAGGTAAAACACCGCGATGGAAAGTCTTTGTGCACCCACAGCATTGGCGAGCCCGAGTAACTTAAAGATGGTATTACACATAAAGAAATCAGAGTGCCCAAATATGGCAGAGTTTCACCCCGACAAGGACCTCGGCCCACATTTTTACCCTAGTCAGTCAGTGTATTTGTTGCAGATAGGTAAAACACCGTGATAGGAAGTCTTTGTGCACCCACAGCATAGGCAGACCGCAGTAACATTTCTGTAGCAAGAGAATAGGCGGACTGCTGTAACATTTCTATAGCAAAAGTATAGGGAGACACAAGTAACATTTCTGTAGCAAAAGTATAAATGTTGATGAAGTAGTGGAAACAGCAGATCAAGGTGCAAAGCAATGAAGTTTCTTTATTTCTTTCCTCCCAGACAGAAAAATACGACGTTTCGACTACAAGAGTCTTTGTCAAGTATGGACAACAAGTGAACAACATACAAATATATAGTGTGTCTAGTATCACATTAAACCAATCACAGTAGATCACATGATAAAATTCACCTGCATTCATTGATGTCATTATGGCACACACATGCTGCGGAGTTTGTAGCTATGGTGGAGCGTTGTAGCAACCTTTCACTTCCTCTTGTGGCTATGTCGCCATGGAGACGTGTTATGCAAGGCTCCTACTGGCTGGAATCTGTATGAGTCTCCTCCCGTCCACCGTGATATCATCACATCACGTCTGTATAGCGTGGTCACATGACTGGAGCGTGCAGCGTCATTGGGCACATATCCTGTTCACGCCCTGCTCCATAGAGCTACTACTAGACATAACTGTCAGTGTTTCTTAGTAATCACCATGACGCAATCAAGCCGCGCCAGTGAGACGTGGTCACGTGTCCGAGATGAGCCGCAGCCAAGTCCCACTATGTGATCCAACATAGATAAATCAACATCTATAGTGGACACAAAGACAAGTATATGAGGCATTACTGCGTGCATAACGCACAAAAAGGAATACCGCATATCTGTACATCGAAATATATTATATAATTGCGATGTCATAGCCGCATGTGTGGGCTCCTCCCCAAGGGGTGTGGCCTCCACGTGAAAAATACCATAGCATATTCTTTAACTTTTAACGCACAGAAAAGAGTACCGCATATCTATACATCAGAATATATTGTATAGTTGCAGTGTCATAGCCGCACGTGTGGGCTCCTCCCCAAGGGGTGTGGCCTCCACGTGAAAAATACCATTGCATATTCTTTAACTTTTAAATATCAATATCCAGAAAAAAGAATAGATATTTGGAGGGCATCATGAATTGGCATGAGATAATCAGGTAAAAAATCAGATATAGCATATCATGCATATATAATCATGTTAATAGGCCAGTAATGATATTCATAATACACATAGATGTCAAAGTGGCTCATCATGCATTCATCAATATTCACATGATGCTATAACCTCCATACAAGACTACCACCAGTAATCGCATATAAATAGTGCACAAAAATTGGCTATTTGTTCGCATAACACTCCGATGCAGTATAGATTTCTTTAGTGGCATAACAACATCATAAATGCACTGTGAAGACATAAAAATTTGTGAGTGAATTAAAATCCATATAAATGGCATAACCAATGCAGAAAAAGCAGAATAACTACAGGAACATATGGGTATCGTATTCGTGATTTAGACCCTTTGGGGTCATTGTATCAAGTGTAAAAATCCAATATAATTCTTTCTTTAATAACATTCGTGTTCTATCACCCCCCTTAGATGTTTCGGGTACAGAATCAATGATGCAGAATTTTAATTGGCATACCGAGTGTCCACTGTCATAAAAATGGCGTGGTACTGGCTGATCTAATTTTTTGGTGCGTATCGCGCTCTTGTGGCTCGAAATTCTACTCCTCACCTCCTGTGTTGTTTGGCCGACATATTGTAGGCCACATGGGCAGGTGAGTAAGTAGATGACATATGTCGATGAACATGTGTGACGTCCCTTGATATGAAAACTTTTCCCGGTCTGTGAATGAAAAAATTGACTACCCTTGATCATGTTTGAGCAACTGGAACAACCCAAACATGGATAACTGCCTGTCCCGACCGATAAAAAGGTTCTAGATGTCCGAGAGATAGTTTTTTCATAAGTTGACTGTACCAATTTGTCGTGCAGACTAGTGCAGCGTTTATATGACATGATTGGCCGTTCATGGAATGCATTCGCCTGCGGAGCTAGCTGCAATAATGGACAATGTTTACGTAGAATGGAAGATACCTGTCTACTTATGGTGGTAAAAGTAGAAACAAAAGGAATGCGTTCATTTTTATTAGTTCTACCTTTAGAGATTAATAGTTCATCCTGCGTGAGCACTCTTGCTCGTTCCATTTTCTCAGTCACTAGCTTTGTGGGATATCCACGATCAAGAAATTTTTTACACATCTCTGTTAGGCGTGTCTCCACATATACATCATTGGTGACTCGCCTAACCCGTAGGAATTGACTCCACGGAAGCGAGTCAATTGTGGTTTTAGGATGGAAACTTGTGTACTCAAGAAGATTATTTCGGTCAGTTGGTTTGACATAGAGATCAGTGGAAAAGCCAGTACTGGTTTTAATAACTGTTACATCCAAGAATTCTATGCTGCTGTTAGAATATTTAAGAGTAAATTGCAGCTCTGGCCTGATGCTGTTGAGTTCCTGATGAAACAACAGTAATTCCTCAACAGAACCGGACCAAACAACAAATATGTCATCGATGTATCGCAGCCAGGAGACCGCCTGGGGCCAATATGCAGATGTATAGACAAACAGATCTTCAAAGATGCCCATATAAATATTTGCATAACTTGGGGCCATATTGGCCCCCATGGCAGTCCCCTGGCGCTGACGATAGAACCTCCCACAAAACGAAAAATAACTCTTGGTGAGTACAAATTCCAAAAGGGTCAGAACTACATGTTCACATTCAAAAGATACCAATGCTGATGACATTTTTTGTCTGACTGCCTCTAAACCAATTTCGTGAGAAATTGATGTGTAGAGAGCAGTGACATCAAATGTGGCCAATATTGTATTCTCATGGCAAGGGATGGATCTCAATTTGGTTAGAAAATCACTGGTATCCTTAACATAAGAGCAATTACTTGTAGAGTACTCACGCAGGATGTAATCCAAAAAGATGGAAATATGGTTAAACATGGAATTTCGTCCTGACACAATTGGACGTCCGGGAGGCTCAGTGAGATGTTTATGTATTTTAGGTAATACATATATAGTAGGTATATTTGGATGTTGTATATACAAATATTTAGATAGAGCTAAATCAATATTACCTTCACAGAGGGCCTCATTCAAAATGCTTCTCAATTCTGTCTGGTAATTATCAGTAGGATTACACGTCAATAATTCATATACAGTTGTATCATTTAACTGTCTATAGATCTCTTGTTCATACTTGACAGAATCCATCACTGCCACCGTGCCGCCCTTGTCGGCCGGTTTGATAGTGATGGATCTGTCAAGTGAAAGCCCTGAAAGAGCTTAACGCTCCGCATAATTCAAATTGTTGTAGTATCGTGCATTCGTGTATGATGATCTTATTTTCTGTATATCCCGATTTACAAGATCTACGTATGTCTCAATGGCATGTACATTGTTCAGTGGCTGAAATATGCTTTTGTTATGTAGACCTGTGTCTTGTAATGTGAATGCTGCCTTGTCTGTAATTGATACAGTGGGTGCATCAACACTAGATGACGACGTCACATCAGAAAAATATGCTTTCAATCTTAATTTCCTATAAAACCTCCTTAAATCAAGGTCCAAAGAGAACCAATCTGTCATAGGAGTAGGGCAGAATGATAGACCTTTACATAATACCTTCATCTCAATGGTAGTCAGAGTCCTTGATGAAATGTTCACAACCGTATTTATGTCATCGCTTGTGGAGATGGCCTCTTGTTGGTAGATCGCGTCATCATTGATTGTGGTCCTTTTGCGGGATCGGTGATGTTTACGGCCCCCTCGCGGTTGGTGCCATGGCCGTCTCGCCTTGGTTTAAAGGGTCTCGTATGGCGTGTTCCTAAAAAATTCACAGATTTCATGGATGTTTGTGAGGAATCATCTGTAGAATCTGATGTCACAGATGTAAACCCAAATTTGTTAGTATCCATCCGACGGTTCCTTCTATTAGGTCTCCGTGTGCGTCTATTCATCGGATTGTCACGATTACGGGACATCTGCCAGTTATAGACTCTCCCTTTCTCATAATGCCATTTTGTTCTTTTTGTTGCTTCAATGTCACTTTTGAATTTCTGCAATAATATATCAGTTTTAGTTGATATATCAGTCCATTCATTAACGGGCACCTTCTCTGAGATCTGTGCTTCCAATTTAGTAATATTTAGTGCATACAGCAACTTCCAATTGCAAAAATTCGATATTCAAAAGGATGATATCCAGTGAATAGCGATTGGATATCTCCTCAAATTTCTTGCAAAATGTTGCATTCCCTGGCATGAGGGTGGGACGCAAATGCGGCTCATCTTGGACACGTGAACACGTATCACTAGCGCGGCTTGATTGCGTCATGGTGATTACTAAGAAACACTGACATTTATGTCTAGTAGTAGCTCTATGGAGCAGGACGTGCCCTCCAAATATCTATTCTTTTTCCTGGATATTGATATTTAAAAGTTAAAGAATATGCAATGGTATTTTTCACGTGGAGGCCACACCCCTTGGGGAGGAGCACACACGTGTGGCTATGACACTGCAACTATACAATATATTCTGATGTATAGATATGCGGTACTCTTTTCTGTGCATTAAACGTTAAAGAATATGCTATGGTATTTTTCACGTGGAGGCCACACCCCTCAGGGAGGAGCCCACACGTGCGGCTATGAAACTGCAACTATACAATATATTCTGATGTACAGATATGCGGTATTCTTTTCTGTGCGTTAAAAGTTTAAAAGTTAAAGAATATGCAATGGTATTTTTCACGTGGAGGCCACACCCCTTGGGGAGGAGCCCCCACGTGCGGCTATGACACTGCAACTATACAATATATTCTGATGTATAGATATGCGGTACTCTTTTCTACGCGTTAAAAGTTAAATAATATGCTATGGTATTTTTCACGTGGAGGCCACACCCCTTGGGGAGGAGCCCACACGTGCGGCTATTACATTGCAATTATATAATATATTCCGATGTACAGATATGCGGTATTCCTTTTTGTGCGTTATGCACACAGTAATGCCTCATATACTTGTCTTTGTGTCCACTATAGATGTTGATTTATCTAAGTAGGATCACATAGTGGGACTTGGCTGCGCATCTATGACGCGCCCGATGATGCGGCTCATCTCGGACACGTGACCACGTCTCACTGGCGCGGCTTGATTGCGTCATGGTGATTACTAAGAAACACTGACAGTTATGTCTAGTAGTAGCTCTATGGAGCAGGGCGTGAACAGGATATGTGCCCAATGACGCTGCACGCTCCAGTCATGTGACCACGCTATACAGACGTGATGTGATGATATCACGGTGGACGGGAGGAGACTCATACAGATTCCAGCCAGTAGGAGCCTTGCATAACACGTCTCCATGGCGACATAGCCACAAGAGGAAGTGAAAGGTTGCTACAACGCTCCACCATAGCTACAAACTCCGCAGCATGTGTGTGCCATAATGACATCAATGAATGCAGGTGAATTTTATCATGTGATCTATTGTGATTGGTTTAATGTGATACTAGACACACTATATATTTGTATGTTGTTCACTTGTTGTCCATACTTGACAAAGACTCTTGTAGTCAAAACGTCGTGTTTTTCTGTCTGGGAGGAAAGAAATAAAGAAACTTCATTGCTTTGCACCTTGATCTGCTGTTTCCACTACTTCATCAAAATTTGTACTAAAGAGCGGCTTGGCTTGGATCCCAAACCCAGTGGGTGTGCAGGATACCTGTTCAAACCATATGGTACTCATATTGTGCTGCTGACAACTTTTTTGCCTGTAGCAAAAGTATAGGCAGACGCATTTAACATTTCTATAGCAAAAGTATAGGAAGACCACAGTAACATTTCTGTAGCAAAAGTATAGACAGACCCCTGTAACATTTTTTAAAGCAAGAGTATAGGCAGACCCCAGTAACATTTATGCAGCAAAAGTATAGTCGAACCCCTCAAACCATTCAGTAGAAACTGCATAGGCGGACCCCAGTAACATTTCTGTAGCAAAAGTATAGGCAGACTGCAGTAACATTTCTGTGGCAAAAGTATAGGCGGACACCAGTAACATTTCTGTAGCAAGACTATAGGCGGACCCCAGTAACATTTCTGTAGCAAGAGTATAGGCGGACGCCAGTAACATTTCCGTAGCAAGAGTATAGGCGAACCCCTCAAACCATTCAGTAGAAACTGCATAGGCAGGTCCCAGTAACATTTCTGTAGCAAAAGTATAGTCAGAACCCAGTAACATTTCTGTAGCAAACGTATAGGTAGATCGCAGTAACATTTCTGTAGCAAAAGTATAGACGAACCCCTGTAACATTTCTGTAGCAAGAGTATAGGCAAACCCCAGTAACATTTCTGTAGCAAGAGTATAGGAAGACCCCTGTAACATTTCTGTAGCAAAAGCATAGGTGAACCACTCAAACCATTCAGTAGAAACTGCATAGGCAGACCCCAGTAACATTTCTGTAGCAAAAGTATAGGCAGAACTCAGTAACTATTCTGTAGCAAAAGTATAGGGAGAACCCAGTAACATTTTTGTGGCAAAAGTATAGGCAGACCCCAGTAACATTTCTGTAGCAAAAGTATAGGCGAACCCCTGTAACATTTCTGTAGCAAGAGTATAGGCGAACCCCTCAAACCATTCAGTAGAAAAGGTATAGGCAGACCCCAGTAACATTTCCATAGCAAAAGTATAGGTGAACCCCTCAAACCATTCAGTTGAAACTGCATAGGTGGACCCCAGTAACATTTCTGTAGCAAAAGGATAGGCAGACTGCAGTAACATTTCTGTAGCAAAAGTATAGGCGGACCGTAGTAACATTTCTGTAGCAAAAGAATAGGCAGACCCCTGTAACATTTCTGTAGCAAGAGTATAGGCGCACGCCTGTAACATTTCCGTAGCAAAAGTATAGGTGAACCCCTCAAACCATTCAATTTAAACTGCATAGGCGGACCCCAGTAACATATTTTGTAGCAAAAATATAGGCAGACCCCAGTAACATTTCTGCAGCAAAAATATAGGCGACCCCCTGTGACATTTCTGTAGCAAGAGTATAGGCGAACCCCTCAAACCATTCAGTAGAAAAGGTATAGGCAGAACCCAGTAACATTTCTGTAGCAAGAGAATAGGCAGACCGCAGTAACATTTCTGTAGCAAAAGTATAGCCGGACCCCAGTAACATTTCTGTAGCAAGAGTATAGGTGGACCCCAATAACATTTCCATAGCAAAAGTATAGGTGAACCCCTCAAACCATTCAGTTGAAACTGCATAGGCAGACCCCTGTAACATTTACGCAGCAAAAGTATAGGCGAACCCCTCAAACCATTCAATAGAAAATGTATAGGCAGACCCCAGTAACATTTCTGCAGCAAAAGTATAGGCGAACCCCTTAAACCATTCAATTGAAGCTGCATTGGCGGACCCCAGTAACATTTCCGTAGCAAAAGTATATGCGGACCCGAGTAACATTTCAGTGGCAAAAGTATAGGCAGACCCCTGTAACATTTCTGTAGCAAGAGTGTAGACGAACCCCTGAAACATTGGTGTACAAAGAGTATAGGCGGACCCAAGTAACATTTCTGTAGCAAAAGTATAGGTGAACCCCTCAAACCATTCAGTAGAAACTGCATAGGCGGACCCCAGTAACATTTATGTAGCAAAAGTATAGGCAGACCCCTGTAACATTTCTGTAGCAAGAGTGTAGGCAAACCCCTGAAACATTGGTGTACCAAGAGTATAGGCGAACCCCTGAAAAAATTTGGTTACCAAGAGTGTAGGCGAAGGCTGGAAAAATTTGTTAGATAACAGTATAGGCGAGGGCCAGAAAAATTGGTGTAACAAGAGTACAAGTGCACCCCTGAAAAATTGCTCAACCGCGAGGGCAAGTGAAACCCATAAACATTTTTTAAAGATACAGCTCATTGTTGCTTAATTTGTAACAGCCTGGAGGCAGCCCTGTGAAAAAAATTAGTGTCTGTTAAAGTATCAATACTTTTGAAATGTTAAAAAATTGTAAAAAACTTTTGAACAGAGCCTTTTGGGCCGCAGAAAAATTGGCAGTTCAGCGTGATGTCATGCTGTTTTAGGAGGAGGAGGAGTAATAATATCCGAGAGTGATTGACAACGCTAATTCCCCCTTTTTTTGTGGTGATAGAGGATACATTTTTCTCCTGTTGCAGCGAAAAGAATCATTAGGTTCCACTGCTTTTCGCCGGTGGAGAAGAGGAGTCTGGGGAAATCCAGCCTTTGTTCATCTTTATGAGTGTAAGCAGATCGGCACTGGCAGTTGACAGGCGGGTACACTGATCCGTGATGATTCCCCCAGCTCCACTAAACACCCTCTCTGACAAGACGCTAGCGCCAGGGCAGGCCGGCACCTCCAGGGCGTATAGCACAAGTCTGTGCCACGTGCCCAGCTTTGACACCCAATAGTTGTATGAAGCAGAGGCATCACGGAGGATGGTGGTACAATCGGCTATGTACTCCCTCACCAATTTTTTTACAGTGCCCCCTCCGACTCGGCCTTAACTGGGGAGTGGTGACACAGTCTTGCTGGGGAGCCATAAAGCTGGCAAAGTCCTTGGAGAGTGTTCCCCTGCCTGTGTTAGACATGCTGCCTAATCCCTGCTCTTTCCCTGCTATTTGGCCCTCTGAACTACGTCTTCTGCCACTAGCGCTGTCAGATGGCAACTTTAGCATCACTTTTTCCACCAGGGCCCTGCGGTATTGCATCACTCTTATACCCCTTTCCTCTTCGGGAATGAGAGTGGAAAGGTTCTCTTTATACCTTGGGTCGAGAAGGGTGTACACCCAGTAATCCGTGTTGGCCACAATGCGTCTAACGTGATGCTCACGAGAAAGGCAGCCTAACATGAAGTCAGCTTTGTATGCCAGGGTCCCAGTATGCAACACATCGCTGTCCTCACTAGGAAGATGACTTTCAGGATCCTCATCTTCCTCCTCTTCAGCCCATACACGCCAAACAGATGAGAGGCAAGCAGCATGGGTACCCTCTGCAGTGTGGTCAGCTGTGTCTTTCCCCTCCTCCTCCTCCAAAACATGCTGAGATATAGACATGAGGGTGGTCTGGCTATCAAGCGACATACTGTCATCCCCCGTCTCCTGTTCTAATCGCAAAGCGTCTGCCTTTATGTTTAGCAGCGAACCTCTCAGCAGGCAAAGCAGCGGGATGGTAACACTAATGATTGCCACATCGCCGCTCACCATCTGGGTAGACTCCTCAAAGTTTACGAGGAGCTGGGAGATATCTGCCATCCATGCCCACTGCTCAGTAAAGAATTACGGAGGCAGACTACCACTCCGCCTCCCATGTTGCAGCTGGTATTCCACTATTGCTCTACGCTGCTTGCACAGCCTGGCCAACATGTGCAGCGTAGAATTCCAGCGTGTGGGCACGTCGCACAGCAGTCAGTGCTCTGGCAGCTGAAACCACCATTGCAGGGTGCTCAGGGTGGCAGCGTCCGTGGCGGACTTGCAGAAATGTGCGCAGGTCAGACAAGTGGGGTTAGTTTTCCGGAAACCGTTGAACCACCAGATTGAAGATGTGGGCCAGACATGGCACGTGTGAGGCTTGGCGAGCTGCAGACCGTTGTCACACACGACCGTTGTCACAGACGACCTTGCCTGGCTGGAGGCTCAGCGGTGAAAGCCAGAGGTCGGTCTGCTCTGTCAGATCCTGCAGCAGCTCGGGGGCCGTGTGCCTCTTGTCACTTAGGCTGATTAGTTTCAGCACGGCTTGCTGACGCTTGCCCACCACCATTCTGCTGCACCGCGCGCTACCGACTGCTGGCGACGTGCTCACACTTCTTAATTGAGAGGTAGACGTGGCAGAGGAGGAGGAGGGTTTGGAGGAGGTGGCATAAAACGCCGCAGATACCAGCACTGAGGTAGGACCCGTTGTTCTGGGTGTGGGTAGGACGTGAGCTGTCCCAGGCTCTGACTCGGTCTCAGCCTCCACCAAGTTCACCCAATGTGCAGTCAGGGAGATATAGTGGCCCTGCCCGCCAGTACTTGTCCACGTGCCTGTGGTTAAGTGGACCTTCCCAGTAACCACGTTGGTGAGAGCACGATTTATGTTGCGTGAGACGTGCTGCTGTAGGGCAGGGATGGCACACCGGGAAAAATAGTGAAGACTGGGGACCGAGTAGCGCGGGACCGCCGCCGCCATCATGTTTTTGAAAGCCTCCGTTTCCACAAGCCTGTACAGCAGCATCTCCAGGCTGATTAATTTGGCAATGTGCACATTTAAAGCTTGTGCGTGTTGGTGGGTGGCGGCGCATGTGTGCTTTCGCTCCAACGCTTGTGTTAGCAACAGCTGAACTCTGTGCTGAGAGACATTGCTGGATGGAGTGGAGGAGGGTGGAGGAGAGGGTGCGGGTGTAGGCCGGAGGCACTCGTGTCTGTGTCCTGGGAGGGGGATTTGATCTGTGTGGCAGGTTGCGGCACAGAGGAAGAGGCAGTGGTGTGACCCGGAGGTGGTGGTGAGGCTGGTATTGGCGGCTTCCCGGCTGATCTGGGTGCGACACAGGTTGCACACGACTGTTCGTTGGTCGTCCGCGCTCTCAATAAAAATCATTCACACCTTTGAACACCTAGCCCTCTGCACGGAGGCTTGCCGCGAGGGAGTGCTTTGGGAAACAGTTGGGGGATTCTTCGCTCTGGCCCTGGCGACTCCAGTGCCTCTTCCAACCTGTCCTGCTGCTGCACTTGCGTCCCCCTCTGAAGCCCTGTCCTCAGTAGGCTTAGCAAACCAGGTGGGGTCAGTCACCTCATCATCCAACTGCTCTTCTCCCGAATCCTCTGTGCGCTCCTCTCTCAGACTTACTGCTCCTACTACTACCTCACTGACAGACAACTGTGTCTCGTCATCCTCATCCACAAAAAGCTCTTGAGACAGTTGCCGGAAGTCCCCAGCCTCAGCACCCTAACTCCGGGAACTTTCCAAAGGTTGAGCATCAGTCACGACAAACTCCTCAGGTGAGAGAGGAACCGTTTTTCCCACTCATGGCAGGGACCCGAGAACAGTTCCCGGGAGTCTGCCTGTTAAGAATATGTCATTTTCATGGAGTGAGGAGGCTGGGAGGAAGGAGGAGCAGCAGCCAGAGGATTCAGAGTTGCAATCCCTAGGCCGGGAGTAGTGGACTGCGTAAAAGACTGGGTGGTCGATACATCGCCAGAGGCGTTTTCTGTCATCCACGACAGGACCTGCTCGCACTGCTCTGTTTGTAATAAAGGTCTACCACTTGGACCTGTAAATTGTGATATGATGCTGGGGAGCCCAGAAACTTGCCTCTCTCCTAATCCTGTAGCAGCCAGCTGTGATTCACCCCACGCCCAGGAACTCGGCCTGTGCCCACCCCCTCGCTTGAACATCTGCGTCCTCGACCCTTACCCCTACTCCTGATCATGGCAGATTAAGGATAGAGCAGGGCCCAAATAAATTACCCCACTGTACAGCACTGACAACTGTGGCTTAATTCACCATACACAGAGACTTGTAGATAGCGGGGCTCTATGCTGTGACTTTAAAAAATTAACCCACTGTCTTGCGCTGATACCTCGGGGGAATTTACCGCTCGCAGAGACTTGTAGATAATAGAGTCTGTATGGACTGGGAGAAGACTCTAAAGGCAGTGGATAGTGCTGGTAACTGCGGTTATCTCAACCCCACCAAGGAAAGGGTATTGTGAGACCTTCTGCATAGTGGCAGAGCTGAAACACTTTGCAGTGGCCCAGGAAATATCACAGTACTGTTTAGCAGTGAGACCTCTGTCTAATGCACTGCAGATACAGATACAGAATTTTACGTGCGGAATGTAATTTTCTCACTTTCCGGTGTCATAGAAACGTGAAATTTGGCACGAGCATTGATTACGTCATAAAAACGAAAAGCTAATGGGTCCCAACTCGATTATTTAATTCTAAGCGCAAAAGAATTAGCGTGCAAATTTTATGTACGTAATCTAATTCTCTCACTTCCTGATGTCATTTTATATAAAGGAAACGTCGCATGGTTGCCTCCACGTGGTGTTTCCTGGGTAACGCAGAGAACTATGCAAAATGGTGAACATATGTTTTTCCTCAGTATCTTTAAAGTAACCACGACTTCATAAGATTTTCCGTGTGAACATCAGATAAGCACCAGTACCAAATTAACTCGGGCGAAGCCGGGTATATCAGCTAGCATATATATATATATATATATATATATATATATATATATATCGTATAATGTAAAGTAATTGTACAGTTTCATAGCTATCAATGCTCTTTTTTTTAATCAGATAATGCATGTATGAAGTAAAGTCTTTTACTTACAATTTCAGAGCAGCCAAGGCTATGACTGAATAGTCCATTTTTATTTTATCCAACAGCTCTCACATTTGGGGGTCAGTAAAGTCCGTAGAAGATATATTAATCTCCGCCAGAGCGTGCATGAATTTGGTCCATCCCAGAGACTTTTTTGCCTTCGCTGTGAGTTTGTGTCGTATATAGGATCAAGTCAAGCATGTAGGAGCCTGTGCTTGCGCTTTCCTTATAGACGAACTCCCATTTAACATTACACGTTATAACTTTCCTGTTATAACACAGGAAAGTATCATTCTGTGTAGCAAAAGTGCAGCACAATGCTTGAATCCTGGGGCCAAATCGCTTAGCTGTAAAACAGCAGCCACATCAGCATCGTGGCACTCTTTTGTGGTGTGGAATTTTGTGCAGAGTGCATAGTTTCATACAAAATGGCTTAGTTGTGAGATGATCAGATTACTGAAGCAGAATTAATTTTTTCTGTGCTAGAAGCAAGCGAAACGCAACGCCCACAGGGGCGTGCATGCTAATAAGTGGGGTGTGTTTAGATTTGAATGCTCAATGAGGGGAAACATACATAGAAATGAATTCATGAAAAAAAAAGATTTCTAAAGAAGGAAAGAAGTCCAATTAATTAGGCACACACGTGTTATTTATCCAGGCTGTAGCAAAAATGATTTAAAAAGACAGCCAGCCATTACATTCAAACTTAGGCAACTTAAAATAACAGATGGTCGGATGACTTAATGAGGCAGAATAAGGATATCCGATTTGTGAAAAAAGTTTGCTCAAATCCATAAAGGGAATACATGCATTCCGGTCTACATTTGCTATTTTATGAGCGGCATACAGTGTTTTACAAACAATGCCAAATTTATCGTTTGATTTAAATTTGTCCCCAAAAAATGCAATGCTTTTTTTTAAGACACCTCCCTAGCAATTTGCTAAAGTAAAAAAACGCAATAAGGGCCACAGTACGCACTCAGTGTATCTTGCAGTTGATTATTCTGATATGTGAATGTGCTGCAGTTCCTTTCTAAAAGGTTTATAAACTGCTTTCGAAACTCGCTTGTCAGAGGTAATCCGTAGCTGTCAAAAAAAATAGGGCTTTCTCATTATCGCACAAGACGATTAATACCCAATGGTGTCCTTGCTGACTGGAATCATTGGTGTTTACAATGTAGGTGGCCGGCTTTTGAGATACAACGTACTGGTAAAAAATTGCAGGGAAATATGCCCGCAATTAGACGTTCAGTTTAAGGATCCGATTTCAAAAGATTTGTAAGCTGTAGCATGTTCATAATTAGTTGTAATCATACAGGACTTCTATTCTGTGGTTTATTTCCAAAATAGCTGGATTGACGGCATATACTATCATATTTACAGTAGGAGATGTAGGGATGGCGAATCTTATTTCCACACACATGTTACCATTTTAATGAGGGAGAAGTGGGTTCCTACTTCCTGGTCATGAGAAAGGTCAAATGAAAAAAACGTATGTCCTTTAATTAATTCTTCTCTATCAATGGATATCGCGTTATCTGATCTTTGCTTGCCATATATATGCACAAGAGCCATGTATTCTCTAATGGCTAATTTGGCATCAAAATTAGTCTGCAAATGCCTGGCTGGGATTTGTGGTCCGTCCAGATACAAAGATGCAAAGTTGATATCATAATGGTTAAAGCATGGGTTCTTCTGGTAAAGGCTTCATTATCGACAAATCATAATATCACTGTTTTAGGAATCTGTCCCTGGAACACATTTTCATGGTTCGGAATTCTCATTCCTGCAGGTATGCTGCATACTTTCAAGCATGCTCTATCAAGACCGTATTTAGCCATAGACAAAAGAAGGGCTTGGCTGTGGCCTATTCTGACAGCCAGAAACACTCCTACCCATTTCACGAAAAGGGACGCTTCCATGATCTGAATTTTAAATGGGTCAGGTTCTGAGGACATCAGACAGAAAGACTCTTTATTTCTGGTCAGTTTAATCTTAAGATCCAAGCCATTCCATATAAGCTTCCACTGATTAAATATGTCGACATAAATAGGGCCCAAAAGCTCGGCAGATTTAGAGCGGAGTGTGGCCCAGGCTTTTTTGGTGAAGCCTAAGTTGCCGCCATCGAGAGTCCTTTCATGATGATGACTGGCTGTGTCTTTGTAGATGACAGTGTTTGAGAACCGTAATTTAAAATAGTCTTGATATACACTCTATAACTATAAAGGTTATCCGATTGTGATATTAGCAGCTCCCCCAACATGATGTCCACTTGATTAAAAAGCATTGCTATAGGATAATTAATAAATCCCACACGAGTACCATCGGGGATGGCCGAGTTACCTTGTTTCACTATATGACAAGTTAGATGCAGGAGGGTATTGTTTAAGTCGTAATAATATTCCACACTGTCCGATATGAAGAATTCCAATGGGGAGTTTTCGGTGAGAGACGCTATAGGTTGTACTTCAACAAACAGCAATTTTTCAATACTCGTTTCTGTGGGAGGTATAACGAAAATATCCAATTCAGATTTGGTGCACCCTACAGACACATCGTGTATGAAAGCATTTTTAAAGAAATAGAAGATGTCGTCCATTGAGCATTTAACAGGTTTTTGGCATCATCGTCTTTTATGCAAAGCGTTATTATCCATGAGCATCAGATGAAATGTTGCTGCGTCTTTAGTGATGTTTTTGACAGCCATCTTTACATGCGTTTTTAGTATTTCTAGGCCTTTTCTGAAAAGAGGAACCTGAGTGAGCAACGTAATAGCTCTCATACACAGCAGGGTCACTGTACACCCACTGAGACAGCATTTTTTAACGTGACGATTTGTTGCGCTGTCTAAAGTGTAATCGCTCTAAGCTTTTTCTGTACTCGAATTTAACAGGCACACCCTGGTTGGATAAGCTGGAAATTGTAATGGAGTCAAAATGCTGTTTGCACAATGGTACGTAATCCGGTCGGATGTAGTGCTATGTGACAATATCGCTGTTTTTACTGCTGATTTCAACAGTTCTTAAAAGCTGAACAAAGCTATCAACAACAAACTGATGCTGGATGATATCGCTGTAAACAAATAATATGTAAAACCACCACTTTTTTGTCAGCATATTGTTTCCTTCTTTCGGGCATATTACCACCAGACACCTAATAATACTATGGCAGGCCTAACAGAACCGACAACTTATGCCCTGGAGTAAACTGTATTGTTGGTGAATCGGTAACTGTAACGATTCTTTTTACATCGTCATAGCGCTGCTTAAAGACTTTGTTTGTTATCATCAAAACATCAATTTGATCGTTCATTGCTCTCGCCAGCTCCCCGACATTAGAATAAGAAGGGACCTTCACATAATACTCTTTAAACACATCACCCTGTTTAGCGATGAAAAAGTTGCCTTTGTATGGATCAATCATATCCCACGTATGCGGATACTGTATATCATTTAATGCCACTTCATAAGGCCCTGAAAGGTGAACAGACTTTGTCAATTTCGTGGTATAAGTAGAAATTGTGTTTAGGGGTAAATTTTAGAGGATGTGTTACTAGGAAGAGTTATATAAAATGAGCCAGACTCCATGGCCTACGCAGATGTCAACTGGTTTTCTGAGATCCAGCTGTTAAATTTTGAAGGGTACAAGAAATTGCGTACTGCCGCGGAATCGTCTTTTCTTTTGTATTTTTACAATTCTGTAAATATGGTCAGCGTTAGTCGCCACTTGCCATATCTCTTTTTTATAAAACGTTCCTCCAATGGGTTCACTGCTCAGGTCAATTAATTTATAAAGCGTTTTTTGAAATCGTATATTAATAGAGTCGATGACAAACATTTCGTCCATGTACGTATGACTGTCAATGACCGGCTCTGGATTGAAAAAAATGTCACAAATACAAGTGTCTTGGCTTTCACAGATCAAGGATACTTAAAAAAGCTATAAAAATGTTGCACACAGCTAGGAAGGCCATAGACCACAGAAAACGCAAAAAGTCTACACGCCACAACACAATACAGCAACAAAAGTCAGATTTTCACGAGCCATTTGTACAGACTGCAGACACTCAGCAAAATTCACAACTGCCTGAGCATTTCAGGTTTGTGAATTTAGACCATATACAGTCATTTGCGGATGCTATGAGCGCCATACACAGTGCCATTCAGTGTTTGTTCAATAGAATTCGGTCTAATATTCAGCATGGCAACTACATACATCTAAGTCTGACTGGTGGCATTTCTCTGGATACAGTTTATTACAAAAAGCAGCTCAGGAATGATTTTAATGGGGAGAGTTTTTTAAATGCGGTGGCCTCAGCTCTACAAAGTAACTTTGAATGTTTAGTCGGCGATTATCTACATCTGGTTGTCACAATAATCAAAAATAGGAGAGGTGGTATGAGTTGTTGCAGGTGCTTGAAATCTATACTTTACACGCAGATCATCAAACAGAAAAAACGGTGGTTGTACAACTTAACCAATTATGATTCAAATCTGTGCTTGGTTGCTAGTCTGTACGCTGTGTTAGAGGCAGCTGCTGTTGATGATGGTGATTTATTGACACGGGCTAACCAATTACACGCTTCTCTTGGAATCCCTGAAAAACAGCTGGTCAGTTTTAGTGACATAGAATCTTTTGAAAAAATACTTGAATGTAGCCATTAAAGTTCTGTACCACAGTAATGGTTTTTATCACACAGGCTCCGTGTCCGTGGGCAAAACTGTGTATGTTTTGTACCACCATTACTACAGTATTACAAATATCAGAGGCTTTATTGGAGAAAACTATTTTTGGGACCGTTTTAATTCCGTTTCCTACCACAAGAAATTGTGATGAAAATGTCGGAAAACAGTATCATTGTCCCATCTGTCACATATTTTGTCACTTGAGCGAATGTTTATCATGGCACGAGAAATTGTCCACGGATGATTTTACGTTTTACAGAGTTAAAACATTTTGTGATTGTTCTTATCAGTTTGTGCACAATAGTAAGGATGGTCATAAATGTAAGCTCACTGAGCTGCAGCGTTTGTCATGCCCCACTCCAAAAATTTGATAGACATCTGTGTTACATGCAGCATTACCAACTGCCTGAGGAAAGCAAACTGTATATTTTCTATGATTTTGAGTTTTCCCAGGATACGGGTTTAGACATAGTGAATTTCATCTTTGCAACAACTTTGTACTGTCAGGCCTCCTGAGAGTTTGAGGGTAAAATGTTCGCTCATGACCTTGCCCAGTTTATTGCCAGCAGCGACTTTGCAGGTTACACCTTTATCGCCCACAATGCTGGTAGGTAAGACTCTTATTTTATCGTTAAGGAGTTGATTGCCAAAAAAAAAAAAGTGTAAAAATGATTAGTCAAGGGGGTCTTTTGTGTGTGATGGTGCCTGATTTGAACTTGTGGTTCATAGACTCACTCAGTTTCTTACCCATGAAGCTTAGCAAGTTACCACAAACTATGGGTTTTTCTGATTCCAAGTCACTTCTCACAATTTTTCAGCACAGAAGAAAATCAAAATTATGTTGGCCCCCTACCTGATGTTAAATATTATGGGGTAGAATACATGATGTTTGATGAGAAAAAGGAGTTCATGGATGGGTATGAGTCGCAAAAGATGTTGTTTTTGATTTTAAAACACAGCTAAAAGCTTACTGCTGGCAGGAGGTTGTTGTTTTGAGACAGGCTTGAAAATGTTACAGAAATTGGGTCATGGAGATGACTAAAAAGACGGCTTTAAAATACTGTACAGAACAGCGCAAAAAAGTTCCTATGTCGATATGTGTTGACCTGTTTTCAGCACATCATTCTGGCTTCTGTGTTTATGGCTATGTACAGGTTTAAATTCCTTTCAAAAGACACCATAGCTATTGTACCTGCTGATAATTATCACAAAACAAAAAAACGCTACTCAACATTTGCTATTCAGTGGCTCATGTACGTGCCTCACACTGAAAATATTGACATTCAACACGCACTGAGAGGAGGCAAAAAAAAAGGTGGGTCATTATTTTTTAGATGGCTATGCATTTGTTAACGGACAGCACGTCGCTTTTGAATATTAGTGGGCGTGCTTTTACCATGGATGTCCCATCTGCTACAATGAGAAGAATGAAAACAAAATCATTAAGACTACTTATAGCCAGCTGTATCACACTCTTCTAGACAAGAAATTATTCTTACAGCAGTGTGGATACACGTTGTGTGTTTTGTGGGAGCATGAATGGAAGAAAATAGTTGAAAAGGATTCATATCTTCAATCATTTCTTCTTAAAATGCAACTCCCATTTCCATTAGATCCGCATGATGCGCTTTATGGCGGCAGAACAAACGCCATAAAGCTCTATCACAAGCAGGCTGCTGGGGAGACGATAAATTACTATAATTTCACTAGTCTATATTCCTTTGTCGACAAAACAAAAACGTATCTTGTAGGTTTCCCAGAGATCACATTTTGGTTAAATCAAAAATTACTTTGGTCATGCAAAAGTTAAAGTGTACCCTCCGAGAGATTTATTTTTCCCAGTATTGCCGGTGAAAATTAACAAGAAGTTGGTGTTTCCCCTCTGTTATAGCTGCGCTCTAAATTCACATGTGGACCCCTGCACACACAGTGAGGAGGCCCACACTATCATTGGATCTTGGTGTATGGTACAACTACAGATGGTCGTGAGAAAGGGTACAGGATAGCGCACGTCTACGAAATCTGGCATTTTCCTAGAACCTTGGATGATCTGTTTGCAATCTACATTAAATTACATCTTAGGGATAAACAGCAGGCCTCGGGTAAACCTAGCTGGTACACAGATGATGTCAAAAGTGAATACATCGCCACCTACTGACAATGTAGTTGTGAATTCCACTAAAAGGATAATCTCCAAACATTTCCTAAACTCCTTGTGGGGGAAATTTGCCCAGAAATCTGAACTTCCATGTACCAGCATCGTGACTAATCCCGACGAGCTTTTTGAGTATGTATTTCTCCCCTACTGCGAGATTTTAGGGTTGAATTTTATTAATGATGAGACTGCCAACATCACTTGGAAATACACAAAAGAACATCCCAAGATCAACAGAAACACAAACATCTTTATAGCTTGTTTTACAACCACTTACACCTGACTAGAGTTGTACTCTCTTCTGGACTAACTGCAGGAGAGGTGTCTCTATCACAACACAGATTCGGTCATTTTTGTGCACTGAGAAGGCGATTATCTGGGTGAGTTAACCAGCGAAATACCCGATGACACATACTTCACAAAGTTTGTGTCTGCGGGTCCCAAAACCAACGGTTACAAGCTGAATACAGGTAAAACAGTCTTACAATTTAAAGGCATAACTCTAAACATTGCTAACAAGCAATAGGTAAAATTTGACAGTCTAAAAGATTTAGTTGTGGATTATCAGTGCAATTTCTGCCCTGAAAGGCAGAAATCTATTAGCATAGAACAGCCTGGGATGTGTGAGAAATAAGAAATACTGGGGCATTGAAACAAGACCTCTGCGCAAAACACAAAGATGCATTTACACAAAGAAACACTGGTTTGGATGTGGTTTTACTCTTGTTGGCAGAAACTGTATGATGAATTGTCTTTTCCTAACACCAGGTTTATCGAGGGTCTTCTTTAGACATTTATAGATGACTAGCTGATATACCCGGCTTCGCCCGAGTTAATTTGGTACTGGTGTTTATCTGGTGTTCACACGGAAAATCTTATGAAGTCGTGCTTACTTTAGAGATACCGGAAAAACATATGTTCACCATTTTGCATAATTCTCTGCGTTACCCAGGAAACACCACGTGGAGGTAACCATGTGACGTTTACTTTATATAAAATGACATCAGGAAGTGAGAGAATTAGATTACGTACATAAAATTTGGACACTAATTCTTTTGCGCATAGAATTGAATAATCAAGTTGAGACCCATTAACTTTTCCTATTTATGACATAATCAATGCTCGTGCCAAATTTCCTGTTTCTATGACACCGGAAAGTGAAAAAATTACATTCCGCACGTAAAGTTTGGACGCTAATTCTTTTGCACTAGAATTGAATAATCGAGTTGGGACCTATGAACTTTTCTTATTTATGACATAATCAATGCTCGTGCCAAATTTCACGTTTCTATGACACCGGAAAGTGAGAAAATTAGATTCCGTACGTAAAATTTTGGACGCTAATTCTTTTGCGCATAGAATTGAATAATCGAGTTGGGACAAATTAACGTTTCCTATTTATGACATAATCAATGCCCATGCCAAATTTCATGTTTCTATTACATTGGGAAGTGAGAGATTTAGATTATGTACGTAAAATTTGGACGCTAATTCTTTTGCGCATAGAATTGAATAAAGGAGTTGGGACCCATTAGCATTTCCTATTTATGATATAATCAATGCTCATGCCAAATTTCCTGTTTCTATGACATCGAGAAGTGAGAAAATTAGATTCCGTACGTAAAATTTGGACGCTAATTCTTTTGCACATAGAATTGAATAATGGAGTTGGGACCCATTAGCGTTTCCTATTTATGACATAATCAATGCTCCTGCCAAATTTCCCATTTCTATGACACCGGAAATTGAAAAAATTACATTCCGCACGTAAAATTTCGACGCCAATTCTTTTGCGCTAGAATTGAATAATCGAGTTGGGGCCCATTAGCTTTTCCTCTTTATGACATAATCAATGCTCCTGCCAAATTTCACGTTTCTATGACACCGGAAAGTGAGAAAATTAGATTCCGTACGTAAAATTTTGACGCCAATTCTTTTGCGCTTAGAATTGAATAATCGAGTTGGGACCCATTAGCTTTTCCTATTTATGACATAATCAATGCTCGTGCCAAATCTCCCGTTTCTATGACACCGGAAAGTGAAAAAATTACATTCCGCACGTAAAATTTGGACGCTAATTCTTTTGCGCTAGAATTAAATAATCGAGTCGGGACCCATTAGCTTTTCCTATTTATGACATAATCAATGCTCGTGCCAAATTTCCTGTTTCTATGACATTGGGAAGTGAGAAAATTAGATTCCGTACGTAAAATTTGGATGCTAATTCTTTTGCGCAGAGAATTGAATAATGGAGTTGGGACCCATTAGCGTTTCCTATTTATTTTTTTTATCAATTTGTTCTTTATTGATTTTGTAATTTTTTCCCTTTAGAAAGGGTACAAATAAAACATACATACATTGCTTTCGCACGTCTGTAAATATCATTGAAAACAAACTGTTTATATTAAACAAGAATTGAGTAACTTACTCTTTGTCTAGAGTCTTTGTATATTCCATAGCTTTAACTTGAACGAAGAGCAGGTTAGTTAAGCAATAAAGTAAGAATTAGTTCTGCTGGGAACAAAATTACATTTATCATTGTGCATTACATCCTATATTTTAAACCAGTAATAAACGACAGGATAACATTAAGGTGTGGAGGGGGGGGGGGGGGGGGGGAGAGGAGGAGGAAAGGGAGGAAGGAAAGAAAGGAAGGAAAGCTATGACAATATTATGACCATTATCAAGCTTCAGCTGCTACGCCAATTAGATTTGTAACTAAGGTTTCCGTTTTTGTTTTTTTATATTGTTATTTTATTTATTTTCCCTTCAGCACGGGTGCATATGAAACAAACATACATGCATACTTTGCTAATGGAATTTTAGCGTACATCAAAAGAAGGAAGCTGTTAACAATAGGCAGAAAAATTATAAAGCTTACCCTTTATGGATATTCTAGCCTATACTTAGCGTTCAAATAGCAATAAGGTATGGAAGGGGAGGAGGGGGGGGGGAGGGGGGGAGAGAGGGGGGGGGGGGGTGGGGAAGACGGGGAGGTGAGAGGGATAGGTAGGGGGAACTGCTTTGAAAATATTATTTCAATAGTCATACATTGGCTATAAGGTCAAGTGGATTTGTAACCAGGGGTTCCATTTGTTTTGATATTTTACGAATTCTCCATTTTTAAGGGCATATAGTTTCTCATATGTGTTGTGGTCGGTTAGGGACTGCATTAATTCTGGGATGGTGGGGACACTAGCCGCTCTCCACTTCCTTGAGATCAAGAGCTTGGCCGCCAGGAGGATATGGCCCAGTAACTTTTTCATAGGATGTGGAATACATTTGTTGTTCAGTAATAGAATAGCTAATTCAGGGGATCTGGGAATGGACACCTTCGAGATTCTTCCCAAGAGAGAGAAGACCCCATCCCAGAAGTGTGAGAGCTTTGGGCACTCCCAGAATATATGGAGAATACTGCCCCTGTGGCCACAGTGTCTCCAGCATCTGTCGTCGGATTTCGTGAACGCTCTCGCCAAAACCATTGGCGTGAGGTACCATCTAGTCACAACTTTAGTGTGAACCTCTAAGATATTCGCATTGATAGACGCACTGTTTGCCCACTTGAAGGCAGTCAGCCATTCTTCTGGAGAGAATTTCCCCCCCAGATCTCTCTCCCAGTTGAGAATATGTGCGCGCTTTACTCCACCCATGTCACCTGAGAGTCTGTCGTAGCAGGCTCTCACTTGGGATCGAGACACCGGGTAGGGGTCATTCATGGCATCTAAGAGGTCACCCGACACTCTCACTTTTTCTATTTTAATAGAATTCAAAACAGATCTTATTTGGAGATATCTGAAGGCCTCCCTCGGGGGCAGACCATATCTCACGCTCAGAGCTTGAAACGAGACCAACTTGTCCTTTTTTAATATGTCGTCTAAGTGTGTGATTCCTTTCTTAGTTCAACTCTCCAAGTGGAGATTGGGGACAAGGTATTCTAGTGTGGAAATGGGGATATTATCCACTTTTTTCCCCTCGCAGCGGTTAGTGTTTTGAGCCAGCCATTTCCATGAGTCTAATGAAGCTTGTATAATAGGGGAAATAGATTGGGGTTTGTATAGTGGGAGCACCGGAGAGGAGAGAGAGGCCAACAGGGAAGCCAAGAGAAGAGAGCGGATAGGCCTTCCCTCATTCATCTGAGTCTCGATCTGCAGCCAGCTTGGGCCTGTTTTTGTTTTCAACCAGTGCCTTGATTGGTTAATATTGGATGCATGTAAGTATGACCACAGGTTCGGTACACCTAAACCTCCTTGTTTTCTTTTGAGGAATAAAATGGAGGCAGCAACTCTTGGTCTCTTGCCTCCCCATATGAAGTCTGAGAGTTGTTTTTGGAGCTTTGCTACCATCAACCTAGGAATCGGGAGAGTAACTGTGCGGAATATATATAAAATTTTGGGGAGAATTAGCATTTTATAAAGTGTAGCTCTTCCCATCCATGAAGGTTCTTTTCTTGTTAAAGCTGCTAATTCTGTTTGGAGGTTGGCCAGCAAGGGCAAGAGGTTTGTTGGGACCATGTTGGTTAGGGGACTACATAGTTTGATTCCGAGGTACAGAATATCCTTACCTCCCCACCTAAAGGGGAACTCTTCCTGGATGCTGAGTTTCAGAGATTTGTCCAAGTTGATAGGGAGAATTTGGGATTTGTCTATATTTAATTTATAGTAAGATACTTTACTAAACTCTTGAATAATTTTGTATGTTTCCCTTAAAGATGAGATAGGGTCTGTAAGCAGAAGTAGGACGTCGTCCGCAAAAATACTTATTTTGTGTTGTCTAATGCCCGCCGATATTCCCCTGATTCTTTCATTAATTCTAATCGCCTCTGCCAAGGGCTCCATAACGAGCGTGAACAGAAGAGGGGATAGGGGGCAACCCTGACGGGTGCCATTTGTTATTTGAAAGGGTTTTGATATAATCCCATCTACTAAGACCCGCGCTGAAGGGGAGCTATATAGGGCTCGAATGGCCCCAAGAATGTTCCCCCCGAAGCCGAACTTTTCTAGCGTGGCGAAGGCGAACCCCCAATGAAGCCTATCAAAGGCTTTTTCAGCATCTAAAGCCAGTAAGATAGTTGGGGTATGGTCCGCCTCCGCCACTGCCATGAGATTCAGGACCCTCCTAGTGCCATCCGACGCCTGCCTTCCCTTTGTGAACCCCACCTGGTCCCCATGCACTATCTGTGGGAGAATTTTTAACAGGCGCTGGGCTAATATTTTTGAATATATTTTTGTATCGCTATTTAGCAGAGAAATGGGCCGGAAGTTCGCGGGTGAGTTCGGAGGTTTCCCCTGCTTAGGGATTGTGACTATAGTTGCGTTCAGCATTTCTTTCGGGAGGTTACCTGTAGATATTGCTTTATTGAATGTATCAGCCAAACAAGGCGCCAGGTCCGGGGCAAAATCTTTATAATATTCATTGGAAAATCCATCCGGACCTGGGGCCTTGTGGGCCTTTAGAGATTTAATTGTATTATGAATTTCCAAACAAGAGACAGGGGAGTTTAGTAATTCCAGATGGTCCTCTGTGATAGTGGGAAGATCAATCCCTCCTAGGAAGTTGTTAATTTGTTGGATGTCTGGCTGAGGAGTGGAGACGTCTTTATTTAAGTTATATAAGTTGGAATAGAATACGCTGAATTCATCAGCTATAGCCTGAGGATGGGTTATTTTAGTATTCGTTCCATCTTGCTTGACTAGGAATGGAATTTTAGTTGGCGCCTGTCGTTGTTTTATTATCCTAGCCATCAGTCTGGAGGGTTTGTTGTAGGCTGTATAATAATTCATCTTTGAGAAATTCAAGGTTTTAACGTAATCGCCAATCAGCTCCTGGCGGAGTACACGGCGAAGAGACATCAGTTCTCTGTGTAGAACGATTGAGGGGGATAACCGAATGTTTTGCTCAACGTTCGCAATTTGCGCGAGGATGTTATTTATTTGGAGCTGTTTCATTTTTTTGTGATGTGAGCTCATTTTAATTAAAATTCCTCTCAAGTAAGCCTTGTGGGCACACCAGGTGGAGAAAACATCCACGTCCGGGTTGCTGTTTAATGAGAAGTACTCAGTTAGTGCTTCTTTAATGGATTTTTTGTGCTCCGGAAGTCTCATAAGGGGAACATTAATTCTCCAACTCCCAAGGGACGGGGGGGGGGGGGGGGCCCGTGCAGTTTCCAATGTGAGAAAGACGGGAGAGTGGTCCGACCACGTGGTCGCACCTATGTCCGCGTTCTTTACTGCTGGAAGGGTCCACTTGTCCACTAGAAATAGATCAATCCTCGAAAAGGATCTGTGGCGAGGGGAGTAGTATGTGTACTCTCTAGAAGTGGAGTTAAGGCACCTGTAGGAGTCAAAGAGCGCTTGTTTGTGTAACCAAGGCGAGAGCACATGAGACGTCCTTGTGGTTGGGTTGGAAGAGTCAAGCTGTCTATCGGGCACAATATTAAAGTCCCCACATATAATGAGTCTGCCCTTTTGGGCTTTGCGAATTTTTTTTGAGATCTTATTTAAAAAGGAAATTTGTGAGGAATTTGGGGCGTAAACGTTGACTAGTGTTAATGGAGTATTATTAAAATTGCCCACTAGAATTATGAATCTACCTTTGGGGTCTAGTATTTCTTCGGTAAGTGTGAAATCTATCGAATCTTTAATGGCTATTATTGTCCCCGCTCTCTTCTCTTTGGCGCAGGAAAAAAACATTCCTGGAAATTTTTTATGAGTGAATGAGGGGTGCTTTCCGAGGGCAAAGTGTGACTCTTGAAGACACAAAATGTCTGTTTTATCTCGGAGCGCATCCCTCCAAACCGCCGACCTCCTGAAGGGGGAGTTAAGCCCTTTCACATTTAATGAGCATATTTTTAACGCCATCATGTCAGAGAGAAATACGCGGTGGAATCCTGGACCCATACACAATTATTGACTCTTATTTCTTCAGAGGGGGAGAGGCAAACATAAACATTCAAGACATAATTGTCTGGCCTTAGACAAGAAACAACAGGGCCAGAAAACATTTCTTTTCTAGAAATAGTAAACATATATCTGTCAAAAAAAATTTTCACTTCTGACAGTTGAAGAATAATCTCGCAGGAGTAAGATCCTGCAAAGGAGTGGGGGGTAATAAAAGTTCACCCAACGAATGAGGAAGTTCAACCTCCAATTTGTGAAGAGATATGAAACTCAGCGGGGTGAGCGAGATTGTGAGCTTTCTTCTTCCATCGGTTCTCGGGACCGCTGGTTGGGAGCTTTATTGTGGGCATCCTCGGCAGTATGGAGGCCCCAAGCGGAAAGAGCTTTTTCACCTTCTTCCGGCTTGTTAAAGATATGAGTGATGCCTTCTCTATGAAGGATAAGCTTAGTGGGGAAACCCCATTTGTAAGGCATTTTTTCCCTCCTTAGTGTTGTGGTGACGCGAGAAAATGATTTTCTAGCTTGAATGGTGGTAGCGGATAAGTCCACAAATAATTTAATATTTGAAAACTGTGGAGGAAGGTCATGCATGTTGCGAGATGCGAACATAAGTGCCTCTTTGACATGGAAGTAATGGATTCGCGCTATAACATCGCGCGGGACATTCTCGTGAAGGAATTTCGGTTTCTGTAGACGATGCGCTCTATCAATAACTAGCTCTTGACTAGGGGTAGAGGGCAGGAGCTTTTTTATTAACTGCATCAAAAAGTCCTTCAGATCTGTTGGACTGACCTTCTCAGGAATGCCCCTGAACTTAACATTATTGCGGCGATTGCGATCTTCCAGATCCGCCATTTTTATTTTGATCTGATCAACTTCTTCCTCCAGGGCATAATGGGCGTCTATTAACGTATTATGGGAGTTGGTCAATTCACTCATTTTATCTTCTATGCGGGACGTTCTCTCCTCTATTGCATTTATGGAAGAGGTAAATGTAGATGAGAACGTATGTAAGTCCTCCCTCATGGTGGTTCTTAGGGCCAGCATCATCTCCTTTATAAAAACCTCGGATGCGGGTTGATCTGATGTGGGGACCATGTCCAGCAATTCTGTGTTATTAGATGTAGGCACTAAAGTGTTAACTTCCTCCTCCATCCTTGGTCTCCTTTTTTCAGGACTTGCAGATGGGGAGGAATTGTCTCCTGAGGGTGACATGTGGCTGGGCGCCATTTTGGCTGGGGGAGAGGTGCTGCATGTAATGGGTGCTGGATTATCACTCACCGCTCCCAGGTCTAGATGACGGCGAGAGTCCCTCCGGGTGGATGCAGGGCCCTCCGGCGATGTCTCCTGGCTCTGTGGAGGCGCTGGAACGGAGCTGTGGAGATCCTTCATAGAGGAGAGGCGCGCTGCCGACGGGGTCTTCCTGCCGCTGCGGGCGGAGAAAAAGTCCGCTACCGGGACCGGGGAAGCTTTCGTGGTCCTCCGTCTGGTCATAGCTGCTTGCTAGAGGTATCGGAGTATCTCCGAGGGAGAAGTAGCGCCCGCTGAAGCTGTGTAAGTCGCTTAGGGGGTTGAAGGAGAGCGGAGCTCACAGAATGGCGACCGTCACTTTCCTCGGTTAGGCCACGCCCCCCAGCGTTTCCTATTTATGACATAATCAATGCTCGTGCCAAATTTCACGTTTCTATGACACCGGAAAGTGAGATAATTAGATTACGTACGTAAAATTTGGATGTTAATTCTTTTGCGCATAGAATTGAATAATGGAGTTGGGACCCATTAACGTTTCCTATTTATGACATAATCAATGCTCGTGCCAAATTTCCCATTTCTATGACACCGGAAAGTGAAAGAATTACATTCCGCACGTAAAATTTGGACGCCAATTCTTTTGCGCTAGAATTAAATAATCGAGTCGGGACCCATTAGCTTTTCCTATTTATGACATAATCAATGCTCGTGCCAAATTTCCTGATTCTATGACATTGGGAAGTGAGAAAATTAGATTCCGTACGTAAAATTTGGACGCTAATTCTTTTGCGCATAGAATTGAATAATTGAGTTGGGACCCATTAACTTTTCCTATTTATGACATAATCAATGCTCCTGCCAAATTTCGAGTTTCTATAACACCGGGAAGTGAGAGAATTAGATTCCGTACGTAAAATTTGGACGCTAATTCTTTTGCGCATAGAATTGAATAATCGTGTTGGGACTAGAGATGAGCGAACGTACTCGTCCGAGCTTGATGCTCGGGCGAATATTAGGGTGTTCGGGATGTTCGTTATTCGTAACGAACACCACACGATGTTGGGATGTTCGGGTTACTTTAACTTTCTTCCCTGAGAAATCTTTTCTATATGCGCTCAATGGGGCCGGCGGCAGCAGCGCCATCCCCATTGAGAACATATAGAAGACAAATCCTTCTTCTCTGCCACAGCTGTAACAGCTGTGACAGAGAAGAACGATGTTTGCCCATTGAATTCAATGGAGCCGTCAATACAGCCGACTCCACTGAATGCAATGGGCTGCCGGCGATCGTGGGATGAATTGTCGGAAAGGGGTTAAATATATAAGCCCTTTCCTGCAATTCATCCAGAAATGTGTAAAAATAAAAAATATATATATACTCACCTGGTGCCGGCAGACGGAGTTCAGCGCGGCAGGCTGCAGTTCTCCTGAACTGCTCTGAACAGCTGTGAGTAGTATTCAGCAGCCGGGGATTTAAAATCCCCGCCTGCTGAATAAGATGCCTCTGAATGGTCACAGCCTGACCAATCAGAGGCCAGCCCTCACTCACACCCATTCATGAATTCAGAGGCCAGCCCTCACTCACACCCATTCATGAATTCATGAATGGGTGTGAGTGAGGGCTGGCCTCTGATTGGTCAGGCTGTGACCATTCAGAGGCATCTTATTCAGCAGGCGGGGATTTTAAATCCCCGGCTGCTGAATACTACTCACAGCTGTTCAGAGCAGTTCAGGAGAACTGCAGCCTGCCGCGCTGAACTCCGTCTGCCGGCACCAGGTGAGTATATATATATTTTTTATTTTTACACATTTCTGGATGAATTGCAGGAAAGGGCTTATATATTTAACCCCTTTCCGACAATTCATCCCACGATCGCCGGCAGCCCATTGCATTCAGTGGAGTCGGCTGTATTGACGGCTCCATTGAATTCAATGGGCTAACATCGTTCTTCTCTGCCACAGCTGTTACAGCTGTGGCAGAGGAGAACTTGCTGTGTCGTTCCCATCATTTTCTTGAATTGCCAAGATTTTCACACATGAAAACCTTAGCGAGCATCGGCGAAATACAAAAATGTTCCGGTCGCCCATTGACTTCAATGGGGTTCGTTATTCGAAACGAACACCCGAACATCGCGGGAAGTTCGTTTCGAATAACGCGAACCCGAACATTTTGGTGTTCGCTCATCTTTAGTTGGGACCCATTAACTTTTCCCATTTATGACATAATCAATGCTCGGGCCAAATTTTAAGTTTCTATGACATTGGAAAGTGACAGTTTTAGATTACGTACGTAAAATTTCGACGCCAATTCTTTTGCGCTAGAATTGAATAATCGAGTTGGGACCCAATTACTTTTCCTATTTTGGAGATAATCTATGCGTGTGCCAAATTTCATGTTTCTACGACATCGGGAAGTTGGAGAACTTTTGGCGAGTCAGTCAGTCAGTGAGTGAGTCAGTGAGGGCTTTCGTCTTTATATATATAGATGACTTATTTGCTCTCCACAAGTTAAATTTGACTATTGTTGATGATCTCATGGAGAGCGCTAGTAAAAACTGCAAAATAGAAAAAGCATTTACCAAGTATGTGCATCACAGAAATCCCAGCATTTTCTATCTGCTGCAGAACACATTCTGTCAAGGTAAAAAAAAGTGAACGATAAATTTAAACACCAAGTACATGGTCTTTTTTAACAACCTTTGCGATAAATCACAAATTGTTACAATAGCAAGACAGATGTACCTTGGGAAGACACGCTTCTTCTTAGAAGCCTTTGACAATGCCACATGTGTGCGTTGGGGCTATTTGCTGGTAGATTTAAGAGGCAATACGCTGGAGGAACTCTAATTGATAACTCTCTTAAAATGGCTGGTGAAAGCAAAACCCGACATCTGAAAATCTATTTTCAAAATTTGTAAATATTTAAAGCAGAGATTGCTTTATATATTTTAAAAGGTTGAACACCCCTAAATAAGAATCAAAGAAATATACTAATAAAGTGGCACCATGCTATAAGAAGTTTGGGTGATAAAACCCTGACCGTAAAGAAAAAGAGATGTATAGGAAATCAGGCAGGCGGTTTTATAGGTTCACTCTTGGGCTTTGCAATACCGATACTAACGAGTCTACTTGCCAACTGATAATGGAGCATGTGGAGGAAAGGTATTTGGTTCCTAAACACGAACTTAACAAGATAAGACAAACTGTTACAACAACCCCTAACATATGCCAGGCTACAATTCATCAACTTGATGACCAGATTAGCACTATTTTACAGCACAGAGACCTGCCAAATGATGTGAAAATTAAAATATACACCAATGTTTTACAGAGATATTTGGTTCATGCTAAACAGGCTGCAAAAGAGTTAACAATGTTAAACATTGTAACTCCGTGTCAGACCGTTTATCAGCAATTGTCAAATACCGAACCTGATAATAGAAATTCTGTTCCTGAAGTCATGTCAATCCCTGGTTCAGAAAAAAAATGCAGAACTTTTGCTAAACAGGTTATCGCAAAATGGTGATATTACATCCTGGAACGCTAAAGAGAAGATCACCATCCAAGAGCCAATATTTTGGACTTGAACCATCATGTTACACAGAGCCATAGCACTAACAATAAAACTCAGCCTCTGGGTTGGGACGTTTTTATGTGATTGATGGCCAAGATGAATATGCCTTCTATGGTCATTAGAAAACCATGGCAGTAAAGAAATTTTCCAGACCTTGAAAATGGACTTGAACGCCGATTCTGCACACGTTAGCCCACAGAGGAAAAGCCGACCTTATCCTTCCACATCTTCAGGAGTAACACAGACCAGCTTGCTGCCTAAAAAGAGGACTCTACCAATGCTGCTGCGGGATTAGGAGAGAGGCAAGTTTCTGGGCTCCCCAGCTTCATATCACAATTTACAGGTCCGCGTGGTAGACCTTTATGACAAACAGAGCAGTGCGAGCAGGTCCTGTCGTGGATGGCAGAAAACGTGTCCAGCAATGTATCGACCATCCAGTCTTCTACGCAGTCCACTACTCCCGGCCTAGGGACTGCAACTCTGAATCCTCTGGCTACTCCTCCTTCCTCCCAGCCTCCTCACTCCATGAAAATGACATTCTGAGCAGGCAGACTCCCAGGAACTGTTCTCGGGTCCCTGCCATGAGTGGGAAAAACGGTTCCTATCTCACCTGAGGAGTTTGTCGTGACTGATGCCCAACCTTTGGAAAGTTCACGTAGTCCAGATGATGAGGCTGGGGACTTGCGGCAACTGTCTCAAGAGCCTTTTGTGGATGAGGATGATGAGACACAGTTGTCTGTCAGTAAGGTAGTAGTAAGGGCAGTAAGTCTGGGGGAGGAGTGCACAGAGGATTCGGGGGAAGAGCAGCTGGACGATGAGGTGACTGACCCCACCTGGTTTTCTAAGCCTACTGAGGACAGGGCTTCAGAGGGGGAGGTCAGTACAGCAGCAGGACAGCTTGGTAGAGGCAGTGGAGTGGCCAGGGGTAGAGGCAGGGCCAGAGCAAACAATCCCCCAACTGTTTCCCAATGTACCCCCTCGTGGCAAGCCTCCGTGCAGAGGACTAGGTGTTCAAAGGTGTGAATGTTTTTCAGTGAGAGCATGGACAACCGACGAACAGTGGTGTGCAACCTGTGTCGCACCAAGATCAGCCGGGGAGCCACCACTACCAGCCTCACTACCACCAGCATGCGCAGGCATATGATGGCCAAGCACCCCACAAGGTGGGACGAAGGCCATTCACCGCCTCTGGGTCACACCACAGCCTCTTTCCCTGTGCCACAACCTGCCACACAGATTCAATCCCCCTCCCAGGAAACAGGCACAAGCGCATCCCAGCCTGCACACGCAACCTCACCTCAGCGGTCCTCCACTCCATCCAGCAATGTCTCTGAGCGTAGCGTTCAGCTGTCGCCAACACAAGCGTTGGAGCGAAAGCAAAAATATGCTGCCACCCACCCACATGCACAAGCTTTAAACGTGCATATTGCCAAATTAATCAGCCTGGAGATGCTGCCATACAGGCTTGTGGAAAGGCAGGCTTTCAAAAACATGAAAGCGGCGGTCCCGCACTACTTGGTCCCCAGTAGCCACTATTTTTCTCTGTGTGCCATCCACATAAAGTGTGCTGTCACCAACGCAGTTATTGGGAAGGTCCAATTAACCACGGACACGTGGACAAGTACTGGCAGGCAGGGCCACTATAGCTCCCTGACTGCACATTGGGTGAACTTGGTGGAGGCTGGGACTAAGTCAGAGCCTGGGAGCACTCACATCCTACCAACACCCAGAATAGCGGGTCCTACCTCGGTGCTGGTATCTGCAGTGTTTTATGCCACCTCCTCCAAACCCTCCCCCTTCTCCTCCTTCACCACCTCTACCTCTTAATTAAGAAGTGTGAGCACGTCGCCAGCAGTCGGTAGCACGCGGCGTGGCAGCACAGCGGTGGGCAAATGTCTGCAAGCCATGTTGAAACTAATTAGCTTAGATGACAAGAGGCACATGGCCCCCGAGCTGTTGAAGGGTCTGACAGAGCAGACCAACCTCTGGCTTTCACCGCTGAGCCTCCAACTGGGCATGGTTGTGTGTGACAACAGCCGTAACCTGGTGGCGGCTCTGCAGCTCGGCAGCCTCACACACGTGCCATGCCTGGCCCACGTCTTCAATCTGGTGGTTCAGCGGTTTCTGAAAAACTACCCCCACTTGTCTGACCTGCTCGGCAAGGTGCGCAGCGTCTGTGCACATTTCCGCAAGTTCGACTGCTGTGCGACGTGCCCACATGCTGGAATTCTACGCTGCACATGTTGGCCAGGCTGTACGAGCAGCATAGAGCAACAGTGGAATACCAGCTGCAACATGGATGGCGGAGTCCGCAATTCTTTACTGAGGAGTGGGCATGGATGGCAGATATCTGCTAGCTCCTCAGGAATTTTGACTAGCGTACCCAGATGGTGAGCGGCAATGCGGCAATCATTAGTGTTACCATCCCGCTGCTTTGCCTGCTGAGAAGTTCGCTGCTAAGCGTAGAGGCCGACGCTTTGCGGTTGGAACAGGAGACGGGGGATGGCAGTATGTCTCTTGATAGCCAGATCATCCTCATGTCTATATCTCAGTGCATTTAGGAGGAGGAGGCGGTGGAAGGGAAGGCGGAGGAGGGGAAAGAGACAGCTGGCCACACTGCAGAGGGTACCCATTCTGCTTGCCTCTCATCTACTCAGCGTGTATGGGCTGAAGAGGAGGAGAAGGAGGAGGAGGATCCTGAAAGTCATCTTCCTAGTGAGGGCAGTGATGTGTTGCGTACTGGGACCCTGGCACACATGGCTGACTTCATGTTAGGATGCCTTTCCCGTGACCCTCGTGTTAGACGCATTCTGGCCAACACGGATTACTGGGTGTACACCCTTCTCGACCCACGGTATAAGGAGAACCTTTCCACTCTCATTCCCGAAGAGGAAAGGGGTACGAGAGTGATGCAATACCCCAGGGCCCTGCTGGAAAAAGTGATGTTAAAGTTCCCATCTGACAGCGCTAGTGGCAAAAGACGGAGTTCCGAGAGCCAACTAGCAGGGGAGGCGCGGGAATCAGGCAGCATGTCCAGCGCAGGCAGTGGAACACTCTCCAAGGCCTTTGCCAGCTTTATGGCTCCCCAGCAAGACTGTGTCACCACTCCCCAATCAAGGCTGAGTCGGAGAAAGCACAGTAAAAAGATGTTGAGGGCGTACAGATCCGATTGCACCACCATCCTCCGTGATGCCTCTGCTCTATACAACTACTGGGTGTCAAAGCTGGACACGAACTTGCGCTGTACGCCCTGGAGGTGCTGGCCTGCCCTGCCGCTAGCGTCTTATCAGAGAGGGTGTTTAGTGCAGCTGGGGGAATCATCGCGGATAAGCGTACCCGCCTGTCAACTGACAGCGCCGACATGCTTACCCTCATAAAGATGAACAAAGGCTGGATTTTCACAGACATCTCTTCTCCACCGGTGGAAAGCAGTGGATCCTAAAAAATCTTTTCGCTGCAACAGGAGAAAAATGCATCCCCTATCACCCCAAAAAAGGGGAATTAGCTTTGTGTATCTCTCTCGGATATTATTACTCCTACTCCTCCTCCTAAAACAGCATGTCATCACGCTGAACTGCCAATTTCTATGCGGCCCAAAACTTTTAAAAGTTTTATCAGTTTTTAAAGCTTTAAAAGTTAAACTTAAACCAATTTTTGTGGAGAGCTGCCTCCAGGCTCTGTTACAAATTAATCAATAACAAGCCTTATCTTCAGAAAACATTTGTGGGTTTCACCTGCCCTCACGGTTGAGCAATTTTTTAGGGGTACACTTGTACTCTTGGTACAACAATATTTCAGACCATTGCCAATACTGTTAGCAAACTAATTTTTCCAGGCTTCGCCTATACTCTTGGTAAACAATTTTTTACAGGTGTTTGCCTATATTCCTGGTACACCAATGTTACTGGGATTCGCCTATACTATTGCTACAGAAATGTTACTTGGGTCCGCCTATACCTTTTCTACTGAATGGTTTGAGAGGTTTTCCTACACTCTTGGTTCACCAATGTTACTGGGGTTCGCCTACACTTTTGCTACAGAAATGTTACAGAAATGTTACTGGGGTCTGCCTATCCTTTTGTACAGAAATGTTACTGGGGTCCGCCTATACTTTGGCTACAGAAATATTACTGGGTCAGCCTATACCTTTACTACTGAATGCTTTGAGGTGTTCGCCTATACTCTTACTACAGAAATGTTACAGGGCTCTGCCTATACTTTTTCCTACAGAAATGTTACTGGGGTCCACCTGTACTCTTGCTACAGAAATGTTACAGGGGTTTGCCTATACTTTTTTTACAATAATGTTACTGGCGTCCGCCTATACTCTTGCTACAGAAATGTTACAGGGGTTCGCCTATACTTTTGCTACAGAAATGTTACTGGGGTCTGCCTAACTTTTGCTACAGAAATATTACTGGGGTCTGCCTATACCTTTTCTACTGAATGGTTTGAGGGGTTCGCCTATACTCTTGCTACAGAAATGTTACAGGGGTTTGCCTATACTTTTGCAACAGAAATGTTACTGGGGTCCGCCTATACTCTTGCTGCAGAAATGTTACAGGGGTCTGCCTATACTTTTGCTCCAGAAATGTTACTGGGGTCCGGCTATAGTTTGGCTACAAAAATGTTACTTGGGTCTACCTATACCTTTTCAACTGAATGGTTTGAGGGGTTCGCCTATACTCTTGCTTCACAAATGTTACAGGGGTCTGCCTATACTTTCGCTACAGAAATGTTACTGGGGTCTGCCGATACTTTTACTACAGAAATGTTACTGGGGTCCGTCTATACTTTGGGTACAGAAATGTTACTGGAGTTTGCCTATACCTTTTCTACTGAATGGTTTGAGGGGTTCGCCTATACTTTTGCTACAGAAATGTTACTTGGGTCCGACTATAATCTTGCTACAGACATGTTACAGGGTTCGCCTATACTTTTGCTACAGACATGTCACTGGGGTCTGCCTATACTTTTGCTACAGAAATGTTACTGCAGTTCGCCTATACATTGGCTACAAAAATGGTACTGGGGTCGGCCTAAACCTTTTCTACTGAATGGTTTGCGGGGTTTACCTATACTCTTGCTACAGAAATGTTACTGGGGTCCGCCTATATTTCTGCTACAGAAATGTTACTGGGGTCTGCCTATACTCTTCCTACAGAAATGTTACAGGGGTCTGCCTATGCTGTGGGTGCACAAAGACTTCCCATAGCGGTGTTTTACCTATCTGGCACAAATACACTGACTGACTAGGGCAGAAATGTGGACCGAGGCTGAGGTCCTTGGCGGGGTGAAACTCTGCCATGTTTGGGCACTTGGATTTCTTCCTGTGTAATACCATCTTTGTGCACCGACAGCATAGGCAAGCCCAAGGAACTCAAAGACTTCCCATTGCAGTGTTGAGCTATCTGACACCTACACAGAATGAATTTTGTGGGGACACATGGATTTCCCATTGCTATATAACTCGCGGCTCCTTGGGTCACACAAGGTGGAGGCTGGGACCAAGCCTGACGCAGGGCCCGCTCACGTACTTCCTACACAGAGTATTGCGGGTCCTACCTCGGTCATGGTTTCTCAGCCTTATTATGCCACCTCCTCTTCCTGCTTGGGGTCTGGGGATCAGCGCTGGGCAAAATGTATTTTCTCTCGTGCTACCACAGTTCTCTGAGACACTGGTTTGGGCCAAACAAAAGGAGCGTTTCTGCATTAATGAGACGTTCACAGCTGCACTAGCATCGGAGTCCGCTTTATGCCCACGATTACTGAGGGTGTGAGCAGAGGTTAAGGTCCTTGGCATAGTGAAACTGCCTTGTTTGGGATCTCTGATTTTTTTTTTTTAATGTGTAATACTTTCCTTGCGTTCCAGGCGCTTGCCTATGCTGTGGGTGCACAAAGACATCCCTCCGCAGTGTCTTACCTGGCACAAATACACTGACTGACTAGGGCAGAAATGTAGGCCGAGGCCCTTAGCAGGGTAAAATTCTGCCATGTTTGGGCACTCTGATTTCCTCATGTGTAATACCATGTGTGGGTTCCTTGGGCTCGCCTATGCTGTGGGTGCACAAATACTTCCCATTGCGTTGTTTTACTTGTCTGGCATAAATACACTGACTGACTAGGGCAGAAATGTGGGCCGAGGCCGAGGCCCTTAGCAGGGTGAAACTCTGCCATGTTTGAGCACTCTGATTTCTTCATGTGTAGTGCCATGTTTGAGTTCCTTGGGCTCGACTATGCAGTGAGTGCACAAAGACTTCCCATTGCGTTGTTTTACCTGTCTGGCACAAATACACGGACTGACTAGGGCAGAAATGTGGGCTGAGGCCGAGGCCCTTAGCAGGGTAAAACTCTGCCATGTTCGGGAACTCTGATTTCCAAATGTGTAATACCATGTTTGAGTTCCTTGGGCTCGACTATGCTGTGGGTGCACAAAGACTTCCTATTGTGTTGTTTTACCTGTCTGATGCAAATACACTGACTGGCTAGGGCAGAAATGTGGGCCGAGGCCCTTAGCCGGGTGAAGCTCTGCCATGTTTGGGCACTCTGATTTCGTCATGTGTAATACCATGTTTGAGTTCCAGGGGCTCGCCTATGCTGTGGGTGCACAAAGACTTCCCATTGCGTTGTTTTACCTGTCTGGCACAAATACACTGACTAACTAGGGCAGAAATGTGGGCCAAGGCCCTTAGCAGGGTGAAACTCTGCTATGTTTGGGCACTCTGATTTCCTCATGTGTAATACCATGTTTGAGTTCCTTGGGTCACCTATGCTGTGGGTGCACAAAGACTTCCCATTGCATTGTTTTACCTGTCTGGTACAAATACACTAACTGACTATGGCAAAAACGTGGGTCGAGGCCCTTAACAGGGTGAAACTCTGCCATGTTTGGGCACTCTGATTTCCTCATGTGTAATACCATGTTTGAGTTCCTTGGGTCACCTTTGCTGTGGGTGCACAAAGACTTCCCATTGCATTGTTTTACCTGTCTGGCACAAATACACTGACTGACTAGGGCAGAAATGTGGGCCGAGGCCGAGGTCCTTAGCGGGATAAAACTCTGCCATGTTTGGGCACTCTGCTTTCTTCCTGTGTAACAGCATCTTTGTGCAGCGACAGCATAGGCGAGCCCAAGGAACTCCAAGACTTCCTATTGCGGTGTTGAGCTATCTGACACCTTCACAGAATGAATTTTGTGGGGACACATGGATTTTCCATTGCTATGTAACTCGTGGCACCTTGGGTCACACAACGTGGAGGCTGGGACTGAGCCTGACCCTGGGCCCACTCACATGCTTCCCACACAGAGTATTGCTGCATTGTGGAGATGTGTAGAAGTGCTGGCACCTGCGTCCCCTTTATGCCCCCTTTATGCCCACGTTTGCGGCTCCTAACAATTTTGTGACAGAGGTGGCACGGGATTGGAATGATGATCGTATGTCAATTTATCATCAATTCTCAACAGCATTGTGGACTATCGCCTACACTTTCAAAAGGGTTGCTGCCTTGCCCTGCCAACCCTCTGCAGTGTGTGCCTCCGGTTCTTCCTCATCCATTACGCACCTATAAATAGACATGAGGGTTTTGTGGCTATGCAGCGAGTGTGTGGCATGAGGCCAGCTGAACGCTGCACAGAGAATATTTGGGGTGCGTTGTGGACGCAGGGTCGTGCTGGGGGGAGGGGGGTGGTGTTGGAAAGCAATGCCAGCATGTAACCCAGGAGAAGAGGCAGTGGTGTCACCCGCAGGCAGTGATTGTCCTTGGTTGCAGGTGGTGGGGTGCTTAGCTAAGATGTGCCAGCGTGTGTGCCTTGCTAATGAGGGTTTGTCCAAAGTAAATTGTTAGGGGGGTGATGCCAGACTCTTGCCCCCATTTTGGCTTAATAGTGGGACCTGGGAGCCTCAGATGCAGGCATGCATGCTGCCCCTGCCCTTCCCCATCCGTTTCTGTGGTGTTTCCATGACATTCTGATGTTTTCTGGTGTTTGACAAGTCTTCACCTATGCAGAGCATCAGTCCCATACAAAAATGCTTGAGTCTCCCATTGACTTCAATGTGGTTCGTTACTCGAAACGAGCTCTCGAGCATTACGAAAACTTCGACTCGAGCAACAAGTACCCGAGCATTTTGGTGCTCGCTCTTCTCTAATGACTTTATTAATATTTTTTACAACCTATGGGTACATTCACTCTATATTCTTTTTAGATATGTGACCTTGTATTTTCTTAGAAAAAGATAAAGCGAACAACTGAATGAAGTGTACATTTCTAGTTGCTCAGTATGTACTTTATTAAAGAGAATGCATGACTTTATTAGGCCTTAGTTAGACGGGCGATTTTTCGCGCGATTTGCGGATCGCATGACGGATGCGCATCCGCAAATCGCGTGACCGGTGCGCGCAAGTCGCCCGCAAATCGCCCGAAAATCTGCTCCTAGCCGCGTTTCATTAGAAACGGTCCGGAGCTGTCCAGCGCATTGCATTCAATGGAGACGGCAATACAGCCGTCTCCATTGAAAGCAATGTGCTGCGGGCGAGCCCGGGATGAATTGTCGGTAAGGGCTTAAATATATAAGCCCTTCCCTGCAATCCATCCTAAAATGTGTTAAAATAAAAAAAAATTGTATACTCACCTTCTCCCGGCAGCCGGAGCTCCGCGTGGCCGTCCTGCAGTGGGTGTGAAGGGAGTGTGAGTCAGACCTGCCCCCTGATTGGCTCAGCGCTGAGCCAATCAGAGGCATGCCTCACTCACACCCATTCATGAATTCATGAATGGATGTGAGTCAGACCTGCCCCTGATTGGCTCAGCGCTGAGAGGCAGCAGTCACTCACCCATTCATGAATTCATGAATGGGTGTGTGAGTGTTTTCAGCCTCTGATTGGTCAGGGCTGTGACCAATCAGAGGCAGATCATTCAGCAGGCGGGGATTTTAAAGCCCTGCCGGCTGAATAGTGCCAAGAAGCAGTTCAGGAGAACTGACAGCGGCCGCGGCTGGACTCCGGCTGCAGCGGAAAGGTGAGTATACAATTTTTTTTTTATTTTAACACATTTTAGGATGAATTGCAGGGAAGGGCTTATATATTTAACCCCTTCCAGACAATTCACCCCGCGCACGCCGGCAGCCCATTGCTTTCAATGGAGCGGCTGTATTGCCACTCCATTGAATTTAATGGGCAAACATCGTTCTTCTCTGCCACAGCTGTTACAGCTGTGGCAGAGAAGAATGATTTGTCTTCTATATGTTCTCAATGGGGTCGGCGCTGCTGCCGCCGGCCCCATTGAGCGCATATAGAGAAGAGAACAGGAATCGCAGATCGCACATAGGTGCAATCTGCGATTTTTTGTTCTATAATTTATCGGACAAGCGCATAAAAAGCGCTCATGTGTCCGATACCATTGCAAAGCAATGGTTTTTAAAAATCGCCGGACGCATGCGCATGCGCAAATCGCGGCTGAAAACGCCCGTCTGACTAAGGCCTTAGTGGCTCTCAGATTTCCTTTACAGCAAACACCTGTACATAAGAATCGTCAATCACAAAATTATGGAAGAGTCATGTCAGTGTTATGGTACAAAGGTAACTATGCAGGAGGGGAGGAGTTGAACTGTGTCCATCACCTATCATTGGTATAATCTTTTAGTATCTGCTACAAGCTTTACAATGGAGGTGTTACCGTTTTATTATAAGCATGCATTCTAATGATAATCAGCTGAACATGAAAAATAAATAAAAAATAGAACACTGTCAATATTTTAAAAAGTATTTAACATAGAAAGTTGATTAGAATAAGCCATTTTCTGACAATAGATTCTCTTTAGCTTCACAGTAAAAAAAAAGTAAGGAAGGAAACTATAATTTTTGGGGAGACACAGTATGCTTTCCATATGTTTTTGTTTTACATTGAGGTTAATGGAGCATGTTTTGGATAATTGATACAATACATAAGTACTTGAATTGACTGGTCTCTTTAACATCTTAAACATACAGGTTCATATGTGTAATTAAAATGCACTTTAATGCCATTTATTAACTGCTCAATAAATACCTTACACAAAAAGTGTATAGAAGAATCACAATCATTATGAAAAGCGTCCGTCAGCGAACCCATGCATTCGTATGGAAAAAAAGATAATTCAAAAACATCATTTTAGGCTCTGTTCACATTGGTGTCCAGAATCAATTTTTAATGGACCCATTTAAAATAATGTAAATAGATTAAAAAATGAATGGTATAATGGAAGTAAACTGATTATATTTTTAACAGACTCGTCATTCTGATCCATCAAAAAAACTGATCCATTCAGTTTACTTCCATTTAATATCCGTTTTTAACTTATCAGTCCAATAGTCAAATTTTTTATTTTGCTTTTTTTTAGCTTGTGTTAAGTTGTATGAAAAGGAGCAGAGACATTGGAATATTATACATTGTAGATTAAATCTCTGTTTAGGAGAGAGCACAGTTTTGTATCCATGTTCGTCATTTCATTTTTCAACATTGTTTCCTGCTCATTTTTTTTCCTTTTGATGTCATGCTGATGAGAATGCAATAGGATGTGGTTTATGCTGCATTATTGCATGAGCTTTGGGCACACGCAGATAAGCTTTCCCAGTATCTATATATCAGTATTGAAAATTTTGGTGGCCTTCTATGTAAGCTTTCAGATAGTATTCAAAGGCAAAACATGCTTCCGGAGGAACATTTAACCCACAGAATGGTTAATAGTCACACTGAAGTAGGTTATCAATGACTTAATACTTTAAATCTGAAATCCATGTTTTATGACCATTGGTTTACATTTCTATGTGTCATTGTTTATTTGTATAACTTCCTAAAAAGTAGAAATTTTCTATGGATTTTTTAACCATTTGATTTTTTTAAATTGTGTAAAATATATGCCTTTATGTTTGCTGTTACAGATTTATAGCTGCTGCAAAAAGCTTCTCCTCCGTACATTACCCATTTAGATTGGGCAAGTTCACAATTTCTTATATTGTGTGGGACACATGTCCGACCATATAGAAGTTAATGCATAATGAGAATACCCCATCCACCTATGGAACAGGGGCAGCAAGTAGCCAAAAAGTTTCGGGAGGTAACCCAATTTCCGAATAGTGTTGTTGCAGTAGATGGGAAACACATTCATATACTGAAACCTCAAAGGACTGGTTCTCAGTATTTCAATTACAAAAAAATATTTTTCAGCAATTCTAATGTCTATTGTGCACAAACAAGACAGATTTGTTGTAGCCGATTCCAAAGCATACAGCCGAACCAAAATTCAGCCATGAAATGGAGACTATACTTGGGAGTCTTTGGGTTTCCAGAGGTCAGAGCATTTCCTGAAATGGAAGGACCACTCATGCCTTATGTTTTGGTGGGTGACAAAGTGTTCCATATGTGTGGCAACCTCATTAAACCATATGCAAGTCGAGGACTTAATTTTAAAAAGAGGATATTTAATTATAATCTCTAGAGAGCTACAAAGATGCTGGAGTGCACTTTTAGAATAATGACTGGCAAATGGAATATTTTCACAAAGACCATACAAATAATATCAAAAAGGCCTGCATGGTGCTTCATAGTTTTGTCTTATCAAAGGATCCACTGCCAATTAACTAACAATCTTTGAACTCTAAATCTCATAGTATGGCTCAGTTTGTACCACAATCAACCACTGCTGTGAGCTGTATGAAGGACAGCTTCACTGATCTCTTCACTTCAGATGTAAAATGGGACACATGATATAACATTGAAAACCTTAAAAAATTGTCCTCTTAAAGGGATTGTCTGAGAACAATTTTTTTAAATGGCAGTGCATGCCATACAATATAACATGAAAAGAGATATCTACCTCTCTCTTTCACCTTGGAAACCATGGAATGGCTCCAGTGAAACTCCACGGCCAGCCGTGGCCAGAAGTCAGATGACTGCTGCAGCCAATCAAAGGCATCAAGGTGCCCATGATGTTGAGCAGTGATGACAGGAGAATTAGTGGTGATACTGCAGCTTCTGCTTAGCTGCAATGGTCACCTATCTTCTGCCAAGCACTAACAGCAGAGATTCACTTGACCCACTCCACTTCTTCCAGGGGTAAAAGGGAGGTAAGTATTGAATTTTCTGTTTTCATTGTATAGCATGCTCAGCCATTTAAAAAATGTTTATTTGTACAATCCCTTTAGTTATTCAATTTGAACAAACTTTTCTATTACGTATGTGATTCTTTATCATTTGTTATGACTACATTCTTTTTAGTTTCACTATGTATTTTTCTATGATTTCACACATGAGAGTTGTGAATTTCGGCATATGTTTTGGCTGTTTGGATAACTGTTGATTTCTTACTTGCAAATCTATGACAAATTAAAATAGTACATCCAGGTTTTGTTTGGTAGGCTAGTTATGTCGTTTGCCTAAGAGACCACAATGGTAAGTGAAAGCAACATTTTGTCTGGAAACTGTTAGTATCAACGAACATTGTGCTTTTCCAAACTGAACTTGCCAATTTTGTAATTTGTTTCTATTGTGATCCAATATGTTTTTCCTCCAAGCACATTTCTAAGTTAAAAGGGTTTTCCAAGCCTTTAATATCAATGACCTATCTCCAGAACAGGTCACCAATAATGGATCAGCAGGTGTTGCCCACTGGGGACCGTACTGATGAGCTGATCCTACAGCCCCCTGTTAACTCATCCCATGTGGAGGTTCACACTGGTTGCCAGAGATAAAAGTGTATTATACTTAAGGCTCCTCATTACAGTTAGTACTGTTAGTGTAATTGAAAGGCGTTGCTACTGCTGATCCACTATCCTGAAGAGAGATCATCAATACCAAATGCCAGAAAACTCATTTAAGGCTAACGAACACACAACTGTACTTGAGCTGCACTTTTGTGTTTGTAGTGACTGTGTGTCTCCTGATCTATACTGTAAACGTCACTGGAATCTCTAAAGCTTGGAGTTCAATTCAGAAGACTCTCTCTCACTCAGGCCGAGACGCACGTCCGTAATACTGACTTGGAAACGTGACTAGAGATGAGCGAGCATACTCGTCCAAGCTTGATGCTCGTTCGAGTATTAGCGTGCTCGAGATGCTCGTTACTCGAGACGAGCACCACGCAATACTCACCTGGTCCCGGCAGACGGAGTTCAGCGCGGCCGGCGGCAGTCCTCCTGAACTGCTCTGAACAGCTGTGAGTAGTATTCATGAATTTATGAATGGGTGTGTGACTGCTGCCTCTGATTGGCTCAGCGGGACCAATCAGATGAGAGGCAGCAGTCACTCACCCATTCATAAACTCATGAATGGGTGTGTGAGTGGAATCTGCCTCTGATTGGTCAGGCTGTGACCAATTAGAGGCAGCTCATTCAGCAGGCGGGGATTTTAAATCCCCGGCTGCTGAATACTACTCACAGCTGTTCAGAGCAGTTCAGGAGGACTGCCGCCGGCCACGCTGAACTCCGTCTGCCGGGACCAGGTGAGTATATATATATTTTTTATTTTTACACATTTCTGGATGAATTGCAGGGAAGGGCTTATATATTTAACCCCTTCCCGACAATTCATCCCGCGATCGCCGGCAGCCCATTGCTTTCAATGGAGTCGGCTGTATTGCCGGCTCCATTGAATTCAATGGGCTAACATCGTTCTGCCAGGACAAGGTGAGTATATTTTTTTTAATTTTTACACATTTCTGGATGAATTGCAGGGAAGGGCTTATATATTTAAGCCCTTCCCGACAATTTATCCCGCGATCGCCGGCAGCCCATTGCTTTCAATGGAGCCAGCTGTATTGCCGGCTCCATTGAATTCAATGGGCTAACATCGTTCTTCTCTGCCACAGCTGTTACAGCTGTGGCAGAGGAGAACGATCTTTATGCTGACAGTGTGTGTGTGTGTGTGTGGGGGGGGGGGGTCTCACTCTTGCCACTATTGTGGCTTAATAGTGGGACCTGGGAACTTGAGATGCAGCCCAACATGTAGCCCCTCGCCTGCCCTATCCGTTTCTGTGTCGTTCCCATCACTTTCTTGAATTTCCCAGGTTTTCACAAATGAAAACCTTAGCGAGCATCGGCGATATACAAAAATGCTCGGGTCGCCCATTGACTTTAATGGGGTTCGTTACTCGAAACGAACTCTCGAGCATCACTGAAAGTTCGACTCGAGTAACGAGCATCCGAGCATTTTGGTGCTCGCTCATCTCTAAACGTGACCAAAATGTGGTTGTGTGTTCATAGCGGGAACATCCTGCAAAGTAGTCCACTGGAGCAGAGTTAAGTAAAGAAGACTATAATGCTTAAAATAAATTAGATTTTCTACTGTGCTAATATGTTTTGAGCAACCCTCTTGATTGGTCTTCTGAATTGTGGTATGGTGGGGATAAGCACATCAGGATTACTGCCAATCAGCCAGAGTCACTTTTCAGGGCTGTGATGTCATGTTCAACTGCCAAATAAGTTCATAGTTGTTCAGGTCCATTCCAGTAAATTGGCTGGAGCTACTATTGATGGCACAGTCACCATACAAGATATTGTATTTTCAATTGTATGGAACAAATAGGTATACAAGTAGCTGATTGACAGCGATCCATAATAATAATCTTTATTATATAGCACCACCATATGCTGCAGTGCTTACAAGACTGGGGAAATAAAAACAAAACCATGGTTACATGAAGTAATCAATCAATGGAAACAGTAGGGGTGAGGGTCCTGTTCCAACAAGCTTACAGAAGGTAAAGGGTGGGAGATGCGCATGGTATGGCGAGGTGGGGAGTGAGGGATGCTATACAAATAGACAATAGTCAAATTGGGCCGTATAGTGGCTGCATCGGTATGATTGCAGGGGGTGGTTGATTACGGCTAGCAGGGATTGCAGTCATTAGGGCAGGGAGCATGTTAAGTAAAAAGGGTTTGGTTTAGGGGATATGGTTTGCCTCCCTGAAGAGGTATAATTTTAGAGTACGCCTCAAGTTTTGTGTGTCAGTGATTGTCCGCATAGTTTTGAGTAGCACTAGAGATGAGCGAGTATACTCGCTAAGGCACATTACTCGAGCGAGTAGTGCCTTAGCCGAGTATCTCTCCTCTCGTCTCTAAAGATTCGGGGGCCAGCGCCAGTGACAGGTGAGTTGCGGTGGGGAGCAGGGTGAGCGGGGGGGGGGGGGGGGGAGGGAGAGAGAGATTTCCCCTCCATTCCTCCCCGCTCTCCCCCGCCGCTCCCCGTCCCACGCCAGCCCCCGATCTTTAGAGACGAGCGGGGAGATACTCGGCTAAGGCACTACTCGCTTAGCGAATATACTTGCTCATCTCTAAGTAGCACGTTATCCCCCCTACTCTATTGGCCTTCACCTGCTGTGGAAGTCCTAAATGTAGCACTTGAGAAACTGTATTTAGAAAGAACACACAAAGCCACTTTTTTGTAAACAACCCCCCCCCCTCCAAAAAAAACCAAAACATATACCAAATTCATTCTTTATTCTGTAAACATTTACTAGTTGTTAGTATGTAAGGAGGTACCCAAAAGAAACTGGAATTCATTTATTAAAAATAATCTATTCATTTATATATTTCGAAACTTTAGTCTCCTTCAAAGTACTCTCTATTTGAAATAATACGTTTATCCAAAAAAACATTTCTACTACCCAAAGCATTTTTAAACTTGTCATTATTAGAGATGAGCGAACACCAAAATGTTCGGGTGTTCGTTATTCGTAACGAACTTCCCGTGATGCTCGAGGGTTCGTTTCGAACAACGAACCCCATTGAAGTCAATGGGCGACCAGAACATTTTTGTATTTTGCCGATGCTCGCTAAGGTTTTCATGTGTGAAAATCTGGGCAATTCAGGAAAGTGATGGGAATGACACAGTGACGGATAGGGCAGGCGAGGGGCTACATGTTGGGCTGCATCCTAAGTTCACAGGTCCCACTATTAAGCCACAATAGCGGCAAGAGTGGGCCCCCCCCCCCTCCCAACAACTTTTACTTCTGAAAAGCGCTCATTAGCATGGCATACCTTTGCTAAGCACCACACTACCTCCAACAAAGCACAATCACTGCCTGCATGACACTCCACTGCCACTTCTCCTGAGTTACATGCTGCCCAACCGCACCCCCTCCCCCCCACAGCGCACACCAAAGTGTCCCTGCGCAGCCTTCAGCTGCCCTCATGCCACACCACGCTCATGTCTATTTAGAATTGCGTCTGCCATGACGAGGGACCGCAGGCATACACTGCAGAGGTTGGCACGGCTAGGCAGCGACCCTCTTTAAAAGTGGCGGAGCGATAGCCCACAATGCTGTACAGAAGCAATGAGAAATAGAATCCTGTGCCACCGCCATCTGGAGCTGCACACGTGGGCATAGCAATGGGGAACCTATGTGCCACACACTATTCATTCTGTCAAGGTGTCTGCATGCCCCAGTCAGACCGGGCTTTTTAATTCATAGACACAGGCAGGTACAACTCCCTATTGTGAAGTCCCTGTCGACCCACAGCATGGGTGGCTCCCTGGAACCCACCGGCGGTACACAAAAATATCCCATTGCATTGCCCAACACAGCTGAGGTAGTAATGTCGTGCGTAATACAGGTGGGCTTCGGCCCACACTGCATGCCCCAGTCAGACTGGGATTCTTTACAAGTGGACACATGTAGGTTTAACTCCCTGTGGACCCACTGCCTGGGTGGGTGCCAGGAAGCCACCGGCGGTACATAGAAATATCCCATTGCATTGCCCAACACAGCTGAGGTAGTAATGTCGTGCGTAATACAGGTGTGCTTCGGCCCACACTGCATGCCCCAGTCAGACTGGGATTCTTTACAAGTGGACACATGTAGGTTTAACTCCCTGTGGACCCACTGCCTGGGTGGGTGCCAGGAAGCCACCGGCGGTACATAGAAATATCCCATTGCATTGCCCAACACAGCTGAGGTAGTAATGTCGTGCGTAATACAGGTGGGCTTCGGCCCACACTGCATGCCCCGGTCAGACGGGTTCTTTAGAAGTGTACAGATGTATTAAAAACTCAGTGTGCACCTACAGCATGGGTGGCTCCCTGGAACCCACCGGCGGTACACAAAAATATCCCATTGCATTGCCCAACACAGCTGAGGTAACGTCAGCTGTAATGCAGGTGGGCTAAAAATTAATTTGATTACACTGTAGGCGAGGGCCCACACAAATTGCTGTATCAACAGTACTAATGTACATCCCAAAAATTGGCCATGGCCAGCCAAGAGGGCAGGTGAAACCCATTAATCGCTTTGGTTAATGTGGCTTAAGTGGTAACTAGGCCTGGAGGCAGCCCAGTGTAACGAAAAATTGGTTCAAGTTAAAGTTCCAATGCTTTTAAGCGCATTGAAACTTATAAAAATTGTTCTGAAAAATTATTTGAGTGAGCCTTGTGGCCCTAAGAAAAATTGCCCGTTCAGCGTGATTACGTGAGGTTTCAGGAGGTGGAGCAGGAGGAGGAGGAGGAGGAATATTAGACACAGATTGATGAAGCAGAAATGTCCCCGTTTTGGATGGTGAGAGAGAACGTAGCTTCCATCCGCGGGTGCAGCCTACGTATTGCTTACGTATCGCTGCTGTCCGCTGGTGGAGAACAGAAGTCTGGGGAAATCCAGCCTTTGTTCATCTTGATGAGTGTTAGCCTGTCGGCACTGTCGGTTGACAAGCGGCTACGCTTATCTGTGATGATTCCCCCAGCCGCACTAAACACCCTCTCCGACAACACGCTAGCCGCAGGACAAGCAAGCACCTCAAGGGCATACAGGGCTAGTTCAGGCCACGTGTCCAGCTTCGACACCCAGTAGTTGTAGGGGGCAGAGGCGTCACCAAGGATGGTCGTGCGATCCGCTACGTACTCCCTCACCATCCTTTTGCAGTGCTCCCGCCGACTCAGCCGTGACTGGGGAGCGGTGACACAGTCTTGGTGGGGAGCCATAAAGCTGGCCAGGCCCTTAAAGACTGTTGCACTGCCTGGGATGTACATGCTGCTCGATCTACGCACATCCCCTGCAACATGGCCCTCGGAACTGCGCCTTCTGCCACTAGCGCTGTCGGCTGGGAATTTTACCATCAGCTTGTCCGCAAGGGTCCTGTGGTATAGCAACACTCTCGAACCCCTTTCCTCTTCGGGAATCAGAGTGGGCAGGTTCTCCTTATACCGTGGATCGAGCAGTGTGTACACCCAGTAATCCGTCGTGGCCAGAATGCGTGCAACGCGAGGGTCACGAGAAAGGCATCCTAACATGAAGTCAGCCATGTGTGCCAGGGTACCTGTACGCAACACATGGCTGTCTTCACTAGGAAGATCACTTTCAGGATCCTCCTCCTCCTCCTCCTCCTCCTCCTCAGGCCATACACGCTGAAAGGATGACAGGCAATCAGCCGGTGTACCGTCAGCAGCGGGCCAAGCTGTCTCTTCCCCCTCCTCCTCATCCTCCTCATGCTCCTCCTCCTCCTCCTGTACGCGCTGAGAAATAGACAGGAGGGTGCCCTGACTATCCAGCGGCATACTGTCTTCCCCCGCCCCCGTTTCCGAGCGCAAAGCAGCTGCCTTTATGGTTTGCAGGGAATTTCTCAAGATGCATAGCAGAGGAATGGTGACGCTAATGATTGTAGCATCGCCGCTCACCACCTGGGTAGACTCCTCAAAATTACCAAGGACATGGCAGATGTCTGCCAACCAGGCCCACTCTTCTGAAAGGAATTGAGGAGGCTGACTCCCACTGCGCCGCCCATGTTGGAGTTGGTATTCGACTATAGCTCTCCGTTGTTCATAGAGCCTGGCCAACATGTGGAGCGTAGAGTTCCACCGTGTGGGCACGTCGCACAGCAGTCGGTGCACTGGCAGCTTAAAGTGATGTTGCAGGGTGCGCAGGGTGGCAGCGTCCGTGTGGGACTTGCGGAAATGTGCGCAGAGCCGGCGCGCCTTTACGAGCAGGTCTGACAAGCGTGGGTAGCTTTTCAGAAACCGCTGAACCACCAAATTAAAGACGTGGGCCAGGCATGGCACGTGCGTGAGGCTGCCAAGCTGCAGAGCCGCCACCAGGTTACGGCCGTTGTCACACACGACCATGCCCGGTTGGAGGCTCAGCGGCGCAAGCCAGCGGTCGGTCTGCTGTGTCAGACCCTGCAGCAGTTCGTGGGCCGTGTGCCTCTTATCGCCTAAGCTGAGTAGTTTCAGCACGGCCTGCTGACGCTTGCCCACCGCTGTGCTGCCACACCGCGCGACACCGACTGCTGGCGACATGCTGCTGCTAACACATCTTGATTGTGAGACAGAGGAGGAGGAGGAGGAGGAGGGTGCTTTAGTGGAGGAAGCATACACCTCCGCAGATACCAGCACCGAGCTGGGGCCCGCAATTCTGGGGGTGGGTAGGACGTGAGCGGTCCCAGGCTCTGACTCTGTCCCAGCCTCCACTAAATTCACCCAATGTGCCGTCAGGGAGATGTAGTGGCCCTGCCCGCCTGTGCTTGTCCACGTGTCCGTAGTTAAGTGGACCGTGGCAGTAACCGCGTTGGTGAGGGCGCGCACAATGTTGCGGGAGACGTGGTCGTGCAGGGCTGGGACGGCACATCGGGAAAAGTAGTGGCGACTGGGAACTGAGTAGCGCGGGGCCGCCGCCTCCATGATACTTTTGAAGGACTCCGTTTCCACAACCCTATACGGCAGCATCTCAAGGCTGATGAATTTTGCGATGCGGACGGTTAACGTTTGAGCGTGCGGGTGCGTGGCGGCGTACTTGCGCTTGCGCTCGAACACTTGCGCAAGCGACGGCTGAACGGTGCGCTGAACTACACTGCTGGATGGGGCCGAGGACAGCGGAGATGAGGGTGTGGGTGCAGGCCATGAGGCGGTAGTGCCTGTGTCCTGAGAGGGGGGTTGCATCTCAGTGGCAGGTTGGGGCACAGGGGGAGAGGCAGGGGTGCAAACCGGAGACGGTGAACGGCCTTTGTCCCACCTTGCGGGGTGCTTGGCCATCATATGTCTGCGCATGGTGGTGGTGGTGAGGCTGTTGGTGTTGGCTCCCCGGCTGAGCTTTGCGCGACAAAGGTTGCACACCACTGTTCGTCGGTCGTCAGGCGTCTCTGTGAAAAACTGCCAGACCTTAGAGCACCTCGGCCTACGCAGGGTGGCATGGCGCGAGGGGGCGCTTTGGGAAACACTTGGTGGATTATTCGGTCTGGCCCTGCCTCTACCCCTGGCCACCGCACTGCCTCTTGCAACCTGCCCTGCTGATGCCCTTGACTCCCCCTCTGAAGACCTGTCCTCCTGAGTAAGCGTTGCACACCAGGTGGGGTCAGTCACCTCATCGTCCTGCTGCTCTTCCTCCGAATCCTCTGTGCGCTGCTCCCTGGGACTTACTGCCCTTACTACTACCTCACTGCAAGACAACTGTGTCTGATCGTCATCGTCCTCCTCACCCACAGAAAGTTGTTGAGACAGTTGGCGGAAGTCCCCAGCCTCTTCCCCCGGACCCCGGGAACTTTCGAATGGTTGGGCATCAGTGACGATAAACTCCTCTGGTGGGAGAGGAACCGCTGCTGCCCAATCTAAGCAGGGGCCCGAGAACAGTTCCTGGGAGTGTTCCCGCTCCTGAGCAGGTGTCATTGTAGTGGACTGAGGAGGCTGGGAGGAAGGAGGAGCAGCAGACAGAGGATTCGGATTGGCAGCAGTGGACGGCGCAGAACTGCGGGTAGACGATAGGTTGCTCGAAGCACTTTCTGCCATCCAGGACAGGACCTGCTCACACTGCTCATTTTCTAATAACCGTCTCCCGCGTGGACCCATTAATTGGGCGATGAATGTGGGGACGCCAGAAACGTGCCTCTCTCCTAATCGCGCAGCAGACAGCTGCGACACACCTGGATCAGGAGCTTGGCCTGTGCCCACACCCTCACTTGGCCCTCCGCGTCCTCGGCCACGTCCACGTCCACGTCCTCTAGGCTTACCCCTACCCCTCAGCATGCTGTATTACCAGTGATTAGATTTCCCAGGCAGGAAATAAATTGGCGCAAGACTGCAGGCCAAATATAATTTTTGCCCTTTTTGGAAAACGAAAGGCCCCACTGCCTCTAGTGAATGAATTATCTAAGTTTAATAACTGTGCTGTGTCCCTGCTTATGTGTCACAGAACGTGAGGGTAGCAGAGTTATTATAACTCTTGGAGAGCAGGTATTTTTTTTCCCAATTAAGGAAAGCAAATGGCGAACCCAGCAGTAAAGCGTAGCTGGGTGCGTATGATTTAGCAATGTTTTTCACGCAGCTCACACGTCTACACAGGCGTAAGGACGGACACAGGCTGGACAAATAGATTTGTTTTCAGTTTTTTCCCACCAACAGGCAGCACTGCGTATATTCAATGAACCTGCGAAGTTTAATAACTGCGCTGTGTCCCTGCTTATGTGTCACAGAACGTGAGGGTAGCAGAGTTATTATAACTCTTGGAGAGCAGGTATTTTTTTTTCCCAATTAAGGAAAGCAAATGGCGAACCCAGCAGTAAAGCGTAGCTGGCTGCGTATGATTTAGCAATGTTTTTCACGCAGCTCACACGTCTACACAGGCGTAAGGACGGACACAGGCTGGACAAATAGATTTGTTTTCAGTTTTTTCCCACCAACAGGCAGCACTGCGTATATTCAATGAACCTGCGAAGTTTAATAACTGCGCTGTGTCCCTGCTTATGTGTCACAGAACGTGAGGGTAGCAGAGTTATTATAACTCTTGGAGAGCAGGTATTTTTTTTCCCAATTAAGGAAAGCAAATGGCGAACCCAGCAGTAAAGCGTAGCTGGGTGCGTATGATTTAGCAATGTTTTTCACGCAGCTCACACGTCTACACAGGCGTAAGGACGGACACAGGCTGGACAAATAGATTTGTTTTCAGTTTTTTCCCACCAACAGGCAGCACTGCGTATATTCAATGAACCTGCGAAGTTTAATAACTGCGCTGTGTCCCTGCTTATGTGTCACAGAACGTGAGGGTAGCAGAGTTATTATAACTCTTGGAGAGCAGGTATTTTTTTTCCCAATTAAGGAAAGCAAATGGCGAACCCAGCAGTAAAGCGTAGCTGGGTGCGTATGATTTAGCAATGTTTTTCACGCAGCTCACACGTCTACACAGGCGTAAGGACGGACACAGGCTGGACAAATAGATTTGTTTTCAGTTTTTTCCCACCAACAGGCAGCACTGCGTATATTCAATGAACCTGCGAAGTTTAATAACTGCGCTGTGTCCCTGCTTATGTGTCACAGAACGTGAGGGTAGCAGAGTTATTATAACTCTTGGAGAGCAGGTATTTTTTTTTCCCAATTAAGGAAAGCAAATGGCGAACCCAGCAGTAAAGCGTAGCTGGCTGCGTATGATTTAGCAATGTTTTTCACGCAGCTCACACGTCTACACAGGCGTAAGGACGGACACAGGCTGGACAAATAGATTTGTTTTCAGTTTTTTCCCACCAACAGGCAGCACTGCGTATATTCAATGAACCTGCGAAGTTTAATAACTGCGCTGTGTCCCTGCTTATGTGTCACAGAACGTGAGGGTAGCAGAGTTATTATAACTCTTGGAGAGCAGGTATTTTTTTTTCCCAATTAAGGAAAGCAAATGGCGAACCCAGCAGTAAAGCGTAGCTGGCTGCGTATGATTTAGCAATGTTTTTCACGCAGCTCACACGTCTACACAGGCGTAAGGACGGACACAGGCTGGACAAATAGATTTGTTTTCAGTTTTTTCCCACCAACAGGCAGCACTGCGTATATTCTATGAATAATAACTGTGTTGTGGCCCTGCCTATACAATTCTTTCCCTGCAGTATCAATGGAGGGTGCAATGCTCTGCAGAGGCGATTTTGAGAAGCCCAAAAAAAATGCAGCACAGCCAACAGCAGCCTGGACAGTACTGCACACGGATAAATATGGCCCTAGAAAGGACCGTTGAGGTTCTTGAAGGCTACACTCACTCCTAACACTCTCCCTGCCTATGCAGCACTTCTGTCCCTAATGCCAGGTGCAACGGTCTGCAGAGGCGATTTTGAGAAAAAAAAAAAATCCCACTGCTAACAGCAGCCAACACACAGCTATCAGTGGCCCTAATAAGGACCTTTGGGGGGTCTTGAAGCCTACACTAACTACCAATTCTTTCCCTACAGCAGCTCCGGTATAAACAGCACTGTCCCTCATCTAACTCACACCGCATCTGAGGCGAGCCGCGGGAGGGGCCGACTTTTATATTAGGCGAACACCTGATCTCGCCAGCCACTCACAGCAGGGGGGTGGTATAGGGCTTAAACGTTGCAGGGGGAAGTTGTAATGCCTTCCCTGTCTTTCAATTGGCCAGAAAAGCGCGCTAACGTCTCAGGGAAGGAAGTGAAAGTAACCAGAACACCGCATGGTGTTCGTCACGAATAACGAACATCCCGAACACCCTAATATTCGCACGAATATCAAGCTCGGACGAACGCGTTCGCTCATCTCTAGTCATTATTGATGTCTTTTAGTACTTGTGCCATTTTTTGTTTCACCTCTTCAATATCAGACAAATGTTTTCCTTTAAGGTCTTTTTTAACTCCAAAACATTTAAAAAAAGGGTTTTGGGCTGTTTTTCTTCAAAAATAACACTCAATGCTATGTAGGGAAGTGCATTGGCATGATGGAAGAACCAGTCACCTGTTTACTAAAAATCAGGACATTTTCTCTGTGCATCCTCATGCAATATTTTCAAAACTTTCAAATAACAACGTTGGTTGACTGCTTGACCCGATGTTACAAATTCTGAGTGTACTACTTCTCTCACATCAAAGAAACAAATGAGCATTGTTTTCACTGTTGACTTCACTTGTATTAATCAGCCATCACAAAATAGGTGAAAAACTAAACAATTTGTGGAAAAATTAATTATTTTCGCAACAATGTCGACTGGCACACTGCCTCAAAAGGGTTGGACAGACATTCACCTAGCAACAGAAGCCTGTATGTACCAGTAGCACCCCACCCACCAGAAGAAGATTAGCTGAAATGGACGACAGAGAAGACTAACTGCAGGCACCATGCACCCTCCACACCTCCAGTTCCAGAACAGAATTTTTTGATGAAACCAAAGGGTCATTTTAAATAGCAATAAATAGGGGGTTGTGTTGTTGTAATACTGAAGAACATAGGAGCAGTAGTATATTTTAAATGTTTTATAGTGACTAATACATTTTTGACTAAGAATAAAGTATTGGGTTCCAAAAGATTGGTCCATCACATGGGCCCAGCCACCTTTAGAAAACTTCTAGGATTTTGTTTATGGGTACTTTACAGTGACATTCATAGTTGAAAATATATTTAAGTAACTATTTGTGAAGATTTTGCTGTGGAATGTGCCATGGATTCAAAGAAGACTTCACCCCTTTGATTGAAAATATGAAATCTGCTGTGGATGAATGGCTAAAAATAGTACTGATTCCAATGCACATCTTGTGCATTTACATCAATCTACAGAGCGAAACATCCTGCAGATTTGAGAGAAGATCTGCATCAACATACACAATGTTTGCATACATCCTGATATAGATTTTCTTGTTCGTTATTAGAGATGAGCGAGCGTACTCGGAAAAGCACTACTCGCTCGAGTAATTTGCTTTATCCGAGTATCGCTGTGCTCGTCCCTGAAGATTCGGGTGCCGCTGCGGCTGACAGGTGAGTCGCAGCGGGGAGCAGGGGAGAGCGGGCGGGAGAGAGGGAGAGAAAGATCTCCCCTCCGTTCCTCCCCGCTCTCCCCTGCAGCTCCCCGCTCCGTGCCGGCACCCGAATCTTCAGGGACGAGCACAGCGATACTCGGATAAAGCAAATTACTCGAGCGAGTAGTGCTTTTCCGAGTACGCTCGCTCATCTCTATTCGTTATTACAAAAAAAAAAAATTGCTATAAACAATTCCCTGTGATCTTCAAAAGGAGGTAGCAAACAACAAACTTCATATGTTGAGGATCTTCTGTGAAGATCTGTGCTTTATTTATTAGTTCCCTCTGCCTCAGTGAATTTCTGGTCTACATTGCCAGATGGCAAACAACTATTGGAATACTGGCAGCAGCAGTGGCTTGAGCTGATGAGTAATACTGCCACACAATAAACTTTGTAGAGAATTAGCACCTCCAAACTTTTGCCCCTTCACTGCCCTACTGCCTTTGTTCCTCCTCTGCTGGGCTGAAATAAATAAAGTAAGATGGCTCTGGAGCACTGATGTGGGCATGTACTATCTCTTTTCAGGCATTAGAGGTCATGTTGTATTTTCAGGCTTGCTCTGCACATGCGCAGTGCACTTTAACTACAAGTCTCTCTTTTAAGTCTAGTGGACCTTCTGCTGCTTTGAAAATTCTATACCGTGACCAGATTTCTAAATGGTTTATCAATAATGTTGAGATTATTGGGATGTTGAGGTTCTGACTTCAAGTCCCATTGGAAAAAAACTTCTAGTTTATTTTCCCATGAACTATCTAAAGAGGGTTTGTCTATATGTACTATTGTATCAAATAATGGGTGATTTCTAATTATTAGTGATTCAGCATTATATAATTATCACCTTTTTCCCTCTATATGAATTTTCTTTTGGGCAGTACCATTCTAAGGTAGCTACTTGATTAACTTATTAGTTTTTTGACTTTGGAACTCTTGGGCCCTGAGTTCAAATCTTAGGGCGCCCACCCACTGGCGATTTTTTTTTCTTTGCGTTTTGCGTTTTTTCTCAAGAGCAATTAGAATTGAATGTACTCCTGTCCACTGGCGTTTTTTTTTGCGTTGCGTTTTTTAACATAGGAACTGTCAGTTGCATATGTGTCCTTATTTTTCTCCTAATGCACCCATGAAAGTCAATGGAAATTAATGGAAAAGTCGCGAAAACGCGGCAAAAAACCCCGCGAAAACCGCGGGAAAAACGCTGCGTTTTTCACGCACGAAAATCGCAAACGCCAGTGGGTGGGCGCCCTTATTTTTAACCTTAGTTGTGCAAACGGTTTGCTTGGGTAGCTACAGCGTCTTTTATAGGAACTTAAAGACATGTAATTTCATTTTTTAACAATTGTTTAACTATGTCCCTCTCGTTTTTATCAATTATAATAAAAGTTAGACTGTAGTGATTATTCTGTGAATTATTCTCGCTTTTCTAGATTCTTTTTGCCTTTCAGTGATTTCTGAGTTTCCTTTTCAATGAATGAGTGATAAAACGGAAGCGTTTATTTCTGCTTTCTCTCCTCTGAACAGAAAAGAATAGCAAAAATAATAATGCAAGTGTGAATAGAGTGTTATATCAACTCATGTAAGTTTGCCTTTATTTTTTTTTTTTTAAACATTAGATTTTTTTATTAATTTTAACAAACATACAAGTCATTGGTACATAGTAGCATAAGAGATTTGCACATAATCAACGAATATTTAGTATCAGATTCAGACTGTGCTATTTGTGTTAGTATTTTGATTAAGTTACTTTACTACAACAATTGGTAACATTCCACAACTTTACAATCAAAATATGTAACTGGTATGGTAACCACTCTGTGCTATATAGGGTAGTACTCTATTGAGATTTTATTGCACATTCTTATATTGTGGTTATGGTATAGTCATGTACTATTTTCTATAACTTACACTTAGCGTAATCGTTGTGTTCCTCTAACAACCTGTATTCCACACATATTTTGCAACGAACATATAACATATGAACAAACTCAGTAACAAGGCTTCACGCATCTGTGTGATTCAACTGTTACTTTTTTAAGGATATTCTCCAAGTCTCCCAGGTCTCATTAAATTTTTTGGTGTTCTTATTCCGGAACGCCAACCATTTTTCAAAAATATATTGTTCGTCCATACGTCTTTTAAATTCTTCTATGTCTGGGGGTAATGGATTTTTCCAGTGTCTTGCTATTATGGATTTGGCGGTCATTAGGGAGTGAGCAAGTACATATCTTATCTGTTTAGGAAACGTTTCCAAGCCCATCAGCAATATATACATTTTGGCGTCTTTAGGTATGTAGCACTTCAATGTGCTTTGTAAGAACATGGTTATGTTTTCCCAATATACTTTTAGTGTTGGGCAGGACCAAAAAATATGTGATAATGTGCCTTTTTGGCCGCAGCCTCTCCAGCACAAACCATCTCCCAGGTTCGATCTATTGTATAAAAGTGATGGGTTGTAGTACCATCTTAGGTTAATTTTGGTTTGTACTTCTAGTATGTTAAGTCCCATAGTGGATTTTGTCATTAACGTATTCGAGCTGGACCATTGATCCAGAGGTATCTTTTCTTTGAGTTCTAGTTCCCAGTTCGACATGTATGTTTTTTTTGTCATTGCTTTGTTGTTGGTTAGTATGTCATAATAGTCTCTTGTCTCCGATTTACCTTCGAGAGGGTTTGTGAGAATTTTCTTAATGATTGTGGTCGGGAGTTTTACTTTGTGTAAGGGTTTCTCTCTTAAGAGAGAGCAGATTCTAAAGTATGTAAATGTTTCGCTCTGCGGGAGGCCATAGACAGTACTTATTTCTGTAAAGCTTTTAATTTCTCTCTTGGATGTTAAGTCCTCTACGTATCTGACTCCTCTAACGCTCCACGGTTTCATATCACAGTTAGGTAAAAATAGATTGAGTGTCTCGATAGGTATGCGAGGAAATTCCGTTTCATCGGATATGCTTATTTTTTTAGTAAGTTCTTTCCATGTTTGGATCGCGGCTTGTAATGTAGGGGGAATGTTTTTAAGTTGGGTGTCTATGCTTTTTGGGAATATTAAACCGTCTATTGAAGTAGCAAGCATTAGTGCCTGTCCAGGTAGATCATTTATATAGCTTTTTTCTACATTGGGCCAGCCTACTGTGTTGTTGGTCCTGATTAATTGTCTAGTTTGGTTTAGTATATTAGCTTCGTAGTATGCCCTTAGATTTGGTACTCCCGCTCCTCCCTTTTTCCGGTGGAGTGCTAATATTGACAGGGCTAAACGTGGTTTCTTTCCACTCCATAAAAAGTTGTTTAGTTGTTTTTGGAGTTTAGAAATTGTAAGCTTGGAGATAATAAGTGGTAAGGTTCTAAAATGGTACAGGACTAGTGGGAGGACTTTCATTTTGTAGGATGTGATCTTGCCCATCCACGACAGTTTTAAACCTGATAAATGGTCAATTACTTTCTGGGTGGAGTTAAGCAGTTTGGGGTAATTTTCTAGTTCTATGTCTCTGGTGGATGGTGTCAACGTTATTCCCAAGTAGGGTATGCCTTTTTTTTTCCACTCAAAGGGAAATTCCGCCCGTATTGCATTTTCTAGGTTTGTAGATACCCCCAGACCTAGAATAAGGGACTTGTCTATATTCAACTTGTATAGAGATACATTACTAAATTGGTTGATTATTTTACATGCCATTCTTAAAGATTCTAGGGGGCGGGTCAGTGTCAAAATGACATCGTCAGCGAATAATCCTATTTTGTATTGTCTGTGATTTATTGGAATTCCCTTTATTTCAGAGGAGGTGCGAATTAGTTCTGCTAGTGGCTCTATAGCCAGCACGTACAAAATAGGAGACAATGGGCAACCCTGCCTTGTGCCATTCGAGATTGATAGGGGGACCGACAGGGTACCATCCACCAAAACAGTGGCTGTGGGGGCTGAATACAGGGCCCAGACGGCACTTATCGTGTTTTCTCCAAAACCAAATTTTTTCATTGTCTCAAAGATGTACTCCCAATGGACTCGGTCAAATGCCTTTTCGGCGTCCAGGGCCAGCATTATTGACGGCACCTTAGATGTTTCTATTGAATGTATTAGATTTAGAATTTTCCGTGTGCCGTCCGAGGCCTGTCTCCCCTTTACAAACCCCATTTGGTCAGAGTGTATTATGTCTGGGAGTATGTCCACCATTCTACGGGCCAACGTTTTAGCGTAGATCTTAGTATCGGTATTAAGTAATGATATAGGACGGAAGTTAGTTGGTGTATTTGGTTCCTTTCCAGGTTTTGGTAGGACTACAATTGTGGCCTGCAGCATCTCTTGTGGGAAGAAGCCTCTTTCTTTGATCTTGTTAAATGTGTTAGTGATATGGGTTGAAAGTTGAGGTAGGACGTTTTTATAGTACTCTGCTGAATACCCGTCCGGCCCAGGGGCTTTCTGGTTCTTTAGGGATGCTATGGTGTCTATTATTTCTGAGACGGAGAACGGGGCGTCCAAGAGGTCCGTTTGTAAGGATGATAGCTTCGGTAGGTTAACCTTTTGCAAGAAAGCATTGATTGATTCCTTGTCTGGTTGTTTTGTTTGGGGATCATTTTTTAAGTTATAAAGTTTGCTGTAGAAAGAGCAAAAATTGTCTGCAATATGTTTGGGGTTCGATAGTTTTTGTTTTTTGTCCTGGAAATTCCAAATGTAGGGAATATTTGCTTTTATTGTTTTTCTTTTAATCAGATTTGCCATCCATTTGGATGGCCTATTAATTGCTGAATAGCTGTCCGCTCGTTGAGCAGTAATTTCTCTGTCAAAATCCCCTAGTAATGTTTTCCGTAGGGCCAGTCTCAATTTATGTAATTCGGTATGTGTGTTTTGGTCTGGGGAAACTTTTAAAAGGGATTCCTTCAGTTGTATTTGGGTTAGAATTTCATCTGTTTTTTTTGTTTTATCTCTTTTGTATTTGGAGCCTAGTTTTATTAAAATTCCTCTTATGTATGCCTTATGGGCGGTCCACACCATTGCTGGGTCTGTTTGTGGGATGGCATTGAATTTAAAGTATTCAGTTAATGCTTCTTGTATTTTTTCCCTGTATTTGGGAATGCTCATTAAATAAGTGTTGTTCTTCCATGATTTAGTCGGTGCTCCAAGGCCCCTTACATTCAGTGTTGTTATGATTGGTGCGTGGTCGGACCAAGTAGCCGTCCCAACCTCCGCTTTTTGTATTGATGCTAAGAGTTTCCTCTCAACTAGACATAAGTCTATGCGCGAGAAGGATCTGTGTCTATTTGAATAGTGTGAGTATTCTTTTGCAGAGGCGTTGGAGCACCGGAACGTATCATAAAGCGCATTTTTGTGTAGCCATTCTCCCAGGGTGGCATTTCTTTTAAGTTTTGGGTTTGTAGTGTCGAGTTCTCTATCAGGTACTAGGTTGAAGTCACCATTTATCATTATTGGACCTTCCGCTACTTGGTTAATTTTTTTTTTGAGTTTGTTAAGAAAATTAATTTGCTTTGAATTTGTTACATATGTGTTTACTAAGGTTATTTTTGTATTCCTAAGGGAACCTACTAAGATTAAATAGCGACCCTTCGGGTCACCAATCTGTTTATCGATGGTGAACGGAGCTCTGTCTCGGAATGTCACCATCACACCCGCCTGTTTTTTTGGGGCACAAGCAAATAAGACCTGCGGAAACATTCTATGGGACATTCTGCTTTTATCTACTTCTAACAAGTGGGTCTCCTGGATACACATAATGTCAACATTTTGCATAATTGCCTCTTTCCACGCAGATCTTCTCTTGAATGGCGAGTTCAAGCCGTTGGCGTTAAGCGATAGGACTTTCACCGCCATGTGGATGGTGGGTGGCGGCAAAGTTGGAGACTTGGGAATTCCTGTGATGCGCGAATGCCTGAGGAAACAAAATAACAAAAAAAAGAGAACCAAACAATATCCTCATTTTGTATAGGGCCAGAACACACGGATGCGTTTGGCGTGAGAGTCAGAATGTTGAGGATTAAACTGACAAATACAGGGCAAGTTAGAACTTGCATTTTTCGGTGGGGGGAGAAAAAGTTCAGCTGTCTTGAGCAGGCACTTCATGAGACGTTGTTTTGTATCTATTGGAGGTGAGGTCTTCTGAATCATTCCGGGGGTGAGGAGCTCCGGCTGGTGTGATGCTGGCGTCTGTTTTTTTCTGTGTTGGCGTTTGTATAGGATAAATTTTGCAGTGTAATTCCCCAAGAGTTTAGGGTGTCTGTCGCAGATTTAGGGTCTTGGAGGATATGGGTCCTTCCTTCTTTTGTAACTATAATTTTTGTGGGAAATCCCCATTTGTACTGGATATTGGCTTTTCTTAAGGAGGCAGTGATCGCTGCGAAGCTTCTCCTCGCTTCCAAGGTGGATTGCGATAGGTCAGCGAATATTCGCAATTCAGAGTATGGGTTTGGCAGGGGTTGGAGCTTTCTTGTTGCGTTCATTAGGGCTTCTTTTGCGCCAAAATAATGAATTCGAGCTATAACGTCTCTGGGGTATTCCTCTTTAAGGAATTTTGGGCGCGGTAGTCTGTGGGCCCTATCTATCTTGAATTCTTGCATTGGCGTGTTGGGAAGCATGGTCTGCATAAATCGTGTAATGTAGTTTACGATTTCCGCATTGGAGACATTTTCGGGTATCCCTCTTATTTTGACGTTGTTGCGTCGATTTCTATCCTCTAAATCGGATAGTTTGAGTTGCAGTTTGTTAACTTTTTCTTCTAGATCGTAGTGGGAGTCGATTAATGAGTTATGCGAGCCCACCACTTCCTCCAGTTTTTTATCATGTTTTTCTATTTTGTTGTTAATGTCCCGAATGGAGGAGTTTACTGTCGAGGTTAACATTGAAATGTCTGCTTGTATGGTGTTTCTCAGCGCCAACACTATTTCCTTTATATACAGCTCAGTCACCGGTTTGTTTGATGCAGTGAGGTTATCTAATTCTTTGTGGTCTCCTTTTTCATGGAGATAATCAGCTCCTGAAACACTTTCAGCATTTTGAGACATCTTCTGCCTCTGTTTTTCTGGGCTGCTTGTGGGGGTTCTTAGTGTGTGTGTAAGGGCCCCCTTGGCATTGTTTTTCCCCCCATTCACTGCTCTGTCTTTTGAGCCTCCCATTGTGGCTGTGTTATACTGTGAGCCTCCGGCTGCCTCAGCAGGGTTATCTGTTTCTCTCTCCTCCGCTATCACATATAAGTGTTCAGCCTCCGGATCACTCTCAGCAGTCTGAGACATTCTCAGCTTCTGCTTTTCTGGGCTGCTTGTGGGGGTTCTCATTATGTGTGGCAACGTGGTCAGCGCCATTTTAGGCGCAGGGGGTCCCTTGGCAATGTTTTTCCCCCCATTCACTGACCTTTCTCTTGTGCCTTTCGGTATAGCTGATGTGTGCTGAGAGCCTCCGGTCGCTCCGGCAGAGCTGTCAGATGCAGTCTCCTCTGCTGTGGTTTCTAGTGCAGAGCAGCTGTCAGTCACTTGCTCCCGGCAGGGCACGATCTCCTGTGCGGCCATTACAGAGGGAGACCCACGTGCCACAAAGAAGGACTCCAGCTTTGTCGGCACTGGTTTCGAGCCTCTCCTTCTTGCTGACATGCTGTCCTGGTAGGTTCGTTTATCTGCTTTTGCGGTTTTCCACCTCCAACAGTGCTTTTTATGGCTAGAAGTGCCTGTTTCCAAACGGAGCCTAAAGATTTGCTGCCGTTCCGGTGCCTCTCCAAGCCACGCCCCCCAGTTTGCCTTTATTTTTAACTGATATACTCAACAATTCATTTTCTTAATCAGATTATGACTGATGTGCTTAGCCACAAAGAATTGAGTCGATTCACTGTAGAATTCCATTTTATATTTGATGAGCAAAAAATAAATATATATGGAAACAAGCTACTGGCTAAAGATATAGATTCAAAGTCCTAAGTGCATGAGTGCTTCAAGTAACAAACATAATCAGGAGCACACGAAGTGAAAATCTGTGGGTTTAAATAGTCCAGTAATTACTGTGATTGGCCACAGAGCATGTGAAAAAAAATCACAGAGGTGGGGAAAAAAATAAGGACATTATTCACTGAAAAGGAAGCCGGTAATACAACACCTGATAGACTGCAGGCCAGGCAAAATCGCCATAGACCCTAGTAGAATGCAGTGGGCCATACGATAATTTGGAGGAGCTACTTGTTCAGTGCAGACTAATAATGCAAGCCACAAACTCAACCCAGCCCAGATTGGGGAGAAGTGACTCCAAACAAACATAGTCTGTGCATGTGAATGGATACCAAAGACACCAACCACAGATAAGAGCACCACACTATGCAGGAATGTGACCCCTACTGGTAAAGCAGTGGATCGCCCTGTATCTCCACAGTGGATCACACTGGCTGACATCTTGGGCTCCCCCAAATGTATAGCAAACTGCATGCAAAAAATACTGATAAATGCGGGTGTTAGTTCTGCATTTTGGCCAAGACACATACGCTTACGGGCCAACGGCAAGGCCACCACGCGTCCGTCAGAACCTACACTATCTCACTGTTAGAAACAAGAAAATCACAGAGGTGAGAGATAAAAGAAGGACATTATTCACTAAAAGAAAAGCCAGTAATGCAACACCTGATAGACTGCAGGCCAGGCACAATCGCCGTTGACCCTAGTAGAATGCAGTGGGCCATACGCTAATTTGGAGGAGCTAATTGTTGGAACGCATGAAGTGTTCCAGGTACAAGTCACATGATAACTTTACATTGGAGAGGGAATTCCTCTCCCTTGTCAATGATGTCACAGCATCTTGGTGAAACACATGTGATGGATGCTATATTGTGAGTGGATCTATATGTATATATATGTCTGTATGTTGGTTGTGTATTAATATGCTTGAAAAAGGCACGCTGTGTGGCCCTGATACGTGTGGCATACTGGTAATAAAGAAGACTTACCACTACACGGGTAGTCGATAGAACCCCTGTTTTAGGTGCACTGGAGTCCCAGGGAGCACGGAGTGGATTTTTCCATTATCCCTTGGCTGGCTGTAGATAATGGACTTTTTAATATTTTTTGGGGGGAAACTATCCCATCTGAAGTATGTGAGCCGGTCAATGGCTTAATGATACAGGTACGTTTGTATTGAGTTGTTCTGAATTTTTATGGTGGTGTCAAATACGGTGATGGATTATTAAAGTTTTGGATCTCTTTTGCTTTTAGTGATCAAGCATCTGCTGTGAAAATTGGTGTCATAATAGATTTAAATGAATATCAAGATTTTAGACTAAATCTGACTCTTCCAGTAGGCTAAAACAGGTGTAACTTTTCAGGAAGATAATGGTAAAAAAAACACAACTAAAACCCACATGAAAATGAAGTTGGGTGTACAAAATCAAAGTTCTGCAATCACACTCAGTCTGCAGCAGATTTAAATTTGAACTCAATTGAAGACTTACTTTATAGTGTGTAGCTAAGAAGTAAGTCCTCAACAATGACCCAACAATATCGAGGAACTGGAAAGATCCAACAGCTGCATTGCCAAGTATTGCAGACATTGGCTTAGTGCTGTTATTACAATTATTATTATTAATTATTACTACTAATACTTTCAATATTATTTATCAATACTACTAATAATGAAGCTATTAATATGTTTTTTTGCCTATATTTAGGTTATGTTCATAGAAGGTGCCAATAATTCAGGAGTTAGCTGTATACATATTGGAAAGTTCAAGGCAAGGGTTAGAATAAGAAACATTTTGCTTGTTTCCATTTCTTGATTTTGACTATTATATACTGGATAATTGTGTTTATTTAATTTATAAAGAATATATGAAACATTCATTTGTACTTTTATTGTTGTCATGGTGACTGAGTTTTTTGGGGGAGTTTTAATAGATCAAGACTCAATGTTCTGTCTTAAAGGTGTTGCCATAGTAATTAATAAGTTCTGGTAAAGATAAGAAAGGAAGTTTGAATAAAAGTAATTAGTTTCCATGGTAACATTATATCTAATATATCTTATTTGAACATATCATTTTTAAGCTGGAAGTTTCTATTAATAGACTAGATTCTGTTCCAATACATTTAATTTTGTAGAAGATTGTTCATTCATGCAATGCATATTTCTCATATTTTAAAGAGTGCAACTGTATGTTGACTTTATGCTTGTATTAATATACCATCTCATACTCTGTATGTAGTTATACTTATTTAGGAGACCTTTATATGAACCCATATGCCCTTATATTGAAAGACACATATTTATAATAGCTCCCAGAAAAAGGCTTCTTAGTAAATGAAAAATATCGCAGACAAAAGAAAGCTAGGTAAGTACTCTATTTTTCTCTTACACCAGTTTTTGAGAAATCTATCCCAGTGTTTTAAAAGATTGTGTTCATTTGAGAGTACGATGATCTCCTCAGTGGTACAGCAAAAAGCCAATTGGCTGAGTTCTTGGCAAAGGACTCCCATTGATTGTTTATTGATAACTTATCCTGTGGATGGGTCATCAATTTTTCAGAGCTGGAAAACTCCTTTAACAGTATCTTTTCATGTCCCCATGCCATTTTATCTATACAGGGCTCCATAAAACTGTGGGATATAGATGTGTGCACTGGGTGTTCCTGGTACCTTAATATGTAGCCTGGTGGGGGAGCGTCTTTATAACTGGGAACACTCTGAGCTGGGGCACTATATGCGGGCACCATTTTAGTTATGTAATTAGCTAATGGGATCACCATCTCTTGGTTCAAGATGATTGACTCAAGAAAGATTGCAGTCCAACACATTCTCATTAAAACTGACATCAGCCAGCTTTATTTCGCAAATACTTATGGTAGTCTTCACACAAACGCTGAAAGAACAGAAATCAAATTCTGGCTATCCAGACTCTCACTAAGTTACAGTGTGTACCTCCCTGCTAGTTCCTGAGTCTACCACCTAGCATCCAAACCATAAGCCAGTTTATACCACATGGTAGCTGATGGTAACTTCCCTTGGTGTCTTGGGAGCCAGACCTATAGCTAATAGTGGATTACACTGGCAGCTCTTATTTTAAAAGAGTTGCCTATTATTATTTGACCCCTGAATAGAAAACATTTACACATCACATTACAATTAATATTTTTCTGAATTATTCATGTGATATTGGGCATATTAAGAGGTTACATAGAGATTTTATTATACTGAGACCTAATAACAGTGAGTATATAGTTTTCTACAGATTTTGATATTAACTTAGTTGAGTATATTGCTGAACTAGTTACTAGAAATAGACATGTCTGATTTTGTTCAAGGTGTGAAATTTGAAACCATATATCAAATCAATTGATCATTAATTTTTCAGACAAAACAACCAAACCTATTATCATAAAAAATCAAATTTCCTTTATTCTTGTATCATGAAACAACTGTGTTGTTGTTATTAATAATTTGCATGATATTTGAAAAACAAAAGGCATTTTGGAGACATACAAATACAAAATCCAATGAATACAAATTGCTAATTTACATTGTTTTAATGTTTTTTTAATTTAAAAGTAGAAAAATGCCTTAAGAAAATGAATATATTCTTAAAATGGGTGAAAATTTGGAACAATAATTTTAACTGTTATGGTACATAATGGAAAATAAAAGCTAAATCATTAAAAGAACATATTCTACTTTATACCTGTGCAAACTATTCTTCAAAATTTGAAAATTATGTATTAAAGCTTAAATATCTAACACTTCATGCTGAAACTCTTCATAAGGTTTAAGACACTGATTATGATTTATTTGAAAGCAAATCAGAAACCTGGCAAATAAAATCTCAAGTCTCTAATTTCCAGTCAAATTAATTTATCAATGCAGCATTTGCATTTTCTTTTGGTATATTTACATTTATCATAAGGGTCAATTTAAACATGCAGTTTTTTCATGCAATTTTTGATGCAGCCAAACTTAAGAGTAGCATGGATACGTACAAGGATACAATCCCACATGGCAGCTTATTTGTAGAAAATTCTGCCACTGTCCCATTCATCTGTGCATTCTATAAAAATAACTAAATTGCCATGTATAGAACTGATTTTAAGTTGCAAAAATTCTAGCAACATATTTGTCAGGTGTAACCATAAGGAGGTGGAGGAGCTTGTCCACTGCTCCACTGAAGAATTAAACAGCTACAACTGCTGTGTTGGGTGCTCATTGTGCCAAAACTGAAGCCCCATCACTGGATGAAATAAGCAATATGTCAGAGCATCATTGGCCTTAAAAACTTGGGACAAAGTAAGCATAGTATCTAGAAGATAGCTCCGCCCATGTTGCCAGTAATAGTTGGTGATGCAGACCGTTGGTGACAAAGACAGGTGAGGAACAGTAAGAGCTTTCTGAAGTGGCGGAGGCCACATGATCAGTTAGTGAGAAGCACAGCTGTGTCTAGTAAAATGTCCAGTGAGGCTCTAAATACAGGGGCCTACTGACCATCACCAGAGTGAATGAAATGCAGAGAACCAGAGAAAATATGAGAGGCCTAGTAAAGGGGTGGTGGTGTGGCATGCAAGACAGTGCTTTTGCCATTGTGATAGAGTGCACAAGCAAGTACAAGAGGTAAGTACAAGGTTGGGTATGATCTGAAAAATAGGCCATGGAGAAAGCCCTGGAGCCTGCTGTGAGAAAAGCTTTGTGCAACCTGAAAGTAATATGAAGAAGTCCTGGAGACTCTTGGTTAGAGCTGAGGGAGATCCTGTCTGGACCTACTGTATTGCTGAGAGATTAATAGCCTTGTCAACATAGAGCCTGTGAGTGAATACCTCTGTATACAGACAAGAGTATTCCTAGTGTTGCAACATGTTTGCTGTGTATCAAAACAGACTATACCATGTAATAGGTTTGCAACATGTAAAGAAGAAGTGGCCCTCAACCAAATATCATTAATTTGTGCTTAGTAAAATTTTAGATTTTTGCTGCACACATATTGCTATCTGTCTACTGTCTTGCCACCCTATCACCACTTGAACCCCATATCTAACATGACAACACCATTTTATAAGTTACCTTGATTTTTGATCCACTTCTGGCTTTGGCTGTCAAACATTGCATCTGTAAAGAGAGCTTAATACTCAAGTTAAAGTGGGACTTCCATCCATGACAAGTAATTAAACACACTTGCAGGCTACACTAGTTTCACAGAAGCCCAATAAGGGGACATTTCTACACCTGTATTGGGTTATGTTGATATCTGTATCAGAGGCTCTGGGATAGATCTGGCACAGAATGCTTGGTCAAATACAGGAAGGATACCAGAAGGTGGATGGACCCCACTTTAGTGAATGGAGCCTATTTGGTGCTGTTAAGATTCCAAAGGTAATAGTAATGATGTAAACACAGTCTTAGGGTAAAATGTCTCAGCCCAACAGCAGATCTAATGACCCAAACTGATAGCATCTTAGATTTCTTTCATGTTTTATGATCATTAAATGTGTGGTCCAGCTGGGCCATTTGGCCATAACACAGGTGAAGAAATGTGCTCATATTATACTCTTGTGAAACTAACTATATAATCTGGCTAAATAATTTTTTTATGGAAAGATCATGTTAACTAGGGATGTTCAATGTTTGCACTACGTATGCCTTTGGAGAATTCTGGGATTTTTCTCATAGTTGTCACCACTGTGATTGTATTTGTGTTTTTAAGAATTCAGTAGCCAAAAAAAATCACTAATTCTGGTTTCAAGTTTGCATGACTAATGGAATCTTACTTTATATAAATGTTCTAATCATAATATCAAACTCATCTGCTATAATAATAGTTAAGCAGTATAGTACACAGTGATAAGTACTTGGGATGGACTGGTAATAAAATCAGTCCTCACTGACAAATAGCAACCCACACATGTACAGTATTTGTAATTACATATATATATACCGTATATTAATCAGGTGGTAGAATGTGTTATGGTGCAGCAGTGACAGATGGAGAGAGATGCTGCACATTTTTTAAAAACCAAACTTTACTTAATGGAGATAATTATGTTTCATAGAAGGGCACTTATGCTTGAACATTACAGTAGAACAGCAGAGAAAATTGCCATTACTGTTTAGTGCATCACATTCCTCTCATACTTAACGGCAGCAAAACATCCAGTACTAACTTAGGCATTCTGGACAAATGCCCGATACCTGACTTACTTCGATTAACTAGACATCTTCTGCCTCAAGACACTCAACATTATAGATATCACTACTCTATCGGGGTCTTGCATGCCACACTGCTTTTCTCTCTTTCAGGGCTCTTTCATACGAATGACAGTGATATCCCTGCAAGAAAATGGCAGACATATTGCATCTGTGTTCTGTGCGATATTGCTGCGTTTTCTCGCAGCGATATCTCAATTTTGTGTCGCTACAAAGTTGCGTGATTTTGTAGCCCTCTTTTGCCAGGATTTTTTGGGGGGCTTGAAATATAGGCCCTACCTCGAAAAGAATCCCTGGCTATATTAAAAAAAAACAAAAACACAATACATCACCTAACAGGCGCTGTCTACTCCACCGCACGTCTGCTTCTGAAGCTATGGCACTTGTCTGTAGTCTTCTGTCAGCGCTTCCTGGTCAGGTTTCAAAAGCCCGCCTCCAGGAAGTGCTGGCTCTGATTGGTTCTTGAGCGCTGCGGCTCAGCCAATCACTGCAGCGCTCGATGAACCAATCACACCCATCGCATTAAATGGCTGTGATTGGCTGAGCTGCGGTGCTTGAGAACTGATCAGAGCCAGAGCTTCGTGAAGGTGGGGTTTTTTGAAACTCCTTTACCAGGAAGCGCTGACAGAAGACTACAGACAAGTGCCGTAGCTTCAGAAGGAGACATGCGGCAGAGTAAGCAGCACCTCTTAAGTGATGTATTGGTTTTTTTTATATGTAGCCAAGGCTTTCTTTAGGGGAAACAGTAGGACTTCCTACTGTAAAAGTTACATCGCAATGTACAAAAACAGCGTTTTAAATCAATGCGATGCAACAGAAAGGAAGGCTTCAGAGGGAAACATAGACTACAAAACATCGCAAATTGTGAAAATATTTAGCATTCTGAGATTCGTTTTCTCACAATGCAGTAGCCTACAAAACATCACTAATAAGAAGGAACCCATTGGAAAGCATGGTCTTCACATACATGTGATTTAAAGCACTGTCACATCGCTGTGAAAGCAGCCTCACCAGTACCACACAATGTCCAGGAAACAATTAAAACATTACACTTGAACAGGCAGCAACAGGTCACCTGCTCTGTTTTGGTTAATTGCCTCATCTGCTGGTTTTAAATTGCTATTTCCCTAAAAAATATTGTTTCCTACATCTAATAGATCAAATGTAGTTGGCAAAACACTTTCCTAACAATGTCTTAAATTATTTGTTGATTGGTTAAACAGTCCATAATCAACAGTTTAAACAAGGGTCTTTAGTTAGCATTCCCTGGGTAAGCAACTGTGAAATCACAAGAGTATTACAGACAGGTAAATTGCAGTGACATCATAGGTTGGTTGCTGTCAGATAAGTTCCTGAAACATCATACATGAGTTTCAGGGAGGTAACTGCTGTGATATCACAAGTGAATTTCCATCAGGCAATCTCTTATAACAATTCAACTGTTTCAGGGCTCCTGTACACTTGTGTTTTTCTTGCGTGTTTTTTTCTCGCGATATCGCTGCGCTTTTTTCACGTGATTGTCAATGGGACTTTCTAATGTTAAAAACGCATCGCAAGTCGGTGCTTTGCAATTTTTGTGCGATGCGTTTTCAACATTAGAAAGTCCCATTGACAATCACGTGAAAAAAAATGCAGCAATATCGTGTGAAAAAAACGCGCAAGAAAAACGCAAGTGTGCAGGAGCCCTTAGTCAGGAAAGCTATTGTGACATCCCAAATAGGTTTCAAATAAATAACAGTTTGCTTCCTCATAACTAGTTTCAATCACGTAAGCTCAGGATTAGACGTCCCATATGACTCAATAAATCAGCAACTGGAAATCAAATATGACATATATAGAGATGAGCGAGCACCAAAATGCTTAGGTGCTCGGTACTCGAGTCGAACTTTTCATAATGCTCGAGAGCTTGTTTCGAGTAACGAACCCCATTGAACTCAATGGGCGACTCGAGCATTTTTGTATGGGACCGATGCTCCACATAGGGGATGATTTCTGAAACACCTGAAAACATCAGAAAGTCATGGAAACACCACAGAAACGGATAGGGGACGGCAGGGGCAGCATGCATTGCTGCATCTGAGGCTCCCAGGTCCCACTATTAAGCCAAAATGGGGGCAAGAGCCTGGGGGTCAACCCCCCCATATTGACTTGGGACAGACAATCATTAGCAAGGCACACGCACTGGCAAATCTTAGCTAAGCACCACACTAGCTCCAACCAAGGACAATCACCACCTGCAGGTTACACCGCTGGCTCTTCTCCTGGGTTACATGCTGGCATTGCTGTCCAACCCCCCACACGACCCTGCGTCCACAGCGCACCCAAAATTTTCCCTGCGCAGCGTTCAGGTGGCCTCATGCCACACGCTCGCTTCATAGCCACACCACCCTCATGTCGATTTATAAGTGCGTCTGCTATGATGAGGAACTGGAGACACATACTGTAGAGGGTTGGCAGGGCCAGGCAGCGACCCTCCTTGAAAGTGTGGGCGATAGCCCACAATGCTGATTAGAATTGATGATAAATTGACGTACGATCATTATTCCAATCCCGTGCCACCTCCGTCACACAATTGTCAGGAGCCGCAAACGTGGGCATAAAGGGGACTCAGGTGCCAGCACTTCTACACATCTGCACAATGCAGCAGCACATACTAACAGCAAAGATTGCTTTGAAGCAGGAGGTGTCGCAAAAGTAGCCACCACAGGTATACAGTGACCCTGTGAAAGTCTCATCAAACCACTAACTCTTCTTGTGAATGCTCCAATCCAGTATCAGTGGATAACTGTGGTTACGCTGATCCCCAGAGCCCAAGCAGGAGGCGGAGGTGGCATAATAAGGCCGAGAAACCATGACCAACGTAGGACCCGCAATACTTTGTGTGGGAAGCACGTGAGTGGGCCCAGGGTCAGGCTCGGTCACAGCCTCCACCTTGTGTGACCCAAGGTGCCGCGAGTTACATAGCAATGGGAAATCCATGTGTCCCCACACAATTCATTCTGTGTAGGTGTCAGATAGTTGAACACCGCAATGGGAAAGTCTTCTGCGCCCTACCCAAGTCAGTCAGTGTATTTGTGTCAGATAGGTAAAACACCGCAATGGGAAATCTTTCTGCACCCACAGCATAGGCGAGCCCATGAAACTCAAAGACAGTTTTACACATGAAGAAATCAGAGTGCCCAAACATGGCAGAGTTTCACCCCGCCAAGGACCTCGGCCTTGGCCCACAATTCTGCCCAATACATTCTTTGTATGTGTCAGATAGCTGAACAGCAGCAATGGGGAATCCTTTGAGCACCCACAGTATAGGCAAGCCCCTGGAACCCAGGGACAGAAAGAAAAGAGGGTGCCCAAACATGGCAGAGTTTCACCACGCCCAGGACCTCCGCCCACATTTCTGCCACTGCAATGGGAAAGCCGTCTGCACCCTAGCCAAGTCAGTCAGTGTATTTCTGCCAGACAGGTAAAACAACGCAATGGGGAGTCTTTGTGCACCCACAGCATAGGTGAGTCCATGAAACTCAAAGACAGTATTAAACATGAAGAAAAGAGAGTGCCCAAAAATGGCAGAGTTTCACCCCGCCCAGGACCTCGGCCCACACTTCTGCCCTAGTCATTCAGTGTATTTGTGCCAGATAGGTAAAACACAGCAATGGGAAAGCCGTCTGCACCCTACCCAAGTCAGTCAGTGTATTTCTGTGAGACAGGTAAAACAACACAATGGGAAGTCTTTGTGCACCCACAGCATTGGTGAGCCCATGAAACTCAAAGATGGTATTACAGATAAAGAAATCAGAGTGCCCAAACATCGCAGTTTCACCCTGCCAAGGACCTCGGCCCACATTTCTGCCCTAGTCAGTCAGTGTTTTTGTGCCAGATAGGTAAAACACCACAATGGGAAGGCTGTCTTCACCCTAGCCAAGTCAGTTAGTGTGTTTGTGCCAGACAGGTAAACCAACGAAATGGGAAGTCTTTGTGCACCCACAGCATAGGTGAGCCCATGTAAGATATTGCATATAAATAACCGTTTTTATGCTTCTGATTACCTTGTAACTCTGAAAAACCAATAAAATTGGATTTAAAAAAAAAAAAAAAGAAATCAGAGCGCCCAAACAAGGCAGTTTCACCCCGCCAAGGCCCTCAGCCTCGGCTCACACCCTCACTAATCGTGGGCATAAAGCGGACTCCGATGCTAGTACAGCTGTGAATGTCTCATTAAATCAGTTATGGTTGCTTTCATCGCTCCAAACACTGGATAAACCACAAAGAAGTTCCACAGGACAAACCTGGCACAGTTGATTCTCCCCCCCTAGGACCTTGGCCTCTGGCCACACCCTGAGTAATCGTGGGCCTCAAATTGACTCGGATGCTAGTACAGCTGTGAACGTCTCATTAATGCAGTAACGCTCCTTTTGTTTGGCCGAAAACACTGTCTCAGGTAACTGTGGTAACATGAGATCAAATACATGTTGCTGAGCCCTGATTCCCCATACCCCAAGCAAGAGGAGGAGGTGGCATAAAAAGGCAGAGAAACCATGACCGAGATAGGACCCACAATACTATGAGTGGGAAGTATGTGAGCAGGCCCTGGGTCAGGCTCAGTTCCAGCCTCCACCTTTTGTGACCCAAGGTGCCGTGAGTTACATAGCTATGGGAAATCCATGTGTCCCCACACACTTCATTCTGTGTATGTGTCAGGCAGCTGAACACCGCTATGGGAAACCTTTGTGCACCCACAGTATAGGCGGACCACTGAAACGTTTCTGTTGCAAGAGTATAGGCGAACCCCTCAAACCTTTCACTAGCAAGTGTATAGACGGACCCCTGAAACTTTTCTGTTGCAAGAGTATAGATGACCCCTGTAACATTTATGTAGCAAGAGTCTAGGTGGACCCCTGTAACATTTCTGTAGTAAGAGTATAGGCGGACCCCTCAAACCTTTCAGTAGTAAGTGTATAGGCGCATGCCAGTAACATTTCTGTAGCAAGAGTATAGGCGGACCCCAGTAACATTTCTGTAGCAAGAGTATAGGTGGACCCCTGTAACATTTCTGTAGCTAGAGTATAGGCGGATCCCAGTAACGTTTCTGTAGCAAGAGTATAGGTGGACCCCAGTAACATTTATGTAGCAAGAGTATAGGCGGACCCCTCAAACCTTTCAGTGGCAAGAGTATAGCCGGACCCCAGTAACATTTCTGTAGCAAGAGTATAGGTGGACCCCTGTAACATTTCTGTAGCAAGAGTATAGGCGGACCCCTGTAACATTTCTGTAGCAAGAGTATAGGTGGACCCCTGTAACATTTCTGTAGCAAGAGTATAGGCGAACCCATCAAACCTTTCCATAGCAAGTGTATAGGTGGACCCCTGCTACATTTATGTTGCAAGAGTATAGGAGGACCCCTGTGATATTCCTGTAGCAAGAGTGTAGGCAAACCCCTGAATCATTGGTGTACCAAGAGTATAGGCGAACACCTGAAAAAATGTGGTTACCAAGAGTGTAGGCGAAGTTAGATAACAGTATAGGCAAGGGTCTGAAAAATTGGTGTACCAAGAGTACAAGTGTACCTCTAAAAAATTGCTCAAACGCGAGGGCAGGTGAAAACCATAAACAGTTTTTAAAGATACAGCTCGCTGTTGCTTAATTTGTAACAGAGCCTGGAGGCAGTCCTCCGCAAAAATTGGTTTCAGTTAAAGTATAAAAACTTTTGAAACTTAAAAAATAAATAAATGAATTATAAGCAGAGCCTTTTGGGCAGCAGAAAAATTGGCAGTTCAGCATGATGACATGCTGTTTTAGGAGGAGGAGTATTAATATCCGAGAGTGATTGACAAAGCTAATTCCCCCTTTTTTTCTGGTGATAGAGAATGCTTATTTCTCCGGTTGCAGCGAAAAGAATCTTTAGGTTCCATTGCTCTCCGCTTATGGAGAAGAGAAGTCTGGGGAAATCAAGGCTTTGTTCATCTTTCTGAGTGTAAGCATGTCAGCACTGGCAGTTGACAGGCGGGTACGCTTATCCGTGATGATTCCCCCAGCTGCACTAAACACCCTCTCTGACAAGACGTTAGCGGCAGGGCAGGCCAGCACCTCCAGGGCGTACAGCGCAAGTTCGTGCCATGTGTCCAGCTTTGACACCCAGTAGTTGTATGGAGCAGAGGCGTCACAGAGGATGGTGGTACGATCGGCTACGTACTCGCTCACCATCTTCTTACAGTGCTCCCTCCCACTCAGCCTTGACTGGTGAGTGGTGACGCAGTCTTGCTGGGGAGCCATAAAGATGGCAAAGGCCTTGGAGAGTGCTGCCTCCCCTGCTACTTGGCCCTCAGAACTGCGTCTTCTGCCACTAGCGCTGTCAGATGGGAAGTTTAGCATCACTTTTTCCACCAGGGCCCTGTAGTATTGCATCACTCTCGTACCCCTTTCCTCTTCGGGAATGAGAGTGCAAAGGTTCTCCTTATGATTGCCGCATCGCCGCTCACCATCTGGGTAGACTCCTCAAAGTTTCTGAGGACATGGCAGATATCTGCCTTCCAGGCCTACTCCTCAGCAAAGAATTAGGGAGGTTGACTACCACTACGCCGCCCATGTTGGAGTTGGTATTCCACTATTGCTCTACGCTGCTCGTACAGCCTGGCCAACATGTGGAGCGTAGAATTCCACCGGGTAGGCATGTCGCACAGCAGTCGGTGCTCTGGTAGCTGAAACCGATGTTGCAAGGTCCTCAGGGTGGCAGCGTCCGTGGTGGACTTGCGGAAATGTGCGCAGACGCGGCGAACCTTGCCGAGCAGCTCAGACAAGTGGGGGTAGTTTTTCAGAAACCGCTAAACCACCAGATTGAAAACGTGGGCCAGGCATGGCACATGTGTGAGGCTGCCGAGCTGCAGAGCTGCTACCAGGTTACGGCCATTGTCACACACGACCATGCCAGGTTGGAGGCACAGCGGCGAAAGCCAGAGATCGGTCTGCTCTGTCAGACCCTTCAACAGTTATGGGTCCGTGTGCCTCTTGTCACCTAAGCTTATTAGTTTCAGCACGGCCTGCTGATGCTTGCCCACCGCTGTGCTGCCGCGCGATACCGACTGCTGTTGATGTGCTTACACTTCTTTATTGAGAGGCAGAGGTGGCATAGGAGGAGGAGGAGGGGGAGTGTTTGGAGGAGGTGGCATAAAACGCAGCAGATACCAGCACCGAGGTAGGACCCGCTATTCTGGGTGTGGGTAGGACATGAGTGGTCCCAGGCTCTCACTTGGTCCCAGCCTCCACCAAATTCACCCAATTTGCCATCAGGGAGATATAGTGGCCCTGCCTGCCAGTGCTTGTCCACGTGTCCGTGGTTAAGTGGACCTTCCTAGTTACCGCATTGGTGAGGGCATGATTAATGTTGCGGGAAACGTGCTGGTGTAGGGCTGGGACGGCACATCGGGAAAAATAGTGGGGACCGAGTAGCGTAGGACCGCCACCGCCATCATGTTTTTGAAAGCCTCTGTTTCCACAAGCCTGTACGGCAGCATCTCCAGGCTGATTAATTTGGCAATATGCACGTTTAAAGCTTGTGTGTGCGGGTGCGTGGCGGCGTATTTGCGCTTGCACTCCAACGCTTGTGTTAGCGACAGCTGAACACTGCGCTGAGAGACATTGCTGGATGGAGTGGAGGCCGGGAGTCACTCGTGCCTGTGTCCTGGGAGGGGGATTGGATCTGTGTGGCAGGTTGTGGCACAGGGGAAGAGGCAGTGGTGTGACCCGGAGGTGGTGAACGGCCTTCGTGTCACCTCATGGGGTACTTCGTCATCATATGCCTGCGCATGCTGGTGGTGGTGAGGCTAGTAGTGGTGGCTACCCGGCTGATCTTGGTGCGACACAGGTTGCACACCACTGTTCATCGGTCGTCCTCGTTCTCACTGAAAAACATCCACAACTTTGAACACCTAGCCCTCTGCATGGAGGCTTGCCACGAGGTGGTGCTTTGGGAAACAGTTGGGGGATTCTTTGCTCTGGACCTGCCTCTCCCCCTGGTCACCCCACTGCCTCTTCCAAGCTGTCCTGCTGATACACTTGCCTCCCCCTCTGAAGCCCTGTCCTCAGTAGGCTTAGCAAACCAGATGGGGTCAGTCACATCATCGTCCAACTGCTCTTCCTCCGAATCCTCTGTGCGCTCCTCCTTCGGACTTAGTGCCCTTACTACTACCTCACTGACAGATAACTGTGTCTCATCATCATCATCCTCCTCACGCACAAAAAGCTCTTGAGACAGTTGCCGGAAGTTCCCTAGCCTCATCACCCGGACTCCGGGAACTTTCCAAAGGTTGGGCATCAGTCATGACAAACTCCTCAGGTGAGGGAGGAACCATTTTTTCCCACTCATGGCAGGAACCCGACAACAGTTCCTGGGAGTCTGCCTTGTCAGAATGTCATTTTCATGGAGTAAGGAGGCTGGGAGGAAGGTGGAGCAGCAGCCAGAGGATTCAGAGTTGCAGTCCCTAGTCCGGGAGTAGTGAACTGCGTAGAAGACTGGGTGGTCGATACATTGCTGAATGCATTTTCTGCGATCCACGACAGGACATGTACACACTGCTCTGCTTGTAATAAAGGTCTACCATGCGGACCCATAAATTGGGATAAATATATGGGGACCCCCGAAACCTGCCTCTCTCCTAATCCTGCAGCAGCCGGCTGTGATTCACCTGGACCAGGAACTCGGCCTGTGCCCACACCCTCGCTTGTATGTCTGCATCCTCATCTTCGTCCTCGTCCTCAAGCCTTACCCCTACTCCTCATCATGGCGGATTAAGAATAGAGCAGGGTCTAAATAAGTTACCCCGCTGTACAGCACTGACAACTGTGGCTCAATTCACTGCACACAGAGACTTGTAGATAGTGGAGGCTCTATGCTGTGACTTGATAAAAGTAACCCGCTGTCTTGCACTGATACCTAGGGGTAATTTACTGCTCGCAGAGACTTGTAGATAATAGAGGCTGTGCGGAGTGGGAGAAGACTCTAAAGCCAGTGGATAGTGCTGTTAACTGCGGTTATCTCAACCCCACCAAAGGAAATAGTATTGTGAGACGCTCTGCACAGCGGCAGAGCTGAAATACTTTGCAGTGGCCCCGGTAATATTACAGTACTGTTTAGGGTCGAGACCGCTGTCCAATTCACTGCAGACAGAAAACGATATAAACAGAGTCATTTGCAGCAGGCTAGGAATTATTTGAGTGCACTTTTACGGTGAGAGCGGTATTGTACAGCACTGCAGCCTGAATAAAAATTTTACTGAAAGGCTGCAAACAGGCCTAGCTGCGTAATACAAAAATGGAAGCACTACTACTCCCAGCAGGCCCCAAGTAAAATGCACACGGTCAGATGTAGCCCAACGAAGGAGCTTTGGGGTTTTTGCACGGAGGATACGGACTGTATAGTGTATATAACTTTCCCTATAGAAGTGGCTGTGGCCCCAACACTCTACGTCTAATTCACTGCAGACAGAGAACGGTATAAATGGAGTCATTCGCAGCAGGCTAGGAATCATTTGAGTGCACTTTCACGGTGAGAGCGGTATTGTACGGCACTGGAGCCTGAATAAAAATTTTACTGAAAGGCTGCAAACAGGCCTAGCTGCGTAATACAAAAATGGAAGCACTACTACTCCCAGAAGGCCCCAAGTAAAATGCACACGGTCAGATGTAGCCCAATGAAGGAGCTTTGGGGCTTTTGAAGACAGGATCCTACTCTAACACTTTCCCTATATCATCAGCAGCGCTTTCCTTATACTCTGTATAATACAGTGCAGACTGAGAACGCTATAGCTGAAATGGCCTGCACAGCAAGAGATGAAAAAAAAAATTGTACACTACTGCTCCCAGCCAGCCACAGCAGTAATGCACACGGTCAGATGTTGCCCTAAGAAGGACCGTTGGGGTTCTTGAAGACAGGACTTATACTAACACTTTCCCTATATCAGCAGCACTTTCCCTAACCTCTGCCAGCGTGTGTCTGAGGCGAGCCGCAGGCGGGACCGCTTTAAGTACTCGGTCACTTGATCTCGCCAACCCTCACTGCTGGGGGGTGGGATAGGGCTGGAACGTCACAGGAGGAAGTGGTAATGCCTTCCCCGCATGTCTATTGGCTAGAAAATGGCATTAAACATGCGGGGAAGGAAATGGAATTGACTGGAGTACCGCGTGGTGTTCGACTCGAGTAACGAGCATCTTGAATACCCTAATGCTCGAACAAGCATCAAGCTCGGACGAGTGTGCTCGCTCATCTCTAGTCATGAGAAAAACTAAGTACACTCTCGTTGAATTATACAGTTTATATATCTGGTCCTTAGTAGGTCTTAAAATTAGGTAAATACAGCCTTAGATGAATAAAAACAACACATCACAAATTACACTGTTAGGGATAAATCCATGTTACGTTAATATGCTGTGGGGCTCCAAATCAGAGCTGGTTATGCCGGCCACCATGAGAAAGCAATAGACACAGGCATCACGGTCGTGTCTTAGAGCAATCTGAGTTTATTGTGTACTTTGTCTTTCTTATACAAAAAATAGTAGGCGTATCAGAGGTTGAACTGCTTTACAGAGGTCGACCTGTTTTACTGGTACATAATTTTGTCTTCTCTATAAACAATGCTTTATTTGTTTGTATGTAGACATCGTGTCTGGTATCCTGATTATCATCACACTCTACATTAACAAAGCATTCCATACAACCTTTTGATCAGTGTAACGAGATAAACAAGCTCTTGGAGACATGATGGACGCTTAAGATTACACCTGTACTTAATTTAGCAGAGCTTTTCATAGGACACAGAATAGAGTGTACAATTTAGGCCTACAGCCTCCGGAAACGTATATCAAAGATACATACATATATAAATTAATATGTTCATAACCCTCACAATCCCCCATTTTGAAACAGTCCATCTTGAAAAGAGCCTTTGTAGTGGTACTATCAAGGGTGCTAAGCCACCCTTGCCGGTCTTTCTATCCTCTTCGCCGGATCCCCACTGTTGTTGCTCTTTTACGTATGACTGTTTTAACGATATCGTAGAGGGAGCGATTCCAGATAATTTGCTTGTCTCCGTATCCCACAGAATGTCCATAAATTGCAAACACTCAAAAGAATGAACAAAAGAAACAGTATTAGTAAAGGGTGAAACATAAAATCCATCATCTTTCCTGCAATAGGTGACCATTCAGTAAAAATATCATACCAGTTATACTCTGTGTCTAGTACCTAGGCTGACTAGCTTATCTCCTACCCATACATTTTCTCTAATTCCATAAGGGAGAGGTTAGTAACATCCAAATGTTTTTGAAGGTGTTCAGTGTCTTTCATTAGTCTTACAATTCTACCTAAGGATACAGTCAGAGTTGACATAGGGATAGCATCTGGGTACCACTAGTACCTTAATGATGCTTCAGCATCTGGCAAAAAGGTGTAAGCTTCTGTAAACCAATGTATCACTGACATGTTCTGTATACATCCAGACAATGGAGTGGTGAGATTATACATACTGGTGGTTCCAGTTCGGTTGGCAACAAAGAATATATATTGGGGGCCAACTTCCATCAGCATATAGAAGAAGCAGGTAACACCGTCCAATCACATATGCTGATTGAAGGCTGCTGGAAACATGGCTCATATGCGGCTGTACTCTGTCCGCATGCTAGGCCATCCAGTGTTTCTTCACAGTTCTCTATACCATGGGTTTTATTTTCACTATAAATCATCATACCTGTGAACTTGGGCAACCAATATTGTAAAGCATATAGAGGCGGTCCGAACACCACAGGTAGTACTACAGACTTACACATCAGGCTTGTGTCCTTTACATCATAAAATCATTTCCCCAGTGCTATACTCATCAGAGCATTCTACACCATCAGCCCCGGGCCGTATCCAGGATGCTACTGGAATTACATTATTGAGAATATTTCTCCACAATTTTTCATTATTTGTCATCACATCTGACTGCTTTGTCCCTCTCGTGAATCATATATACATATTGCAGGCTACATTGTGTATAGTTCATGAATTTACTCATATTTACAAACAAATCCTTTTAAACCGCAAAACCAGATTAAAAAGCGTTAATACATCCTTATCATATCCTAATGCAAGACATCGGGGGAGGAACAAGGAAGGCATGCATTGTGCCTGAACATTTATCAATCTAGAAACATTCTGTCCTACCCCAGCCATTTTATTCTTCATCACCTCTAAATCTATAGAGTTCAGAACCCCTACACCTGTACCAATTCCCCCTAATAGGGTATCATACCATTTTCGTTTTCCTCTGGTGCAGGGTTTCATTGCCTGAAGAGAAATATTATAATGCAATATGGTTTTCTGGCTCTTTGTGGATGATAAGGGGTGTCAAATGCCTGGGAGTTACCCAGGGCAGACATGAAGTGTTGCATTATTTCACCTGTGAAATGTGTACCTCTATCTGACTCGATTACCTCTGGTACCCCGTATCTGCAGATTACCTTATTCATGAGCTTCTTTTCGGTTACCTGCTCATTTACTTTTGTAACAGGGTACGCCTCCAACCTGAAAAACATCAACAACAAGCACATATTCATACTTCCCAACACGTGGGAGCTGAATGTCGTCAATTTGCAATCCCTGAAATGGGTAGAGTGGTCCTGGCAAGTGCCTTTGTGGTCAATTTACTTCTGCCCTGTTGCTTACGGCATAGCTCATGCAAAATTGGACAAATGATGTAACAGCTACAGAGAATCCAGGGGGCAACCCTTTCTCTCTCAAGCGTAGGTAACATAGCTGCCTTCGATAGGTGAGTCTTTCCATGGATCAGCTGGGCCATCATGGGGTACAGGGATCGTGGTAGGCAAGTTACTGACTGTTTGCCATACGCCACCCTGTTCTACTGCTCTCATATTAGTCCATTTATCTTTTTCTTCTTTGCTGGCTTGTGACTGTAATGTCTTTAGTACATCAATGTTCAAATTTTTATCAAAGTCCAAATCATAGTCTCTGACTTGTGCGGTCAGTATCTTCTTTTCTTCTTTCTTCCACGGCTTGAGGGCCGCTGTCTGCGCTGAAGTCTGCTAGGGCGTTGCCTTTTGCTTCTGCACTGTTGGCTTTAGTATGAGCTTTCACCTTCAGGATTGCTACTTTGTCTGGTAGGAGTAGGGCTTTCATAAGGTTCTGTACTGCTACACCATTCTCAATGGGTTGTCCTACAGAAGTTTAAAAATGTCTGGCCTTCCATATTGGGCCGTAACCATGATCTATGCCGAATACATACCAGGAGTCAGTGTAAATGGTTACCTTCTGTCACTCTACACGCCTCAGTGAGGGCCTTCAGTTCCGCTTCTTGTACCGAGACATGCGGAGGCATTCTGCTTTTAGAGATCTTGTTGTGTGAACACTGCATATCTGGTGTGGAGTTGTCAATCACCCTGGTACCATCTATAAAATACAACTCAAAATATGTATTAACAAGGGGTTTCAATAACTCTTTAAAACGTAAACTTTCTTGTTGCATCAATGCTAGACAATCATGCTGATATTCTATTCCAAATAGATCACGTTCTTATTTGCAAAAAATTTTTAAAAATAGCTGATCTGTAATACATAGATCACCTATGCATCCCCCTCCCCCATTTGATCACCTATGCCTCCCCCTCCCCCATTTGAAACAGGATACTCGATTGGAAGAAGAGTAGCCGGGTTCACCATTGAAAAGAAATATTAAAGGGGGGCATGAGCAAAGCACATTGCAACCTTATTTGACGAGCTAGAGACAGGTGTTTAGGTTGTACTTGAGTGAGTATACTCTGGATGTCATGAGGGGTGAGAACCACTAGGGGGTAGTCCAGGACCAACTCAGAAGACTTGTCAACCCTTACTTGTACTGCTGCCACCGCACAGACACAGGAGGGGGCTCCTCGGGCTACCGGAGTAATACCCAAGTGACCGTAGACGTCCTCCATGTTTTTGCGTCAATACTGCTGTCGCATGAAAGGCCAGGGACGGCAGTATGAGACAAGTCCCAAAAAGGTGCGAAGCTTTGGCAGCAGAAGAAGATACAGAAATGGCTTGAACTGCAGCCCTGCGTCGTTCTGTGAGATGTCTGCCTTCTTGAGCTAGACAACAACCTTTTGTTTACAAAGCTGTAATTTTTCCTCTTTAAGCCTTGCAGCCATTTTCTGCTAAAAAAAAATTTTAGAAGAGAAATAGATGCAGATTGACATGTTTCAGATCCTCAGCACAAAGCTGGAAAGTCATTAACATATTGCAACAGCACAGTCCCCTCAGGCGGAGTCCAAGCCTGCAGGACAGTTACATAAATGCCCTTTTGTCTGAAAAAGGGCCGGAGATTCAGACTGTCTCCACTCTGGTTTATTATCTATGACCTTAGGGATTCCAATAGACCTTCTACAAAGGCCATACTAAGTACATGTTTGCCCATCTTTTCTATGCCCCTATACCCCAGATCTGACTAATGTTGTTGAAGGCGGGCATAGAATTGTTTTACACTTTCTTCCTTCTCTTTGTGTGATATTAGAAAGAGACAAGGAGGATTCTCTCAAATTTTTGTTTTTCTTTTTCCCAATGTTCCAGACAAATTAAAAATATTTTACCACTTCTCAATTCTCTATGATTAATTTAATCCTAATCTGTGCCACAATAGTTTTTCACATAATTTTAGATTATCGTTCCCACTGCCTTCCCTGTTTTACATCTGCTCCTATTCCACCCTCCGCTCCCTGCATCTCTTTCTTGTCCTCATGCTTCCACTCACTAGCCTAGGATCTAGTGAGCATAGGCATAACCGGTTTGCACCGAGGAGCTCCGCAAGCAGGGCAGCTCTCTCTCCAATCCGGGTTCTGTTGTCCACAATGCCAGCAGGTCCATCCCTCCAGTCCAATGTTTGACCTTGGAGTGGATGACTTGGCATAGGGTGGGGAGGAGACGGTTGGAATTGAGATGAAGGAGGGGGTGAAGATGGAAGAGGGAACTAACCCGACAATGAGAGAACATCTTTGAATTCTTTTCTCATTTCATTTTCAGCTACTGAACAGTATATATATATATATATATATATGATACAACATACTTCCTATGTAGCCAAATATAACCAATTCTTAATTCAGATTTCTTTGCAAAGACAAGTAGGTCTTCTAAAGCCCAGTACTCCCCACCCTTTGAAATTTATCTTATCTTCTATAGAACACAGAAACTTGTCCAGACAGATAGCAAAGCTGTATAACAGGTTCCACTGCCTGTGACCATCTTCTATTGTGTGTAACTAACCTGGGCTGACTATTTAAGATTAACCCAGAATGTAATACACTTGCCCCCACCTTACAAAAACTGCAAATTCACACTCACTAAGGGGGGTTTTATTCATTCCTATACGGACTGATAATATGTGAAGTAGAAATTGGGATTGTATTTACTGTACACCAGACTTCCAATAATGAGCGAATTATGTATAGATAAGAAAAACTCTTAGTACCGCGGTTTTTACACAATTCGCTCAGAATAGGCTACCCAATGACAAACACAATACAACTTATGCCCATTTCTACCCACATACTGATATTCACCACACTGTGACCACTCAGCGGCCAATATATTATAGGGGGCTTTATTCCACCCTGGCATAATTAACAATTCATCGGACACGTCTTTGTTCTTAGCTACCGACATTTTCGTACTATTGCGGATTTTCTTAAACAGCGACATTTTCACACTATGCCAGATTATCACAAGAAATTCTTCAACTATCAGTTTATCAAAATTTTCCTTTAAAACAAACTAGTGTATTACTCTCTGCGTAATCCTGTTCACAGCGCCATTTATGTATTGCTGCAAGGAGCAAGACTTAGTTCAAATTACGCTTTAAAGAGAGTTAGACACTATAAAAGGTTCATACTGTAGTTGATTGGGACCCTAATAAGTGGGATGGGGACCAATATTCATTTGCCAATTTCTTTAGCTATCTTTCACACCTTATCCTCTTTACCAGCAGTATGGACAAGGGCTGGCGGTTTATGTACACCAAGAGGCTTATTATTATTATTATTATTTTCTTTATACACTCTTCAAATAAAATACTGTTGTTCATTGAAGATGAATTACACTTTAAATAGAACTTTTGTTATTAATTTGACTAAAGTACTTATCAGGTGTTTCAAGTACACAATTTATCTCATATTAATATCTTAATTCAATAATATTCAAATTAACACAACCCAATATTTTTGAATTCCACATATTCCACGAATCTGTATATACATATATACACTGTGGTAATCCTGGGCTATTATCTCACACAACTAGTCTCAGGAATAAAATTAGATGCCCCTCCTTTGGTCACTCCATTTGTTCAAGTGTGAGACTTAACATGGAGTCTAAGAGTGACCTTCACTCTATACATTACCACAATATACATATATATATACCAACATCCACTTAAAATGGAGACACACTTCTCACCTAGGCTGGACTGTGTGGAGGGTGGAGCAAGACCTATTCCTATTGTTCTTCCCTCCCATCTCCTTACATCACCTAGCTCCACCCCCTGTGGTCTGGCTCAGCATTTGGTCATTTTTGCTTCATTTCGTTTCTGGTTACCGGACAGTATACACCATATAACACAGTCTAACTCTCATACAGGTCCTTCCATTTATACACACACATAAAGACAAAAACATTTGCATGTCAGTTACTATTTTTTTATTTATTTTTTGTCAGTACTTTAAGTGTCAGTACTTCACTTGTCTAAAAGTGTCGGTACTTCCCAACCCTGCTTATTTCCCCCCGTCTCAACTACTTCTCTTATACCTATAAGAGGCTCCCATCAGGGATTTTATCCCCTGAAAATTTTAGGCTTCCCTGGTACAATTTATACCATGCCTTCCCGAGATCGGCAAGCGGGTTTCATATTCTGTACTTCCTCACCCTGCATATTTTACCTCGTCTCTACTACTTCTCTTATGTTTATAAGAGGATCCCATCAGGGGTTTTATCCCCTGAAAATTTTAGGCTTCCCTGATATAACTTATACCATGCCTTCCAGAGATTGGCAATAGGGTATTACTTCCTCACCCTGTATATTTTACCTCGTCTCTACTACTTCTCTTATGTTTATAAGAGGATCCCATCAGGGGTTTTATCCCCTGAAAATTTTAGGCTTCCCTGATATAACTTATACCATGCCTTCCAGAGATTGGCAATAGGGTTTCATATTCTGTACACTGACCATGCAAAGTAACAAATAAAGACAATAACAGTTAAACACCCGCACAGCATATTCAGCCCACCATATGAATTTCTTAAAAAGCTTGAAGATTTATAAGAGGCATGCACTTCTTACCCCTCGGACAGGAAAGGAGCAGCCAGGAAGCACGGATAGATTGTGGCAAGATAAAACCTTACCTTACTGCGCAGTTTTTGTCAATCCGTGGTTCCGAGTGGCTCCTTATCCCATCTGGGTCCGGGGGGGTTCGAGGTGTAGGTGGTCCTCTTGTTCCATCAAGCCCCGCGTTCGGGCGCCAATTTCTGTTAGGGATAAATCCATGTTACGTTAATATGCTGTGGGGCTCCAAATCAGAGCTGGTTATGCCGGCCACCATGAGAAAGCAATAGACACAGGCATCACGGTCGTGTCTTAGAGCAATCTGAGTTTATTGTGTACTTTGTCTTTCTTATACAAAAAATAGTAGGCGTATCAGAGGTTGAACTGCTTTACAGAGGTCGACCTGTTTTACTGGTACATAATTTTGTCTTCTCTATAAACAATGCTTTATTTGTTTGTATGTAGACATCGTGTCTGGTATCCTGATTATCATCACACTCTACATTAACAAAGCATTCCATACAACCTTTTGATCAGTGTAACGAGATAAACAAGCTCTTGGAGACATGATGGACGCTTAAGATTACACCTGTACTTAATTTAGCAGAGCTTTTCATAAGACACAGAATAGAGTGTACAATTTAGGCCTACAGCCTCCGGAAACATATATCAAAGATACATACATATATAAATTAATATGTTCATAACCCTCACAACACTGTGCTATTATTTAGCAAAGGCTAGTCCAAAATGCAGAAACAGTGTATAAATAATTAAGAGCACTCTAACTGCTTTCATAGAAATCAAGAGGGTAAGTAGTTACCAGGTGCTGCTAATCAAATGTCATTGAGTAACTCATCATCAGCAAGTGTGACAACCTTTAAAAAAGTAGATGTTTTGGCAGTTTGCTGGTCTGGAGTATTCAGGTTTTGTTAATACAATTTCAAGGAGGAAAAACATCAGCAATGATTTTTAGAGAAACAATTGTTCATAAAATCATAGAGTTGGAAGAGGCCTTTATGCTCACGAGGTCCAACCCCCTGCTCAATGCAGGATTCACTAAACTATCCCAGTCAGAAGCTTGCCCAGCCTCTGTTTGATGACTTCCATTGAAGATGTGCAACGAAGACTTCAATTGAAGCTGTCCAACCTCTGTTTTAAGAATTTAATTGACTTCATTATTGTTGCCCATCAATCTGAAAAATGCTAGAAGGCTATTTCCAAACAATTTGATGTCCATTATTCTACAGTTAGAAAGATTATTCAGAAGTAGAAAACAAGGGCAGAGCCTAATAAAAAATGAGCTCCCGCTACACATCCTGTATAGTATCCTGCAAGCTGGGGAAAAAAGCAGTGCCAGGCAGCGTAAATACTAACCTACCCTGTGAGAGCCAAAGGACTTCTACTGACAGTTTGAGGCAGTATGACTCACTGCAAAAACCTCTGCAAGCTGGGAGAGGCCAACAGTGGTGAGATCCAAGATGACACCATTGTGCAGGAGGGAACAGACTGCTTGTCTAGTACAGCCAGGGCTGGATAGGCTGCATCAAAACTGGAGCGGTTCACCCCATTGGACCCTCTGACAGAGCGTGTGTCCGCACAGGCAGACAGAACTGCCTTCATACAGGCAATATGGCAAGACATCTCCAATATGGCAGCGGTGAGTGATAACAGGCTGTGAATCAGGTGGGGATGCTGAATTGTGGAGAGGAGAATATATGCCTGCTACAGAGGACCCCAGAGCACAAAACATAATCCACCAGAACCCACACTGAGTGACATTCTAGGAGCAGTTAAAAAATGTTGTAGAGTTCTAGGTACACTACAGCTGCTGGTGTCCTTGCAAGAATACATGGGACATCTCAAACAGTATATGCAAAAAGTATCAGAAAGGGTGACTGCAGTGGAGGGAAGCATGAATGATGTGGAAAACCAGATTGCACCACTAAAATATGATGTGAATAAAAACACCCACACCTAATTTGATAAATAAAATAAATAAGCTGAAAGCCATTTGAGATGTAACAACGTCCATGTGGTTGGTCTGCCTGAGAAACTGGAGGGTAGCAACCGCCCTGAATACTTTGAATCTTAGATAATTAACATATTTGATAAAGACTAGAGATCTCTCTCTCTCCCCCCATTACCCCCCACCACCCCCCGCTCACCCCTGCTGCCCCCCGAGCTTGCTCGGACCAGTAAGCATTTACTCGAGAAGAGTGATGCTCAATCGAGTAACTGCTTTATGCGAGCATGCCTGCTCATCTCTAATAAAGATTCTTTGACACCAATGTTTGCAGTGGAAAGAGTGCATTGAGTCCCACCCGTCTACCTCTACCAGGGGCTCCTCCATTATCTGTCTTGAGTAAACTTCCTCACTTTAAGGATCGAGTCATAATTCTCCACGTACGCATAAAATCTTGTGGAAAATTTAAGAGATACTGTGGCGATTGATCGGGATGCACACAGTATCCACCTATCTGAGACAAGTAAAGACTCATATCTGAGACATCCCCTGGTTGCCAGAGCTAAAAAATAATAAAAAAAAAAATTAAAAAAAAGAAAATATATATATATATATATATATATATATATATATATATTGAAAATTGGAGAAATAGAGGCATTAAACGGGTCTCTCAAATAATGTCGGGTGTAGTACTAAAATCATTTGAACAGTTGCAAAATGGTTTTTGCTCTACCACATGCACAATTCTATAAATATTTGCAGTTACGACATGCCTATCAGGCAGAATTGGTCTCCATGGAAATGAAAATTAATAATTATGCATTGGCTGATATAATAGGTACATGTTGATCGACAGCAGGGAAAATATTGCTGTTATACACTCACTTACAAAGTCACATAAACTCTTGAAATTCAGATACTGTCAAGAGTAAATGAGAGGTGGATATTGGGCATATAAAAGACTCGAAATGAGTTGAAATTTTAGAGATGACCCCTAAATTGTCTCTTAGGGAGTATACAGAGTGTTTTGAATTTCTGTTTTTTTTTTACCCAGAATAGGGATAATAGATAACTAGAGATGAGCGAGCACCAAAATGCTCGGGTGCTCGTTACTCGGGACGAAAATTTCGCGATGCTCGAGGGTTCGTTTCGAGTAATGAACCCCATTGAAGTCAATGGGCGACTCGAGTATTTTTGTATTTCGCCGATGCTCGCTAAGGTTTCAATTTGTGAAAATCTGGGCAATTCAAGAAAGTGATGGGAACGACATAGCAACGGATAGGGCAGGCGAGGGGCTACATCTCAAGTTCCCAGGTCCCACTATTAAGCCACAATAGCGGCAAGAGTGGCCCCCCCCCCAACAATTTTTACTTCTAAAAAGCCCTCATTAGCAATGCATACCTTAGATAAGCACCACACTACCTCCAACAAAGCACAATCACTGCCTGCATGACACTCCGCTGCCACTTCTCCTGGGTTACATGCTGCCCAACCCCCCCTCCTGCACGACCCAGTGTCCACAGCGCACACCAAATTGTCCCTGCGCCGCCTTCAGCTGCCCTCATGCCACACCACCCTCATGTCTATTTATAAGTGCGTCTGCCATGAGGAGGAACCGCAGGCATGCACTGCAGAGGGTTGGCACGGCTAGGCAGCGACCCTCTTTAAAAGGGGCGGGGCGATAGCCCACAATGCTGTACAGAAGCAATGAGAAATCCAATCCTGTGCCACCTCCATCAGGAGCTGCACACGTGGACATGGCAATGGGGAACCCATGTGCCACACACTATTCATTCTGTCAAGGTGTCTGCATGCCCCAGTCAGACCGCGGTTTTTTATAAATAGTCACAGGCAGGTACAACTCTGCAATGGGAATTCCGTGTGCACCCACAGCATGGGTGGCTCCCTGGAACCCACCGGCTATACATAAATGTATCCCATTGCAGTGCCCTGGACAGCAGAGCTAACGTCAGATTAAATGCAGGTGGGCTTCGGCCCACACTGCATGCCCCAACCTGACCGGGGTTTTTAATTCATAGACACAGGCCGGTACAACTCCCTATTGGGAAGTCCCTGTGGACCCACAGCATGGGTGGCTCCCTGGAACCCACCGGCGGTACATAAATATATCCCATTGCAGTGCCCATCACAGCTGAGGTAATGTCATGTTTAATGCAGGTGGGCTTCGGCCCACACTGCATGCCCCAGTCAGACTGGGGTTCTTTAGAAGTGGACACATGCAGTTACAACTCAGTGTGGACCGACAGCATGGGTGGGTGCCAGAAAGCCACCGGCGGTACATAAATATATCCCATTGCAGTGCCCAGCACAGCTGAGGTAATGTCATGTTTATTGCAGGTGGGCTTCGGCCCACACTGCATGCCGCAGTCAGACTGGGGTTCTTTAGAAGTGGACACATGTAGTTACAACTCGGTGTGGACCGACAGCATGGGTGGGTGCCAGGAAGCCACCGGCGGTACATAAATATATCCCATTGCAGTGCCCAACACAGCTGATGTAACGTCAGCTGTAATGCAGGTGGGCAAAAAATTAATTGGATTACACTGTAGGCGAGGGCCCCAAAAAATTAGTGTACCAACAATACTAATGTACCTCAGAAAAATTGCCCATAACCAACCAAGAGGGCAGGTGAAACCCATTAATCGCTTTGGTTAATGTGGCTTAATTGGTAACTAGGCCTGGAGGCAGCCCAGTTAAAATAAAAATTGGTTCATGTGCAAGTTTCAACGCTTTAATGAGCATTGAAACGTATAAAAATTGTTTAGAAAAATTATATGACTGAGCCTTGTGGGCCTAAGAAAAATTGCCCGTTCGGCGTGATTACGTGAGGTTTCAGGAAGAGGAGCAGGAGGAGGAGGAGGAATATTATACACAGATTGATGAAGCAAAAATGTCCCCGTTTTTGATGGTGATAGAGAACGATGCTTCCATCCGCGGGTGCAGCCTACGTATTGCTTAGGTATCGCTGCTGTCCGCTGGTGAAGAAGAGAAGTCTGGGGAAATCCAGGCTTTGTTCATCTTTATGAGTGTAAGCCTGTCAGCACTGTCGGTTGACAGGCGGGTACGCTTATCCGTGATGATTCCCCCAGCCGCACTAAACACCTTCTCTGACAAGACGCTAGCCGCAGGACAAGCAAGCACCTCCAGGGCATACAGCGCGAGTTCAGGCCACGTGTCCAGCTTCGACACCCAGTAGTAGGGGGCAGAGGCGTCGCCGAGGACGGTCGTGCGATCGGCTACGTACTCCCTCACCATCCTTTTACAGTGCTCCCGCCAACTCAGCCTTGACTGGGGAGCGGTGACACAGTCTTGCTGGGGAGCCATAAAGCTGGCAAAGGCCTTGGAGAATGTTCCCCTGGCTGCGCTGTACATGCTGCCTGATCTCTGCGCCTCCCCTGCTACCTGGCCCTCTGAACTGCGCCTTCTGCCACTAGCGCTGTCGGATGGGAAGTTTACCATCAGTTTGTCCACCAGGGCCCTGTGGTATAGCATCATTCTCGAACCCCTTTCCTCTTCGGGTATGAGAGTGGAAAGGTTCTCCTTATACCGTGGGTCGAGCAGTGTGTACACCCAGTAATCCGTAGTGGCCAGAATGCGTGTAACGCGAGGGTCACGAGAAAGGCATCCTAACATGAAGTCCGCCATGTGTGCCAGGGTACCTGTACGTAACACATGGCTGTCCTCACAAGGAAGATCACTTTCAGGATCCTCCTCCTCAGGCCATACACGCTGAAAGGATGACAGGCAAGCAGCATGGGTACCCTCAGCAGTGGGCCAAGCTGTCTCTTTCCCCTCCTCCTCATGCTCCTCCACCTCCTCCTCCTCCTCCTCAACGCGCTGAGATATAGACAGGAGGGTGTTCTGACTATCCAGCGACATGCTGTCTTCCCCCGCCTCCGTTTCCGAGCGCAAAGCGTCTGCCTTTATGCTTTGCAGGGAACTTCTCAAAAGGCATAGCAGAGGAATGGTGACGCTAATGATTGCAGCATTGCCGCTCACCATCTGGGTAGACTCCTCAAAGTTTCCAAGGACCTGGCAGATGTCTGCCAACCAGGCCCACTCTTCTGTAAAGAATTGAGGAGGCTGACTCCCACTGCGCCGCCCATGTTGGAGTTGGTATTCCACTATAGCTCAATGCTGTTCATAGAGCCTCGCCAACATGTGGAGCGTAGAGTTCCACCGTGTGGGCACGTCGCACAGCAGTCGGTGCACTGGCAGATTAAACTGATGTTGCAGGGTGCGCAGGGTGGCAGCGTCCGTGTGGGACTTGTGGAAATGTGCGCTGAGCCGGCGCACCTTTCCGAGCAGGTCTGACAAGCGTGGGTAGCTTTTCAGAAAGCGCTGAACCACCAAATTAAAGACTTGGGCCAGGCATGGCACGTGCGTGAGGCTCCCGAGCTGCAGAGCCGCCACCAGGTTACGGCCGTTGTCACACACGACCATGCCCGGTTGGAGGCTCAGCGGCGCAAGCCAGCGGTCGGTCTGCTCTGTCAGACCCTGCAGCAGTTCGTGGGCTGTGTGCCTCTTCTCTCCTAAACTGAGTAGTTTCAGCACGGCCTGCTGACGCTTGCCCACCGCTGTGCTGCCACGCCGCGCGACACCGACTGCTGGCGACGTGCTGCTGACACATCTTGATTGCGAGACAGAGGTTGCGTAGGAGGAGGAGGAGGAGGGTGGTTTAGTGGAGGAAGCATAAACCGCCGCAGATACCACCACCGAGCTGGGGCCCGCAATTCTGGGGGTGGGTAGGACGTGAGCGGTCCCAGGCTCTGACTCTGTCCCAGCCTCCACTAAATTCACCCAATGTGCCGTCAGGGAGATATAGTGGCCTTGCCCGCCTGTGCTTGTCCACGTGTCCGTTGTTAAGTGGACCTTGGCAGTAACCGCGTTGGTGAGGGAGCGTACAATGTTGCGGGAGACGTGGTCGTGCAGGGCTGGGACGGCACATCGGGAAAAGTAGTGGCGACTGGGAACCGAGTAGCGCGGGGCCGCCGCCGCCATCATACTTTTGAAAGCCTCCGTTTCCACAAGCCTATACGGCAGCATCTCAAGGCTGATCAATTTGGCTATCTGCACGTTTAGCGCTTGAGCGTGCGGGTGCGTGGCGGCGTACTTGCGCTTGCGCTCAAACACTTGCGCTAGCGACGGCTGGACAGTGCGCTGAGAGACATTGGTGGATGGGGCCGAGGACAGCGGAGGTGAGGGTGTGGGTGCAGGCCAGGAGACGGTAGTGCCTGTGTCCTGAGAGGGGGATTGGATCTCAGTGGCAGGTTGGGGCACAGGGGGAGAGGCAGTGGTGCAAACCGGAGGCGCTGAACGGCCTTCGTCCCACCTTGTGGGTTGCTTGGCCATCATATGTCTGCGCATGCTGGTGTTGGTGAGGCTGGTGGTGGTGGCTCCTCGGCTGATCTTGGCGCGACAAAGGTTGCACACCACTGTTCGTCGGTCGTCTGCACTCTCAGTGAAAAACTGCCAGACCTTTGAGCACCTCGGCCTCTGCAGGGTGGCATGGCGCGAGGGGGCGCTTTGGGAAACAGTTGGTGGATAATTCGGTCTGGCCCTGCCTCTACCCCTGGCCACCGCACTGGCTCTTCCAACCTGCCCTGCCGCTGCACTTGCCTCCCCCTCTGAAGACCTGTCCTCAGTAGGCTTAGCAAAGTAGGTGGGGTCAGTCACCTCATCATCCTGCTGCTCTTCCTCCGAATCCTCTGTGCGCTCCTCCCTCGGACTTACTGCAATTACTACTACCTGACTGATAGACAGCTGTGTCTCATCGTCGTCGTACTCCTCACCCACTGAAAGCTCTTGAGACAGTTGCCGGAAGTCCCCAGCCTCATCCTCCAGACCCCGGGAACTTTCCAAAGGTTGGGCATCAGTCACGACAAACTCCTCCGGTGGGATAAGAACCATTGCTGCCCATTCTGGGCAGGGGCCCAAGAACAGTTCCTGGGAGTCTGCCTGCTCCTCAGAATGTGTCATTGTTACGGCACTCTGCCCCCCGAGCGCCAGTTGGGGTGCCCTGATCTCCTGCACCCCACTGTCCCTGCCTACTTGCCTCGGCCCTGGCTAACCCCAGGCGGACAACTGGGCGGCAGTCCCTGCACTGGCTAGGGACCTGGCGACTACCTGGATGGAACTACTAACAGGGGACAGAGTGCCGACAGAAGAGGCAGGTGAAACAGACCAACAAAACTACTAGGGAAACAAGGCTGGAGGTGTAGCTCACAGGCAAACGAAAGGAGACTGACAAGCAACTAGGACAGACTAGAATAGACCTGACTAGAGGCTAGCAGAACCAATAACTGGCAGTGAGTTCAGGTCACTGCCAGCCTTTTAACTAAACGCCTCCGCCCCGGGGCGGAGAGTGGGAGGAGCCGACTCTCCCCCTGTTGCATAAGGGAGGTGGATGAGAGCGGGCGGCACCCTACGGGCAGACACGCCCACGCCGCAGCACGCTGGCTGCTCCACGCTGCTGCACGCTGGCTGCTCCACGCCGCCGGGAGATCCCTGACAGCACAGCTCCGGGACGCCGAAGCCGAGCTCGAGGCGGCGCGCGCCGGCCGCGGGACCCAGCGCCGCCCTGCATGGTAACATTACCCCCCCTCTGACGGGGGACCTCCGGGCCCCCGGAAACTCGACCAGGCTTATCTGGAAAACGACGGTGGAACCGCCGTACCAACACGGGAGCATGAACATCACATGCGGCCACCCAGGAATGATCTTCTGGTGGAAAACCCTTCCAGGCCACCAAGTATTGTAGGATTCCTCGACACCGACGAGAGTCCAGTATCTCCTGGACCTCGTATTCGACTTCATCCCGGACCAGGGTGGGCGGAGGGGGACCGGAGGTGGGTATCACCGAAGGGACAAAAGGTTTCAGCAGCGACTTATGGAATACCCTGTGAACCCTCCATGTGGTTGGCAACCCCAGCTCGTAGGCGAGTGGGTTCACCACACGTGTGATGGCAAACGGCCCCACGTAACGTGGCGCCAGCTTCAAGGACGGGACCCGCAATTTGAGATTTTTAGAAGACAGGTATACCTTCTGTCCCACCCTGTAAGGTTCAGACACAGACAGACTCTTCCTACTGCGCAACTGCATACGGGCCCCCGCTGCCTCCAAGTTTCTCTGCACCTCTTTCCATACTCCCCGAAGCGTATCTGTGGCGTCATCCGCTGCCGGACAGAGCGACGGAGTAGGGATTGCTGTAAGGAAGCGAGGATGCTGACCGTATACACTAAAAAATGGAGACACCCCAGTAGAAGAACAAAGGTGGTTGTTTAGTGCAAACTCTGCCAACGGCAGGAACTCTGCCCACTGGTAAGCCTTTTCGCTGGCAAACAACCGTAAATATTGCACTAAGTCTTGGTTCTTCCGCTCAGTCTGACCATTAGTCTGCGGGTGGAACGCTGACGAGAAGGAAAGCGACGTTCCCAGGTTTCTGCAGAAGGCACGCCAAAACTGCGACACAAACTGAACCCCGCGATCAGATACAATATTTTGGGGAACCCCATGTAGGCGAATTATTTCCTTTACAAAAATCGTGGCAAATTCTTTTGCCGAGGGTAGCTTTTTTAACGCCACAAAATGTGCCATCTTTGAGAACCGGTCGACCACCACTAAGATAGTGGTGCATTTCTGGGATTCTGGTAGGTCAGTGATGAAATCTACTGATAAGTGAGACCAGGGACTGGAAGGAACCGGTAGTGGTCTCAGAGGACCCTCCGGAGGACGCCGCCGACTCTTATTGCGAGCACAGACCGAGCAACCCCTCACAAAGTTGCAGATCTCCTGAGACATGCCTGGCCACCAGAAGTATCGGGAGCAAAGCTCCAGGGTCCCCTGGAACCCTGGATGCCCGGCGAGAGCCGACGAGTGGGACTCATCCATGACTCTAGGGCGTAGGGTCTCTGGCACAAACCATCTGCCCTCCGGCACCCCTGACGGAGCGTCCTGCTGAGCATCCTGTAGTTGAGGGACGAAGTTAGACTCTAACACTGCCACCACCACGCCGGGGGCTAAGATATTCTCGGGAGTCATGGTCCCACTGTCTGGTACCCCGAAACTCCGTGATAGAGCATCCGCCTTCACGTTCTTCTCTCCGGGGATATATGTCACGACGAAGTTAAACCTGGCGAAGAACAACGCCCACCTGGCTTGACGAGCAGTGAGTCTTTTCGCATTGGCGAGATATACCAGATTCTTGTGATCAGTATATACGGTAATTGGGTGTCTAGCACCCTCAAGACGGTGTCGCCACTCTTCCAGAGCCCATTTGATAGCCAACAACTCCCGGTTACCCACGTCGTAGTTGCGCTCTGCTGAATTGAACTTTCGCGAAAAGAACGCACATGGGCTATAGCCAGACCTCCCACTGACTTCCTGCGACAATACTGCTCCTGTCCCCACTTCCGACGCGTCTACCTCAATAAAAAAGGGTAGTAGTGCGTCCGGCTGTATTAGCACCGGGGCAGTCGTGAATGCCTTTTTTAGACGGCTAAAGGCCTCAAGGGCTGCAGGCGACCACTTACCCAAGTCAGCCCCCTTCTTAGTCAGATCGGTCAGAGGTTGAGCAATAACTGAGTAATTTCTAATGAATTTGCGGTAGAAATTTGCAAAACCTAAGAACCGCTGGAGAGCCTTGAGGTTGTCGGGTCTGACCCATTGGGAGATTGCTGCTACTTTATCAGACTCCATCTGAATCTCTGTGGGGGAAATTACATAACCAAGGAAGGATACTTGTTTAGAGCCAAATGTACATTTCTCTAATTTGACAAAAAGTTGATACTCGCGCAAACGGGTCAGGACCAACCTCAGGTGCCGCACATGTGAATCCCAGTCAGGTGAGTACACCAGGATGTCGTCCAGATAAATGACCAGAAATACCCCCAGGAAGTCGTGGAAGACTGCGTTCATAAAACCCTGAAACACAGCGGGGGCGTTACAGAGTCCAAAAGGCATGACCAGACATTCAAAATGTCCTAACGGGGTGTTGAACGCTGTCTTCCATTCATCTCCCTCTCTGATGCGAATTAAATTGTAAGCCCCCCTTAAGTCCAGTTTGGAGAACCAGTGAGCCCCTACCACCTGATTCAACAAGTCAGGAATTAGGGGCAAGGAGCACTGGTTCTTCACAGTGATTTTATTCAAGGCCCGATAATCCACACAAGGCCTTAGTGTCCCGTCCTTCTTCTCTACAAAGAAGAGACCTGCCCCAGCCGGGGACCTGGACGGCCGGATATGTCGGTTGGCCAGAGCTTCCGAGACATAGGACTTGAGGGCTTCATGCTCACGACCTGACAGATTGAAAATGGCTCCCTTAGGGATGGGACCGTCGGGAATCAGGTCGATACCACAGTCCCACTCCCTATGGGGGGGCAGAGCCTTAGACAGTCGTTTGGAGAATACATCTTGAAAGTCTGACAAATACTCCGGAATGAGCACCGTATCTGCGGAGCACACAGCTATGGTAGACAGGTGATTGTGACACGATGACCCCCAATGAGTCAATTCCCGGGTGGACCAATCAAATTGGGGGTTGTGCAGTGCCAACCAGGGCATACCAAGCACCACATCAACCGACATTTTTTCCATAACCAAGAAAGACAGTTCTTCCGAGTGGAGGACCCCCACCGTGAACTGTAATCTTGGGGTCCTCCATCGTACCAAGCCTGTAGAGAGAGGGGTAGCATCAATGCTGGTAAAATGAATTGGCGTCTTCAACGCCACAAATTCCGCCATCAGAGAACGGACAAAACCCAGACTTATCAAGTTAGCGGCTGCTCCGGAATCAATAAACGCCCGCCCTGATCGGGAAAAATCCCCGAATCTAACATGACACGGTACCAAAAGTTTAGGAAGTACCTGAAGTCCTAGGCGATCCTCCCTGCAATCGCCTAGGACTCGGAGTTTTCCGCCGGTTCCGGCTGCGGGCGTTTGAGACCTCAGTGGGCAGGTTATCACCCGATGTCCAGCTTTCCCGCAGTAGAGGCAGAGACGATGCAACAAACGGATCCGGCGTCGCTCTTTGGGGTCCAGCGGGTCCACCTCCATCGGCTCGGGCGCAGAGACTGGTAAGGAGGAGGAGGGACCAGGGCCACTGACCTCCCTGACTCTACGGGTCTGCCTGTCCTGCTTCCTAGACCTAAGCCTCCTATCTGCTCTCACCGCTAGCTCCATAGCCTCCCTTAAGGACCCGGGAACGGGATGGGAAATTAGCAGGTCTTTAACTGCGTCCGAGAGGCTCTGCAGAAAAACGTCCTTCAGCGCGCTATCGTTCCATGTCGTATCCCCCGCATAGCGTCTGAAGTTGGAGCAATAATCCTCCACACACGACAACCCCTGCCGCAGCGCCAACAACCGTGACACCGCCAACCCCGCTCGGTCCGGTTCGTCGAAGATACCCCCGAGTTCCTGAAAAAAGGAGTCCACGGACTGCAGGCAGGAGGAACCCTCGGGGATGGAAAAAGCCCATGTCTGTGCCGAGCCCCGCAGCAGGGACATTATCAGCCCGACCCTCTGAGCCTCCGACCCGGAAGAACGGGGACGCATGCGAAAAAACAGGCGACACGCCTGTCGGAAAACAAAAAACTTGTTCCTCTCCCCAGAAAACACCTCGGGAAGAGGGCACTTGGGTTCGGGGCTGGTTGAGGCATCCGACCCCTGCGACACCCCCCGCTGCTCCTGGGCCACCATGCGGGCGGATAAATCCTGGATCACAGGCACCAGGGCCTGCAGCTGGTTCGTGAGGGAACTGATCGCCTCCATGACAAAAACGGTTTTAAATGGCCAGTTATTATGTTACGGCACTCTGCCCCCCGAGCGCCAGTTGGGGTGCCCTGATCTCCTGCACCCCACTGTCCCTGCCTACTTGCCTCGGCCCTGGCTAACCCCAGGCGGACAACTGGGCGGCAGTCCCTGCACTGGCTAGGGACCTGGCGACTACCTGGATGGAACTACTAACAGGGGACAGAGTGCCGACAGAAGAGGCAGGTGAAACAGACCAACAAAACTACTAGGGAAACAAGGCTGGAGGTGTAGCTCACAGGCAAACGAAAGGAGACTGACAAGCAACTAGGACAGACTAGAATAGACCTGACTAGAGGCTAGCAGAACCAATAACTGGCAGTGAGTTCAGGTCACTGCCAGCCTTTTAACTAAACGCCTCCGCCCCGGGGCGGAGAGTGGGAGGAGCCGACTCTCCCCCTGTTGCATAAGGGAGGTGGATGAGAGCGGGCGGCACCCTACGGGCAGACACGCCCACGCCGCAGCACGCTGGCTGCTCCACGCTGCTGCACGCTGGCTGCTCCACGCCGCCGGGAGATCCCTGACAGCACAGCTCCGGGACGCCGAAGCCGAGCTCGAGGCGGCGCGCGCCGGCCGCGGGACCCAGCGCCGCCCTGCATGGTAACAGTCATTGTAATGGAGTGAGGAGGCTGGGAGGAAGGAGGAGCAGCAGCCAGAGGATTCAGAGTTGCAGCAGTGGACGGCGCAGAACTCTGGGTGGTCGATAGATTGCTGGATGCACTTTCTGCCATCCACGACAGGACCTGCTCACGCTGCTCATTTTCTAATAAAGGTCTACCGCGTGGACCCATTAATTGTGAGATGAATGTGGGGACGCCAGAAACGTGCTTCTCTCCTAATCCCGCAGCAGTCGGCTGCGATACACCTGGATCAGGAGCTCGGCCTGTGCCCACACCCTGACTTGGGCCTCCGCGTCCTCGCCTGTGTCCACGTCCTCTAGGCCTACCCCTACCCCTCAGCATGGTGTATTACCAGTATTGCAGAAACAGAACGCTGTAATTAAATGTGCCGCTTATTGGCCTGTGGTTGGAGGCTGACTTCGCTTACGGAACACACAGCAGATCCAGGAAAGAATTTTCCGCAAGCCTGTAGTGAGACGTAGGTGCGTATGACTGAGCTAGTGGAATTCACAGCGCAGAAGCAGTCAAGTGTCCAAAGGCCACTAGTAGGCCTTAAGTGTTTTGCTTCTATTTTTTTAAAGGCTGAGCTGAGACAGCAGACAGATACTGTAGGCAGCGTATATATGTATACTGTTTCCCTCTGGACGGGATGACAGTGGTGATGTAATAGGCAACGCAGAGCCAGGAAAGAATTTTGCGCAAGCCTGCTGTAACACTTAGCTGCGTATTAATTAGGGCTACTACCCCCAGCAGAGACGCAGTACACTGAGGACGGTCACAGGCAGCCCAAATAGATTTTTTTTCCCAAATTTTTTGGAAAAAGCCCACTGCCTATATAGACAGTATATGTCTTTCACCTTTTTCACTGTCCCTGCCTCACCACTACTGGCCCTATACTATGTAAAATTACTGCAGACTGTTTCCCTCTGGACAGGATGACAGCGGTGATGTAACGGGCAACGCAGAGCCAGGAAACACTTTTGCGCAAGCCTGCTGTAACACTTAGCTGCGTATTAATTAGGACTACTACCCCCAGCAGAGACGCAGTACACTGAGGACGGTCACAGGCAGCCCAAATAGATTTTTTCCCCCAAAATTTTTTGTAAAAAGCCCACTGCCTATATAGACAGTATATCTCTTTCACCTTTTTCACTGTCCCTGCCTCACCACTACTGGCCCTATACTATGTAAAATTACTGCAGACTGTTTCCCTCTGGACAGGATGACAGCGGTGATGTAAGGGGCAACGCAGAGCCAGGAAACACTTTTGCGCAAGCCTGCTGTAACACTTAGCTGCGTATTAATTAGGACTACTACCCCCAGCAGAGACGCAGTACACTGAGGACTTTCACAGGCAGCCCAAATAGATTTTTTTTTCCCCAAATTTTTTTGAAAAAGCCCACTGCCTATATAGACAGTATATCTCTTTCACCTTTCCCACTGTCCCTGCCTCACCACTACTGGCCCTATACTATGTAAAATTACTGCAGACTGAGGATGCAATGCTCTGCATGGCCGATATACAAAAAAAAAAAAAAATGTGCAACACTGCTCACAGCAGCCTCAACAGTACTGCACACGGTCAGATGTGGCCCTAAGAAGGACCATTGGGGTTCTTGAAGCCTAAAATAACTCCTAACACTCTCCCTATAGCAGCTCCAGCATCAGCAGCACTTTCCCTGATCTATGTCAGAATGCATTTGTGGCGAGCCGCGGGAGGGGCCGATTTTAATACTTGGGTGACACCTGATCTTGCCAGCCACTCACTGCAGGGGGGTGGTATAGGGCTTGAACTTCGCAGGGGGAAGTTGTAATGCCTTCCCTGTCTTTCTATTGGCCAGAAAAGCGCGCTAACGTCTCAGAGATGAAAGTGAAAGTAACTTGAACATCGCGTGGTGCTCGCCTCGAGTAACGAGCATCTCGAACACGCTACTACTCGAACAAGTATCAAGCTCGGACGAGTACGTTCGCTCATCTCTATAGATAACCCTTTATGTATGGATTGTAAAACCCAAACTGCAGGACTGATACACATAATGTGGCATTGTCCAAAATTAAATAGATACTGGACTGAAGTGTACTCTTTAATTAACACTGTATACAAGTTCAGCCTGGTACTTACACCACTAGTATGAATCCTTGGATATGTCAGTGACTTGCCGGTAGAGGAATATAAACAGATAGCAATAACAAGGCTCTTGTATATTGCAAGAAAAATGATAGCACATCACTAGTTAAATGAGACCCCACAAATACACTAAGTGAGTACAGAAACAAAGGTAATAGATTACTGTGGGAAATAGGAATATATCTTAAACGTAAAATAGGTCATACAAATTACAAAATGTGGATAAAATTATTAAGTACCCCTGGGTTAGCTTTGCTGAACTTGCTTAGTAATATTCCAATAGGTTGATTTCTGAACTACTACAGGGAGAATGGATAGTTTAGGGACAAAGTGAAAGCATCCTATCTCTAAAAATGAATATGGCGAGGATTTAAACATAAATTCTAAAATGTTTTAATACCTGTATTGTATTATTTTTTATTATAAATTCTTTTTTTATTGTTAAAAAAATAACAAGTATACAGATGAAATACAATAGTAGGCATTATAAGTACACACTTGTTCATTTTCTTATGTGAAAATTAAACAGTAAACTTTTTTGTAATTAGGAAGAAGAGGTTGGTAGAGGACAGTGTTAGGGTGGGAGGGGTAGAAGAGGGCGTAAGGGGGGGGGGGGTTGGGTAAGAGGGGATCCATATGGATTCCAATAGTACTGTAACATACAGATCTAAGAGTTTAAGTAATTTGGCAAGGAACTAGTTGTAAGGATACAAAGAAAATACAGAAACTATACAAAGCTGTTTGATTATACTCTGGTCCCATCTTGGGCTTGTTTGATAGATGAATACGAGCTACTTATCCAGGGACCCCAAATAGTTTGGAATTTCCCATGAGATCTATTTGACCAACTCCTAAGCTCCTCAAACCTACGAATCTCATTGACCTTATACCTGTATTGTATTATAATTGTTGTCTCTGCTTTCTCCATAACACTGTATTATAATGGGAAATTGATGCTACAGGTTAGTTGAGATATAAATCGCTCTTTTAATTTTGGCCAAATTGATAGAGCTTGAAAGAAGCAGGAGGAGGGAAGGCAACAAATATCAACAAAAGAAGAAACAACCACAACAAAAAAACACCACATATCAGAAGTGAAATAAAAAAAAAAACTATCTGCTTCCTATAAAATAATATAATTCATAAGAGAAGAGGCTTTTTCCTTTCTTTCATGGACCCTAGTAATCAATATGCTTTAAATTGCTACAGATGGTCTATGCGATGAATACATAAGAGAGACTTGAGGGAGATGGGCTACATTGTGTAAGGGGTCTGCTTGTTTAGTTTAAAAAAATAATAATTTAATAAAAAAAAGTTGAAAACATGCAAAATAGTTGAGAACTAAAGCTTGGCCAAACTGAGTAATGGAAAAGGACAATAACCCCAATTACACCAGCAAATTTACCTCAGAATGACTGAGGAAGAAAAGAAAAAGGCATTGCAATGGCCCAATCAAAGTCCAGACTTCAACTCGATGGAAATGCAGGGCCTAAACCCCTTAGTGACCAGCCCATTGCCTTTTTACATCCTAGTTTGCTGGGCCTTAATCCCTGAGGACGTAAGAACATGTTTCCTTCAGGGATTAAGGCCCTGCAGGCTGAGGACATGACAGCTCCATTCTATGGGCTCTTTGAGGTAGCCGACAATCTGGAGCTGCCAGTCCAGGTTGCAGGACCCCTCCCCCGGTCAAATGATCGCCGGCATTTACCGAATACCAGCAATCATATAAAAGTCAAGAAAAAGTTAAAAAAAGCTAACGATTCAGCTGCTATGATGGATCGGATCCATCAGAGCAGCTGAAATTACTCATCCGCCTTCTTTGCAATATCCTGCAGTGTCCTGGTCTCCTGGGTCCCGACAGCACAGGCGGACCAGACGTCATATGTCGGGCATGCGCTCAGAAGGGCGCGTGGCCTGGGAAATTTAAAAACTCTCTGGCTCTCGGCTCCCATGTGTAGCCGAGAGCAGGGAGATATCACCGGGAGCCAGGGTCACTGTGTTCGATGTATATTACAAAGTGCATTAATATGGCCATACAGAAGTACTTAACCCCACTTGCTTTCGCGAGACAACCCCTTTAAGCACATTGTTCCTGAAATGTTTTATTCTTGGACAGTTCCAGAAGATGTGTGATATGGAACCCAGTTGACCACATCCTCTCAAGCACAGGCCATCTCCAATTTTCGATCTATTAAATAACAATGAGGGGGTATAGTACCATCTCAGATGTAGTTTAGTTTGTGTTTCTAATCTGCCCATTCCTTTGGTAGATTTTGATATTGATCTGAACGCTTTTTGCCATTCTTCCATTGATATCTTTTCTTTTAGTTCTAATTCCCAACTTGACATGTATGCTTTTTTGGGGGGGTTGTATGACCCGTTAAGACGTCATACAAGATTTTAGATTCTGACTTTCCAATTAAGGGGTTTGTGTCTATTTTGTCAATGAGAATTTTAGAAAAATGTAATGCATGAATAGGAGTTTTTTGTAGGAAGGAACTAATTCTAAAGTATTTGAATATTTCGTTGGGGGTTGATTGTATTTAAGCTGAAGGTCAGTGAAGGGTTTGATGTTTCCCGATGATATTATGTCTTCTAATCCAGTTATTCCCCTCTCTTTCCATTTTTTTGTTTCAAAGTCTGGTAAAAGTAGGTTGAAAACCTCTTTAGGTATATGAGGCTTTATTTTTTTTGGTCTCTAACGAGAGTGCAAGCGTCGAGGAATTTCTCCAAGCGTGTACAGCGCCTGTGTGAGGGGAGATAGCTTTGGATCCCTTAGTTCCATTTCTGCGAGTGAGGGCATGCATTTAATTGATACAGCATATAGCAATGTTTGTCCCGAGATACCTTTCAGGTGGTTTTTTCTATATTTATCCAGCCTGCGGTATTGTCTTTTATTAGTGTTTGTCTGAATTGATTCAGAAGGATGGCATCGTGATATGATTTGAGATTAGGGATACTTGCTCCGCCATTTTTCTTGTTTAAAGTCAAGATTGACATCTTTAAGCGGGATTTTTTCCCTCCACAAATAAATTTGTTCATTTGTCTTTGTAGAATGGTTAGAAATTTGAATTGGTAAAACTCTAAAGTAGTATAAGATTTTTGGAAAAATTTTCATTTTGTAAGACATGATTTTGCCGAACCACGTCAAGTTCAAGTTGTTTAAATGGTCAATTTCTTTTTGGACAGAATCTGTTAGTGTTGGGAAGTTTTCATGTTCTATTTCCCTTATAGTAGGTGTTAGGGCTATTCTCAAGTATGGGATACTTTTTTTTCCCATTTGAAGGGGAATTCTTTCTGTACTGCGGATTTTAAAGATAGTGGGACGTTTACTCCAAGGATGAGAGATTTGTCAACATTTAACTTATATAGAGAGATTTTACTAAAATGTTCCAAGATTTTGCAAACAGATCTTAAGGACTCCAAAGGTTGTGTCAGTGTCAGAATTATATCGTCTGCAAAGAGTCCTATTTTATACTGCCTGGAAATTGTGGGAACACCTCTTACATCAATCGTTTTACAAACCAAGTCAGCCATAGGTTCTACTGTTCTTCTTTTTCAAAAAAATTTTAAATAAAAGCTCCTTCTTACGGCTACCTCTGACCATCTGAAATTTACTGGGTGTCTGGTGGGAGTTGTAGTGCATCACTATTGCACGGCTAGGCCTGTTTGCAGCCTTCCGTATTCTTTGTTTCTGCCAGGAGTTAGCGTTACAATACCGCTGTCAGCCTCCAACTGTATGCCAATAATTCCATAATTTCTTACACCGGTCTGTGTGTGCCGTGAACTTCACGCACAGCGTATGACCACAGCCACTGATAGAGGGAAAGTCATATACACACTATATAGCCTGTATTCTTTTTCAGAAAATTTTAAATAAAAGCTCCTTCTTACAGCTACCTCTAACCATCTGAAATTTACTGGGTGTCTGGTGGGAGTTGTAGAGCATCACTATTGCACGGCTAGGCCTGTTTGCAGCCTTCCGTATTCTTTGTTTCTGCCTGCAGTTTGCATTACAATATCGCTGTCAGCCTCCAACTGTACGCCAATAATTCCATTATTTCTTACACCGGTCTGTGTGTGCCGTGAACTTCACGCACAGCGTAAGGCCACTAATAGAGGGGAAGTCATATACACGCTATATAGACTGTATTCTTTTTCAAAAAAATTTAAATAAAAGCTCCTTTGTTGGGCTACCTCTGACCATCTGAAATTTACTGGGTGTCTGGTGGGAGTTGCAGTGCATCAGTATTGCACAGCTAGGCCTGTTTGTATTCTTTGTTTCTGCCTGGAGTTAGCGTTACAATACCGCTGTCAGCCTCCAACTGTACGCCAATAATTTCATCATTTTTTACACTGCTCTGTGTCTGCTGTGAACTTCACGCACAGCGTACGGCCACAGCCACTGATAGAGGGGAAGTCATATACACGCTATATAGCCTGTATTCTTTTTCCAAAAAATTAAAGTAAAATCTCCTTTGTTGGCCTTCCTCTGACCGTCGGAAATTTACTGGGTGTCTGGTGGGAGTTGCAGTGCAATGCCTGTTTGCAGCCTTCCATATTCTTTGTTTCTGCCTGGAGTTAGAGTTACAATACCGCTGTCAGCCTCCAACTGTACACAAATTATTCCATAATTATTTTCACCGCTCTGTGTCTGCTCTATTCGTAATCCACCATGCTGAGGATTAGGGCTAGAGGCCGTGGATGCGTGCGAGGACGCGGAGGTCCAAGTGAAGGTGTGGGCACAGGCCGAGTTCCTGGGTCAGGTGAATAGCAGCCGGCTGCTGCGGGATTAGGAGAGAGGCGAGTTTCTGGGGTCCCCAGCTTCATATCACAATTTATGGGTCCACGTGGTAGACCTTTATTACAAACAGAGCAGTCTGAGCAGGTCCTGTCGTGGATGGCAAAAAATGCATCCAGCAATGTATCGACCACCCAGTCTTCTACGCCGTCCACTGCTGCAACTCTGAATCCTCTCGCTGCTGCTCCTCCTTCCTCCCAACCTCCTCACTCCATGAAAATGACACATTCTGATGAGCAGGCAGACTCCCAGGAACTGTTCTCGAGCCCCTGCCTTGATTGGGAAAAAATGGTTACTCTCTCACCTGAGGAGTTTGTCGTGACTGATGCCCAACCTTTGGAAAGTTCCCGGGGTCCGGGTGATAAGGCTGGGGACTTCCGGCAACTGGTTTGCTAAGCCAACTGAGGATCGGTCTTCAGAGGGGGAGGCAAGTGCAGCAGCAGGACAGGTTGGAAGAGGCAGTTGGGTGGCCAGGGGTAGAGGCAGGGCCAGAGCGAAGAATCCCCCAACTGTTTCCCAAAGCATCCCCTCACGCCAAGCCACTGTGCAGATGCCTAGGTGTTCAAAGGTGTGGATGTTTTTCAGTGAGAGCGCGGACGACCGACGAACAGTGGTGTGCAACCTGTGTCGCGCCAAGATAAGCTGGGAAGCCACCACTACCAGCCTCACCACCACCAGCATGCGCAGGCATATGATGGCCAAGCACCCCACAAAGTGGGACAAAGGCCGCTCACCGCCTCCGGGTCACACCGCTGCCTCTCCCCTGTGCCCCAACTTACCACTCAGATCCAACCCCCCTCTCAGGACACAGGCACGAGCGCCTCCCGGCCTGCACCCACACCCTCACCTCCGCTGTCCTCAGCCCCATCCAGCAATGTCTAGCAGCGCAGCGTCCAGCTGTCGCTAGCGCAAACGTTGGAGTGCAAGCGCAAATACGCCGCCATGCGCCCGCACGCTCAAGCATTAAACGTGCACATTGCCAAATTGATCAGCCTGGAGATACTGCCGTACAGGCTTGTGGAAACGGAGGCTTTCAAAAACATGATGGAGGCGGCATTCCCGCGCTACTCGGTCCCCAGTCGCCACTATTTTTCACGGTGTGCCGTCCCAGCCCTACACCAGCAACATCAATCGTGCCCTCACCAACGCGGTTCCTGGGAAGGTCTACTTAACCACGGACACATGTACAAGTACTGGCGGGCAGGGCCACTATATCTCCCTGACGGCACATTGGGTGAATTTGGTGGAGGCTGGGACCGAGTCAGAGCCTGGGACCGCACACGTCCTACCCACAGTATAGCGGGTCCTTCCTCGGTTCTGCTATCTGCGGCATTCTATGCCACCTCCTCTAAACCCTCCCCCTCCTCCTCCTCCAACAATGAAAACATTCTTGGCAAATGCTTTCGCTTTGGTCCGTCTTGCGGCGATCCAAGAATTTCACCTCTAGCGGCACAATACGAATGACCGTCCCTCGTAATCATGGCCCCAGTTCCGAAAACCAACAAAATAGAACCGGGGTCCTATTCCATTATTCCTAGCTGAAGCACTCAGCCGACCCCCGGTATAAGGAGAACCTTTCCACTCTCATTTCCGAAGAGGAAATGGGTTTGAGAGTGATGCAATACCACAGGGCCCTGGTGGACAAACTTATGGTAAACTTCCCATCTGACAGCGCTAGCGACAGAAGGCGCAGTTCCGAGGGCCAAGTAGCATGGGAGGCGCGGAGATGAGGCAGCATGTTCAGTGCAGGCAGGGGAACACTCTCCAAGGCCTTTGCCAGCTTTATGGCTCCCCAGCAAGACTCTGTCACCACTCTCCAGTCAAGGCTGAGTTGGAGGGAGCACTGTAAAAAGATGGTGAGGGAGTACACAGCCGATCGTACCAAGCGTCCTCCGTGATGCCTCTGCTCCATACAACTATTGGGTGTCAAAGCTGGACATGTGACATGAACTTGCGCTGTATGCCCTGGAGGTGCTGGCTTGCCCTGCTGCTAGCGTCTTGTCAGAGAGGGTGTTTAGTGCAGCTGGGGGAATCATCACAGACAAGCGTACCCGCCTGTCAACTGCCAGTGCCGACATGCTTACATTCATAAAGATGAACAGAGCATGGATTTCCCCAGACTTCTCTTCCCCACCGGCGGAGAGCAACGGAACCTAAAGATTCTTTTTGCTGCAACCGCAGATAAAAGCACTCTTCTCTGTCACCGGTAAAACAGGGCATTTAGCTTTGTCAATCTGTCTCTGACATTAGTCCTCCTCCTGCTACTCCTCCTCCAGAAACAACATGTCATCGCGCTGAACGGCCAATTTTTCTGCGGCCCAAAAGGCTCACCTACATCTACCAATGTTTTTACAATTTTTCAAAGTTTGTAAAGTATTGAGACTGTAACATGAACCAATTTTTTCAACAGGGCTGCCTCCAGGCTCTGTTACAAATTAAGCAACAGTGAGCTGTATCTTTAAAAAAATGTTTATGGGTTTCACCTGCCCTCTCAGTTGATAAATTTTTCATAAGTCCACTTGTACTCTTGGTACACTCATTTTTGGGGCCCACGCCTACACTCTTATCCAACAATTTTTCCGGCCTTCACCTATGCTCATGGTACCCCAATATTTCAGAGGTTGGCCTATACTATTACTACAGAAATTTTACTGGGGTCTGCCTGCCTATACTTCTGCTGGAAGAAAGTTACAGGGGTCTGCCTATACTGCTGCCACTTACATGTTACAGGGGTCTGCCTATACTGCTGCCACTTGAATGTTACATGGCACTGCCTATACTTCTGCAATGTAAATCTTACAGGGGTCTTTCTATACTGCTGCCACAAGGATCTTACTGGGGTCTGCCTATACTGCTGCCCTGTTAATTTTACTGGGGTTTGCCTATACTGCTGCCACAAGGATGTTACTGGGGTCTGCTAATACTGCTGCCACGTTAATGTTACAGGGGTCTGCCTATGCTTCTGCTACTTTAATGTTACAGGGGTCTGCTTATACTGCTGCTGCAAAAATGTTTCATGGGTCTGCTTATACTGCTGCAACATAAACGTTACTGGGGTCTGCCTATACTTCTACTACAGAAATGTTACAGGGATCTGCCTATACTGCTGCCACTTAAATGTTACAGGAGTCTGCCTATACTTCTGCTACAAGAATGTTACTGGGGTCTGCCTATACTTCTGCCACGTAAATGTTACAGGGGGTCTGCATATACTGCTGCTAAACAAATGTTACAGGGGTCTGGCAATACTGCAGCTACATAAATGTTACAGGGGTCTGCCTATACTTCTGCTAATGAAATGTTACTGGCGTCGGTCTATACTGTTACTACAGAAATGTTAATGGGGTCTCCCTAGACTTCTGCAACATAAATGTTACTGGGGTCAGCTTATACCTTTGCTACAGGATTATTACAGGGGTCTGTGTATACTATGGGTGCACTAAGTCTTCCCATCGTGGTGTTCTACCTATCTGGCCCCAAAAAACCCCAAGACTGACTAGGGCATGGCGTATGAGCCGCGGCCAAAATGTATTTCCTCTCACGTAACCTCAGCTATCCAGGGCACTGCAATGGGATTTCTTTCTGTACCGTCTGTGTGTTCCTGCTAGCCACCCATGCTGTGGGTGCACACAGACTTGCCATAGCAGAGTTGTACCTGCCTGGCACTTTTAAAAGAAAAAAAAGAATGTCTAGGGCACGGACTGCGGGCCGAATCCAAAATCTATTTCCTCTCACGTAACCTCAGCTATCCGGGGCACTGCAATGGGATTTCTTTATGTACCGTCTGTGTGTTTCTGCTAGCCAACCATGCTGTGGGTGCACACAAACTTGCCATAGCGGAGTTTTACCTGCCTGGCACTTTTGAAAAAACCCAGAATGTCTAGGGCATGGCGTGTGGGTCGCGGCCAACATGTATTTCTCTCACGTAACATCAGCTGTCCGGGGCACTGCAATGTGATTTCTTTCTGTACCGTTTGTGTGTTCCTGGGACCCACCCATGCTGTGGGTGCACACAGACTTCCCATAGTGGTGTTTTACCTGTCTGTCCCCAAAACACTGACAGACTTGGGTAGGGTGCAGAATGCAGATGGTTTACCCCTTGCGTTGTCGATAAGGTATCCGACACCCAAACAGAATGAGTAGTGTGTGGACACATGAAGTCCCCATTGCTATGTCGCTTGCAGCACCTTGGGCCACACAAGGTGTTTGCTGGGACAGAGGCTGACCCAGGGCCCGCTCACATACTTCCCACATAGAGTATTGCTGCATTGTGGAGATGTGTAGAAGTGCTGGGCTGACAGCGGAGTCCCCTTTATGCCCACGTTTGCAGCTCCTGACGGAGGTGGCAAAGGATTGGAATGAAGATCGAACGTCAATCTATTATCAATTCTCAACAGCATTGTGGGTTATCGCCCCGCCCTTTCGAAGAGGGTCACTGCCTAGTCCTGCCAACCCTCTACAGTGCATGCCTCCGGTTCATCCACATGGCAGACACACTTATAAATAGACATGAGGGTGATGTGTCTATGAGGCCAGAGTGTGGCATGAGGGCAGCTGAAGGCTGCGCAGGGGCAATTTTGTGCGAGCTGCGGACGCAGGGTCGTGCGGGGGGGGGGGGGGGGGGGTTGGGCAGCATGTAACCCAGGAGAAGTGGCAGCGGAGTGTCATGCAGGCAGTGATTGTGCTTGGTTAGAGGTAGTGTGGTGCTTAGCTAAGGTGTGCCTTGCTAATGAGGGTTTGTCCAAAGTAAAAATTGTTAGGGGAGGCGGGGCACTCTTGCCGCTATTGTGGCTTAGTAGTGAGACCTGGGAACCTGAGATGCAGCCCTGCATGTTGCCCCTCTCCTGCCCTATACGTATCTGTGTCGTTTCCATCACTTTCGTAGGTTTTGAAGATTTGCACAAATGAAAACCTTAGCGAGCATCGGTGATATACAAAAATGCTCGAGTCGCCCAATGAGTTCAATGGGGTTCGTTACTCGAAGCGAACTCTCGAGCATCGCGCAATGAGCACCCGAGCATTTTGGTGCTCGCTTATCTCTACATTTCTCTAACCGTGAAACACCCAGTTAGTGTTATGATCTGGGGTTGTATGATAGCAAAAGGTGTGGACGGAAATTGTGAGATTTAATTGGAATATAAATGCCTAAAAATACATAAATGAAATACTCGAGCCCAAACTGCAGCCTTCCGCACGTGATCTTTTCCAAGAATTCCGCTCCATGCCATGTTGCTGCTCTGTGCAAAAGGTGGTTTCAAGATAATCATATTCCACTGCTGGATTGGCCTGGGAAGAGCCCAGATCTTAACCCAATGAAAAATCTATGCAGCCGACTAAAGAAACTTGTTACTCAGATGCAACCCAGCAATAAAAGCTAATTTATAGAAGATATGATTGAATCCTGGTTTTACATTATAACAGCTGCAGAACTTGAAAACCTGGTTTACTCCATGGAAAGGTGATGTAAAGCCGTAATTAAAACTAAAGGTTGCCAAACTCAGTATTAACTGACATGACGAGAATTTATGTATATCTAATTTTTGCTATGTGTTTCACTTTTCTTCTTTATAACTGCTGTTCTAATAAAAATTCCTTCATAATAGTCATTGCATCACATTCCTGACTAAATTACCTTTCCATTCATATTTAATTTTATGGTACTACTCCAGACAAAAGTGGTGTTATGAGCCATCAAACCTCAAAAATAGACTTTTTCCAAGAGGTTTCCACAATTTTGGCCACTAGTGTCACTATTTAACCAACTAGTGATAGAACAATTACATTTTACTCAAAGCAACTTCCCCACTGGAACACTATTGATATTGTGAGTGGGGTGACATGATGAAGCATGCAACACTAGCAGTTTTTTTTCGGTATGTAAGCATATTTACCTGTTGATGATCAAGGTCAGCACTCAACTGTAAGTCTAAATAAGAAATAGAGGATGCATGGAAAGAAAAAGAAAATTTTAATCCAAAGGGATTATTATTCAGATACAGCTCTAACTGTAGCATGGCCTCCACATCCCCAGATCACATACATAACAGGCCATCTATATAGAGCCTGTACCAGGCGCGAACTGCATTAAAGGTGTAGTCATTGCAAAAAAGGTAGTATCCTTCCCACCAAACCATAAAAATTATTGCAATGGATGGGGAAAATTTTGCACCAATACTGGCCACAATACACTGATAAAAAAGATCTGTCATTGAAACTGAAAACAATTGTGGGAGACTAGGCAACAAACTGATTTTATAAAAAAGTTTGAAATCACAGGTATAGTTGCTACCTCCAAAAAACACTCCAATGCCAGTTTAGACAAATAATGGGGAATAACTGAATACAAAGAGTTCACATCAGCCGTTATCTACATACAACTGGGGTGCCAGGAAAAACACTCTAATTGTCTCAAAAGATCTTTAGAGTTTTGAATGTAACCAGGAATATTGGGGACAAGAGGTTGTTAAGAGACGGTCTACTCGCACACACAGGTTCTCTGAGGAAAGCAATGCCTGCAACTATTGAATGGAAAGGAGGAGGGAAAACAGATTTGTGAATTTTATGTAGTGAATGAAAAATTGACATAATAGGATGTTGTACTTTAATGCCATCTGCTTATTTTGGGTATGAGAACACCCAGACTATAACCCTCATCTACTAAAGAAAAAATATTTTTTTGAAATTGAAAATTCTGGTCAGACTGCAATTCACAACAACTGTAAGAGATAACATATTCAGATTTTGCTGTCGAGAATAATATCACATATCACAATATCAGGAAGAGCTTTCAACTGTTTGATAGTCATGAATTCCTTTTGGGTCAAATTATTGCCAGAATGCCTGGACATCATTTTAGAATGGAGAGTGTTCAAATCAAGTTCAACTAACTCATGCAAATCTGTAGCAAAATTCCTAGGCTCAGCCTTGAATTTCTGCTGTGGATTAGGTGCAAGATCTACATCAAAAAATGCTAGGAGGATCTGACATTAATCATCATCATATGAAAATGCCCTAAGGAAAAGAAATGGACAGCAGAGAATATCCATCTATATTCTCCTATTTCCTCTAAGTCAAGTTACAGTACTGCATTGCAATAGGCATGATGTGTTTGTACCATAAATTAATCCAACTAAGAATGCATTCAAAAATTGAATGCACGTTATACCAATGTAAGCAAGTGTTTTCAGGTTAATGACATTTTTCTAGGTAGTGCCGTCCAGGGCTTTAGCTATTCATGTAGAATACATAAATTGTGGATTATTTTAGCCATTTTGCCTTTCAATTAATATTGCACTGTTAAGGCACAAACCAATTAAATCTTATTGAGCTTTAAATGATGAGAATTCTCCTGTTCTTATGTATTAACACTGCATGAGTTGACATTTAGATAACCTGTAAAGTATTAGTCTTGCCACTTGAATGAATTTTTAATTTTAATTATGCAAAGCAAATAACAATATTGCAACTTGGCCTTCAGGTACACAATAATATGTGGCAAATTGAGTGAAAGGGATAAATCACTGGAACCAATGCATTTAAATATTCTTATAGCAGTATGTGAATTTCAGTACTAGTAGGAACAGCAATGTATCGATAGTGTTGATTGAACGACTCACATTATCATACCATTGACAAGTATGTAATGTATTATAAGCAGTTAATGCATGTATTACACCTGCAGCTACCGAATGTCTTTATCACAACTCTAAACTGCTGTGCGTGTCTAGAGATGAGCGAGCACCAAAATGCTCGGGTGCTCGTTGCTCGAGTCGAACTTTCCGCGATGCTCGAAAGTTCGCTTCAAGTAACGAACCCCATTGAAATCAATGGGCGACTCGAGCATTTTTGTATATGACCCATGCTCCGCTAAGGTTTTCATTTGTGAAAATCTGGAAATCCTACGAAAGTGATGGAAACGACAAAGAAACGGATAGGGCAGGCGAGGGGCAACATGCAGGGCTGCATCTCAGGTTCCCAGGTCTCACTATTAAGCCACAATAGCGGCAAGAGTGTGCCCCCCCCCCCCTCCCCCTCTAACAATTTTTACTTCGGACAAACCCTCATTAGCAAGGCACACCTTAGTTAAGCACCACACTACCTCCAACCAAGCGCAATCACTGCCTGCGGGACACACCGCTGCCTCTTCGCCAGGGTTACATGCTACCCCCCGCACGACCCTGCGTCTGCAGCGCACACAAAAGTGTCCCTGCGTAGCCTTTAGTAGCCCTCATGCCACACGCTGGCTTCATAGCCACATCACCCTCATGTCTATTTATAAGTGCGTCTGCCATGAGGAGGAAGCGGAGGCACACACTGCAGAGGGTTGGCAGGGCCAGGCAGCGACCCTCTTTGAAAGTGTGGGCGATAGCCCACAATGCTGTTAAGAATTGATAATAGATTGATGTTCAATCTTCATTCGAATCCTGTGCCACCTCCGTCAGGAGCTGGAAACGTGGGCATAAAGGGGACTCCGCTGCCAGCCCAGCACTTCTACACATCTCCACAATGCAGCAATACTCGGTGTGGGAAGTATGTGAGCGGGCCCTGGGTCAGCCTCTGTCCCAGCAAACACCTTGTGTGGCCCAAGGTGCTGCGAGTGACATAGCAATGGGGAATCCATGTGTCCACATATTACTCATTCTGTTTGGGTCTCGGATACCTCATCGACAACGCAAGCGGTAAACCATCTGCACTCTGCACCCTACCCAAGTCTGTCAGTGTTTTGGGTACAGACAGGTAAACCTCCGCTATGGGAAGTCTGTGTGTGCCCACAGCATGGGTGGCTCCCAGGAACCCACAGACGGTACATAAAGAAATCCCATTGCAGTGCCCCGGTTAGCTGAGGTTACGTGAGAGAAAATACATGTTGGCTTCGGACCAAACTCCATGCCCTAGTCAGTCTGTTTTTTTTTTTTAAAGTGCCAAGCAGGTACAACTCCGCTATGGGAAGTCTGTGTGCACCAGCAGCATGGGTGGCTAGCAGGAACCCACAGACGGTACAGAAAGAAATCCATTTGCAGTGCCCCGGGTAGCTGAGGTTATGTGAGAGAAAATACATGTTGGCTTCAGCCCACACTCCATGCCCTAGTCAGTCTGTTTTTTTTTTTTAAAGGGCCAGACAGGTACTACTCCGCTATGGGAAGTCTGTGTGCACCCGCAGCATGGGTGGCTAGCAGGAACACACAGACGGTACATAAAGAAATCCCATTGCAGTGCCCCTGATAGCTGAGGTTATATGAGTGAAAATACATGTTGGCTTCGGCCCACACTCCATGCCCTAGTCAGTCTGTTTTTTTTTTTTTTTTTAAGTGCCAGGCAGCTACAACTCCGCTATGGGAAGTCTGTGCGCACCCGCAGCATGGGTGGCTAGCAGGAACCCACAGACGGTACATAAAGAAATCCCATTGCAGTGCCCCGGATAGCTGAGGTTACATGAGAGAAAATACATGTTAGCTTCGGCCCACACTCCATGCCATAGTCAGTCTGGTTTTTTTTTAAGTGCCAGACAGGTACAACTCCGCTATGGGAAGTCTGTGCGCACCCGCAGCATGGGTGGCTAGCAGGAACCCACAGACGGTACATAAAGAAATCCCATTGCAGTGCCCCGGATAGCTGAGGTTACATGAGAGAAAATACATGTTAGCTTCGGACCATACTCCATGCCATAGTCAGTCTGTTTTGTTTTTTTTTAAAAGTGCCAGGCAGGTACAACTCCGCAATGGGAAGTCTGTGTGCACCCGCAGCATGGGTGGCTAGCAGGAACACACAGATGGTACATAAAGAAATCCCATTGCAGTGCCCCGGATAGCTGAGGTTACGTGAGAGAAAATACATGTTGGCTTCGGCCCACACTCCATGCCCCAGTCAGTCTGTTTTTTTTTTTTTTTTAAAGTGTCAGGCAGGTACAATTCCGCTATGGGAAGTCTGTGTGCACCCGCAGCATGGGTGGCTAGCAGGAACCCACAGACGGTACATAAAGAAATCCCATTGCAGTGCCCCGGATAGCTGTGGTAACGTGAGAGAAAATACATGTTGGCCTTGGCCCACAATCCATGCCCTAGTCAGTCTGGGTTTTTTTAAAGTGCCAGGCAGGTAAAACTCCGTTATGGCAAGTCTGTGTGCACCCACAGCATGGGTGGCTAGTAGGAACACACAGACGGTACATAAAGAAATCCCATTGCAGTGCCCTGGATAGCTCAGGTTACGTGAGAGGAAATACCAGATAGATAGAACACCACGATACGAAGACTTAGTGCACCCATAGTATAAACAGACCCCTGTAATATTCCTGTAGCAAAGCTATAAGCTGACCCCAGTAACATTTCATTAGTAACAAGATAGACAGACCCCTGTAACATTTCAGTAGTAACAGTATAGACAGACCCAGCAACATTTATGTAGTAACAGTATAGACAGAGCCGAGTAACATTTCTGTAGTAACAGTATAGGCAGACCCCAATAACATTTATGTAGCAGCAGCATAGGCAGACCCCTGTAACATCTCTGTAGCAGCAGTATAAGCAGACCCCTGTAACATTTATGTAGCACAAGCATAGGCAGACCCCTGTAACATGTCTGTAGTAGAAGTATAGGCAGACCCCAGTAACATTTCTGTAGATGTAAAGGCAGACCCCAGTAACATTTCTTTCACTGCAGTATAAGCAGACTCCTGTAAACATTTATGTAGCAGAAGCATAGGCAGACCCCAGTAACATTTATGTAGCAGCAGTATTGGCAGACCCCTGTAACATTTCTGTAGCAGCAGTATAAGCAGACCCCTGTAACATTTATGTAGCACAAGCAGAGGCAAACCCCTGTAACATGTCTTTAGTAAAAGTATAGGCAGACCCCAGTAACTATTCTATAGAACTAATGGCTGACCCCAGTAACATTTCTGTTGCCGCAGTTAAAGCAAACCCCTGTAACATTTATGTAGCAAAAGCATAGGCAGACCCCAGTAACATTTATGTAGCAGCAGTATTGGCAGACCCCTGTAACATTTCTGTAGCAGCAGTATAAGCAGACCCCTGTAACATTTATGTAGCACAAGCATAGGCAGACCCCTGCAACATGTCTGTAGTAGAAGTATAGGCAGACCCCAGTAACATTTCTGTAGAAGTGAAGGCAGACCGCAGTAACATTTCTGTCGCCGCAGTATAAGCAAACCCCAGTAACATTTATGTAGCAGCAGTATTGGCCGACCCCTGCAACATTTCTGCAGTAACAGTATAGACAGATCTCAGTAACATTTCTGTAGCAGAAGTATAGGCAGACCCCTGTAACATTTACGTGGCAGCAGTATAGGCAGACCCCAGTAACATCCTTGTGGCAGCAGTATAGGAAGACCCCTGTAACATTTACGTGACAGAAGTATAGGCAGACCCCTCAAACATTTAAGTGGCAGCAGTATAGGCAGACCCTAGTAACATCCTTGTGGCAGCAGTATAGGAAGACCCCTGTAACATTTTCGTTGCAGAAGTATTGGCAGACCCCTTTAACATTCAAGTGGCAGCAGTGTAGGCAGACCCCTGTAACATATAAGTGGCAGCAGTATAGGCAGACCCCTGTAACTTTCTTCAGCAGAAGTATAGGCAGGCAGACCCCAGTAAAATTTCTGTAGTAATAGTATAGCCCAACCTCTGAAACATTGGGGTACCATGAGTGTAGGCGAAGGCCGGAAAATTTGGTTGGATAAGAGTGTAGGCATGGGCCCGAAAAATAAGGGTACCAAGAGTACAAGTGTACCTCTGAAAAATGTATCAACCAAGAGGGCAGGTGAAACCCATTAATATTTTTTGAAAGCTACAGCTCACTGTGGCTTAATTTGTAACAGAGCCTGTAGGCAGCCCTGTTGAAAAAATTGGTTCATGTTAAAGTATGAATACTTTTGAAACTTTGAAAAATTGTAAAAACATTGGTAGATGTAGATGAGCCTTTTGGGCCGCAGAAAAATTGGCCATTCAGTGCGATGACATGTTGTTTCTGGAGGAGGAGTAGCAGGAGGAGGACTAATGTCAGAGACAGATTGACAAAGAGAATCTTTAGGTTCTGCTGCTCTCCGCCGGTGGAGAAGAGAAGTCTGGGGAAATCCAGGCTTTTTTCATCTTTATGAGTGTAAGTATGTCGGCACTGGCAGTTGACAGGCGGGTACGCTTGTCCGTGATGATTCCCCCAGCTGCACTAAACACCCTCTCTGAAAAGACTTTAGCGGCAGGGCAAGTCAGCACCTCCAGGGCATACAGCGCAAGTTCGTGGCTTGTGTCCAGCTTTGACACACAATAGTTGTATGGAGCTTAGGCATCACGGAGGACAGTCGTACGATCGCCTATGTATTACCTCACCATCTTTTTACAGTGCTCCCTCCGACTCAGCCTTGACTGGGGAGTGGTGACGCAGTCTTGCTGGGAAGCCATAAAGGTGGCAAAGGCCTGTGCTGAACATGCTGCCTGATCTCCGCGCCTCCCCTGCTACTTGGCCCTCGGAACTGCGCCTTCTGCCGCTAGCGCTGTCAGATGGGAAGTTTACCATCAGTTTGTCCACCAGGTCCCTGTGGTATTGCATCACTCTCGAACCCCTTTCCTCTTCGGGAATGAGAGTGGAAAGGTTCTCCGTATGGGTCGAGAAGGGTGTACACCCAGTAATCCGTAGTCGCCAGAATGCGTCTAACGCGAGGGTCGAGAGAAAGGCATCCTAACATGAAGTCAGCCATGTGTGCCTGGGTACCAGTACGCAACTCATCGCTGACTTCACTAGGAAGATTACTTTCAAGATCCTCCTCCTCCTCCATAGGCCATACACACTGAACAGATGAGAGGCAAGCAGCATGGGTACCCTCTGCAGTGGGCCCAGCTGTCTGTTCCCCCTCCTCCTCCTGCCCCTCCCCCTCCTTCTCCTCCTCCTCCTCCAAAACGCGCTGAGATATAGACATGAGGGTGCTCTGACTATCAAGCGACATACTCTCTTCTCCCATCTGCTGTTCCGACCGCAAAGCGTCAGCCTTTATGCTTTGCAGCGAACTTTTCAGCAGTCATAGCAGAGGAATGGTGATGTTAATGATTGCAGCATTGCCGCTCACCATCTGGGTAGACTCCTCAAAGTTTCCGAGGACCTGGCAGATATCTGCCATCCAGGCCCACTCCTGGGTAAAGAATTGAAGAGGCTGACTCCCACTACGCCGCCCATGTTGGAGTTGGTACTCCACTATTGCTCTACGCTGCTCATACAACCTGGCCAACATGTGCAGTGTAGGATTCCACCGTGTGGGCACGTCGCACAGCAGTCGGTGCTCTGGCAGATTAAACCGATGTTGCAGGGTCCTCAGGGTGGCAGCGTCCGCAGTCGACTTGCGGAAAGGTGCGCAGACACTGCGCACCTTGCTGAGCAGGTCAGACAAGTGCAGGTAGTTTTTTAGAAACCGCTGAACTACCAAATTAAAGACGTGGGCCAGGCATGCCATGTGTGTGAGGCTGGCGAGCTGCAGAGCCGCCACCAGGTTACGGCCGTTGTCACACACAACCATGCCCGGTTGGAGGCTCAGCGGCGAAAACCAGAGGTCGGTCTGCTCTGTCAGACCTTGCAACAGTTCGGGGGCCATGTGCCTCTTGTCACCTAGGCTGAGGAGTTTCAGCACGGCCTGCTGACGCTTGCCCACCACTGTGCTGCTGAGCCGCGCCACACCGACTACTGGCGACGTGCTCCTCACATTTCTTAATTGAGAGGTAGAGGTTGCATAGGAGGAGGAGGGGGAGGGTTTAGAGGAGGTGGAATAGACCACCGCGGATACCCGAAGCGAGGAAGGACCCGCTATTCTGGGTGTGGGTAGGACGTGTGCGGTCCCAGGCTCTGACTCGGTCCTAGCCTCCACCAAATTCACCCAGTGTGCCGTTAGGGAGATATAGTGGCCATGTCCGACAGTATTTGTCTACGTGTCCGTGGTTAAGTGGACCTTCCCAGTAACCGCGTTGGTGAGGGCACGATTGATGTTGTGGGAGACGTGCTGGTGTAGGGCTGGGACGGCACACTGGAATACATAGTGGCGATTCGGGACCGAGTAGCGTGGGACCGCCGCCACCATCATGTTTTTGAAAGCCTCCGTTTCCACAAGCCTGTACGGCAGCATCTCCAGGCTGATGAATTTGGCAATGTGCACGTTTAAAGCTTTAGCATGCGGGTGCGTGGCAGCGTATTTGCGCTTTCGCTCCAACGCTTGTGCTAGCGACAGCTGGACGCTGCGCTGCGGGACAATGCTGGATGGGGCCGAGGACAGCGGAGGTGAGGGTGTGGGTGCAGGCCGGGAGGCGCTCGTGCCTGTGTCCTGAGAGGGGGGTTGGATCTCAGTGGCAGGTTGGGGCACAGGAGAAGAGGCAGTGGTGCGACCCGGAGGCGGTGAACAGCCTTCGTCCCACCTTGTGGGGTGCTTGGCCATCATATGCTTGCGCATGCTGGTGGTGGTGAGGCTAGTATTGGTGGCTCCCCGGCTGATCTTGGCACGACACAGGTTGCACACCACTGTTCATCGGTCGTCCGCGCTCTCACTGAAAAACATCCACACCTTTGAACACCTTGGCCTCTGCACGGTGGCTTGGCGTGAGGGGGTGCTTTGGGAAACAGTTGGGGGATTCTTTTCTCTATCCCTGCCTCTACCCCTGGTCACCCCAATGCCTCTTCCTACATGTCCTGCTGCTGCACTTGCCTTCCCCTCTGAAGACCTGTCCTCAGTTGGCTTATCAAACCAGGTGGGGTCAGTCACCTCATCGTCTAGCGGCTCTTCCTCCGAATCCTCTGTGCGCTCCTCCCTCGAACTTACTGCCCTTACTACTACCTCATTGATAGACAACTGTGTCTCATCATCATCGTCCTCCTCACCCACTGAAAGCTCTTGAGACAGTTGCCGGAAGTCCCCAGCTTCATCACCTGGACCCCGGGAAATTTCCAAAGGTTGGGCATCGGTCACGACAAACTCCTCCGGTGAGGGAGGAACCATTGTTTCCCAATCAAGGCAGGGGCCCGAGAACAGTTCTGGGGAGTCTGTCTGCTCATCAGAATGTGTCATTTTCATGGAGTGAGGAGGTTGGGAGGAAGGAGGAGCAGCAGCGAGAGGATTCAGAGTTGCAGCAGTGGACGGCGTAGAAGACAGGGTGGTCGATACATTGCTGGATGCATTTTCTGTCATCCACGACAGGACCTGCTCACACTGCTCTGTTTGTAATAAAGGTCTACCACGTGGACGCAAAAATTGTGATATGAAGCTGGGGACCCCAGAAACTTGCCTCTCTCCTAATCCCGCAGCAGCCGGCTGCGATTAACCTGGACCAGGAACTCGGCCTGTGCCCACACCCTCACTTAGACATCCGCGTCCTCGCCCGCGTCCACGTCCTCCAGCCCTACCCCTACCCCTCTGCATGGTGGATTACAAATAGAGCAGACACAGAGCGGTGTAAATAATTACGGAATTATTTGCGTACAGTTGGAGGCCGACAGCGGTATTGTAACGCTAACTCCAGGCAGAAGCAAAGAATACAGAAGGCTGCAAACAGGCCTAGCCGTGCAATAGGGATTCACTACAACTCCCACCAGACACACAGTAAATTTCAGACGGTCAGGGGTAGCCCAACCAAGGAGCTTTTATTGTAATTTTTTTGAAAAAAAATACAGGCTATATAGCGTGTATATGACTTTCCCTCTATCAGGGGCTGTCGCCGCACGCTGTGCCTGAAGCTGACGGCAGACACAGACCGGTGTAAAAAATTAGGGAATTATTGGGGGGCGTGGCTTGGTGAGGCTCCGGAGCAGACGCTTGAGCTCTCGCTCCGTTGAAATTACGACTCCCAGCAACTTTAAAGCTACGGAGGAAAGGAGTAAAACGGTCCATTACTCCAGTTAATACCCCTGGCATCTGGGGATGCCAAGAAAAAGAATCACCAGAGGGAAGCCGGCGAGATTAGAGGATTTCTTTCCCGCGCGCGCTGCCTCACCTGTCATGGCGCCGGAGGAGCTGTCGGAGGGCGGAGAGCTGATGAGAGAGAGGCAAAGCGTCCGGAGCACTGCAGTGGCAGGTGAGCCGCCGGCACACGGCGATCAGCGTAACTTCTTCCCCGAGCGCCCTGCTGCACCTGTCAAGGCACCGGAGGAGCTGGCAGAATGCCAGAAGCAGAAGGAGGAGGGACGAGCCGCCCGGAGCGCTACAGCGGCAGGTGAGCCGTCGGCACACAGAGATCAGCGGGACTTCTCCCCCGAGCGCTCTGCTGCACCTGTCAAGGCACCGGAGGAGCTGGCAGAATGCCAGAAGCAGACGGAGGAGAGACGAGCCGCCCGGAGCGCTGCAGCGGCAGGTGAGCCGTCGGCACACAGAGATCAGCAGGACTTCTCCCCCGAGCGCTCTGCTGCACCTGTCAAAACACCGGAGGAGCTGGCAGAATGCCAGGAGCAGACGGAGGAGAGACGAGCCGTCCGGAGCGCTGCAGAGCAGGTGAGCCACTTGTACATAGCTTCTTACAAGAGGACACATCAGTGAGAGCAAAATCACACCATATATGTCAGGCTCGGGGCTCTCAGGGTGAGGGAAGAAACACTAAAGGGGACAAAAAACACAAAATGGCGACAGACATGCGGCTGCTGCCCCCCCCCCCCCCCCCCCTTCTCACCCACAGACAGTCCAGAAAAGCAAAAGCAGAAAATGTCGGATGTCCCCTGCCAAACTAACTCCCCCTCACAAAACAACACTGCCAGCTCCCAGGGAGAAAACAGCTTAGCTGACCTCTCAGCATCTAACAAACCTGCATCAGAGCTGTATATTAAAGAGATCGTTATGGCTCTTCGCAACACTATTCAGCTAGATATAAAAAATCTAACTTCCTACGTTGATTCATCAGTTAAAGAAGTTAATACCCGCATAGAAAAAACCGAGACAAAAATGGGAGAACTGGTGAAGTCCCACAACTCCCTAATAGATGCCCATTACGACCTGGAGGCAAATGTAACCAGACTACAGCAAAAACTAACCGATCTCGAAGACAGAAATCGCCGTAATAATGTCAAAATAAGAGGAGTCTCCGAAAAAGTAACCAATGCAGAAATTATGAGCTTTGTGACACGATTTCTCCGCAAAATATTACCTGAGGTCCCAGAGCAGGAGTTAAAAATCGATAGAGCTCACAGACTCCCTCTCCCAAAATTCCTTAAGGAAAACACTCCGAGAGACATTATTATACGCATTCATCACTTCAGCACCAAGGAGGCTTTGATGACCGCCGTGAGGAGGTTGAAAGTTCTCCCAAGCCCTTATTCAGAGCTCCGCATCTTTATTGATTTGTCACAGGCTACAATGGAGGCAAGGAGAGGATTTGCCAAGATAACAGCAGCGCTCAGGGAGGCCAACGTCCCTTACAGATGGGGCTTCCCTACAAAACTGATCGTCTCCAGAGCAAATGCTACACATGTCCTCCTAAACCCCTCCTCTGCTGCCGAGATGTTAAAATCCTGGGGTCTAAAGTGCCATGACCAAAATACAGCGTCTCAGAGCGGAGGCGAACTACGCAACTCGGACATCCGTACCAAGAAGTACACCACCTAACAGCACGGTGAACTGTGTTTGGAAACCTAGGAATAGTGACTGTTCCCTTTACCTCGCTTAGAACTAAGCGTACAGGAGTCTTGTCACCACAAGAGACTTATCTCCCCCCCCAAATGGAAACGCAGGCGCAAGCTTGTGCTACACCCTGGTCAAAACCGTACCCTGATGTCAGCAATTCCTCTGGGCACAACCATCTGGCCCGCTTTGGAGCGTTGTTGGGTTGGTGGTTTTTATGCTGCGCATCATCCTTTGCCCATAGAGCTGAGGACTACCACCGACAAAGGTTGACCTCAAAAATTTTGCAACCTTTCAAGCATGTTGTTATGCATATGTTTTTTATATGTTCTTGTAGTTTTTGTTTTCCGGCAGTGTCACACAGGTTTCTCCATCCCCGGTCCCTCCTCTACAGAAGCAATCTCAAGAGAAAATGTCAGTCAAAATGATGTCACAGAACGCCAACGGCCTGAACACCCCCTTTAAAAGAAACGCAGTATGGAAGGAGGCCTGTCGTCTCGGCGCGGACGTAGTATGTATACAGGAGACACACCTATTAGACACAGATAGATACAGAATGTCACATAAAAAATTTCCTCAGATAATACACGCATGCGCGGGGAAAAAACAAGCAGGAGTAATGATTGCATTCAAAGAATCGGTCCCATTTAATATAGCTTTACAAATTTGCGACCCAAAGGGAAGGTATATAATCTTGGGGGGATCCCTAAAAAACACACATCTCACCATAGTGAATGTATATGTCCCGAATTCAAAACAGATAAGCTTTCTAAATAAGCTGCAAACAAAAATAAAACGTGTAGTAAGAGGAGCATTAATTATTAATGGCGACTTCAACCTGGCCCCGGATAGACAATTGGACACCTCATCCCGTGAGACTAGAGGAAGCAGATCCTTAAATGGATGGATCAGAGGAGCGGCGCTATATGACACCTTTAGGTGTCTTAATGCTTCCTCAAAAGAATTCTCTTTCTTCTCACCTAGACATAGATCTTTTTCCCGCATTGATCTTAGTTTGGTGGACAAGTCACTTATTGGCTCGGTGGTCGAGGCAAATGTGGGAACAATAACGTGGTCGGACCATGCTCCGATAACGACTTCCCTAGCATTTGGAGCAAATCGTCAGACAAATAAAATGTGGAGGAATAATACCTTTTTAATGAAACTCCCCAAAATTCAAAAAGAGATACAAGAAGAAATAAAATCTTACTTTATATCAAACGATACGCCAGGTATGGACCCTGAAATTCTATGGCTGGCCCATAAAGCCTACATGAGAGGCATTCTTATCAAAATAGGGGCCAAATACAAAAGAGAAAAACAGAAAAACATGGACACATTAATGCAAAAAATCCAAACCCTAGAAAAACAACTACAAACCAAAACTACCCAAGAACTATACTCTGAGCTGTTTAATACTAGACTAGAACTACGCAGGGTCCTACAGGGAGACTTTGATAGAGAGATCACCTCCCACCGGGCCAATATCTACTCCTCAACCAACAAACCAACTAAATGGATGGCTAACAGGGTCAAAAGAAAAATAGTCAAGGCCTCCATTCCATATGTTTGGAATTCCCAGAAAAAAGAACACAAAATAACTCACCCAGATCAAATACTGGAAACATTCCGATCATATTACAGCAGTCTTTATAATCTAAAAGAGGACCCGCTAATTCCCCACCCCACAGAGGAGAGCATTGGGAATTTCCTGAACAAAATAGACCTTCCGCAAATATATAGATCTCTGACAAATACCTTGGAAAGCCCAATCTCGGTTCCGGAACTACTGGAGACAATCTCTTCTATGAGAGGCCAGAAGGCCCCAGGGCCAGACGGCTTCTCATCCGAATATTATAGGTTGTTCGTGGACAGTCTGGCGCCACATTTGGGGAATACCCTCAATTCAGTGATGTCCAGGGGAGTCTTCCCGGAGGAAATGCTCCAAGCTACTGTAGTTGTGCTTCCTAAACAGGGTAAAGAGCCAAACGACCCTGCAAATTTTAGGCCAATCTCTCTGCTTAACACAGATACCAAGATTTACGCAAAGATATTGGCCAACAGACTGCTCAATGTTCTCCCAGATGTGGTGCACTCTGACCAGGCTGGATTTGTGAAGGGGCGGCAGGCTTCGGACGGCGCGAGGAGGCTTCTTAACCTTATCCACTCTACAAATAGCTCCAACTTATCGGCCATCATACTGGCCTTAGACACAGAAAAAGCGTTTGATAGGGTCCATTGGGGGTACGCCTTCCAAACTTTGGCGAAATTTGGCCTCGGGGAGGGGGGGATTCGCGCCGTCCGGGCCCTGTACTCCTGCCCGTCTGCTAGAGTCTTGATTGATGGGGTATTGTCGGACAAATTTATAATAACCAATGGCACCCGCCAGGGCTGTCCACTTTCCCCCATATTGTATATCCTAATGGTGGAGCCGCTGGCAGAGGCAATCAGAACTTCTCCAGAGATAAAAGGTATCCCACACAGCTTTCGCCAACACAAGATCGGCCTGTTTGCGGACGATATAGTCCTCACGATGTCCTCCCCTCTAGAATCCCTGAGAGCAGCATACCACATTCTACATCAATACTCAAAGATTTCGTACTACAAACTAAATATTAGCAAATCAAAGATATTGGGACTCAACATTACAAAAGACCTAAAAAGGGCCCTTCAGACAGAATTCTCATTTGAATGGAGCTCTGACGGTATCCCATACCTGGGCACAATAATAACAGCGAACATAAAAAATTTAGAAGCCACAAATTTTGTACCACTCATGAAAACAATTCAAAAAGAGCTAGACTACCTCTCGGAGCTTAGACTTTCGTGGCTAGGTAAAATAATGACGTACAAAATGAAAATCCTCCCAAAAATTTTGTATCTGTTTAGAGTTCTGCCGATTCCGATTTCAATTAATACCCTCAAAAAATTACAACGCCAGCTGACAGATTTCATCTGGCCTGGAGGCAGACCGCGTATAGCCCTCCCCATCCTGTCTCTCCATCGCAGAAGAGGTGGCGCCGACATACCCGACATAAGGAGTTACTTCAAAGCAATCATTTTGAACCAGACTCGAAACTGGGTGAGGGAGGACGGGGTTATGGCTTGGGTGGGCATGGAAATCTCTTGCATCAACCCCCCTAAGGGGAACCTATTACTATTAGCGGCCTCTCTTGCAACATCGTGTTCCCATCCTGATCTAAAAATTATATTAAAGGACCCCTCTCCAATGGTAGTGGCCTCCATGGGGATCTGGGGGGAATACTCAAAAAAAGCGACGTCACAGGATCTCTGCAGGATACCAGATCTCCCTCTGGAAATACTAAATGTATTCATACCTGACATAAAATTAGAACCCTGGAGGCAGAAAGGCATTAAAACAGTAGATATGCTCGTCACTAATAAGGGAGTGAAATCATTCACAAGCGTTCGCTCAGAATTCAAATTAACCGACAGTGACATGTTTAAATATGCAAGAGTGTCTGCCTTCTTAAAGAAACACCCCATACACAACGCTAAAATTTCTAGACTTGTCCTTGGGAAAATTACGACCCCCCCTGTAAAAGGTAAATCTGAAACGAGGTATTTTTATGATACAATGTCTGGCAACATCACTCTAAAAAAAAAATCCCACATTCTTAACTGGGAAAAAGAACTAAAGGAAAAAATAACAACAGAAACATGGGAATCAGCATATAAAACAGCGTGCGGTTCCACCAAGGGAATGGGTATTCTGGAAACTCAGATTAAAATAAATTTGAGATGGTACTTCACGCCCAGCCTACTGGCCTCGAGACTCCATCACGGCAATGATAGATGTTGGAGAGAATGCGGCCAAATGGGCACACTGACCCACATCTTTTGGTCATGCGCCAAATTAAATAATTATTGGACTCCAATTCTGAATCTCTTAGAAAAAACACTGAACACCCACATAGACAGAATACCAAAAATGATCTTACTCTTAATAGACTTAAATAAGCATCCCCCAAACACTAGATATCTGCTGGCCCACGCTCTGATGACGGCCAAGGCAATTATAGCCAGCCGTTGGAGATCCCCTATCCCTCCTTCCTATAATGAATTCAAGGACCGTATGGCGGAACAGCAACTATTCGAAAAATGGTTGGCATTAAGGGATGGTTCTTTAAAGAAACATAAAGAGGTCTGGGGAATATGGAAAACATCGTAATTTAGGACTGTGTGGCCTGCCAAATGTTATGTTATGTTAAATTCTTGTTTTGATATTCAAAGAATCAACAAAAGTATATACTTGACTTGGACAGCTTATCTAAGCTTGGTTACACATTGCGTGATTATTATTTCAACTTTGCACCAATTGGGGCTTTTGCCCCCCCCCCCCCCCCCTCCCCTGTTCCCCTTCCCCCCACCTATGCCTTTCCCCTTTCCCCCTCCCCCTCCCACAGTTAATAAGACAAGAGCCTTTGTGTACTATGCTTTTCAGCATCTAATTTGTTTGTAACCATTGATACTTGTATAATTTATGTTATTCAAATGCCAATAAAAATTCAATATTTAAAAAAAAAAAAAAAATTAGGGAATTATTGGCGTACAGTTGGAGGCTGACAGTGGTTATGTAACGCAAACTGCAGCCAGAAAAAAATTATACGCAAGGCTGCAAAAAGGCCTAGCTGCGTAATAATGAAGCACTACAACTCCCAGCAGCCACGCAGTAAAATGCAGACGGTCACAGGTAGCCCTAATAAGGACCGTTGGGGTTCTTGTAGACAGGATTCTACACTACCACTGTCCCTGCCTCACCAGTACTGCCTCTATACTCTGTATAATTGACTGCAAACTGAGAAAGCTATAGCTGTAATAGCCTGCACAGCCCGAGATGAAAAACATTTTTTTGGGGTGCAAAACTGTTCCCAGCAGCCACAACAGTAATGCACACGGTCAGATGTGGCCCTATGAAGGACCGTTGGGGTTCTTGAAGACGCTAACACTCTCCCTATAGCAGCAGCACCACTCTCCCTAATCTCTGCCAGTGTGTGTCTGTGGCGAGCCGCAGGCGGGACCGCTTTAAATACTCGGCGGTCACTTGATCTCACCAGCCACTCACTGCAGGGGGGTGGGATAGGGCTGGAACGTCACAGGAGGAAGTGGTAATGCCTTCCCCGCATGTCTATTGGCCAGAAAATGGCGCTAAACATGCAGGGAAGGAAATGGAATTGACTCGAGTACCGCGTGGTGCTCGTCTCGAGTAACGAGCATCTCGAACACCCTAATACTCGAACGAGCATCAAGCTCGGACGATTGTGTTCGCTCATCTCTATGCGTGTCTATATTTGTTTTAATGGTGAAAAGTCAGCTGCATATATAATTCAATTTCTAGTGTTGTACTGACAAATGTGCATTTGGTAATGCAAAGCTGTGCACGCCTTATTATATGTGAAATTTTTATGTTTAAGTGCTTTGTTATGTGTAAGTACAAGGTTTTACAATAACCTTGTGATTTTATAATAATGTTTTATACTACTGTATATTGCATTTCAAGTGATGGCTGATTCTACTAAAGTAAAATGCAGCAGCTAGAGGGTTAGCAGCTCAGCGAATTCCCCAAGCCCTATGCTAGACTGGTGGGGGAGTTAGAACTGTAGAAAGTACATAAACTCTTAGTACAGGAAGTAGTAGTACTGTGTGCAGTAGTATGCGGCAGAAACAGTAAAACGTTGCAAAATAATGTCACTTTTGTATGCCACTTTCAGATTCATTAATCTCCCCAACTGTATTTTATTTTATTGGAATCTCATACCATCGAGAGCACAGTACCATACAGGAGGAACATTTTAGATTAAGCTAATTGCAGTGAAAACCTGCACAGTCCTGTGATGTTAAAGAGTTTTCCAACATTTATAGAAAAAGTTGCGCAATTTTCTCCCAAGTGGGGCTTGCGCCAAATTTTGTGACTTTTGTTACACCACTTTGAGCTTCATAAATCTCCACAAATGTACTGTCTTTTCTTAGGATTTCATTCGGATAAGTGAATAGTAGTAGTAGTAGTAGTAGTAGTAAGAACCTGTACAGTCCTATATTCTCCTTAAAGGGGTTTCCAACATTTAGAGAAATGTGCACCAGTGTAGGGAATGTTGTAATAAATAAATAAATAAATAAAAATTGCTTACTCTTTCACATTGTGTTTGGTACAGTGAAAATCCACTTTTTTTTGCAACACCTAGAGAATGCTGCAGATTTGAAAAACCACAGCCTGATTAAATTCTGTAGTGGATTTCTTCTGCTGTAAGTAAATAGGGTTTGTTAAAACCTAAGTTACTTACGTTTTACTACTGTACGTTGTTGCAGAATTTCTCCACACACTTCGCAGATTAAATTCCACAACAACTCCTCCATGTGTTAAGTCACCATAAGGCCTTAGTCAGACGGGCGTTTTTTCGTGTGATTTGCGCATGCGCATGCGTCCGGCGATTTTTTAAAACCATTGCTTTGCAATGGTATCGGACACATGAGCGCTTTTTATGCGCTCATCCGATAAATTATAGAACAGAAATCGCAGATCGCACCTATCTGCGAACTGCGATTCCTGTTCTCTTCTCTATATGCGCTCAATGGGGCCGGCGGCAGCAGCGCCGACCCCATTGAGAACATATAGAAGACAAATCATTCTTCTCTTCCACAGCTGTAACAGCTGTGGCAGAGAAGAACGATGTTTGCCCATTGAATTCAATGGAGCCGGCAATACAGCCGGCTCCATTGAAAGCAATGGGCTGCCGGCGAGCGCAGGATGAATTGTCGGGAAGGGCTTAAATATATAAGCTCTTCCCGACAATTCATCCAGAAATGTGTAAAAAAAAAAAAATATATATATACTCACCTTGTCCCGGGAGTATATATATATATATATTTTTTTTTACACATTTCTGGATGAATTGCAGGGAAGGGCTTATATATTTAAGCCCTTCCCGACAATTCATCCCGCGCTCGCCCGCAGCGCATTGCTTTCAATGGAGCCGGCTGTATTGCCGGCTCCATTGAATTCAATGCGCTGGACAGCTCCAGCCCGTTTCTAATGAAACGCGGCTAGGAGCAGATTTTTCGGGCGATTCTTTGGCCCCGGTCACGCGATTTGCGGATGCGCATCCGTCATGTGATCTGCAAATCGCGCGAAAAAACGACCATGTGACTAAGGCCTGAGGGTGAACACACACAAGCGATACGATATCCTTGAGATGCACAAGTAAGTGAAAACGCATGATAATAAAACCAATGAGTTTCAATGATTTCATCCTCATTAGCGATATTTTCACTGTAACCTCGCATCGCAAAGAAGAATCTGCGATGTGGCCAATTGTTTTCAATGAGGCCAGAGACAGCAGTGCTAGCCCCATTGAAGACATAGGGAGTGCATTGCACTCCCCTGACACAGCTGTGACAGCTATGGCAGGGGATTCCTTCATCCCCAAGGGGACCGCGGGGATGAAGGAATGCCCTGTCACAGCTGTGGCAGAGGTCTGTGATGCTATCCCATTGCTTTCAATAGGGCCAGCGCTGCTACAGCCCCATTGAAAGCAATAGAAGGATGGCTACCACCGTGGCAATGATTTTCGGGGATGGGCTTGAAATATAAGCCCTTTCCTGAAAATCATGGCTAGCTGTAAAAAAAAAAAGAAGATTAACTGACCTAGAAGAGCCATCTGGCTCTTCTCTCCGGCCCCGGCAGTCATCTTCTGTGTTCTGGAGGACGGGGATTGAAAAATCCCTGCCTCCAGAAAGTGCTGCTTCTGATTGGCTGAGTGCTGTGGCCAATCAGAGGCAGCGCCCAGACGTTTTTACAGCTAGCCTTGATTTTCAGGAAAGGGCTTATATTTCAAGCCCTTCCATGAAAATCATTGCTGCGGTGGTAGCCTTCATTTCATTGCTTTCAATGGGACTGCAGCAGCAACGGCTCCATTGAAAGCAATGGGATAGAATGGTAGACCTCTGCCACAGCTGTGACAGCTGTGGCAGGGTATTCCTTCATTCCCACGGGGATGAAGGAATCCCCTGCCATAGCTGTCACAGCTGTGTCAGGGGAGCCCAATGTACTCCCTATGTCTTAAATGGGGCTAGCGCTGCTGCCACTGCCCCCATTGGAAAAAATGTGTGATATCGCAGATTCTTCTTTGCGATGTGAGGTTGGTTTCATTATCATGCGTTTTCACTCACTCTCGCATTGCAAGGATATCATATCGCCAGTGGGTGTTCACTCTAAGGGTTTATTCACGAGGTACAGTCTAGTTGCTGGTTTTGCTACAATTTTCTCAAAATTACAACAAAAAACATGATTTGACAACACCATGTACAACGTGTATACACCTTTACTGCTTACTGAAAGATAATTTAAATGTTTGCAGATTTTTTTAAAAAAATTCTTATCAAAGAAAGATGTTTAAAGTATACCCTACAACTGACATTTGCATGCTCAGACAATAAACAATCATGTAATTAATAGCTAACTAGCAATATTGAAAAATTCCAAATCTTATTTTGTGCGAGTTTATAGAAAACAATGGTAACCATGCAAACATGTGACTTTTGCTGTTCTTATTTGTCTGTTCCCTTTCTACAGGTTTAGGAGTCATTTGCAATTATATGTGTATTCCAGTAAAGTGTTAAAATATTATCATATCCTTCCAGTGTGAAGTTTCCCAGCAAGAGCTGAGCAGTACTTCCAAAACCATTGTCATCTTGGAGACAACCTGTAGTTTTAAATGACTAGGTTGTCAGTTTTCTAGCTTTTTGCATTTGCTTTTTCTGCTTTAGTGAATAGTAACAATTACATTGCAAACAGCGTGTTATTTCCGAGTGACTTTTGACAGATATCTTTGTGCTAGGTATATTGCAAACTTGAATTAATTCCCTCATTATACTGCTAGCTAAATGTAAAAAAAATAATGTCTGAATATTACTATAAGCCTTATATTAGTAACATTTTTAACTAATAAACAAAATGAATAGTAACCAAACACAGCTTGAATAATAACAATTAAGTCTGAAAAGTTAATTTTCCTGTATAATAAACATAAAGCTTCGTAAACTTATATTCTTAATAATAAATAAAATCATGGTTTTGTTCCCAATGTAATTGTTTTATTTTGTAGATGATGCAGCATTTCAGTCTGCAGTGAATGATACTTAGGAATTTAGTCATATTATCTGTTAGTCTGACTTTATAGCTAATGATTATGGGAATTAATCCCATGTCTATTCGTCATATAGTCCAGTATATGTACTTCAGTATGCAATAGTCCTGTAATTTTAAATGTATATTTTCTGATTAGGTGTTGTAATAATCAACAATAAACATTATGTTTAAATAATTATAAAAAATGGGGCCATTACATTAGATCTATTGTTGCCCTAGGGCAACTTTCTTTTTTCATTTCACTATTGGGCGTTACCTGATATGACTCTTGGGTGTTTTTATTGTTTTTTGATGTTGTATCTACTGAGTCTGACAGTGTCACAATTGATTGTATGTGAAGAATAAGGGTATATTTACACAAGTAATTTTCCTTGCGAGTTCCATCCGATTGTGGTATGGCTGGCACTCTCATGGAAAAAAAACACATTGATTTTAATGGTTTTATACACACACGAGCAATTATTCTCTTGAACCGGTTGTTCAAATTTGAATATTAGCAGCGTGTCTTATTTTGCGCAATTCTTGTTCAAAAATCACCCATTTTTCCAATAAAAGCATGAAAAAAGCACATTACACACATGTGAGCGCAGTACGTTTTTTACCATTTTAACTATAGGAACCACATGTGATTTTTTTTACATGCATGTGAAAACACATACATTGTTGCAAATTGCTTACTTTTAGCACCAAAATATTGTATTTGCATGAAAGTCACAGAAAAATTAGAGGAAAATTGACTGCGGTGTAGGTCAAATTTTCATTAATCTACATTGCACTCACCAGTGTAAATACGCCCTAACAGAAATGTCACAACACAGAGCTCTAAGAAATATGCTCCAGAATAGTTATTTCATGAAGACAATTATTGACTAAATAACTTAACCCTTTGCAATCCAATTTTCGATTCAGGGTTTCCTAGGGGGCTTTTTCTTTCTGTCATTATACAATGGCGCCATCTGCTGGCTAGACCTAGTACTGCAGTATGTGACATGCTGGAGAGGCCCCTGACAACAGAGCGGCCAGTAATATACAGTAAAAATACCCTGCTGGACGTCTTCCGACATCGGAGCTGTATAGTCTTCAATAAGAATGTCTTTAGACGTCAGACAGTGGATTGGAAAGGGTTAAATATATTCATGCACTAAAAGAGGATGTTCACTTTAAACAACCCAATTCAGTGACCATCTACACTAACAATGAGCTGATTGCTGAAACTTTACTTGCTTAACGCCCACTGTTATTACTGGGGAGAGGAACTAAAGCATATATCGCTCATTGAAACCAACAAGGTGTAATGTGTTAAAATTCCTCCAAAACATGAGGAGGCTTCTAAATTAGAGATCCCCTTTGCAAAGAAGAGAAATAAACCAGTTCACTTGTATATTCCATTCAGTCCTTCGTACAGAAAACCTCTTGCTAGGCTGTAAATCCAATCCATAACAAAAATCCAGCTCCAAAAAGAGAATTAAAAAAAAATCCATTAATCTTAATTTAAGGTCCATGAGACATACCCCAAGGTACGAATGACATGCCAACATTTTTTTTTCAATGGTATTTAGAGAGAGCTTGATGCTCGTTCAAGTATTAGGGTACTCGAGATGCTTGGTACTTGAGTCGAACACCAAGCGGTACTCGAGTCAATTTCATTTCCCATCCCTGCCTGTTTAGCGACATTTTTTAGCCACTAAACAAGCAGGGAAGGCATTACCACTTCCTGCTGTGACATGCCATACCTCTGCACGTCTACAGCAGTGAGTGGCTGGGCTGATCAGGTGACTGCTGAGTACTTAAAGTGGTGCCGCCCGCGGCTTGCCTCAGATGCATGCTGGCAGAGGTTAGGAAAAGAGCTGCAGCTAAGATAGGGTAAGTATTAGAGTAGGAATCCTCTCTTCAAGAACCCAACCGTCCTTCTAGGGCTACTCCTCATTGTGTGCATTCCTTTTTTTACTGGCTGAGAGCAGTAGTGCACCAATTCTTTTTTTCAAGCATCTAAGCCTGTGCAGACTATCTCACATATCCCATTCGCTGTGTGCGGTGAAGTAGCTGGAGTTCTCATCGCTAAAGAGTGGGCTAATTGTTTCTGGGCCTGTGCAGACTATCTCACATATCCCATTCGCTATGTGGGGTGAGTTAGCCAGAGTTCTCATTGCTAAACAGTGGCCTAATTTTTTCTGGGGCTGTGCAGACTATCTGACATCTACCATTCACTGTGTGCTTGAAGTAGCCGCAGTTATCAGCACTATTCACTGGGTTAATAGTTCTCTGCCCCTGTGCAGAGCATCTCACAATACACTTTCCTTGTGTGCGGTGAAGTAGCCGCAGTTATCTGCACTATCCACTGGTTTAATTGTTCTCTGCCCACTGTGCAGAGAATCTGACATCTACCATTCACTATGTGCTTAAAGTAGCCGCAGTTATGAGCACTATCCACTGGGTTAATAGTTCTCTGCCCCCGTGCAGAGCATCTCACAATACACTTTCCTTGTGTGCGGTGAAGTAGCCGCAGTTATCTGCCCTATCCACTGGTTTAATTGTTCTCTGCCCACTGTGCAGAGAATCTGACATCTACCATTGACTGTGTGCGGTGAAGTAGCCACAGTTATCAGCACTATCCACTGGGTTAATAGTTCTCTGCCCCTGTGCAGAGCATCTCACAATACTGAATTAGCCCCAGTTCTTAGCGCTATACAGTGGGTTGATTTATTTGGGCCCTGCTCTATCCTTTATCTGACATGATGAGGAGAAGGGGTAAGGGTTGAGGATGTGGACGCGGGCGTCCAAGTGAGGGTGTGGGCACAGGCCGAGGTCCTGGGCGGGGTCAATCACAGATGGCTGCTGAGGGATTAGGAGAGCGCTGTGTCGCTTCACTCCCCAGCTTCATATCACAATTTTTGCATCCGTGTGGCAGACCTCTATTACAATCACAGCAGTGTGAGCAGGTCCTGTCATGGATCGTGGATAACGCGTCCAGCAATGTATCGAACTCCCAGTCTTCCACGCAGTCCACTACTACCGGGCTAGGGACTGCACCTCTGAATCCTCTAGCTGCTCCTCCTTCCTCCCAGCCTCCTCAATCCAGGAAAATGACAGATTCTGAGCAGGCAGACTCCCAGGAACTGTTCTCGGGTCCCTGCCCTGAGTGGGAAAAAACGGTTCCTCACTCACCTGAGGAGTTTGTCGTGACTGATGCCCAATATTTGGAAATTTCCCAGAGTCCGGGTGATGAGGCTGGGGAGTTCCGGCAACTGTCGCAAAGCTTTTTGTGGATGAGAATGATGAGACACAGTTGTCTGTCAGTGAGGTAGTAGTAAGGGCAGTAAGTCCGAGGGAGGAGTGCATAGAGGATTCAGAGAAAGAGCTGCTGGATGATGAGGTGATTGACCCCACCTGGCTTGCTAAGCCTTCTGAAGACAGGGCTTCAGAGGGGGAGGCAAGTGCAGCAGCAGGACAAGTTGGAAGAGGCTGTGGGCTGGCCAGGGGGAGAGGCAGGGCCAGAGGCAATAATCCCCCAACTGTTTCCCACAGCACACCCTCGCGGCAAGCCTCCGTGCAGAAGGCAAGGTGTTCAAACGTGTAGATGTTTTTTAGTGAGAGCGCGGACGACCGACGAACAGTGGTGTGCAACCTGTGCCGCACCAAAATCAGCCGGGGAGCCACCACTAAAGCGGAAATACGCCGCCACCCACCCGCATGCACAAGCTTTAAACATGCACATTGCCAAATTAATCAGCCTGGAGATGCTGCCATACAGGCTTGTGGAAATGAAGGCTTTCAAAAACATGATGGCGGCGGTGGTCCTGCACTACTCGGTCCCCAGTCACCACTTTTTTTCCCGATGCGCTGTCCCTGTCCTACACCAGCACGTCTCCTGCAACATAAACCGTGCCCTCACCAACGCAGTTACTGGGAAGGTTCACTTAACAATGGACACGTGGACAAGTCCTGGTGGGCAGGGACACTATACCTCCCTGACAGCACATTGGGTGAACTTGGTGGAGGCTGGGACTGAGTCAGAGCTTATGTGCTACCCACACCGAGGATAGTGGGTCCTACCTCGGTGATGGTTTCTGCGGCATATTATTCCACCTCCTCCAACCCCCCCTCCTCTTCTTCCTCCGCCACCTCCACCTCTCAATTAAGAAGTGTGAGCACGTTGCCAGCAGTCAGTAGCGCGCAGCGCGGCAGCACAGCGCTGGGGAAGCGTCAGCAAGTCGTGCCGAAACTAATCAGCTTAGGTGACAAGAGGCACACGGCCCCCGAGCTGTTAAAGAATCTGATGGAGCAGACCGACCTCTGGCCTTTGCTGCTGAGCCTCCAACCGGGCATGGTCGTGTGTGACAACGGCCGTAACCAAGTGGCGGCTCTGCAGCTTGGCAGCCTCACAAACGTATCATGCCTGGTGGTTCATCGGTTTCTGAAAAACTATCCCCACTTGTCTGACCTGCTAGGAAAGGTGCGCCGTGTGTGCGCACATTTCCGCAAGTCCACAACGGATGCTGCCACCCTCAGGACACTGCAACATCGGTTTCAACTGCTGTGTGACGTGCCCACACACTGGAATTCTACGCTGCACATGTTGGCCAGGCTTTACGAGCAGCATAGAGCAATTGTGGAATACCAGCTGCAACATGGCCGGCGGATTGGTTGTCAGCCTCCGTAGTTCTTCACAGAGGAGTGGGCATGGATGGCAGACATCTGTCAGGTCCTTGGAAACTTTGAGGAGTCTACCCAAATGGTGAGCGTCGATGCGGCCATAATTAGCGTTACCATCCCTCTGCTTTGCCTGCTGAGAAGTTCGCTGCTAAGCATAAAGGCTGACGCTTTGCGGTTAGAACAGGAGATGGGGATGACAGTATGTCACTTGATAGCCAGACCACCCTCATGTCTGTCTCTCAGTGCGTTTTGGAGGAGGAGGGGTTGGAGCAGGAGGAGGAGGAGGAGGAGGAGGAGGGGGAAGAGACTGCTGGCCACACTGCAAAGGGTACCCATGCTGCTTCCTTCTCATCTGTTCAGCATGTATGGGCTGAAGAGGAGGAGCATCCTCCTAGTGAGTACAGCGATGTGTTGCATATTGCAACTCTGGCACACATGACTGACTTCATGTTAGGCTGCCTTTCCCATGACCCTCGCATTAGACACAATTTGGCCAACCCAGATTACTGAGTGTACACCCTTCTTGACCGACAGTATAAGGATAACCTTTTCACTCTCTTTCCCGAAAAGGAAAGGGGTACGAGAGTGATGCAATACCACAGGGCCCTGGTGGAAAAAGTGATGCTAAACTTCCCATCTGACAGCGCTAGCAGTAGAAGACAAAGTTCAGAGGGCCAACTAGCAGGGTAAGTGTGGGGATCAGGCAGCATGTCCAGGCAGGGGAACACTCTCTAAGGCCTTTGCCAGTTTTATGGCTCCCCAGCAAGACGGTGTCACCACTCCCCAGTCAAGACTGAGTTGCAGGGCGCACTGTAAAAAGATAGGAAGGGAGTACGTAGCCGATCATACCACCGTTCTCCGTGATGTCTCTGCTCCATACAACTATTGGGTGTCAAAGCTGGAAACGTGACACGAACTTGCGCTGTACGCCCTGGAGGTGCTGGCCTGCCCTGCCGCTAGCGTCTTGTCAGAGCGGGTGTTTAGTGCTGCTGGGGGGATCATCACGGATAAGCTTACCCGCCTGTCAACTGCCAGTGCCGACATGCTTACGCTTATTAAGCTGAACAAATGCTGGATTTCCCCAGACTTCTCTTCTCCACCAGTGGCAAGTAGGGGCTCATAAAGATTCTTTTCACTGCAACAGGAAAAATATGCATCCTCTATCACCCCAAAAAAGGGGAGAAGTAGCTATGTCTATCCCTCTCGGATATTACTCCTCCTCCTCATAAAACAGCATGTCATCACGCTGAACTCCCAATTTTTCTGCAGGCCAAAAGGCTCCATTAAAACCAATTTATTCGGAGGACTGCCTCCAGGCTCTGCTACAAATTAAGCAACAACAAGCTGTATCTTTACAAAATGTTTATGGATTTCAACTACCCTCGGAGTAAAGCAATTTTTCAGGAGTACATTTGTCCTCTTGGTACACCAATTTTTCAGGCTCTTGCCTATACTGTTAGCAAACACTTTTTGGGGGCTTCGCCTATACTGTTGGTAAACAAATTTTTTCAGGTGTTCGCCTATACTCTTGGTACACCAATTTTTCAAGCATTCCCCTATACTCTTAGCCAACTAATTCTTCCAGGCTTTGCCTATACTCTTGCTAAACAATTTTTTTCAGGTGTCCACCTACACTCTTGGTGCACCAATGTTTCAGGGTTTCACCTATACTCTTGCTACAGAAATGTTTCAGGGGTCCGCCTATACACTTGCTACTGAAAGATTTGAGGGGTCCAATTGTACACTTGCTACAGAAAGGTTTGATTGGTTCCCCTATACTCTTGCTACAGAAATGTTTCAGGGGTCTGCCTATACACTTGCTACTGAAAGGTTTGAGAAGTCTGCCTATACACTTGCTACTGAAAGGTTTGAGGGGTCCGCATATACACTTGCTACAGAAAGGTTTGAGGGGTTCGCCTATACTCTTGCTACAGAAATGTTTCAAGGGTCCGCCTATAAACTTGCTACTGAAAGGTTTCAGGGGTTCGCCTATACACTTGCTACAGAAATGTTTCAGGGGTCCGCCTATACATTTGCTACTGAAAGGTTTGAGGGGTCTGCATATACACTTGCTACAGAAAGGTTTGAGGGGTTCGCCTATACTCTTGCTACAGAAATGTTTCAAGGGTCCGCCTATAAACTTGCTACTGAAAGGTTTCAGGGCTTCGCCTATACACTTGCTACAGAAATGTTTCAGGGGTCCACCTATACATTTGTTACTGAAAGGTTTGAGGGGTCTGCATATACACTTGCTACAGAAAAGTTTGAGGGGTTCGCCTATACTCTTGCTACAGAAATGTTTCAGGGGTCCGCCTATGCACTTGGTACTGGAAGGGTTGAGGGGTTCGCCTGTACTCTTGCTACAGAAATGTTTCAGGGGTTCACCTACAGTCTTGCTACAGAATGGTTTCAGGGTTTCGCCTACACTCTTGCTACAGAGATGTTTCCGGGGTTCGCCTATACACTTGCTGTTACGTGTGCTGCTGGGATCTGTGGTACTATGTACTCCTAGCAGCACAGTCAGGCGGTTGAGGGTTAATTGAGCTGGCTGGATGAGGTACTTCCTGCTAGCCAATCTCCTGGTTCTGTGCTCACATATAAACCCATTTCCTGTCAGTCTCTGGCTGGGTTCCCTAGGGTGAGCACTCATGTTAGTTCTGTGTCCTGTAACGTGTTATCAGTCATGTTCTGTTCTGTTCCCACTCTGATCTGTGTTTGCAAGTAAGTCTATTGTGTGGCTCTGCTTCCCAAGATTGTCTGGACACCTGTCGTCCTAGTCTGCAGTACATGCAGCCCCCTTTTCCTTCCCCCTGTTCAGGTGCAGCCTCCAGAAGTCTTTTGTCTTACTCTGGGTGTCAGTTGGTGTAACAGGACACTCTTGTGTCAGCTTGTGTAGCACCAGGGTCACACGGGATTCACACAGGTTACAAGCAAACTGACCCTGTACTACCGGGAGGTTGGCATGGCCCTACCTAAGCGGGGAACATTGCCCCAATAAGGGCAGCCCAGTGGTCATCGGAACTCGGCCCTAGCTGATCCTAGGAACCACGCCACAGAACAGGAGGCATACACATGCTACAGGACAGAGACAGAACCACAGGATGCACAGAGCCAGAACACAGAGCATACAGCAGCCAACATGCAACTACTAGTAACAGATAAGCTGAATATAAATACCAGGTATTAGTTGACATGTTGTACAAGATGTTTGAAGCTAGCGGGCCACTTCACGGCTCCTGGTTATACCGCTAGTCCCTACACTAACCAGGAGTCCAACAGAACCGGACAGAGTTCCCACAGAAAGCTGAAACAGGACAGGACACAGATAGCAGGTTACACAGCAGACTGACAAGAAACTGACAGAATTTAAACGTACAAACGGACATGAACCAGCAAGACAGAAATCACTCAGCAAAGCTTGCAACAGGACAGAACAGAGCACTGGACACACCGCCAGCTGCATCAGGAATGGGACAGAGAACAGGGAACACAGCAAGACAGACTCCACTCAGAACTCACATGTACACACAGCAAGTCTATGTGTCCTCATACCGGGGGGAATAGACAGTCAGCTACACAAGCTGACACAAGAGAGTGTCCAGTTTTACCAACTGACACCCAGAGTAAGACATAAGACTTCTGGAGGCTGCACCTGAACAGGGGGAAGGAAAAGGGGGCTGCATGTACTGCAGACTAGGACGACAGGTGTCCAGACAATCTTGGGGAAGCAGAGCCACACAATAGACTTACTTGCAAACACAGATCAGAGTGGGAACAGAACAGAACATGACTGATAACACGTTACAGGACACAGAACTAACATGAGTGCTCACCCTAGGGAACCCAGCCAGAGACTGACAGGAACTAGGTTTATATGTGAGCACAGAACCAGGAGATTGGCTAGCAGGAAGTACCTCACCCAGCCAGCTCAATTAACCCTCAACCGCCTGACTGTGCTGCTAGGAGTACATAGTACCACAGATCCCAGCAGCACACGAAACACTTGCTACTGAAAGATTTGCAGGGTTCGCCTATACACTTGCTACAGAAATGTTTCGGGGGTCCGCCTATACTGTGGGTGCACAAAAGCTTTCCCATTGCGTTGTTCAGCTATCTGACACATACGCATGATGAATTGGGCAGAAGTGTGGGCAGAGGCCGAGGTCCTGGGCGGGGTGAAACTCTGCCCTGTTTGGGCACTCTCTTTTCTTCCTGTTTAATACTGTCCCTGAGTTTCATGCTGTGGGTGCACAAAGGTTTTTCCAGCGCGGGGTCCAGCTGTCTGGCACAAATACACTGTATGACTTGGGTAGGGTGCAGATGGCTTTCCCATTGTGTTGTTCAGCTATCTGACACATACACAGAATGAATTGTGTGGGGACACATGGGTTTCCCATAGCTATGTAACTCACGGCACCTTGGGTCACACAAGGTGGAGGCTGCTCACACAAGGTGGTGATTGGCCTTGGTTGCAGCTAGTCTGGTGCTTATCTAAGATGTGCCAGCTTGTGTGCCTTGCTGCTTATGGTCTGTCCCTAGTATATTGTTAGGGAGGGGGGCTGTCAGGCTCTTGCCGCCACTTTGGCTTAATAGTGCGACCTGGAAGCCTCAGATGCACCCATGCATGCTGGCACTGCCATTCCCTATCTGTTTCTGGGGTGTTTCCATGACTTTCTGATGTTTTCAGGTATTTCCTCCTTCCCTATGCGGAGCATCGGTCAGCTTGAAAAATGCTCGAGTCTCCCATTGACTTCAATGGGGTTCGTTACTCGAAACGAGCTCTCGAGCATTATGAAAAGTTTGACTCAAGTAACGAGTCACTCATCTCTATTGGTATTTATAAAATGTTTCAATTTCCAAACAGAATAGCAGCAGTTGGGTAGTTATCTTTTATGTACAGAGAATATACAATCATATCACATCAAATAGCATATAAAAACAGTCGTACATTAATTGAACAATATAGTTTGAATATTTAAACATATAACTTAAAAGGAAGCCAAAAAGGTGTGATAAAATAGAGATGGGTACCAGGCAAAAGGGAAATAATTCAGTCAATGCTCTAAGTCTTTATCATCTTGCTATGGTGGTTTATGGGCATTTCATGAGGATGAGAGTATGTAATTCATCAGGTGTACAATAAGAGTCAGATGACCAGGCTCCCTATATATGATAGAGTTTAGAAAGCATAAAGGTGATGCCTGAACTCTTTTTTTACATAAACATACATCTGATTTATCAAGGATATAATTTCTTCTAAAGTGGGGACATCTACACTTTTTGGGCGCATTCAGACGATCGTATATCGGCTTGGTTTTCACGCCCAGCCGATATACGGCGTCTCTCTCTGCAGGGGGAGTAGGCTGGAAGAGTCGGGAGCAGTCCTCTGAGCTCCTGCCCCCTCTCTGCCTCCTTTCCACCCCCCTGCACTATTTTCAGTGAGGAGAGGTGGGACTGGGGCGGAGCTAATTCCCGGAACTTAGCCCCACCCCCGTTCCACCTCCTCTCATTGTTTGAATTTGTTGTGAATAAGATATTGGGAGATATATTGGGATATTTCTAAATAGATAGAGACTTTTTGTGATAAACAACATTTTGATTTCCGCAATTCTACCCAACGGTGAAAGTCCCTGAACATTTAGCTTGGAAAGATCTTGTCTAAGATTTTTTAGTAGAGGTAGATAGTTAGCTTCATAGAGATCTCTCAGTGGATATGTGACATCTATTCCCAAATAAGGAAGTGTTTTGTCCACCCACCTGAGGGGGAAGTGATCCCGCAGGTGGGACTCTACTGCTTTTGGTAAGCAGTAGTTTAATATCAAAGATTTGGAATTGTTGACCCTATAATAGGAGGATTCACTAAAACCTGAGACCTCCGGAATTGTATTGAAGTATTGGAGACCTCCAGAAGTGTAGTCTCCGGGGAGGAGCAAATCAAGATAATGTCCTCTGCAAAAAGGTTTATACGATGCTTCTGCCAGTTCACCTGAAACCCCTTAAAGTTTGTGGAAATTCTTATTTTTTCAACAAAGCCAATCTGGTTCTTTTTTTTTTACAAAGCCAACCTGGTTGTTTTTTTGTCATTCAATAGCTGAGAGCTGCCTCTGATTGGTCACAGTGCTCAGCCAATCAGAGGCAGCACTCACTCACCCATTCATGAATTCAGGAATGGGTGAGTGAGAGCTGCCTGTGATTGGCTGATGGCTGGGACCAATCAGAGGCAGCCCATTCAGCAGGTGGAGATTTTAAATCCCCGACTGCTGAATACTACAGAAAGCTGTTCAGGAGAAGAGGCGGCTGGACGCGGCTGATCTTCGGCAGCTGCAAAAAGGTGAGTATATATATATATTTTTTTTATTTTTTACACTTTTTTTGGATGCTTTTCAAGGAAGCGCTTATATTTGAAGCCCTTTCCCCGAAAATTAAAGGGGTTGTCTCGCCCCGAAACGTGTTTTTTTTTTTTCCATAGGCCCCCCGTTCGGTGCAGGACAACCCCAATGGATGTGTTAAAAAAAAAAAAAAAAACATATTACTTACCCGAATCCCCGCTCTGCGACGTCTTCCTTCTTCCTACTTCTTCCTTCACCAAGATGGCCACCGGGATCTTCACCCACGATGCACCGCGGGTCCTTTCCCATGGTGCACCGTGGGCTCTGTGCGGTCCATTGCCGATTCCAGCCTCCTTATTGGCTGTAATCGGCACACGTGACGGGGCGGAGCTACGATGACCAGCTCTCTGGCACGAGCGGCCCCATTCACCAGGAAGAAGACCGCACAGCGCAAGCGCGTCTAAAAACGCCAGAAGAAAGCGAAATTAGACGGATCCATGGCGACGGGGACGCTAGCAACGGAGCAGGTAAGAGAATAACTTCTGTATGGCTCATATTTAATGCACGATGTATATTACAAAGTGCATTAATATGGCCATACAGAAGTGTATAACCCCATTTGCTTTCGTGAGACAACCCCTTTAATACAGCACTTGCCGGCAGCCCATTGCTTTCAATGGAGCCGGCTGTATTGGCGGCTTCATTGAATTCAATGAGAGAACACCGTTCTTCTCTGCCACAGATGTGACAGCTGTGGCAGAAGAGAATGATCTGTAGTATATATTCTCAACAGAGTCGGCGCTGCTGCCGCCGGCCCCATTGAGTGCATATACAAGAACAATGATTTGCGTTGTGACATATAATTTTCGGTCCATCCGCATAAAAATGGACATGTCACGGCTCTTAGTGCAAAGCAATGGGTATATATATAGGTGTGGATCGCAAGCGCACCTGCAAATCGGGCTTACAAACGCCCATGTGACTAAGCCCTTATTGCGTTTTTTAGGAGGCTAAATGCAGTTTTTTAGCAGTTTTTTTTACGTTTTTTGCCGTGCAGAGTAAAAAAGCGTGTTCAATTTATTGTACGGACACGACAATACCAAATATGTGTTTTTTTGTTTGTTTGTTTTTTTAATGTTAATATGAGAAAAAGCATAAAAAAGTTTTTTTTTTCACATTTTTATTTTTTGTACATTATTTTGATCTTTTTTTTACACTATTTTTGTCCCTCTGGGAGACTTTAAGCCCATTTAGATACAACAAGTATAGCTCAAAATTTGCTCAAAAGCTGTCTTTTGAGCGATAATCGTTGTGTGTAAATGCACTTACATTGTGCAGTTTTCGTTATGCCGTCACTCATCGTCGTCTTTCATCGTGCTGAAAGACGACGATGAGCTTTATTGGGGATTCACAGCGGGATACAGCTAATACTATTTTTTCAGCTGTATCCCACTCCCTGATCACAGGCTGAGTATGATGAACAGAGCGGTCCAGCTCTGTTCTCCATACCCGGCACGGAAAGCTCCGTGCAGAAAACATCTGGATGCAGAAGACAAGTAGGGAAATCCCACTTGTTTTCTGCATCCTCCGCTCTGAGCGGTTGGCTGTATGACAGTCGGATGCTCAGAGCGGGGAACAGCTGGATGCAGAAGACAAGCTGGTACACCCCGCTTGTCTTCTGCATCCTCCACTGGCAGTGCAAGGTTATCGCTCATCTTGAGCAATCATCTTGCACTGTGAATGACACAACGATTATCACTCAAAAGTCACTTGAGCAACATCTTTTGAGCGATAATCGTTGTGTCTAAATGGGCCTTTACGCTGTAGCACCGATGATCACTACGATAAGGCATTGCAAGACTTCTCTCCTGCAATGCCTTATTGCTTATTACAGCGATCACAGGCAATGGCAATACAGGACGCCGGCATCTGGCATCCTGTTGCCATGGCAACCAGCCAGGCTCTCTGCGATAACATCGCGAGAGTCGGCTGAAGTTAAAGAGGTAGTGCACTCTCTCTGTGAACCCTTTCCCTGACGTGATCTACTTAAATCGCAGCAGGGAAGAGGTTAACAGCGGGAGGCGGGGAGGCCGGCTATCAGTGACAGACGGCTCCCGCTGCCGGATAGCGCGAGATCTGTTATGATCTTGCGCTATCCCTATGACGTAAGGGTACGTCATTTTACGGGAAGTACCCTGCTCCCATGATGTACACTTACGTCATGGGGTGGAAAGGGGTTAAAGACATACTTTTTATATAGTGCACATGAAAATGAGGATTTGCACCCCAAAATGGATATACCTGTTTGTTATCTGGTGCAATGTTATCAGATAAGTTATATATAAGATTTTATAGAATTTCTCAAATTCCTTGGCTATGTCTGCAGTAAACGTTGCCGTTTTCTCTGATGGTTTTTTTATTTTAACACTAAAGTTTTGACATTATTTTGAATCTTTCGTCTTCATGCAGATGAATTTTACATTTAGCTGCAAAAAAGGTTTTTGCTGCTTTTATATTTAGGTCGTTTTTAAGTTTGTCTCTCAGATTTCTTAGGTCCACTTGGGTTTCGTTATTAAGTGTGTTCTTAAGTAGATTTTCTGAGCTGGAATTCTGGGTTAGTAGGGAATTAATTTCTTTACCTTGTTGTTTCTCGACTCTAGAGCCTAAGGCTATTAATTCGCCTCTAATGAAGGCTTTGAGTCCTCCACATTATTGGTGTTGAGACGTCAGAGGTGTCATTAATATTAAAGAATTCTGTGAGCTTCTCTGAAAGCAGTGAGCAGTAATTATCATTTTCTATTAGTGTGAAATTCAGGCTCCAAGTCCATTCTCGCACAGGGCAACTGATTATGGCTGCTGTCATAGATGTTGGCACATGATCTGATATTGTACTTGATCCGATATCTGCTGTGGTGATGTTTTCTGTGTATTTCCCTGATATTAGTAAATAATCTAACCTGTGGAAAGTGAAATGTATATGCGAGAAGTGTATTCTCTCACTTCTCGAATTAAGAACCTCCCTGCATCTTGATGGTGTAACTGAGATAAAATGCCTTTGAGCTTATGTATTTGTTTTTTGGGATCACAGGAATATGTGAGGCAGTGTCTCTTGAGGACTCAGCTATCATTCAATAGCTGAGAGCTGCCTCTGATTGGTCACAGTGCTCAGCCAATCAGAGGCAGCCCATTTAGCAGGCAGGGATTTTAAATCCCCGCCTGCTGAATACTCCTCAGAACAGTGCAGGAGAAGAGCCGGCTGCATGCAGATGAGCCCCGGCAGCTAAAGAAAGGTGAGTATTTTTGTGAGATTTTTATCACCATTTTTTCTTGTTTTTCAGGAAAGGGCTTATATTTAAAGCCCTTCCCTGAAAAACAATTACAGGATGCCGGCAGCTGGATCCCCTACTGCAGCTGTCATCTGTGACAGCTGTGGTAGGGAATCCTTTATTTCCCGCAGGGATGAAGAATTCCTTTGCAGCATTGGTCACAGATGTGATAGGTACAGCAGGGAATACTTTTTACACGCGGGGATGAAGGGATGAAGGACGGCAGATGCATTCTTCATCCCGGCAGGGACACGGCAGCGGCGGACAGGTGAGTTTTTTTTTTTAAACACCAAAATTCTTGTTTTTTAGGAAAGAGCTACTATGTAAAGCTCTTCCCTGAAAAACAATTCAGGGGTGCGGCAGACCATTGTCTTCAATGGAGCCGCTGGCAGCAGCTGCAGCTCCATTGAAGACAATGCGTGCATTTCCTATGGTGCATGCATGTCCTATCTTTACAGGCATGCACCTGTAAAACACGGATATGTGAACACACCATAGGGAATGCATTGGTTCTAATAGAAGCGCATTTTTGTGCACACGTATGCACGCACAAAAACACACTCGTTTGAACCCACCCTTAAGCAGTTCTGTGGACTTCTCTATTTTTTAGTAAATAAACATAATCTCACAATATAATAATTCTGGAGCATCCCTTCTTAGAACGCTGCACTGGCACCGAGCTATTTCTCTGTTATTCCTTTTAGAAATGTATGAATACATTGACAAGTGGGTGTTGCTGGTCGGGGGTGTTTCTCTACACAGTCTGATACTATCCAATTAGTCCTGATAGTGTAGAAACTGTGTTACACTACTTTGACAAAAGAAATTCTAAAACCCAGTTGTCAATTCACTTATAGATTTTCAGAAGCAATAACTCACAAATTAGGTACAATGCAGAGATCAATGACAAGATGTTCTAGAATTGTTATTTAATAGGCAATACTAGTATCTACTAAAATCAACAGGTTAGAAGAGCCAACAGGTTGTTTTTAATTTGGATATAACTGTTTTCTAATAAATCTATTTATCTTGTCTGTCAGTTATATTTAATTTATTTTAGACCAGCAAAATGAAAATATAATCACACATTAGATAATTTAATTTGGAATTGTTTTATACTGCCTACAAAATGTATACAAATTGATTGCCAGTAGAATTAGCAATTTGGCAATGACTTCTACAAACATAAACATATGCTCATTTCATTTCCTGTATATCATTGTTCTTCTGTTCTAGAAAGTTTAGAGAGATTACATTATATTGCTCTAAATTAGTGTGTCTGCATAACAAACGTGATGTTGTATTTTTTGTATTTTGAATACTTAACTGTTAAGCTGCTGTTCATCTTTTGGCCATAGGGAAATTATTTTCTATAGAATTATATACAGGTAATGTATATTACTTACAGGGCTTTTACAAGGATTAAAATATAATAAAACTAGACAAAATAAAATAATGGACAATAAAACCCTGGGACAGCTGTATTTGTATTGTTTTCTGGTTTTTACATTTTTTTTTATTTTTACACATTTCTGGATAAATTGCAGGGAAGGGTTTATATATTTAAGCCCTTCCCGAAAATTCATCCTGAGATCGCCGGCAGCCCATTGCTTTCAATGGAGCTGGCTGTATTGCCGGCTCCATTGAATTCAATGGGCTAACATCGTTCTTCTCTGCCACAGCTGTTACAGCTATGGCAGAGGAGAAAGATCTTTATGCTGACATATTTTTTATTTTTTATTTTTACACATTTTAGGATGATTTTCAGGTAAGGGCTTATATTTTTAAGCCCTTCCCGAAAATTCATCCTGAGATCGCCGGCAGCCCATTGCTTTCAATGGAGCCGGCTGTATTGCCGGCTCCATTGAATTCAATGGTCAGTGCTAGTTTAATCGAGACGAGTACCGCGTGGTGCTAGTCTCGAGTAACGAGCATCTCGAGCACCCTAATACTCGAACGAGCATCAAGCTCAGACGAGTATGCTCGCTCATCTCTAATACATGGATCTGGCAATAGTCCAAGATAACGTATTGAGCAAAGGTATGGCTTCAGGGTAGTATATGTCATAATCCACTATAAACAATAAGCGTTAATGTCCACATGCTGAATTCACCAAGGGCCTGATAAAATCCATTCCAATCTGCCCAAACAGTACTTTAATAAGGAACTACAAAAATGAGGCCTAGGTGCTAATATCTGACACTCAGAATACAAGTTACAGAAGCTTCTAACATCATCATGTACTCCAGGCTAGAAAGTCCTTTGCAGTATTCTTTTTGTAGTTTTCTGGACCCCAAATGGCCACTCATAATGTTTCCATGTGCCAGATCCAGAAAGAGTTCTTTTATAGGATTTTGGAACAACTAGTTGCTGAACTGTGTCTCCCTCCTTTTTATCAATCTAATATACGTAATAAAACTTATATAAGAAAAGCAAGCTTGGTGCCCTGTTTATTACAATTATATTTTCTTTTGCCCGGGAAAGAGTTTGGTCTTTCATCTGTTCACTTTAAAAGGCATCTTTTCTTTCTTCTAGGTCAGACATAACTCTGTCACTGTCAGCCTCTGTCAGCAAATCATCTGTATCCCCTGCCATAAAAGATAATGGAAACTGAAGGGATTCCCTGTCTAATACCCTAACTAGATCATGTTGGGGAGAGGCCCCAAATGGTTCAGGGATAATATCTGGAGTTGTGAGAGCTTCAGGTATATCACTTTTTGCAAACAAATTCTTTTCCCACAAGAAGAATGGTGTGTTTGTCAATCATATGTCTGAGAATCATGTGGCAAAACTGCACTTATTTTTCTACAATTTGAAACAGTTTTACAGTGCTGTTATTGGCAGGATGATGTTTACAGGTAGAAAATGATAAAAATGTTTAGCACCTGAAAATCTAGAGTACAATAATTAAATTGCAAAACCATGGCAATGTATGGCAAAACTTGTACAATTTTGACATGCAGTAATTGGACATACAACACAGGTTGTACAGTGAACCAATGGATCCCCTGGTGGGATCTTAGCATCTAGTGGGCTTCTCCTCTGTTGGCAGCTAGCAGACTAGAGCTGTACAACTGTCAGTGCTGTCTATGCTGCTCACCAGCCCCTATCTTACTTCCAGACTATATATTTGGTGGCTAGCACTCACTGAATGACACTCCAGCAAATTCCTGCTCTCCAATGCTGGTCAAGGAGGTGAAGGAATGATTCTCTCACCTTGGTTTCATAGGAGAGATAATTATGGTGTTCAGTATGTGGCAGCATCAAATAGTGCATCTTGCAGGTATAAAACACTACAGGATGTGGGTCTGGACATATCTGCAACACTTCCTTATGATGCTGGCTACGAAGAAAAGTGAGTATTTGGCATTCCAGCATACTTCCTAAGTACCAGGAGACATGTCTGTTGTAAGGCAGAACTTCTCTGAGATGCTGAGCTAACTTCCAAGGTCCCTGCCTGTATAGTGAGCTGTATTAGACTGTGTAAAGGAATAAAAAGGAGACCTATTTATTGTATACCTATATATACACATGTATAAAGAAAAATGTCCTGCGATTTCAGGATAAATAATAAAATCTAGGCTTTATTAAAACAATAATACGCACAGGGCAATAGACTAAAGGGCTATTCCAGCCCTGACCCCCTCACCTAATTGGCTGTCATAATCTGGAGGTCTCCTCTATGTATTGCAGTCACTTCCGTGTAGTGCAGCTTCTTGTCTGATGCTTATCAGGTACCCTCTTTATAGTGTTGTTTTTTTTTATTTCACTTTCACATCAATCCCATGAGAAAGAGGCCAGGAGTTTCAGATAGAAAGAAATAACTAACCAAGGTAGCACTAGCTCACTTATGTTGTATATGCTACATTAAATCAACAGAATGACCCTCTAATAAGCTCACATTTCAGACCTCTTATGCGGACATTCATAGCATAAGTAATACATTTTACAGTTAAGCTTATTATAGTCAATTCATACTCAAAATAGCCACACAATGGTATTTAACACAATTCAGTAATTATTTAATTTCTTTAAGATAATATTTATGTGAGGCCATCAAATTTTTGTTAAAACACTTTTATTTTTATTCAACAATGTCTACAACCTCCAAGTAATGGTGCTTCTGTAAGAACCCACACTTCTGGTATACATGAAGAAAACATAGATGGTAATTGTATATGTAACTTTTTATGATGACCTCAAGTAGTCAGTTTCCATAATTGCATTGAGGTATTGCCTCCTATGTCATATTCTCCAATTGATTTTTTGCAGGTCATATGAACAAAATTTAGGCGCTGGACACCATGTAAGAGACGTGTATGGCCAGTGTTGGGGAGTACACAAGCACCTAAAGAGATATGTTGACCACCTTGCTTCTCATTTGAAAGCTACAGTTCATTTACTCACCTTACTTTATCAAGTGATATGGAAAAACACCTATATTTGAGGTACTTTGGATGTGAGCTCTCTTTATTCGAATATCCCACATAATTTAGGTTTAAGCGCTGTGGAATATTTTGTAAAGAGAAATCCTTTAATGACACCCCAACAGAAGATTTTCATTATAGAAGCCATTCAAATCATCCTTAATAACAATATTTTGCTTTTGAGAGACTATTTTGTCTACAATTGAGCGGGACCGCAATGGGTACCAAAATTCCCGCCAAGTTACGCAAATTTATTTATGGGTGCGTTTGAAGAGGATCATTTCATAGACCAATGTATTGTCTTCTTCAAATGATTCATTGATAACATTTTAGTAATCTGGGATGGGGAAATGGAGGATATCAAATTCTTTATCTCCAACTAGAGATGAGCGAGCACCAAAATGCTCGAGTGCTCGTTACTCGAGTCGGACTTTCAGTGATGCTCGAGAGTTCGTTTCGAGTAACGAACCCCATTGAAGTCAATGGGCGACTCGAGCATTTTTGTATATGACTGGTGCTCCGCTAAGGTTTTCATTTGTGAAAATCTTAGCAAATCACCAAAGTCATGTAAAAAACACAGAAATGGATAGGGCAGGCGAGGAGCAACATGCAGGGCTGCATTTCGGGCTCCGAGGTCTCACTATTAAGCCACAATAGTGGCAAGAGTGAGACCCCCCCCCCCCCCCCCGCACTGTCAGCATAAAGATCGTTTTCCTCTGCCAGAGAAAAATGATGTTAGCCCATTGAATTCAATGGAGCCAGCTGTATTGTTTACAATGTTTGCCATCATGATTTTCTATTGGATCAAGCACCTCATCATCTTCCACATCCTCTTCATTGTCTTTCTTCTCCTGAGTGGACTCTATGCCACAGTGAGCACTGGGAGGTGATACCTCCATTTCCACATCCTCATGAGTACGTATTGCCTGTGGAGGGCTGACTGTACTCACTGACCAAGCCTCATTTTGCACTTTGGGAGGCACAACATGTGAAAACAGAACACCATAGAGTACAGTTTATATCTTTGGGAGTTATCCTTGTTTGGTGCAGCGTATGTGAATTCCCCCCATCCCATTGCTAGCTGCGTAAGGCCTGCAAATGATTTGTAGTAGCCAGACTCGTGACTGAACGATATCTGAGACCACTGACACATACTGTTTGAAATTGCTGTTTCTGTATTTGGGTTTCTTTTTGTTTTATATTAACAAAAAACACCACCGCCAACTAAATAAGCCGCAATCCCTGGGCGACACTATATATGAGAACAGAAGGCCACACAGTACAGCTTGTATATTTGATCACTGTCCCTGTTTGGCACAGCTTAATTGAATTCCCGATCCCTACTCCTAGCTGTGTATGGTCTGCAAATAATTTGTAGTGGCTGGAAAGGTGACTTTGAAAAATGTCTAAGGCTATAAGCAGAGAATTGCAATGTTTTCCAAGCCAAAGCCTAGTTTGTCTGCTTTGTTGCTATATATGTTGACAGCAGCAGAAACATACCCTCTCCCAATGTACACACCACATTTCATATAGGCATATAAATGTGATTTAGCTGCTTTCTCTACTCCCTCCAATAGAACCTCGCTTAAGTTCTCTATTGGTGTACAAACTTTAACATTCAGAAGCAATATATTCTCTGTAGAATATTTGGCCCTAACTAAAGGACCATGTGTTTCAGTGGCATATAAACATGATGCACCTTCTTTGTTTTGTACTGAACTGTAAAATGGCCGCTGGTTACATTATGCCTATGTTATATATTGTTAGGTCATGTGATGCAGACATCCAATGAAATTGCTGCCAATATGCAAGATGGAGGATAGATTTAGTGACAACAGAAAGGCACACTGGCTGCGGATTGACTTCATGCTAACCTCTACAGCAGGCATTATGGGAAATTCAATTGTGCTCCGATTTTCACCAAAAATCGGTTTGGACTTTCCAATTCGATTTTGCTAAAATCAGGGCGATTTTACCACTCCAGCCAAACAAAATGAGCAACACTAATGGGCATATCTTTCATTTGAAGGATCTCTAATAACCAAGCTGTTTCTTATCAATACACAGTGGGCTTCATTACAGTTTTATACGTGTTTTTACCCACTTCTAAGGGTTATAATTGTTTTTCTGTCTTCTTTGGTTAATTGCCTTTTTGCTGTTATGATAGCAACATGCTCTGTCCTGAAGACCAAAACTGTCCATATTCTGCTGTAGAGGGTGTTGTAATGCAACCAGTTCCTACACTGCTTATATAGAATCAGAGGGTTTAAAAGTAATCTGCAAAGTTTAATCACCTGTAGGACTTGTTTGCGCATTCAATTTCAAACTATAATTTGCTTCCTGTGCTACAGAGCAACTGTCCTTGATATGTCCCCTGTACAAAGCTCTTAAATTCATAAAATCAGAATGTTGTTGTGTTTCAGGTTAAAATTTCATATTTTTATGTTTTTAACTTATTGAACCATTTCACGTTACATACTGGACCTGAACTATGTTAATGTAAAAAATAATTGGAAAAATTGAGGCGTTCTAAAAATTTTGATTTTATATATATATATATATATATATATATATATATATATATAGTCACGCAATATTGGTGCTTCTTAGTTCCCCCAATGAGTTATATTGCCAAATTAGTGCCCAAACTCAGCAGTGGAGACTTTAAATGCTCCACACTCAGTTATTTTGCCCCCGACTCACTAGTGGTGCATTAGTAATCTTATTTATATAGCCTTCTTTGGCCTCAATTCAGTAATGCTGTCCATTCCTGCTCCCACAGTTAGCAAATGTGCCCCCTACTCAGTATTGGTGCCCCTTTAATGCTCCTTAGTCATATAGCTGCTTTAGTGCCACACACAAGGTAATTGTGCCCTCAACTCAGTAATGGTGCCCCAGTTAATTATGATATCTTTTTTACTGTCCCCATATTCAGGAACAGTGCTCCTGTTAGTGCCCTCAGTAACAGTGCTCCCTCTTACCTTCATTCCACATTCATTTAGAAATGGGGCCTGCCAACGTCTATAGTGCATAGTGCCAGAATTAAATAAGTATATATTATTCAACTAGACCAGTTCTCATGCCAAATGGAGCTTAGTTTCTTCACGACTGAAATCTTTGGGATGGTGGAAGAAGATTCCTGCATTGGGCAATGCATTGCAGTGACATCATTGAACTGGTCTTGGCAGGATACGCATCTTAGATTCTCAAAGGCTGCAGTGCTGACAAGGCTGAACTCTGTTCAGCGTCAGTACAGGGCTAGGTGATTAATAAACATTGTTTTATTCTGACATTAAAATGGCAACAGAGTAAGACCTTATTCATGCAAGGGTTTTTACGTGGCTAACTTTGCTGCAATAAAAAATCGTGACCATCTGAAGCATTGAATTCCAATGCATTCATTCAGATGACCGATTTTTAGCTGCGTAAAAATGTTGCACTGCAAAAGATAGAACATCTGCGACCGAAATTGGCGACCAAATTTATATGTGGCCAGAAAAGATAGGTCTTGCACTGTCGGCTGATATACGCTGGTGGCTCCCATAGACTCATATGGGAGCTGAAGAAAAAGGAAGGGAGTTTAGCAGGGGGCAGCGCTATTAAAACAGGACAGGTGCCTTTATTTAGGCATTAGAAGTAATTCCGATGATTTATGTTGCTCAAGACAATACCAGGCCGCACCTGGCCTTGTAAGTGGTTGAGAAAACGCTAATTTTACCTAAAATGTGATTGCAGCATTTTCCCTTTCATGTGAAAGAGGCCTAATAAAAAGAATTTCAGAGCAGGGAACTGATAGCTTCTTTCTCCCCTATAGTATTCAACTACATCGGCATGCTGAGGACGCAGATGCTATTAAAGTGTCAGTGGCCCCAATGATATGGGGCACTGGGCCAAAGACTGGGAAATTAAGTGCCAAGTGCTTAATGCTAGCAACACCCCTGAATTAATTATTTTAAAATTACAATTAATTGAGAGTATTCTCTATTAAATAGTAAGAACTGGTTATTGGGATATTGAAAGATTTTATAACTTGCTGTGATAAGATGGAATTCCTTTCTTTTTCTCTTTCTTAAGTAGCAGCTGCACATTTAAATTGGCTTCCAGCTGAAGAAAAGGTTATTTTAATGGAACCAATGAAAGAGAGATAAACTGTGCAGAACAAAACACAGCCTCAAAATAGCCAAGAATCGGAGCACACCAACAGGCTTTTCTTTGTCAAAAGTTATTTGACAATCAAGCAAATTGTATACAGTATAATAATGTTCTTTTCAGCTGAAATATCTTGGCAGTAATTCACCTTTCTTACTTTTGTCAGATTAGCTTTATGCGTTCATGCTATCTTTAGTAACATAAAAAGACTTATTATTTCTGATCATTCAGCAAAGCTTTGTCTTCATGTTGCACTATTAAAATACAATATATGTGAAAGTATAAAATAACAGAAAATATACATTAATAATTTCATCCTTTCTACAGCATATAGGCATTTAAAAAGTTCAGGATCTAGGGACAATAATTAACCTCTTAGTGAATGTTTTGGGCCCTAAAGACCTAGTGATTTTATTGTGTGCTTTTTCATCACCGTGTTTCAAAAGACATAATTTTTTCATTTTTCATCAACATAGTCGTGAGAAGCTGTATTTTTTAATGGTATTACTTTGGGATAGGTACAATGTATTGAATAACTATTATTAACTCTTTCCGGAGAAAATGGGGACAAAGAACCATTCTGAAATTGTAATTTACATTGTAAATTTTGTGCCATTCACTGTGTGGCATAAATAAAGATGATGACTTCATTCTCTGGATCTATATGATTACGGCAATACCAAATTTAATAGTTTGCTTTTTTAAACTTTAGCACAATAGAGACACTTTAAAAGTATTTTTGTATTATTTTATTCTAATACTTATGACTTACCGTATCTGCATCTGGCTACTTCCTGGTTTTTCCTGGGCAGGACCTCACCTCCTGAGTTACAGCCTCAATTTGCCTGCTACTGCTGCCCTTGTATAAGCTGCAGGCATAGCATTGTCACTAGAGATGAGCAAGCATTCTCTTCTGAGCTTGATGCTCGTTCGAGCATTAGCATACTCAAAAATACTCGTTACCCGAGCGAGCACCACACGGTGCTCGGGTGCTCGAGAAAATTTCACCATCTCCTCCCCACATGTTTATTTTTTGCTAAAGTGTATGCAAAATAGTATTTTGCATACACTTTAGCAAAAAATAAATACTGTAAAATGAGTACAGTCTTGTTATATAGTGCGGATGGACAAGACACACAGTAAATTGTTTTCAATGGAGCCGCGGCTGCTGCCAGCGGCTCCATTGAAGACAATGGTCTGCCGGCACCCCTGAATTGTTTTTAGTGGAAGGGCTTTACATATAAGCCCTTCCCTGAAAAACAATAATTATAGTGTAAAATAATAAAAAAACGTACCTATCCGCCGGCTGCCATGTCCTCCGCAGGGATGCAGAACACATCTGCCACATGTGGCAGATGTTTCCTTCTTCCCCTCTAGTAAAAAGAATTTCCTACTTCTGTACCTGCCACATGTGCAACGGATGCAGCAGACGAATTCTTTAATTCCCTACCGCAGCTGTCACACATGATAGCTGCGGTAGACGATCCTGCTGCCGGCTCCCTGTCATTGGATTTCAGGGAAGGGCTTTAAATATAAGCCCTTTCCCTGAAAAAACAGAAAAAGTAGTGTAAAAAACAAAAAAATACATACTCACCTCCCTTCAGCTGCCAGGAGTCAGCCGCGTCTTCTCTGCACTGCTCTGTAGTGCTGATCTATTAGCAGGCCGGGATTTAAAATCTCCGCTTGCTGAAACAGCTGATTGTGATTGGCTAAGGCGCTCAGCCAATCACAGGCAGCTCTCTCTGAACGAATGACATAATTCAATAATTCTACTTTTTGCACCAATTGATGCTGCTACTTTGCCTTTTTTGAGATGCAGAAATGTGAGCTCTACTGTCTGGACAGCTATCTCTGTAATTTACATAGAGACAACAGACAATTAGTGTGATCACACTGACAGGCCTAAGTAAATAGAGAAATATTTCTGACCTCCATAAAACAGCTTCTGAGCTACTGCACATACCCAGGTGCAGTGCTATTCAGATGAATTGCCAAGCAGAGAGGTGGCCAGGTTGGTGCCCTTAACAACCAGCTGTACACTGTAAAATTAAAAAAGTGAAGACATCTCTGCAGCGTTGAGTTTTGGACACAGGAAGCAAATTGGTGAGCTGCTCCATTTCACTTGTTAAACACAGTGAACATTGACTAATGAAATGAAAATAACCCTTTAAAGCCTTTAAATTAAATTAACACTTTATTTTTTGTGTGATGACTGGGTATGGATTGGAAGATCACAGCATGCTAAAAACTCTAGGCAGAGCAGACCAGTCAGATGATTATAATGCAGGGTAACGTGTTTTGGCATCGGAGTGACGCCTTTATCCGGCCACAATGAAGGCATTGCTCTGATGAAAAAATGCATTGCCCTGCAATAAAGACATCTAAATGATCTGCTCTGCCTGGTGTTTTCAGCGTGCCAAGATCCTTCTATCTATTCTCTTTCTTTTGCCATTTCATGAAAATGCATTCAGCTGCAGCTATCAGGTGCATCAGCAAGTTGTGCCACAAGCACAACCCACCCCGCTGTGGACCTCTATTGGATTAACCTCCATTCTCCTTAACACCCTGCACATTGAAGCACTTTTTTTGCTTTTTTCATATTTTTTATCTGATTCCTTGTTTACATTAATGTCATTTCGGGGTATATATGACATTATTATCTTTTTAGGAGGAATGCACAAGGGCAGATTTTACCTTTGAAATCCGGAGCTGGCATCTGCCTCCGGGTTTTGCAGCAATAACCCTCCATAGCATGCTATGGAAAAATTATTCTTCATGCACATGAGTGGAAAGCAAATGGGGTTTCTTTTCGTGGATGAAAAATCGTGGCATGCTCTATTTTCCTGCGGTTCCCGCACAGACAGCTTCTTTTAAAGTCAATGGAAGCTGGTTGGGCTGCGGACTCAGCGGGAAAAGCAGAAGTTTAAAAAAAAAATCTGTAGTGTACATGTCCAACAACAAGCCATGTGGACCATTCGCAGTACAGAGAAGCCAGAAGAAGCAAGTTCGCACAGCGGAATCCGGAACTGCCATGTGCATTCAGCCGTATTCTATTTTTTTTTTCCAGAAGCAGATAAACAATAAAGCAACAGTTCTGGTAGTTTAGTTTTTTTCTATTGCTCAATATGATTACAGTGATACTAAATTCATATGGATTTTTTTCAATTAAAACAAAAAAAACTAGTTTTAGCATCAAGGAACATAAAGACCCATAGCATTTTACTTTTTCCATTGATGGAGCTGTGTGAGCTTGCTTCTTGTGAGTCAAGCTTTAGTTTTTATTGGTACCATATTTGTTTTATGTGACTATTAGATTATTCTTTTTAACATTTTTTTGAGAGGTGTATAAATAAAGAGACAAATATTTGGTATTGTTTGGGGGGTTGGAGGAGGGGAGGCATTTACTATATTGGATAAATATAATAATTTTATTAGGATTCACTACATGGAAGACCCTGAGGCCTTTATTAAGCTTCTTGTTTCTATAGCAGTCCACCAAAATATCTCAATCATAAGAATGTTAATGGGTGACAGAGGTGGCCCCCTCTATATGCCTACACAAGAAATTAGAGGTATCTGGAGGTACCGTATTTTACTACAGACTTCTAGACCACTGCTATTTTCAGTCATTTCACATTCGAATAGAGATTTTAAAAGGATTTTGGTGGTGTATTTTTAATGTCATCGTATCTTTATGCTACGCTTTCTTTCTTTTGAAATTAGTGATATTCCTTTGTGCTGTACAAACCTTAGACTTCAATGTAAAAGCAGTAGGTCATTGAATAGAAAACGAAGCATTTGAAATTCTAATTTTACTTACAGCCATAACATGTGAGAAACATTACATGTTTGTAGATAAAGCCACAAACAAAAATGTAATCATAAAGTATATATAATGAGACAGATGTCAATTATGACTACTGCTTCTAAATCCTTGAAAGTTTTGAGCATCATTTGCATATAAGTGCAAATGAGATGCCACACAACATAAATGTAGCATTTTCTCTGGAACCCCGTAGTTACTAAATCTACTCGCTTGACATTATCTATTGTTAATGCAAACGCTTCAATCGCAAATAAAATCCTTACAACTAATGAAATGCTCATTTCAGTATAATAATAGTAATCTTTATTTATATAGCACCAACATATTCCACAGCACTTTACAATTCATAGGGCACATTCACAAACAATATCAGACATTACAAAGTGACAAACTAATTAACTCATCCATATGAGTTATGGATCACAACTGTTAAAAGACAGTTGAAGCGTGATGCTCCTTTCGGTTTGGATTCTGTTGTGCATACAGACATAAGATTAGAGCCACAATGGGTATGTTTCTGAACACAGGACAAACAGGGGTATCCATTTTGGGGTTAAAGTCTTACACATGTGTGTTGTACAAAAAAAACTGTTTTTAAAATGACACAATTGCCAAAAAAAACAAAAATCGTAATTTTTTCCTTCTGCTTTGCTTAGATTAATTCAAAAACTCTGTGGCCAAAGTATGCAGTACAACACTAGATGAATTCATTAAGGGGTGGAGATGAGCGAATCGTCCGAGCTTGATACTCGTTAGAGTATTAGCGTGTTCGAGATGCTCGTTACTCGTAACGAGTACCACGCGATGTTCGAGTTACTTTCACTTTCATCTCTGAGACGTTAGCGCGCTTTTCTGGCCAATTGAAAGACAGGGAAGGCATTACAACTTCCCCCTGCGACGTTCAAGCCCTATACCACCCCCCTGCAGTGAGTGGCTGGCGAGATCAGGTGTCACCCGAGTATAAAAATCGGCCCCTCCCGCGGCTCGCCACAGATGCGTTCTGACATAGAGGAGGGAAAGTGGTATCTTGTTGGAGCTGCTATAGGGAGACTGGTAGGAGTATTTTAGGCTTCAAGAACCCCAACGGTCCTTCTTAGGGCCACATCTAACCGTGTGCAGTACTATGGAGGCTGCTTTTTGCAGTGTTGCACATTTTTTTTCTTTGGTATATCGGCCGTGCAGAGCATTGCGCCCTGCAGTAATACTCCAGGGCCAGAAGCGCTTAGGCAGGGACAGAAGACATATTGATTGAATATAGGCAGTGGGCCTTTGCAAAAACATTTGGGGAAAAAAATCTATGTGGGCTGCCTGTGACTGTCCTCAGTGTTCTGGGTCTGTGCTGGGTGTAGTAGTTCTCCAAATTCATACGCAGCCAGCTAAGTGTTACAGCAGGCTTGCGCAAAATTATTTACTGGCTCTGTCTGGGCTGTGAAATTACCGCTGTATTGCAGTTCACAGTGCAACACTCTGCAGTTCTTTGACATACTCCAGGGCCAGAAGCGCTTAGGCAGGGACAGAAGACATATTGATTGAATATAGGCAGTGGGCCTTTGCAAAAAAATTTGGGGAAAAAAATCTATTTGGGCTGCCTGTGACTGTCCTCAGTGTTCTGGGTCTGTGCTGGGTGTAGTAGTTCTCCAAATTCATACGCAGCCAGCTAAGTGGTACAGCAGGCTTGCGCAAAATTCTTTCCTGGCGTTCCGTAAGCGAAGTCAGCCTCCAACCACAGACCAATAAGCGGCACATTTAATTACAGCGTTCTGTTTCTGCATTACTGGTAATACAGCATGCTGAGGGGTAGGGGTAGGCCTAGAGGACATGGACGCAGGCGAGGACGCGGAGGCCCAAGTCAGGGTGTGGGCACAGGCCGAGCTCCTGATCCAGGTGTATCGCAGCCGACTGCTGCGGGATTAGGAGAGAGGCACGTTTCTGGCGTCCCCACATTCATCGCACAATTAATGGGTCCACGCGGTAGACCGTTATTAGAAAATGAGCAGTGTGAGCAGGTCCTGTCGTGGATGACAGAAAGTGCTTCCAGCAATCTATCATCCACCCACAGTTCTGCGCCGTCCACTGCTGCAACTCAGAATCCTCTGGCTGCTGCTCCTCCTTCCTCCCAGCCTCCTCACTCCATTACAATGAGACATTCTGAGGAGCGGGCAGACTCCCAGGAACTGTTCTCGGGCCCCTGCTCAGATTGGGCAGCAGTGGTTCCTCTCCCACCAGAGGAGTTTATCGTGACTGATGCCCAACCATTGGAAAGTTCCCGAGGTCCGGGCGATGAGGCTGGGGACTTCCGGAAACTGTCTCAAGACCTTTCAGTGGGTGAGGAGGACGATGACGTTGAGACACAGTTGTCTATCAGTGAGGTAGTAGTAAGGGCAGTAAGTCCGAGGGAGGAGCGCACAGAGGATTCGGAGGAAGAGCAGCAGGACAATGAGGTAACTGACCCCACCTGGTTTGCTACGCCTACTGAGGACAGGTCTTCAGAGGGGGAGGCAAGGGCAGCAGCAGGGCAGGTTGCAAGAGGCAGTGCGGTGTCCAGGGGTAGAGGCAGGGCCAGACCGAATAATCCACCAACTGTTTCCCAAAGCGCCCACTCGCGCCATGCCACCCTGCAGATGCCGAGGTGCTCAAAGGTGTGGCAGTTTTTCACTGAGAGTGCAGACGACCGACGAACAGTGGTGTGCAACCTTTGTCGCGCCAAGATCAGCCGGGGAGCCACCACCAGCAGCCTCACCACCACCAGCATGCGCAGACATATGATGGCCAAGCACCCCACAAGGTGGGACGAAGGCCGTTCACCGCCTCCGGTTTGCACCGCTGCCTTTCCCCCTGTGCCCCAACCAGCCACTGAGATCCAACCCCGCTCTGAGGACACAGGCACTACCGTCTCCTGGCCTGCACCCACACCCTCACCTCCGCTGTCCTCGGCCCCATCCAGCAATGTCTGTCAGCGCACCGTCCAGCCATCGCTAGCACAAGTGTTTGAGCGCAAGCGCAAGTACGCCACCACGCACCCGCACGCTCAAGCGTTAAACATGCACATAGCCAAAATTTATCAGCCTGGAGATGCTGCCGTATAGGCTTGTGGAAACGGAGTCCTTCAAAAGTATGATGGCGGCGGCGGCCCCGCGCTACTCAGTTCCCAGTCGCCACTACTTTTCCCGATGTGCCGTCCCAGCCCTGCACAATCACGTCTCCCGCAACATTGTACGCGCCCTCACCAACGCGGTTACTGCCAAGGTCCACTTAACAATGGACATGTGGACAAGCACAGGCGGGCAGGGCTACTATATCTCCCTGACAGCACATTTGGTGAATTTAGTGGAGGCTGGGACCGAGTCAGAGCCTGGGACCGCTCACGTCCTACCCACCCACAGAATTGCGGGCCCCAGCTAGGTGCTGGTATCTGCGGCGGTGTATGCTTCCTCCACTAAACCACCCTCCTCCTCCAACGCAACCTCTGTCTCGCAATCAAGATGTGTCAGCAGCAGCACGTCGCCAGCAGTCGGTGTCGCGCGGCGTGGCAGCACAGCGGTGGGCAAGCGTCAGCAGGCCGTGCTGAAACTACTCAGCTTAGGAGATAAGAGGCACACGGCCCACGAACTGCTGCAGGGTCTGACAGAGCAGACCGACCGCTGGCTTGCGCCGCTGAGCCTCCAACCGGGCATGGTCGTGTGTGACAACGGCCGTAACCTGGTGGCGGCTCTGCAGCCTCATGCACGTGCCATGCCTGGCCCACGTCTTTAATTTGGTGGTTCAGCGCTTTCTGAAAAGCTACCCACGCTTGTCAGACCTGCTCGGAAAGGTGCGCCGGCTCTGCGCACATTTCCGCAAGTCCCACACGGACGCTGCCACCCTGCGCACCCAGCAACATTGGTTTAATCTGCCAGTGCACCGACTGCTGTGCGACGTGCCCACACGGTGGAACTCTACGCTCCACATGTTGGCCAGGCTCTATGAGCAGCGTAGAGCTATAGTGGAATACCAACTCCAACATGGGCGGCGCAGTGGGAGTCAGCCTCCTCAATTCTTTTCAGAAGAGTGGGCCTGGTTGGCAGACATCTGCCAGGTCCTTGGAAAGTTTGAGGAGTCTACCCAGGTGGTCAGCGGCGATGCTGCAATCATTAGCGTCAGCATTCCTCTGCTATGCCTCTTGAGAAGTTCCCTGCAAAGCATAAAGGAAGACGCTTTGCACTCGGAAACAGAGCCGGGGGAAGACAGTATGTCGCTGGATAGTCAGAGCACCCTCATGTCTATATCTCAGCGCGGTGAGGAGGAGGAGGAGGAGGAAGATGAGGAGGAGGGGGAAGAGACAGCTTGGCCCACTGCTGAGGGTACAGATGCTGCTTGCCTGTCATCCTTTCAGCGTGTATGGCCTGAGGAGGAGGAGGAGGAGGAGGAGGAGGAGGAGGATCCTGAAAGTGATCTTCCTAGTGAGGACAGCCATGTGTTGCATACAGGTACCCTGGCACTCATGGCTGACTTCATGTTAGGATGCCTTTCTCGTGACCCTCGCGTTACACAGGCAGGGGAACACTCTCTAAGGCCCTTGACAGCTTTATGGCTCCCCAGCAAGACTGTGTCACCGCTCCCCAGTCAAGGCTGAGTCGGCGGGAGCACTGTAAAAGGATGGTGAGGGAGTACGTAGCCGATCGCACGACCGTCCTCCGTGACGCCTCTGCCCCCTACAACTACTGGGTGTCGAGGCTGGACATGTGGCCTGAACTCGCGCTGTATGCCCTGGAGGTGCTTGCTTGTCCTGCGGCTAGCGTCTTGTCAGAGAGGGTGTTTAGTGCGGCTGGGGGAATCATCACAGATAAGCGTACCCGCCTGTCAACCGACAGTGCCGACAGGCTTACACTCATCAAGATGAACAAAGCCTGGATTTCCCCAGACTTCTCTTCTCCACCAGCGGACAGCAGCGATACCTAAGAAATACGTAGGCTGCACCCGCGGATGGAAGCATCGTTCTCTATCCCCATCAAAAACGGGGACCTTTTTGCTTCATCAATCTGTGTATAATATTCCTCCTCCTCCTCCTGCTTCTCCTCCTGAAACCTCACATAATCACGCCGAAAGGGCAATTTTTCTTAGGCCCACAAGGCTCAGTCATATAATTTTTGTAAACAATTTTTATACGTTTCAATACTCATTAAAGCGTTGAATCTTTCACCTCAACCAATTTTTAATTTAACTGGGCTGCCTCCAGGCCTAGTTACCAATTAAGCCACATTAACCAAAGCGATTAATGAATTTCACCTGCCCTCTTGGTTGGGCATGGGCAATTTTTCTGAGGTACATTAGTACTGTTGGTACACCAATTTTTGGGGGCCCTCGCCTACAGTGTAATCAAATTAATTTTTAGCCCACCTGCATTACAGCTGACGTTACATCAGCTGTGTTGGGTACTGCAATGGGATATATTTATGTACCGCCGGTGGGTTCCTGGGAGCCACCCATGCTGTGGGTCCACAGGGAGTTGTAACTGCATGTGTCCACTTCTAAAGAACCCCAGTCTGACTGGGGCATGCAGTGTGGGCCGAAGCCCACCTGCATTAAACATGACATTACCTCAGCTGTGATGGGCAATGCAATGGGATATATTTATGTACCGCCGGTGGCTTCCTGGCACCCACCCATGCTGTGGGTCCACAGGGAGTTGTAACTGCATGTGTCCACTTCTAAAGAACCCCAGTCTGACTGGGGCATGCAGTGTGGGCCAAAGCCCACCTGCATTTAATCTGACATTAGCTCTGCTGTCCAGGGCACTGCAATGGGATACATTTATGTACAGCCGGTGGGTTCCAGGGAGCCACCCATGCTGTGGGTGCACACGGAATTCCCATTGCGGAGTTGTACCTGCCTGTGACTATTTATAAAAAACCGCGGTCTGACTGGGGCATGCAGACACCTTGACAGAATGAATAGTGTGTGGCACATAGGTTCCCCATTGCTATGCCCACGTGTGCAGCTCCAGATGGAGGTGGCACAGGATTGGATTTCTCATTGCTTATGTACAGCATTGTGGACTATCGCCCTGCCCCTTTTAAAGAGGGTCGCTGCTAAGCCGTGGCAACCCTCTGCAGTGTGTGCCTGCGGTTCCTCTGGCAGACGCACTTATAAATAGACATGAGGGTGGCGTGGCATGAGGGCAGCTGAAGGCTGGGCAGGGACAGTTTGGTGTGCGCTGTGGACACTGGGTCGTGGGGGGGGGGGTTGGGCAGCATGTAACCCAGGAGAAGTGGCAGCGGAGTGTCATGCAGGCAGTGATTGTGCTTTGTTGGAGGTAGTGTGGTGCTTAGCTAAGGTATGCATTGCTAATGAGGGCTTTTCAGAAGTAAAAGTTGTTGGGAGGGGGGGGCACTCTTGCCGCTATTGTGGCTTAATAGTGGGACCTGGGAACTTGAGATGCAGCCCAACATGTAGCCCCTCGCCTGCCCTATCTGTTGCTGTGTCGTTCCCATCACTTTCTTGAATTGCCCAGATTTTCACAATCGAAAACCTTAGCGAGCATCGGCGATATACAAAAATGCTCGGGTCGCCCATTGACTTCAATGGGGTTCGTTACTCGAAACGAACCCTCGAGCATCGCGAAAAGTTCGTCTCGAGTAACGAGCACCCGAGCATTTTGGTGCTCGCTCATCTCTATTAAGGGGTCTAGTCTTCAAAATGGGGTCATTTGGGGGGTTCTCTGTCATTTTGGCCTCTCCTGGGCTCTACAAGTGTACAATGGGGCCTAAAACACCTTCAAGCAACATGTCTGTTCTGAAAGCCACTGGCTGCTCCTTTCATTTTGGCCCTGTTGTGCATACAGACATAATATTAAAGCCACAACGGGTATGTTTCTGAACACCTGACAAACAGTGGTATTCATTTTGTGTGCAAATCCTCATTTTCATGTTCACTCTAGAAAAAAAAACTGTCTTTAAAATTACATATTTGCAAAAATATGAAACTTTATTTTTTCTCCTCTAAATTGCATTAACTCTTGAAAAGAAACTGTGGGATCAAAATACTCATGACCCCCCCCCCCCCCCCCCACACACACACACACACACACAGTGAATACATTAATATGTGTATTTTTAAAAAATTTGGGTCATTTGTGGGGGTATTTATCATTCTGACACCTATGAGCCTTTGCAATCTTGACTTAGTGTACAAAATGTTCCTCAAAATGTTATTAATTAATGTTAAATTTGTATGTCTCCTAAATGGTTAAAAAAATGAAAGTTTTTCAAATGTGCATCCAGAATAAAGTAAACAGATGGAAATATATATCTTATCAAAAATTTGTACAGTAAGTTTACACATATTTGAAATATTGCAACTGAAAATGTGAAAAAATGACACAAATATACACAAATTCTATCGGTCTATTTCTACCACCTAAATGAAGCACAATATATGGTAAAAAACACAATGTGAGAATCAGGGCTTAGTCACACGGGTGCATCTGGGCGCCGATGCGCCCGTCTTCCTGAAAGATAAGACGGCCGCACTGCAGGTGCGGAGAAAGAACACATGACCGGCTCCATTGCCGGTCATGTGTTCTTTCTTCTGGCACTGCAGAGAGACTTCCGCACCTGCAGTGCGGCCGTCTTCTTCATGCAGGAAGACAGGCGCATTGCTGCCCGGATGCGCCCGTGTGACTAAGCCCTCACTTGGATATGCAAAACCTTTACTGAGTTATTCTATGTTAAAGTGACACATGTCAGATTTACAAAATTTGTTTTGGTCATTAAGGCACAAACAGGCTTGGTCACTAAGGGGTTAAACCATTCGAGCAAACCACACAATAGCCATCCAAATCTGCCCACACCTGTAGAGATGTGCTCCTAAAAGAGCAAAGCACCACAAGCCCCAGGAGCACAAACTAACATAAACATGACACAATAATGCCATACACTTCTATTAGCAGTTGACTATAAAAAACCTCTTCCAGCATGAAGAATCACATTGTTGGAGTACTATAGTCTGTTATCAATCAACACAAATGATTGTTCACATTTTTTTAAAATAGATTATTGCCTAAATGACCAAATCAGCTATTGTGAGTGACTTTGTCTAACCATACCCAGATATGTGAGATTAAAGAGACCTCATTTGGAGCTGTGCAAGCTACTGTCAGTTATGGATGTTGTGATATCAGGCAATATGGTCACTAAGTGTATGCATCTTCTGATATATTTTGATTCTGTTTTGCACAGTATGTTTCTTTTCAAATCTTTTGATATCTTGTATGTTTTGCAATTCACTTATAGTAGCTATTATGTGCGAACCAATTTGTTCTCACATCCTTAAATCTAATCAAAACATTTAGATTTACAAAGTAAAATTTCAATAGTTATATTTAGTGTATATATTTAATGTGTATATTATATTTCACAATATAACATACATAGTAATCTAGATTTGTTTGTTGAAAATCATTATTAATAAAATGGTATTACTATTTTTCTTTCTGCTGATTTTCAAAGGCCTTGTTTTTCATTCTATACTTTTTCTCTGACAATTAAATTTATTCTGTCATGCTTTCTTACACGATATTTCTTGCTAACCTCTGTGCTAACTTTTTCATCTCTTCTCTTCTTTGTGATTTTAGAAAAAGATATAAAGAAAACATAGTAATATAGTAGGAAGCGTCCTTCATAAGTCAATTGACGAATTTAATAATCTTTTTAGAAATAAACTGCAGAGCTATGAGAAAAATGTGTGGGTTAAAGGCCTTCCAATTAAGAAGGTTTCTCTGTGGATTTATAGACTGGTGGTTCATTCTTCCTGTACGTGTTTCCAAGGCAACTGTCAGGTAGATTTTCTTCTACTTGCTAGGAAGTTAGAAATGTTGAGAGTGGTTTTGCTTTTTCAATTCACTGAAGCTTAAATGAAATTCTTTGCAAGAATCTGGCATTTAAGTTGGGTCATTTATTCATATCTAGAAGAAAATCAATTATAGTAATCAAATGTGCAATATTTTTTATTGGTATTTATGTTCAAAATGTATTCTCAACTTTTCTGGTTTAAAATGCATTTTTATTAGTTATCTTTCTAAAAGGGGCATTTACATATCTAAGAAAATCCATCATTTGCAAAAAAAATAAACACTTTTCTTATGTTGTAAAACCTATTTCAGTCATTTTTATGAATACTAAGTACGTTAACTTACCAGTACTATCCGAACTGTAAAGTTGTGGTGCAAAGTGAAAAAATGGACCTTGTAGCAACATTGCTTATCAAGTGGAAGATTTACATACTCTGAACAGAAATTCTTTTTGTGATCAGAGTTTATTGGCAAAATGTATACAATGGCAATGCATTTCAGAACTGGGCGGCTTCTTTCTTCAGGATACCTCAGGATCAGCAGCTGTAGTGTGGTTTACTGGCTGGATCCAACTCCAATCTCATAGACCAGGCCACTTGATACAATGGCTTGTCACTAGAGATGAGCGAACCTACTCGTTTCGAGTAATTACTCGATTGAGCACCGCGATTTTCGAGTACTTCCGTACTCGGGTGAAAAGATTCCAGGGGTACCGGGGGGCGGGGGAGGCGTGGCGGAGCGGGGGGTAGCAGCGGGGAACAGGGGGGAGCCCTCTCTCTCTCCTTCTCCCCCCCACTCCCCGCTGCAATCCCCACTCACCCACGGTGCCCCCCGAATCTTTTCGCCCGAGTACAGAAGTACTCAAAAATCACGGCACTCGGGCGAAAAAGGGGCATGGCCGAGTAGGTTCGCTCATCTCCATTTGTCACCAATCCTATGCAGCCAGTCACAGGCATGTTTGGAACTCCTTGTACATTGTATAGTTAAGTGTGTCACAACTTCATGAGACATGCAAAGTGGAGTTGCATAAAATCTTTGAACGTGCCTTCAACAGAGCCAGTGCAGCGCAACACTCCATCATCTATACCCATAACTACAGTGTCCCAAGGGCCTGTCTGTAAGCACACACAATTTGCAGAAGCAGCAGGGAGCTATTAACACCTTCAGTGGGAGGTTTATTATTACCATGTCAGTGCAGCAATCCCCAGAGATTTTCCTGAGGTAATTCAAAAAGGCAAACGTATACAGTGGTGGCAGAATAACTGTGTGTCTTGGCCAGAATTTCACCACTAGAGCTAGGGTTTAACTGCATGGTCAGTGCAGCAAGTCCCAGAGATTTTCCGGGCGTGCCACTAAAGGGGTTAAAGGAGAACAGAATTTGCAAAGACTGGCTATAGGACACAAAAACAAACAATGCATAACACAGCATAACCTAACCTGTGTCACCAGTGCCAGTCAACTTTACTGGAATAGTTGCAGTTTCATACACAGTAACAACATCAAGTTTAAACAAAAAAAAAAAAGGTTTGGTACGGTATTAGCCAGTAGAGCAATGTGTGATTGTTCTCAGTGAGAAAAACCAAGTAATCTTGTAGATATCATACCTTTTAATGGCTAACAAAAATACTTGATGCTACAGCAAGCAAGCTTTCAGGGATATCGCCCCCTTCGTCAGGCTAAGGAATGAAACTAGTTAAGATGGCACATAATTACAACATACAGATGAAGAGAGGAGGGGAACACATTCCTGTTGATCTAAACATATGTTCACGCACAGAAATTTGAGACTGTTTTGCACTCAAAACTTAAAACAACAGACAAACAGAGTGGAGATGTATATCGTAAATCAGTCCACTAAGCTCAGGACAGTTTTATGATGTGTCTTATCTTTCCTTCAACCTGCACATGGAAGGAGATGCAGCATCACCTAGTGGATGGCAACATTGTTACAAGTCAAGTTCTGAATTTTATGAAGTTTAAAAGCAAAAAAAAAAAAGGAAGACTGCAAAGAAACTCCATCAGGTGCTAAGGAAGACTGCAAGACTGCAAAGAAACTACATCATACCCTACACAAGGATGACTGTCTGAAAACCATTTTCCCAGACCCTCCCCTTCTGTGTTACAGGCAACCTCCAAATTTGAGAAACTGTATAATCAGGAGTGCATTGTCCTCTAACACACAAAAAGGAACTTATCCCTGTAAGGTAAGGAGCTGCAAGACCTGCTCACATATACTGACTGCAAACAGAATACAGATACCCAGCACACAGCAGGACTATAAGATCCAGGGGACATTCACATATTCCACATCCAATGTTGTGTACCTGATCCTGTGCAGTAAATGTCCTGTTGGGTGCTTTACATTGGGGAAACAGGACAAAAACTGATATCCAGGATGAGATCACATCCCCACTCAATTACAGAGAGAAAGACTGAACTATCTGTGGCAAAACATTTTTGTGGTCAGGAACACAGCATAGAGCAGATGAGAGTTATCATACTGATGGGCAATTTCAAGTTGCAGCATCACAGAAAAATTTGGGAGTACAAATTTATGGTCATGTTTGATACCCTCAAGAATGAATTGAACCTCAGCCCAGGATTCTTGCATAAGTGGAAAATATTAAAGGTCTGAAGGAGGTCAAGAGGGGTGTCCTCCTCTGAATCATAATTTTTTTTAAAATTTTTTGCTTTAAAACTTCATAAAAATTCAGAACTTGACTCGTAATAATGTTGCCATCTACTAGGTGGTGCTGCATCTCCTTCCATGTGCAAGTTGAAAGAAAGATAAGACACATCATGAAATTGTCCTGAACTCAGTGGACTGATTTATGATCTACATCTCCACTCTGTTTGTCTGTTGTTTTAAGTTTTACTATTCACTTAGACAGAAGGTTCTTATATAATTTATAATTCACTGAAGAGAACCCACTAACTTTACAATAAAATGTAACATTTATTCTTCAAATTTAATATATGGGACCCACTATTATAAACAAAGACATACATAAATTTAATGAAATCCCATGTAGTAGAACAATATCAGGTTTCAAGAAGTAGACCACTGGACATGCTTATTATGAGTGCTCTCTAAAGTTATATGCCAGTTATGTCACTTGAGAGTTCAAAGTTGCTGGTTCACCTTTATTTCAATGGCAATTCTTAGGAGCTATAATGGTGATCTTGGCCTATATATGCTCCAGTTGTTTTAAGTTTTGAGTGCAAAACAGTCTCAAATTTCTGTGCGTGAACATTTATTAAGATCAACAGGAATGTGTTCCCCTTCCCTCTTCATCTGTATGATTTGGAAGTAGTGGATAGCGCTCACTAAAAGGGTATTCGAAGCTGGAGTCGGTGGAGATGAAGGGTTTCTGATCCAGAAGATAGCGGATAAACATGGATGCTTGGAGAATCTCATAAATGTATGAGAGAGCAGCTGAAGGAGACTCCAATCATATAAAATGAGGGAGAAGAAACAAATACAAGTAGAAAGAAAAAATCCTCAGCGCTCAAACCATGCAAAAAAGATGTATTGCCGGCTCCATTGAATTCAATGCGCTGGACAGCTCCGGCCCGTTTCTATTGAAACGCGGCTAGGAGCAGTTTTTTCGGGCGATTTTTCGGCCCCGGTCACGCGATTTGCGGATGCGCATCGCGGCAAAAAACGCCCGTATGACTAAGGCCTAATAGTGTTATATGGCTGTGCTTTCACATGACTGTAATCTAGGTGATTTTTAAACATTTTTCACTTTTTTTCATCACTGCATTCCAAAAGCTACAATTTTTAAAATTGTCTGTTGATACAGGTGTATGAGGGCTTATGATTTGCTAGACCTGTTGTCTTTTTAATGCTACAGCTTTGGCGAGAATATAATAATACTGACTGTGAATGGTATAGTGACAGCTCCTGAGCCTGTGCTCTTACAGGCCAACAAAAACAAAATATCCTAAATAACATGAAAAGCCTTGCTGTAGTGGAAAACATTAGCATGTTCCACTAATCAACACAGTAAAAAGCAAAACAGAAATCTTAGAGTGCATTCACATGGACGATAAAATCGCGCACGTTTTGTGTGTTGCAAGATGCACAAAACGTGCACAAAAATAGAACCTATTCTGTTCAATGGATCTATTTAAATGTGCAATTTTGCTCTCGCAACAATGCTGCAAGAAAAATCACAGCATGTTCTATTTCAGTGAGAGTCTCGCACAAGAATACAACAATCAGATGTGCAGTCTCTCGCAGACAGAGTGACTGTATGGTGTGCAATGCAAGTTGTCCCACCCTTGTGTATGTACCCTAGTATTTCCTTATCTTCACTATTGAAATCACTGAAAAAACATATTGAAAAAACCCCATCTTTTAACGCCCCAAAAATGAATGTGCTAAAATCTTAGCTCAAACACTGTAAATGAAATAAAAGCATATTAGATTGGATTGGAAACTGACAGTTTGATTTTCACTATTTTAGACCCTTTTTTTCAAATCCACTTAAACAGTTTTTGTAATTAATAAAGGACAAATATATTGCTTCATCAGAAGAAAATAAGGCATTTCATTCCTTCACCTTTCAGTGTACATCACTCACATTTTTGTCAGTTGTGTGGAAATGTTGCTTTTACTTTCCCTGTGGCACTTATCCCCACTAAGTGCCATGCAGTTAGCCTGCAGGAAAGAAATAAATTCAACTAACAGCTAAAAGAATCTGAAGTTACACCTTTTATCCAGCTGCTATATAAGATGATGGAAAAGTTTGATTTGAAAAATATATATTTATTTCTCTTAACCCTTATACCATGAGGGCAGCACCTGTCTTCTGTAAATCATAGCTCTTTTTTTCTTTCATTTTTTTGAGCAGCTAAGAAACAAAAATACTGAATTAAGGCAAAGCAACAACAATAATTTTTAATACAAGATGTGCTCTTCTGAGGAGGGTAGTAAACTGATCCTACTTTCTTTAATGCCTTAAACCACAATTTAATTCAACTTCCTCTTTTCATTGTTATTTTTAAGCAGAGTAGCAATCCCTTATAGGTGTTCAAAATGGCTATTCATCCCAGTAGTTTTCATTTTTAACCCCTGATCTGGGGAACACATGGCCTGAAATTAACAAATGTACTGGGATGTGAAATGAATGGCCTGTCGGGGTCATCAGAATAGGCACTGTCATGTACTGTAGTAAAGGAACATCAGACACCTCTATACTTCAGCAAGCTACTTCAAGCATTGATTGGAATTATTTGTGGGCTGTTCTTAATAGGATGGGTTTGAGTGAAAAATTTGTGGCATGGGTTAAACTGCTCTATTCAATGCCAAGGGCAAGAGTGAGGGTAAATGGTCATATTTTGGGATGGATGATGTTAGAGAGGGGGGACGAGGCAGGGGTGTTCCCCTTCCCCTCTTCTATTTGCCTTGGCAATAGAGTCCCTGGCTGGTTTGATAAGATAATTACTTCATATAGTTGGATTTCAGTATGGAGAAATTGAGTGAGGTATCTCATTTTATGCAGATGATCTGTTATACTGTGAGGGGGGTGTGAGTAGATCAATAAGTCGTATTATGACCATTTTTTATATATTTGGTAAAATGTCAGGTCTTACTATTAACTGGGGGAAATCTTTAATTCTTCTTTTTGATTCCTTGCCGGTGTACTATTCATTGGAACATATGTAAATACAAATAGTGAAGGAATTCAAATATTTGGGAATTGTAGTATCTTCTAAGCCTCAAGACTATATTCTGCCAGTTTGCATCCATTGATACAAATGTTTAAGGATAAGGTCAAGGTCTGGAATCATCTCCCATTGTCAATAAGTGTCAGGTGAATTCTCCTTTATATAGTTAAAAACTTTCTGATTTGGATTCAATCACATCTATTAAATTCTGGGGGTCTTTTTTTATCGTTTTGAACAATTTAGAAAGCTTTATGATGTTCCTCATAGTTATTTTTCCAGTTCCTTTAGTTATGAAGTTATGAATTTTCTAGGGTGTACTGGAGCTTTGAAGAGTCTAATCTTTTATTTGTAAATACAAATTCTTTCTTACTATTAACAGCAATTCCCAATAAAGATAAAAGAAAAATGGGAAAATGATTTAGTCCATATTAGTGAAGATAAATGGGCCGCAGTATTGGATATGATTCCAGTGATATCTGAAAATCAACAAGTATTGCAATTGTATTTAGTGAATAGAGTATATCATACTCTATTAAAGTTGTTTAACCCCTTAATGATCACCCATATGTCTTTTGATGGCAACCATTAAGCGGCTTTCATCTGATGGTGGCTGCACTAGCAGCTTGGCGTGGGTCTCCTGTGCTATTGGGAGTGGGTGCTTAGCTGTCAGAAAACAGCAGGCATGTGCTCTAACAGCGAGTGCCGAAAAAAACCACAGATCCAACCAATTTAACCCTTTACATGCTGTGGTCAGTGCAACTGTGGCATGTAAAAGGCTGACAGAGGAAGGGGGCTCTCTCACCCATTGGACCCTATGGACTGCTAGGGCACCTGGAAGCTTGAATATGGCCTTCACACCTGCCAGCTACAGTGGCCTATGAGGCTCAGCCTCTGGCTGAGCTTCATAGACTTTCTAATACACTGCTATACTGAAGTATAACAGTGCATTAGAAGAAGGATAAAAGATGCTGTTATTCAAGTCCCCTTGTGGAACAAAAATAGAAAGTAAAAAATTATAAAAGAAAGTTAAAAAAGATAATTAAAAATAAAATATAAAAAATCCACTTTTTCCCCTCTACTATGGGAAAAAAAATCACATGTGGTATTCTTGCATTTGCAATGACCCAGCTATTACAGCTGCGGCAGAAGACCGCGATCTTCTCCCTATGTTTTCAATGGGGCTGGCACTGCTGCCGCGGGCCCCAATGACAACAAGGTGAAGCCCCTGGATGTGACAGCATCCTGGGGTTGCACATCCAAGGAATCCCCTGCTGCAACTGTCACAGACCCAGCAGGGGATAGCAATAGAACCGCACTTTTATATGCGAATTTTACTATTGTGAGACTGCACAAAAAGTGTGAATAAAAAAAAGCGCCTGCAGCTTCTGTCACACATTTCTTACACATGCGTGTTGCGTTTCGTTTTCACGGACCTATACATCCACGGAAAAAACACTCGTCTGACTCAGCCCTTATAGTGTGCTTGTTAATAAAACATAAATATACTTTTTTCATTTTGGGTGTGCGCCTTTTATACATTACATAGTATCATAGTATGTTAGGCTGAAAGAAAATAATGTCCATCTACAGTAGTTCAGCCTGTTTCCACCCCTCCTTGTTGATCCAGAGGAAGGCAAAAAAAAAAAACCAATGAGGCATAAGGCAATTTAGCCCACTTGGGAGAAAAAATTCCTTCCCAACTCTATAATGGCAGTCAGAATAATCCCTGGATCAACGCTTGAAAGTTCCTACTTTATTCCAAGACCGGATCAACAACCCTGCTGGTTATTTATTATATAATGGAAGAATAATGTTCTCATCCCTCACCTATATGCCTCTTTTAATGCACTCCAATACTTTATTTGTTTTCACAGCAGATGACTGGAATTGATTGCTCCAGTTAAGTCTACAATCAAATAGGACCCCAAGATCTTTTTCCATATCACTTTTCCCTCGCAATACCCCACTAAGTGTATATTGGTGACATCTGTTTCTACTGCCCATGTGCATAACCTTACATTTATCAATATTGAAATTCATTTGCCATTTTTCTTCCTAAGCTCCCAGCTTATCTGGGGCCATTTGCAGCTATATATAGTCCTCCGTTGTATTAAATATCTGCAAATATCAATATTTTACTTTGCAGTTCAACTATGGGGTCATTAATAAATATATTGAACAGAATGGAACGTAATACTGAACTCTGTGGCACCCCACTAGCAGTAGTGGCCCAATCAGAGTGCAAACCAAAGAATCATAGAATGGTAGAGTTGGATGGGACCTCCATGGTCATCTGGGTCCAACCCCATTCTCAGTGCAATATTCACTAAATCATCCCAAACAGATATTTGTCAAGCCTTTGTTGGAACACTTCCATTGAAAGAGAACTCACCACCTCCCTTGGTAACCTATTCAACTCATTCATCACCCTTACTGTCAGAAAGTTTTTTTCTAATATCTAATTTGTGTCTCCTCCCTTTCAGCTTTATCCCATTGCTTCTAGTCTTTCCTTGTTCAAATGAGAATAGCGCTAATCCTTCTGCACTGTGACAGCCCTTCAGATATTTGAATACAGCTATCAAGTCTCCTCTCAACCTTCTTTTGAACAAGCTAAACATTCCCTCATCAATTAACCGTTCCTCAAAGGACATGATTTGCAGACCGCTCACCATCTTGGTAACTCTCCTCTGAACTTGCTCCAGTTTGTCTATGTCTTTCTTATAGCGGGGTGCCCAGAACTGGACACAGTATTCCAGATGAGGTCTGACTAAGGAAGAGTAGAGGGGGATAATGACCTCAAGTGATCTAGACTCTATGCTTCTCTTAATACATCCCAGAATTGCGTTTGCTTTTTTGTCTGCTACATTACATTGTTGACTCATGTTCAGTCTATGATCTATTAGTATACCCAAGTCGTTTTCACATGTGCTGCTGCTTAGCCTAATTCCTCCCATTCTGTATGTGCTTTTTTCATTTTTCTTGCCCAGATGTGGGACTTTGCATTTCTCCTTGTTAAATACCATTCTGTTAGTCTCCGCCCACTGTTCAAGCATTTCTAGATCTTTTTAAATACTCTCCTTCTCTTCCCTAGTGTTAGCTATCCCTCCTTGCTTTGCGTCATCAGCAAATTTGATCAGATTCTAATCAATTCCCTCCTCCAGATTACTTATAAAAATGTTGAACAACACTAGGCCTAGGACAGAGACTTGTGGTACACCACTTGAGACATTTTTCTACTTGGATGTGCAGCCATTTATGAGCACTCTTTGAGTACGATCACTTAGCCAGTTGTGAATCCACCTAACAGTTGCCTTTTCAATCCCATATTTGGTAATTTTTTCAATAAGTATGGTATGAGATACTTTGTCAAATGCTTTACTAAAGTCAAGATATACTATATTCACCGCATATCCCTGATCAACCCAGTCGATGATTCTGTCATAGAAGGAAATTAGATTTGTCTGGCATGCCTTGTTTGTTACAAACCCAAGCTGGCTCTGGTTAATTACTCCATTTTTATCCAAGTACTTGCATACATGTTGTTTAATAATTTGTTCAAAGATCTTTCCCGGTATAGAAGTCAGGCTCACAGGCCTGTAGTTTCCTGGATCCACTTTCTTTCCTTTTTTGAAGATAGAGACAACATTTGCCCTTTTCCCATCTTCTGGGACTTCTTCTGTTCTCCAGGAATGGTGAAGTTCCCTTACCATTTCTTTGCTTATGCATAGCCAGCATTCTTTTATTCCCCTAATAGCACAGGCAAGATCAAAATAGGAATTTAAAAGTTCAGCCTTCTCAACATCATTGTTAACTATTTATTACCACCCTCTGCTTCCTGTCTTTCTTTACACAGCTGCACACATTTTCGTCTAGACCGAGCTATTTGATTTTATATATCAACCTATCAAATGCTTTAGAAAAATACAGATATACAAGATCAATAGGCTCTCCCAGTCCAGCCTAGAACTTACTTCATTGTAGAAGCTAATCAAATTGGTCTGACATGATCGAATCCTCATGAACCCATGCTGATAAAGATATATACCATTGTTTCCTTGAGAGATTCCAGGAAGGAATCTCTCAGACCCTCTCGAATATTTTTCCAATTGAAGCAAGACTTACCAGCCTTTAGTTAACAGGCTCTCTTCTTGACCCCTTTTTGTATATTGGAACCACATTGGCAATACACCAATCCAGTGGTAAAACCCTGGTCTCAATAGAGTCCCTAAATATGAGAAATAGCAGTAGCGGTCTATCTATAACACCACTTAATTCCTTTATAACCCCTGGAAGTATTCCATCTGGGCCCCTTCGATCCTTTTTAACTGACTCTGCACTTCCTCCTGCATTAGGCAGGTGATATTTAGCGGGGGGTTCATTTCATTCCCCTGCATCATGTGTGGCATTTCCTTTTTCTTCATGAATACACTTGAGAAAAAAAATATTTAACAGATTCGTCTCCCCCCCCCCCCCCATCATTTTCTATGGTTTCTCCTGCATTACTTTTTAAAAGGTCAGTGCTTTCAGTGCAAATCCTTTTACTGTTTATATAGTTGAAAAATAGTTTAGTATTATTTTTGCTCTCTTTAGCAATCAGTCTTTGTGCCTCCTCCTTGGCAGTTTGCCTTACATAACTTGGTATTTTCCCTGTAGGTTTTTAGTGCTTCTTCACTGCCTTCTAGTTTTAATAATTCAAACACTTTCTTTTTTTTGCTTATTGCCCCCGTTACAGTCATGACAAGCCACATTGGTTTTCTTCAAATTGCAGTTCTTTTATTTTTAAAGGGTATGAACTGCTCACATGAAGTAATTAGGATTTTTTAAACTTTTCCCATTTGTTGCCTGTACTGTTATTTTTAAAGAAGCATTAATCCCAATTAATGTTGCCAAGAGTAATTCTGAGCTGATCAAATTTTGCTTTGATAAAGTTTAGTTTTCTTTGTTACTCCCTGACAGAGATTCCTATTGAATGACAGCTGGAAATTAATTATATTGTGGTCACTATTTCCCAAGTGTCCCTCAACCTGCATCCCTCTACTTCTGTCCAGTTTGTTAGTTAATAATAAGTCCAGAATGGCCCTCCTTCTAGTTGGCTCCCGAACAAGTTTGGTAAGGTAGTTATCTTTAATTGTTCCCAAGAACTTATCGCCCTTATGAGATTCGCAGGTTTCATCTTCCCATATTATATTCAGATATTTAAAGTCTCCCATAATAATTACTTCATTGCAGTTTGACACCTTTTCTATTTCTGTTAATAATAAGTTTTCAGTGTCTTCTGTTATTTTTGGTGACCTATAGAAAACCTCTCTTAGAATTTTGTTATATTTCCTTCCCTGTATTTGTACCCTCAGAGATTCCACGTGTTCATCTCTTATATCTTCTTGTAGCATTGGCATTAAGTAGGATTTACCATACAGACATACCCCTTCCCCTTTCTGGTTGCCATGGTCTCTTCTGCAGAGATTGTAAGCCTGTAAATTCACCACCGAATCGCACTTATCATCAAGCCATGTTTCTGGTATTCCGACTATATCGTAATTTTCATCAAACATTCTTGCTTCGAGCTCACCCACCTTACTGATCAGACTTCTTGCATTCGTTGCCATACAATTTATATGGTTGTTGTTGTTCTTTATATTCATTATGCTACTTATGCTCTTTATAGCTGTTCTTTCAGTTCTAACTGTACTAACCCCCCCTCCCCCCTGCTTGACCCCCATTGCCATTACTTGGTTCCAGGTCACTGTCTACTCTGTCTTCATCATGATTGATGTTGTTTTCCTCCCCCATCCCTAGTTTAAACACTCTTACAGCCTTTTAGCCATCTTCTCCTCCAGCACAGCTGCACCACTCCCCATTGAGATGCAGCCCTTCCATACGGTAGAGCCGTACATTGTGATGCTTTTTTTCTTTATACATTGCTATTTTGAAACAATAGCATCGCCCTATTTTATATATTGTGATGTTCACTTTTGTCTGTTTGGTTTATAGCTGTATTTTCAATAGACTGTGATAAGCCCTTCCAATTGGATCTCACTGTTCCACAACAAATTGTGCCCTCCACATACAGATGTTTAAAAAAGTGGGATACTTGTATAATAATTGGCCAAGTATAAATGGTCGCCCTTATGTAAGAGTGAGGTAATTAAATCCTATATAATCTTCCCATTTATATCCATGTAGGTTGGACAACCAAGGGGACCAAGGAAACTGTATTTTCCCTCATAAACTCTGAAGGCATATGTATCTCCACTACCACTCTCACAAAGTTTGGAGAACTTGACTCCATATCTTGCTCACTTGTTTGGAGTATACTGTTTAAAATTAAGATGGCCTGTAAAGTAGATCAATGATTTGTTGATTGCTATGTTTTTTGAGGTGTGTTTACCTCTGAAAAGAACTTATTGAATTGAGTGATGAGAGGCCTAAATTTATATGGTCTATCTTGACTTTTTCCCTCTTGTTTGGGACAAAGGTTATTATTGTTAAAATGCAATAACCTCATTAAAACATCATCAAAACACAGCAGAAGATTTTGGCATGTAATGAATTGGGATGCTAGACCAGTATGCTCTCAATACTAATTTTTTAGTGTGTCCCAGTGTCACACTACAGCCACCACACCATCTAGTCTCTGCCCACACACCTTTGCTACTCAGGGCTCTATCCTGACTAGCTAGGGTTACTATCGCCTGCACTTACTAGTTAAGGTGAATTAGTCCTGCAGCTGTTAGCTAAGGTAGTGGCTGGTGATTGACAGTTCTGTTAGCCAATCAGCTTTCCCTTTTCCCTATATAATACAGCTCTTCCTGGCTGGGTGTTGCTGGTTATTTTTCAGTGTTCCTGATCAAGTCGGCTTGCGCACTTCTCCTGTCTGTCTGGCTCATGTGTTCTGGTTTGTCCTCTGTGTTTCTGTTTGCCTTGCATTTTTGTGTACTCATCTTTTATTAATTGTTTGTCCATGGTTTTCTGTGTTCTGATTCCCCTCAGACCTTGGACCTATCCTCATGGAAGTAGTGGGATTGTCCATTTCAGGATATGTGCTCTGCTGTGGGGTGAGTTCTGTCAGAGGGGTTCAGAGTGCCCTGCTCTGATTGCTACCTCCCATTTCTGTCTGCTCCTCTGTCTAGCCACCTGTGTAGCAAGCTAATATACCCATCCTGACTGCTCCAGTGCTAAATTTCCACATGGTTTTGTCCAGGATAAATGTAACACCCATGTTATATGTTAGAGCAAAAAAGGTTGACAAAAGTCAAGGGGAGTAAAATTTTCTGTTGGTATACTTTTTCCTGCTTTTGCTGTGAATGGAGGAATAAAAATTGTGTACCTTTCTAAATATGATCACACTGGATGAATGACATCAGATGGGGCTCTTTGCATAGGAATATAGGGTGTATGGTTGTGCTTTCTGTACAACCCCTCACTATTGACTGCAAGTGCCAGTTCTGTCATTTTTGCATCTGCCATTTTTGGATCACACTGTTTAACTTGGCTAGTAGAGGTCCCTAGCATTTGAGTACTAATACTTTGATGCTAGCTACTACCAACAGACCTCTGATTTTTTTCTGTATTTTTGGGCCCTTTATATGAGGATATCATCTGAATAACAGTCTGAATTGGCAGTTATGCTATCAGTAATTTTAATAAGCTCATACTTAGAGTCCGAACTATCCAAACTACTCTCCATCAGACAAACCAAGCATGGCACATGCCTTCTCAGCTGTGTACACTCTATATGACCTGCTTTCTGATGTGGAATACCTGACAAATATAAATAATATCTTTTCAATGTATTTAACAGCATCTAATTCATAACAAACTATAAAAATTGTATAAATTTAATTTGCATATATCTTAGAATAAAATATTCACTATTCATAAAGGAAATACTGCACTAGAATTATACTAGAATTTCTGACTGAATAGGGGTATGTTTTTCCTTCTTGTCTTCTAACGCCAAAACTTAAGTTACTTTGCGGAAGGGAATTGCTGTACTAGAATTATATTAACTACTGACTGATTAGGGTACTTTTTTCTCTTCTCAGAACTAAAGCCAGCAGCCATTTGTTCCATGATATTAGCTTGCCCTCAATTGCTAGAATTGCTAGGAATTCTAATTTTTGTTCACCTGTACTATCCCTTCCTTCAGTTTTGGACAAAACCAGGAATACATGTAGCTATCAACAGGAAGATAGATGTATTCCTGGTGTTGTTCAATACTATCAGCTCTAGCAACTAAGAGGACTACATAGTGACTTTGTCTATGAAAAAAGTTGTGTTGCTAGAGGCTATATTATAGCTTTGCAACATAGCAATTTAATTCAAGATAAGTCACAGAGTCGACTTATTTCCATCTCTAAAAAATGTGCACTCATGAAAGATGGAGCCCTAATTGTGCCCTGCATGTTCTAGCACCCCCAATACACCTTGCTGCTACCACTGAGCATTTCTGACTGGTTGGTCAGCCACCTTTGTTTCTACCAGCCAACACATGATTAACACACTTCGGAATTATGGATCAATTAAAGCATCAAGAAAAACTAATTAAAAAAGTTTAAAGTTTATTCTAAAAAGGGTTAGTACTGCTTAGTTAAAATATAAAAGAGGAGATGTTTATAAAAGGGTAAGAGCATACAATTGCACATAATACATTATGGACATAAAAAGGAATAAAGTTATAGAAAATACAAGTCTATGAAGTTGTTTCACATATTCCTGGGTGATGAGCATGTGGGAAGGAGGACAGCTTGCTTTTAAATGCTACTCCTGGGTCTGGCAATTTGGGAAGGGGGTCCCGCTTATTTTTGAGCCCCCTTTGAGTAACATCTAAGCCATCCCCTTGTGACATTGTCGATGGGCTGGCTGAGTATATGCACAGATCTTTTGGATGGAAACCCAATTTAACATTTCAGCCATATTTCCCCAAAAGGCACTCCAATAGGGAAGCTGTGGCCACCATGTTTCATATCATGAATTTACCTACACATGAATACCAAACATGATATGCAACAGATGATTAACTTCACAGATACACAATCTGTGGGTCCGGGAGTTGAACAGTGACAGAAGTGAATGATTGTCCACTCACTGTTTTGAAAATATAATTGCCATTGAGCTAAGACCTTTGAAGATCGCATAATCCCCATTACTGATTTTTTTACTTTGTCCCATGTCAGTGGAGTGAAATTTCAGTCAGCATGTTCAGATGATGCGTATTGGAAGCAAAATTGGACACAATGGTAGTAGGAACATAAACAATTCACATCATTTTAATAATTTTGTAACTTCATTAGTATTACAAAAAGGGCTTCCTTGGATCAAAGGCTCCTACAGTACAGGTGTGAAAGACAGTTGGATGAATATTGATGAGCTATGCTTTGCAGGAAATACACCTCATCATCTTAGATCCACTCAACTTTCTGCAGAACAGAAGGGTGGCAGATTGAAACGCAAAGATGGGTGTCGATCTACCAGTATCATTTTATCACAGTCACTGCACTTTGAAATAATCTGTGCTAACAAAATTATAAATTGCATTATTTACCTAAAATAATGTTTTTGTGCTGAAAATCCCTCTAAAATGCTAACCACTAGGCGTCTCATTTGTTACTCACTGCTGTTGTCACATAGTAGGAGAGTGTGAAGAGGAGAGGGGAGGGGGAGAGGAAGGCAGAGGAAGAGAGACTCACCTGTAGGTATAGGTGCTGCTAATAGTGAGTTATTCACTGTCTTAAGCGCAATTTACACACAATGATTATCGCTCAAAATTCGCTCAAACGATATCTTTTGAGTGATAATCATTGCGTGTAAATGCTACCATCATTTGATTTTCATCTGAACGATGATTTTTAGTTGAGTTTAAAATCTATCATTTGGCTGGAGAGCTGATAGCAGGGACTGCCCACTGTGATTCTTCACGGGAGCACTGATAACATTGTATTCAGCTGCAGTCTCCTGGCAGAACAAAGGGGCTTTATGCAGATAAGACTACCTGCTGTTCTCTGCTTACAGCTCAGGGAGGCTCATTTAAATGCAAATAAAGGTAATAAGCTGCTAATGGGCATTAGCAATATGCAAAATGATCACTCAAACTGTCACTCATCCTATTTTTTTAATGAATTTTGAGCGATCATCTTTGTGTGTAAATGGGGCTATACAGTTACAGGAATCAACTACTTAGTACTGCTGCACACTATCTAACAATATACTCTTATGTCTGTATTTGCCATAGAGATATATAGAAGAATATATCATGCTCTTTTCTTTCAGGCCTTAGTCAGACGGGCTTTTTTTTTGCGTGATTTGCACATGCGTCCGGCAATTTTTTAAAACCATTGCTTTGCAATGGTATTGGACACATGAGCGCTTTTTATGCGCTCGTCCGATAAATTATAGAACAGAAATCGCAGATCGCACCTATCTGCGATTCCTGTTCTCTTCTCTATATGCGCTCAATGGGGCCGGCGGCAGCAGCGCCGACCCCATTGAGAACATATAGAAGACAAATCATTCTTCTCTGCCACAGCTGTAACAGCTGTGGCAGAGAAGAACGATGTTTGCCCATTGAATTCAATGGAGCCGGCAATACAGCCGGCTCCATTGAAAGCAATGGGCTGCCGGTGTGCGTGGGATGAATTGTAGGGAAGGGCTTAAATATATAAGCCCTTCCCTGCAATTCATCCAGAAAAGTGTTAAAATAAAAAAAATATACATACTCACCTTGTCCCGGCAGCCGGAGTTCCGCGTGGCCGGCCTGCAGTGGGTGTGAAGGGGGTGTGAGTCAGACCTGCCTCTGATTGGCTCAGCGCTGAGCCAATCAGGGGGCAGGTCTGACTCACACCCCCTTCACACCCACTGCAGGCCAGCCGCGGGGAACTCCGGCTGCCGGGAGCAGGAGAGTATGTATATTTTTTTTATTTTAACACTTTTCTGGATGAATTGCAGGGAAGGGCTTATATATTTAAGCCCTTCCCGACAATTCATCCCACACTCGCCCGCAGCGCATTGCTTTCAATGGAGCCGGCTGTATTGCCGGCTCCATTGAATGCAATGCGCTGGACAGCTCCGGCCCGTTTCTAATGAAACGCAGCTAGGAGCAGATTTTCGGGCGATTTTCGGGCACCGGTCACGTGATGTGCGGATGCGCATCCGTCATGCGATCCGCAAATCGCGCAAAAAAGTGCCCGTCTGACTAAGGCCTCAAAGTGCATAAAAGACAGCATAGCAGCAGTCTCCTGTCACCAGCTCAAAATACTGAAAACCAGACATACAGTCTCTACTGGTGAAAATGCAGGATACAAGTCATATCATGGGCAGATATTGTTATACCTGCTATACCCACACATGACAGATTATTCTGAAAGTCATCTAAAGAGACAATTGTGCTTTAATTTTTTCTGGAACACATTTGGCTAATTTAATAATTGCTACATCTGTACTATGCATCTAAAGCAAATATTTTCTACTATATAAAATCAAAATCTAACACTACAGCCATAGCATCCACTAAAAGCTTGTATTTGTGACACTTCAATTCACAATGTACATTTAACATTTCAGTTATCAAACTAAAGACAGACCACTGGTTATACTGAAAGGATATAGCTTTTAACAAAACTGTCTGCAAGTCATACATTTTCCAAATATAATAATTACAGAGTCATTACATTCATGCAGAGGTGTAACTGGGCCCTGGTGCTTGAAGAGGCCAAAAAGCTCATCTTCTACATGAGAAAACATTATTATTGCCTCCTTTTCAACATGCAGCAAACATGAATGTTTGCCTATTAAGTTATGCTTGTGACACGTCTTTGTAGAATGCATGTCGAGAGAGAGAGAGAAAGAGAGAGTTCCCAGAGGCTCCTGAATCAAGCCAAACTCTCAGATAGGGAATCTGTGGAGCCAGGAATCCCACTGAAGGAGGAAGATAGAAATCCTATTCTGTCAAGAGAAGAACAGTCATTAAAATATGCAGTGCTTCGATATCATTGCTATTAAAGATTCCACTGAGGGAGAGGTGTTGGTTCTCCAATGTTTTGTAATCATAAAATATGCTGATTGGAAGATATACAATCTTTGTACGTCAGGTGGGAACTTATCAATACCTATAGCAAGTACAGTTAACTCTGGGTCCATCATGACAGACATGTTACTTAGCTCAGAAATCAATTAAAAGATAGCAGACCACCAATGGTTCATTTTTAGGCATTTCCAAAATATGTGAACAAGGGACTCTACCTGACTGCAATCAAGCCAGCATAGTCTTGAAGAACCAAGAAATAATGGAGATTGGTACAGGAGGAAGCCTTAATGGACCATTTTATGGCAGTGGACTACTGTTCAATAGGAAAAGTTTTGCCCAAGTCTTTTTCCCAGTTAATTAAATGTGCTTTCTTAGAGAACACCACCTCTCCATTCAGGCCGCCTGCACACGAACGGGTCGGATTCCGTGTGTAGGACCCTGACCGCTACTGGCGTTCTCACGTACCTACTTCTCTTCATAATCTGTACTGCGGATGGACCTGGTGGCTAGCCATCGGAAATGTGCAGTACAGATTTCTTTTTTCAAATGTTTATTTTTCCCGCACTTTCGCTAAGTGATGAAGTGGAATTCATGACCTGGCCACAATTGAAATCAATGGAAGCCATCTGTGCGAACACCACACAAAAATAGAGCATGTTGCGGTTTTTTTTTCCTCCACAATTAATTTCCACCAGTGTTCAGGAAGAAGTGATTTTCCATAGCATGCTATGAAAAGTATATGCTGCAGGACCGCAGTGTGGACACTCTCCATGGATTCTGCAATGCAAATCCATTTGTTTGCAGGCAGCCTAAGGTATACATAGATAAATTTGGGGACTTAAGTTCTAGTTTAGGAGAACCAAAAAGAAAAGCACGTAGTTGCTGAGGGATTTCTTGATTATGTTCCGGATGTGAAAGCAAAGAGCTTCTAATATGAAGGTAAATCTAATATTCAGTCACAGGAATACTGTGTTGATAAGTGAGCACACCATTCTAAACAGGAGGAGGAGCAGCACTTCAAGTTAGAGCTTATCTACCCAAACCTAAGTGAGCGTGTGAGCTGAGTGAGTGAGTGTGCATGCCTGGCATAACTGTACTGTGTTGTAAGTATATTGTGTCATAAGTGTGACTTTGGATTAAGGACTTTGGAGTCAGAAACTTTAGGAAAATAAATTGTGTTTGATTACTATTAGGGATGAGCGAGCACCAAAATGCTCGGATGCTCGTTACTCGGGACGAAAATTTCGCAATGTTCGAGGGTTCGTTTCGAATAACGAACCCCATTGAAGTCAATGGGCGACCCGAGCATTTTTGTATTTCGCCGATGCTCGCTAAGGTTTCCATTTGTGAAAATCTGGGCAATTCAAGAAACTGATGGGAACGACACAGCAACGGATAGGGCAGACGAGGGGCTACATGTTGGGCTGCATCTCAAGTTCCCAGGTCCCACTATTAAGCCACAATAGCGGCAAGAGTGGGCCCCCCCCCCCAACAATTTTTACTTCTGAAAAGCCCTCATTAGCAATGCATACCTTAGCTAAGCACCACACTACCTCCAACAAAGCACAATCACTGCCTGCATGACACTCCGCTGCCACTTCTCCTGGGTTACATGCTGACCAACCCCCCCCCCCCCGCACGACCCAGTGTCCACAGCACACACCAAAGTGTCCCTGCGCAGCCTTCAGCTGCCCTCATGCCACGCCACACGCATGTCTATTTATAAGTGCATCTGCCATGAGGAGGAACCGCAGGCACACACTGCAGAGGGTTGGCACGGCTAGGCAGCGACCCTCTTTAAAAGGGGCAGGACAATAGCCCACAATGCTGTACAGAAGCAATGAGAAATATAATCCTGTGCCACCGCCATCAGGAGCTGCACACGTGGGCATAGCAATGGGGAACCTATGTGCCACACACTATTCATTCTGTCAAGGTGTCTGCATGCCCCAGTCAGACTGCGGTTTTTTATAAATAGTCACAGGCAGGTACAACTCCGCAATGGGAATTCCGTGTGCATCCACAGCATGGGTGGCTCCCTGGAACCCACCCGCTGTACATAAATGTATCCCATTGCAGTGCCCTGGACAGCAGAGCTAATGTCAGATTAAATGCAGGTGGGCTTCGGCCCAAACTGCATGCCCCAGTCAGGCTCGAGTTTTTTTATAAGTATACACAGGCACGTACATCTCCCTAAAGTGGAAGTCCATGTGGACCGACAGCATGGGTGGGTTCCAGGAAGCCACTGGCGGTACATAAAAATATCCCATTGCAGTACCCAGCACAGCTGATGTAACGTCAGCTTTAATGCAGGTGGGCAAAAAATTAATTGGATTACACTGTAAGCGAGGGCCCAAAAAAATTGGTGTACCAACAGTACTAATGTACCTCAGAAAAATTGCCCATGCCCAACCAAGAGGGCAGGTGAAACCCATTAATCGCTTTGGTTAATGTGGCTTAATTGGTAACTAGGCCTGGAGGCAGCCCAGTTAAAATAAAAATTGGTTCAGGTGCAAGTTTCAACGCTTTAATGATCATTGAAACGTATAAAAATTGTTTACAAAAATTATATGACTGAGCCTTGTGGGCCTAAGAAAAATTGCCCGTTCGGCGTGATTACGTGAGGTTTCAGGAGGAGGAGGATGAATAGAATACACAGATTGATGAAGCAAAAAGGTCCACGTTTTTGATGGTGATAGAGAACGATGCTTCCATCCGCGGGTGCAACCTACGTATTGCTTAGGTATCGCTGCTGTCCGCTGGTGGAGAAGAGAAGTCTAGGGAAATACAGGCTTTGTTCATCTTGATGAGTGTAAGCCTGTCGGCACTGTCGGCTGACAGGCGGGTACGCTTATCCGTGATGATTCCCCCAGAAAAATGTGATTGTTCTCAGTAAGAGAAACGACGTAATCTTGTAGATATGATACCTTTTAATGGCTAACAAAAATACATGATGTAATAATAGCGAGCTTTCGTACCAACGCAGGGGTAGCCATTAAAAGGTACATATCTACAAGATTACGTCGTTTCTCTTACTGAGAACAATCACATTTTGCTCTACTGGCTAACACGGTACCAGATCTTTGTTTTCATGATTCCCCCAGCCGCACTAAACACCCTCTCTGACAAGATGCTAGCCGCAGGACAAGCAAGCACCTCCAGGGCATACAGCGCGAGTTCAGGCCATGTGTCCAGCTTCGACACCCAGTAATTGTAGGGGGCAGAGGCGTCACCGAGGACGGTCGTGCGATCGGCTACATACTCCCTCACCATCCTTTTACAGTGCTCTCGGCAACTCAGCCTTGACTGGGGAGCGGTGACACAGTCTTGCTGGGGAGCCATAAAGCTGGCAAAGGCCTTGGAGAATGTTCCCCTTCCTGCGCTGTACATGCTGCCTGATCTCTGCGCCTCCCCTGCTACTTGGCCCTCGGAACTGCACCTTCTGCCACTAGCGCTGTCGGATGGGAATATTACCATCAGTTTGTCCACCAGCGCCCTGTGGTATAGCATCACTCTCGAACCCATTTCCTCTTCGGGTATGAGAGTGGAAAGGTTCTCCTTATACCGTGGGTCGAGCAGTGTGTACACCCAGTACTCCGTAGTGGCCAGAATGGGTGTAACGCGAGGGTCTCGAGAAAGGCATCCTAACATGAAGTCAGCCATGTGTGCCAGGGTACCTGTACGCAACACATGGCTGTCCTCACTAGGAAGATCACTTTCAGGATCCTCCTCCTCCTCCTCCTCCTCCTCCTCAGGCCATACACGCTGAAAGGATGACAGGCAAGCAGCATGGGTACTCTCAGCAGTGGGCCAAGCTGTCTCTTCCCCCTCCTCCTCATGCTCCTCCCCCTGCTCCTCAACACGCTGAGATATAGACATGAGGGTGCTCTGACTATCCAGCGACATACTGTCTTCCCCCGCCTCCGTTTCCGAGTGCAAAGCGTCTGCCTTTATGCTTTGCAGGGAACTTTTCAAGAGGCATAGCAGAGGAATGGTGACGCTAATGATTGCAGCATCGCTGCTCACCATCTGGGTAGACTCCTCAAAGTTTCCAAGGACCTGGCAGATGGCTGCCAACCAGGCCCACTCTTCTGTAAAGAATTGAGGAGGCTGACTCCCACTACGCCGCCCATGTTGGAGTTGGTATTCCACTATAGCTCTACGCTGCTCATAGAGTCTGGCCAACATGTGGAGCGTAGAGTTCCACTGTGTGGGCACGTCGCACAGCAGTCAGTGCACTGGCAGATTAAACCGATGTTGCAGGATCCGCAGGGTGGCAGCGTCCGTCTTGGAGTTGCGGAAATGTGCGCTGACCCGGCGCACCTTTACGAGCAGGTATGACAAGTGTGGGTAGCTTTTCAGAAAGCGCTGAACCACCAAATTAAAGACATCGGCCAGGCATGGCACGTGCGTGAGGCTGCCGAGCTGCAGAGCCACCACCAGGTTACGGCCGTTGTCACACACGACCATGCCCGGTTGGAGGCTCAGCGGCGCAAGCCAGCGGTCGGTCTGCTCTGTCAGACCCTGCAGCAGTTCGTGGGCTGTGTGCCTCTTCTCTCCTAAGCTGAGTAGTTTCAGCATGGCCTGCTGATGCTTGCCGACCGCTGCGCTGCCACGCCGCTCGACACCGACTGCGGGCGACGTGCTGCTGCTGCTGACACATCTTGATTGCGAGACAGAGGTTGCGTTGGAGGAGGAGGAGGGTGGTTTAGTGGAGGAAGCATACACCGCCGCAGATACCAGCACCAAGCTGGGGCCCGCAATTCTGGGGGTGGGTAGGACGTGAGCGGTCCCAGGCTCTGACTCTGTCCCAGCCTCCACTAAATTCACCCAATGTGCCGTCAGGGAGATATAGTGGCCCTGCCCGCCTGTGCTTGTCCACGTGTCCGTTGTTAAGTGGACCTTGGCAGTAACCGCATTGGTGAGGGCGCGTACAATGTTGCGGGAGACGTGGTCGTGCAGGGCTGGGACGGCACATCGGGAAAAGTAGTGGCGACTGGGAACCGAGTAGCGCGGGGCCGCCGCCGCCATCATGCTTTTGAAAGCCTCCGTTTCCACAAGCCTATATGGCAGCATCTCCAGGCTGATCAATTTGGCTATGTGCACATTTAACGCTTGAGCGTGCGGGTGCGTGGCGGCGTACTTGCGCTTGCGCTCAAACAGTTGCGCTAGCGACGTCTGGACGCTGCGCTGAGAGACATTGCTGGATGGGGCTGAGGACAACGGAGGTGAGGGTGTGGGTGCAGGCTAGTAGGCACTCGTGCCTGTGTCCTCAGAGGGGGGTTGGATCTCAGTGGCAGGTTGGGGCACAGGGGGAAAGGCAGTGGTGCAAACCGGAGGCGGTGAACGGCCTTCGTCCCACCTTGTGGGGTGCTTGGCCATCATATGCCTGCGCATGCTGGTGGTGGCTCCCCAGCTGATCTTGGCGCGACAAAGGTTGCACACCACTGTTCGTCGGTCGTCAGGCGTCTCTGTGAAAAACTGCCACACCTTAGAGCACCTTGGCCTCTGCAGGGTGGCATGGCGCGAGGTGGTGCTTTGGGAAACAGTTGGTGGATTATTCGGTCTGGCCCTGCCTCTACCCCTGGCAACCGCACTGGCTCGGCCTGTGCCCACACCCTGACTTGGGCCTCCGCGTCCTTGCCCGCGTCCACGTCCTCTAGGCCTACCCCTACCCCTCAGCATGCTGTATTACCAGTAGTGCAGAAACAGAACGCTGTAATTAAATGTGCCGCTTATTGGCCTGTGGTTGGAGGCTGACTTCGCTTACGGAACGCACAGCAGAGCCAGGAAAGAATTTTGCGCAAGCCTGCTGTAACACTTAGCTTGCTGCGTATGAATTAGGACAACTACCCCCAGCAGAGACCCAGTACACTGAGGACGGTCACAGGCAGCCCAAATAGATTTTTTTCCCCAAATGTTTTTGGAAAGGCCCACTGCCTATATACACTAAATATGTCTTCTGTCCCTGCCTCACCACTACTGGCCCTGGACAATGTAAAATTACTGCAGGATGCAATGCTCTGCACGGCCGATATACAAAAAAAAAAAAAGTGCAACACTGCAAAAAGCAGCCTCCACACTACTGCACACGGTTAGATGTGGCCCTAAGAAGGACCGTTGGGGTTCTTGAAGCCTAAAATAACTCCTAACACTCTCCCTATAGCAACTCCAGCAAGACAGCACTTTCCCTGAACTATGTCAGAATGCATCTGTGGGGAGCCGCGGGAGGGGCCGATATATATACTCAGGTGACACCTGATCTCGCCAGCCACTCACTGCAGGGGGGTGGTATAGGGCTTGAACGTCGCAGGGGGAAGTTGTAATGCCTTCCCTGTCTTTCTATTGGCCAGAAAAGCGCGCTAACGTCTCAGAGATGAAAGTGAAAGTAACTCGAACATCGCGTGGTGCTCCTTTCGAATAACGAGCATCTCGAACACGCTAATACTCGAACGAGTATCAAGCTCGGACGAGTACATTCGCTCATCTCTAGTTAATAGCATCTCCCCTGTTGGGGAAGCCTGCAGTGAGCCTCCACCTCTGTGGGCTGTACGCCCAGGCTCATGGGCTTCTGGGGAGATTTGAGGGGGAGGTGTAGGGGGACTCTCGGATGCCCGGTGTCCCTGTCCCTGGTAAGTCTATGTCAGCCCCTTCACCCGGCTCTGCCCTGTTGCATGCACTCACCGCTCCCGCAGCTGTACCTTTTGTGAGCTGGGTCTGGTTCGTTGTGCTTCTCCCGCTCCTCCGGCACTGCCGCTGTTGATCTCCAGTGGCTTGCTGCCCATCGGAGCCTCCTCCCTCCCACTGCTTCATCGCCTGCAGCCAGTACTGGAGTCTGTGGAGCGACCGTTGCTGCCGGCTTCACTCCGGGTCTCCTCGTTGTACGGCAGTTCACTTTTAGAGCCGGAGCTCGCCTGTGCCGCTGGGGACTTTGCGGGCGCCATCTTGGGTGTGGCCGCGTGGGTCTCTGCTCCCACCCATCTCCTCATGAAGGCTGCAATGTTCCTCCTATCATCCTCTGGGACAGCCCGCGGTGTGCCTCTTGTCTTTCCCTTTGCCATGGTGGTAAGTAGCCGGATCTGGGTCATTCACAGGCTGGAGTATTCGGTATGGCAGCGGGAGCTGAGTTGGAGTGCTTCTTACTCCTCCATAGGCTAGCCACGCCCCCCCAAAATTTTAAAACTTTTTAAAAAACTTTTATGCGGTCGCTGTTATCCATTGGATAAGGGTGATCGCATGACTGGGGACTGCACACCGCAGCCCCTGAGATGGGAGCTGTGTCACTCCCCAACCCTGGGCTTTTAGTTTACAGGCCCAGCATGTTTTTTCGGCCCTGCAGAATAAAGTCCAAATATCCAGGATGTGAAAACACGTATGGGTGGTCACTAAGGGATTAAATGAATATGGTATTATACATTTTTACGTTTCTCTCAAATGTACTCCAATTGCTCAGCTGATTGCTGTGGGAAATGCTGCAACTCTGGGCACTCTTTTTTCTAGCAGTACTGGGAGTCTGTGTCTAGGTTATTGTCATCTTTAGTAGGTTATACAGTTCAGAAATCTCCAGTTTTAGCTTTAATGAACATTAACTCACATGTAATGCTACTGAATATTAGGACTGTGGATGTGGAACTACTGGATCAACATACCAGGTGGGTGAAGGCCCAGTCCAGCAAGGCTGATAGCTAACCCTCAGGGAACTAGAGGTAAGTATGCCAGATGACCGTAACCAGTCTGAGGAGGCGAACCAGGAAAATTACCTTGCCCTAAGTGGGTACAGGGAAGAAGGGATAGCCCTGCCTAGGAATGGAGCACTAATCCTAATAAGGATAACCCTGTGGTCTTCCTCCAGGCGCTAACTGACTCCTACAGGTAGAGCTCCTATATACAAAAGATGAACCAGGAACAGGAGTAGTATAGAAACAGAAAGATGGAGAGGCCTACAAGACAAGACAGGAACAGATGAAGAGACAACTGATAGAAAGGGTGCAAAGGCAGAAAGACAACTAACGAAAGGATGTTGGATAACAACAGAAAAAATGCTGAAGCAGAAGCTAAGCAGGATGTCAGAGAGAGAAAACTTACAGCAACACTGAAGAAATGTCTGAGAAGCACAGGGCAGCTATATAGGGTGTTGATTGGGAAAGGTGCATCGGCTGAGTAGGAGACCAAGAAGCAATTAACCTAAGGACTGCTGGAAGAGAATAGTATAAACTTAGGGAACAGGGAGAGCAGGACAACGCCCACACCTGCCAGACGCAGAGGCAGGGGACTGTGTCTAAACAGTGCACCTAACACTGAAATACCAAATTTTGGGAAGCAAAGTGTTTGCATTATCAAACTCAGTTATACTGAGACATTGGAAGAGTGTTGACATTCCCAGTATCGAAACTGTCACGTTAATCAAACAGACATATGTGTATGAAACAATGCTCGTAGGTAATAACTTTACACTCTCAAAATTTCACTATATCTATAAAGCCTAGATGTCTTGTAGCCATTGTATAACAGGATGGTTGTAAAACTTCTCTCAGCAGGTTCTTGCGATATTTTTACTTAGTCAGTAAATATTAGAAGCTATGAATGCAATATCTTTTTTTTACCTGATACCTTTTTAAATTATTTTCCTACTTACCCACATATCTTTATCACTAGTTATGGTGGAAATTTGTATATATTTTTCTTTTTTACATAACCCAGGTAATGTACAATATTTTGAATTCAATATTTGGAATGCTATGATTGGCTTTCATTTAATACCTGCTAATCTACTCTCTAACTTGCTATATTTTATTTTGAAATTTAAAAAAGATTGAAACAAAAAAAAAGTTTCCTAATACATTATATGGTATGTTACATGGTAGCACTGAAAAATACAATTCATTCTGCAAAAAAAACCCTTCATGAAACAATGTTACTGGAAAATCAAAAAGTTATACATTTTTTGAAGGTGGGAATAGAAGAATAATAAGGAAAAAAACAAAAAGGGCTGCAGTGAGAAAGGGTTTATAAATGTCATATGGTAGATGAAGAGTCTTTGTTGTAGAATTTGCACTGGGGCCCAGGAGCTGCAAGTTTTGTCTTTGTATTCAAATCTTTAATTAATTTGTCAGCATTTGTCAAAATAGAAGAGAAAGAGAATATTGCTACAACTAATATACCAACAAATCTAATGTTGGAATGAGGTGAAAATCAGTGTGCAAGTAATAAAGGAAAAACTCTGGATTATTGTTTTAAAGATTAAAGTGCATCCCTCAATATAGGTCTACTTGGTTGTTATGCCAAACAACACAAAAAGCATTTTACCTAGCCAATGCAGTTTTCCAATGTATAAGAACTAGAGATGAGCGAACGTACTCGTCCGAGCTTGATACTCGTTCGAGTATTAGCGTGTTCGAGATGCTCGTTACTCGTGACGAGTACCATGCGATGTTCGAGTTACTTTCACTTTCATCTCTGAGACGTTAGCGCGCTTTTCTGGCCAATAGAAAGACAGGGAAGGCATTACAACTCCCCCCTGCGACGTTCAAGCCCTATACCACCCCCCTGCAGTGAGTGGCTGGCGAGATCAGGTGTCACCCGAGTATAAAAATCGGCCCGTCCCGCGGCTCGCCACAGATGCGTTCTGACATAGAGGAGGGAAAGTGCTGTTGGTGCCGGAGCTGCTATAGGGAGAGTGTTAGGAGTATTTTAGGCTTCAAGAACCCCAACGGTCCTTCTTAGGGCCACATCTAACCGTGTGCAGTACTGTGGAGGCTGCTTTTTGCAGTGTTGCACTTTTTTTTTTTTTGTATATCGGCCGTGCAGAGCATTGCGCCCTGCAGTAATTATTCATACTCCAGGGCCAGAAGTGGTGGTTAGGCAGGGACAGAAGACATATATTGTGAGGCAGGGACAAAACACATATATTGTAAGGCAGGGACAGAAGACATATTTATTGAATATAGGCAGTGGGCCTTTGCAAAAACATTTGGGGAAAAAAAATCTATTTGGGCTGCCTGTGACTGTCCTCAGTGTTCTGGGTCTGTGCTGGGTGTAGTTGTCCTCCTAATTCATACGCAGCCAGCTAAGTGTTACAGCAGGCTTGCGCAACATTATTTCCTGGCTCTGTGTTGGCTGTTAAATCACCGCTGTATTCTAGTCCACAGTGCAACAGTCTGCAGTTATTTGACATACTCCAGGGCCAGTAGCGGTGAGGCAGGGACAGAAGACATATTTATTGAATATAGGCAGTGGGCCTTTGCAAAAGTATTTGGGGAAAAAAATCTATTTGGGCTGCCTGTGACTGTCCTCAGTGTTCTGGGTCTGTGCTGGGTGTAGTTGTCCTCCCAATTCATACGCAGCCAGCTAAGTGTTACAGCAGGCTTGCGCAACATTATTTCCTGGCGTTCCGTAAGCGAAGTCAGCCTCCAACCACAGGCCAATAAGCGGCACATTTAATTACAGCGTTCTGTTTCTGCACTACTGGTAATACACCATGCTGAGGGGTAGGCCTATAGGATGTGGACACGGGCGAGGACGCGGAGGCCCAAGTCAGGGTGTGGGCACAGGCCGAGCCAGTGCGGTGGCCAGGGGTAGAGGCAGGGCCAGACCGAATAATCCACCAACTGTTTCCCAAAGCGCCCCCTTGCGCCATGCCACCCTGCAGAGGCCAAGGTGCTCTAAGGTGTGGCAGTTTTTCACAGAGACGCCTGACGACCGACGAACAGTCGAACCTTTGTCGCGCCAAGATCAGCTGGGGAGCCACCACCACCAGCATGCGCAGGCATATGATGGCCAAGCACCCCACAAGGTGGGACGAAGGCCGTTCACCGCCTCCGGTTTGCACCACTGCCTCTCCCCCTGTGTGCCAACCTGCCACTGAGATCCAACCCCCCTCTCAGGACACAGGCACTACCATCTCCTGACCTGCACCCACACCCTCACCTCCGCTGTCCTCGGCCCCATCCAGCAATGTCTCTCAGCGCAGAGTCCAGACGTCGCTAGCGCCACTGTTTGAGCGCAAGCGCAAGTACGCCGCCACGCACCCGCACGCTCAAGCGTTAAACGTGCACATTGCCAAATTGATTAGCCTGGAGATGCTGCCGTATAGGCTTGTGGAAACGGAGGCTTTCAAAAGCATGATGGCGGCGGCGGCAGCCCCGCGCTACTCGGTTCCCAGTTGCCACTACTTTTCCCGATGTGCCGTCCCAGCCCTGCACGACCACGTCTCCCGCAGCATTGTACGCGCCCTCACCAACGCGGTTACTGCCAAGGTCCACTTAACAACAGACACGTGGACAAGCACAGGCGGGCAGGGCCACTATATCTCCCTGACGGCACATTGGGTGAATTTACTGGAGGCTGGGACAGAGTCAGAGCCTGGGACCGCTCACGTTCTACCCACCCCCAGAATTGCGTGCCCCAGCTCGGTGGTGGTATCTGCGGTGGTGTATGCTTCCTCCACTAAACCACCCTCCTCCCCCTCCTACGCAACCTCTGTCTCGCAATCAAGATGTGTCAGCAGCAGCACGTCGCCAGCAGTCGGTGTCGCGCGGCACGGCAGCACAGCAGTGGGCAAGCGTCAGCAGGCCGTGCTGAAACTACTCAGCTTAGGAGAGAAGAGGCACACGGCCCACGAACTGCTGCAGGGTCTGACAGAGCAGACCGACCGATGGCTTGCGCCGCTGAGCCTCCAACCGGGCATGGTCGTGTGTGACAACGGCCGTAACCTGGTGGAGGCTCTGCAGCTCGGCAGCCTCACGCACGTGCCATGCCTGGCCCATGTCTTTAATTTGGTGGTTCAGCGCTTTCTGAAAAGCTACCCACACTTGTCATACCTGCTCGGAAAGGTGCGCCGGGTCAGCGCACATTTCCGCAACTCCAAGACGGACGCTGCCACCCTGCGGACCCTGCAACATCGGTTTAATCTGCCAGTGCACCGATTGCTGTGCGACGTGCCCACACGGTGGAACTCTACGCTCCACATGTTGGCCAGGCTCTATGAGCAGCGTGGAGCTATTGTGGAATACCAACTCCAACATGGGCGGCGTAGTGGGAGTCAGCCTCCTCAATTCTTTACAGAAGAGTGGGCCTGGTTGGCAGACATCTGCCAGGTCCTTGGAAACTTTGAGGAGTCTACCCAGATGGTGAGCGGGGATGCTGCAATCATTAGTGTCACCATTCCTCTGCTATGCCTCTTGAGAAGTTCCCTGCAAAGCATAAAGGCAGACGCTTTGCACTCGGAAACGGAGGCGGGGGAAGACAGTATGTCGCTGGATAGTCAGAGCACCCTCATGTCTATATCTCAGCGCGTTGAGGAGGAGGGGGAGGGGGAGGAGCATGTGGAGGAGGGGGAAGAGACAGCTTGGCCCACTGCTGAGGGTACCCATGCTGCTTGCCTGTCATCCTTTCAGCGTGTATGGCCAGAGGAGGAGGAGGAGGAGGAGGAGGAGGATCCTGAAAGTGATCTTCCTAGTGAGGACAGCCATGTGTTGTGTACAGGTACCCTGGCACACATGGCTGACTTCATGTTAGGATGCCTTTCTCGTGACCCTCGCGTTACACGCATTCTGGCCACTACGGATTACTGGGTGTACACACTGCTCGACCCACGGTATAAGGAGAACCTTTCCACTCTCATTCCCGAAGAGGAAAGGGGTTCCAGAATGATGCTATACCACAGGGCGCTGGTGGACAAACTGATGGTAAATTTCCCATCCGACAGCGCTAGTGGCCGAAGGCGCAGTTCCGAGGGCCAGGTAGCAGGGGAGGCGCAGAGATCAGGCAGCATGTACAGCGCAGCCAGGGGACCATTATCCAAGGCCTTTGCCAGCTTTCTGGCTCCCCAGCAAGACTGTGTCACCGCTCCCCAGTCAAGGCTGAGTTGGCGGGAGCACTGTAAAAGGATGGTGAGGGAGTACGTAGCCGATCGCACGACCGTCCTCGGTGACTCCTCTGCCCCCTACAACTACTGGGTGTCGAAGCTGGACACGTGGCCTGAACTCGCGCTGTATGCCCTGGAGGTGCTTGCTTGTCCTGCGGCTAGCGTCTTGTCAGAGAGTGTGTTTAGTGCGGCTGGGGGAATCATCACGGATAAGCGTACCCACCTGTCAACCGACAGTGCCGACAGGCTTACACTCATCAAGATGAACAAAGCCTGGATTTCCCCATTTCTCCTTTTCACCAGCGGACAGCAGCGATACCTAAGCAATACGTAGGCTGCACCCGCGGATGGAAGCATCGTTCTCTATCACCATCAAAAACGGGGACCTTTTTGCTTCATCAATCTGTGTATAATATTCCTCCTCCTCCTTCTTCTCCTCCTCCTGAAACCTCACATAATCACGCCGAACGGGCAATTTTTCTTAGGCCCACAAGGCTCAGTCATATAATTTTTGTAAACAATTTTTATACGTTTCAATGCTCATTAAAGCGTTGAAACTTTCACCTGAACCAATTTTTATTTTAACTGGGCTGCCTCCAGGCCTAGTTACCAATTAAGCCACATTAACCAAAGCGATTAATGGGTTTCACCTGCCCTCTTGGTTGGGCATGGGCATCAGCTGTGTTGGGCACTGCAATGGGATATATTTATGTACCGCCGGTGGCTTCCTGGCACCCACCCATGCTGCGGGTCCACACGGAGTTGTAACTGCATGTGTCCACTTCTAAAGAACCCCAGTCTGACTGGGGTATGCAGTGTGGGCCAAAGCCCACCTGCATTAAGCATGACATTACCTCAGCTGTGATGGGCACTGCAATGGGATATATTTATGTACCGCCGGTGGCTTCCTGGCACCCACCCATGCTGTGGGTCCACAGGGAGTTGTAACTGCATGTGTCCACTTCTAAAGAACCCCAGTCTGACTGGGGTATGCAGTTTGGGCCGAAGCCCACCTGCATTAAGCACGACATTACCTCAGCTGTTATGGGCACTGCAATGGGATATATTTATGTACCGCCGGTGGGTTCCAGGGAGCCACCAATGCCGTGGGTCCACAGGGAGTTGTAACTGCATGTGTCCACTTCTAAAGAACCCCAGTCTGACTGGGGTATGCAGTGTGGGCCGAAGCCCACCTGCATTAAGCACGACATTACCTCAGCTGTGATGGGTAATGCAATGGGATATATTTATGTACCGCCGGTGGGTTCCAGGGAGCCACCCATGCTGTGGGTGCACACGGAATTCCCATTGCGGAGTTGTACCTGCCTGTGACTATTTATAAAAAACCGCGGTCTGACTGGGGCATGCAGACACCTTGACAGAATGAATAGTGTGTGGCACATAGGTTCCCCATTGCTATGCCCACGTGTGCAGCTCCAGATGGAGGTGGCACAGGATTGGATTTCTCATTGCTTCTGTACAGCATTGTGGGCTATCGCCCCGCCCCTTTCAAAGTCGGCCCTGCCAACCCTCTGCAGTGTGTGCCTGCGGTTCCTCCTCATGGCAGACGCACTTATAAATAGACATGAATGTGGCGTGGCATGAGGGCAGCTGAAGGCTGCGCAGGGACAGTTTGGTGTGCGATGTGGACACTGGGTTGTGCGGGGGGGGGGTTGGTCAGCATGTAACCCAGGAGAAGTGGCAGCGGAGTGTCATGCAGGCAGTGATTGTGCTTTGTTGGAGGTAGTGTGGTGCTTAGCTAAGGTATGCATTGCTAATGAGGGCTTTTCAGAAGTAAAAATTGTCGGGAGGGGGCACTCTTGCCGCTATTGTGGCTTAATAGTGGGACCTGGGAACTTGAGATGCAGCCCAACATGTAGGCCCTCACCTGCCCTATCCATTGCTGTGTCGTTCCTATCACTTTCTTGAATTGCCCAGATTTTCACAAATGAAAACCTTAGCGAGCATCGGCGATATACAAAAATGCTCGGGTCGCCCATTGACTTCAATGGGGTTCGTTACTCGAACCGAACCCTCGAGCATCGCGATAATTTCATCCCAAGTAACGAGCACCCGAGCATTTTGGTGCTCGCTCATCTCTAATAAGAACCTAATGACTACATGCGAAGTTGACATGCACATTGCAATGTAAAATCTCTGTAAAATCATGATAGAATTGCTTTATATATAACATACATGCTCTGCAGCGCCGCACAGAAACTAGTACTTACATTGGTAGTGTCTCCATTGGGGCTCACAATCTAATTTCACCTATCAGCATGTTTTTTGTAGTTTGGGGGGAAACCAGAGTACCTATAGGAAACCCACACAAACTCCATGCAGATGGTGACCATAGTTTGATTTAAACACAGGACAGCAGCACCGCAAGGTAACTGTGTTCACTCAATATGGTGATCAGAAAGTATATCCACGCTAATCGCACACAGGCCCAGCAAGGATATACTTCTCAGATGATTTCTGGTTCTATGTTTAATTTTATTGAAACAAAAAATAGCAAAGAGGAGGTTAAATGTAAGCACTAGAGATGAGCGAACGTATTCGGCCACGCCCCTTTTTCACCCGAGCGCCGCGATTTTCGAGTACTTCCGTACTCGGGCGAAAAGATTCGGGGGGCACCGTGGGTGAGTGGGGGGTTGCAGCGGGGAGTGGGGGGGGGGATGGAGAGAGAGAGGGCTCCCCCCTGTTCCCCGCTGCTACCCCCCGCTCCGCCACGCCTCCCCCCGCCCCCCGGCACCCCCCGAATCTTTTCACCCGAGTACGAAAGTACTCAAAAATCGCGGTGCTCGATCGAGTAGTTACTCGAAACGAGTACGTTCGCTCATCTCTAGTAAGCATATATAAAAGCACTAATATACAATTTGTTAATTGTCTGTTATACGTCTGAAAATTTTTCCTTTGCTATTATTGGTAAATGAAGACTATACTTATTCCTCTGCACAATGATTTTTCTCTGTTCAAATATAACTGCACAACCATGACAACAAAATATTTAATGACTTATGCAGTAAAAACTATAATTATTCTTCCAGTTCATAAAATTCCAAGTTGAGTATTGATTAATTTGTTATTGCTATTTTGCACAATGTATCTTTATTAACCGCATTGAATAACCTTATAGGCATTTTTAACAATAAATAATTATTCAACAATGTTGTGTCCTTTAAGGCCTTTTTCACCAAACTATCACAATTTTGATATTTCTGTTTAGAAAGTAAAATTTTCATTTTTTCTGAAATATTGTTTGTCAATTCATTCTATTCTTGGACAAACTCCACGAAGCTATAAAAGAAATTCTTAATAGCTTTCACTAATCTGCAGAAATTTCAGTCTACATGACTCTGCTGTCACTTCTGCTTCTTTCATCTATTCTTCATAAAGAATCCATTGAACTTTAATTAATATGAAAAAGTCTAGTATTCATCTGATATATATTTGACTGACATAATGCTTATCCTAAAAGTACTGCAGAGTAATAGCATGGAAGCATAATCAATATGTTCCAGGCAAAATGGACAGTTGCAATTTTTAGAATTTTCTATAGCAAAAAATATGACCCCTTAAGGACAAGCAATTTTTTGTTTTTATGAAATCACGTTTTTTATAATCCATAATTTTCCTTTGACATAGTCACAAGGGCTTGTTTTTAAAGGGCAAGTTGTATTCTTTAACCCCTTCATGACGCGGCCCTTTTTTTTTCCATTTTCATTCCCCCCCACCCCCCCCCCCCCTTAAAAAATCATAACTCCTTATTTAGCCATCAACATCGCTGTATGAGGGCTTGTTATTTGCGGGACGAGTTATATTTTTCAATGGTACTATTTAATGTACCATATAATGTACTGAAAAACTTTAAAAAAAATTCTAAATAGAGTAAAATGAAAAAAAAAACGACATTCCGCCATCTTTCAGTGCGTCTTGTTTCTACAGCGCACAAACTGCAACAAATATGACAAGATAACTTTATTCTACATGTCAGTACAATTGCTACAATACCAAACTTGCATCGTTTTTTTTTTTTACTATACTACTCTTTTTTTTTTTTCAAAGACATTGAATTTTTTTCAATTACTTTCTGCTGTCATCTTGTGCGCGCAATAACGTTTTTATTTTTCCGTCGACTTCGGCTCATTTTTTGTGTAATGTCCTGTAGTTTCCCTTAGTCCTAATTCGGAATATGTACAAGTTTTGGATCGCTTTTTATTGTGTTTTTTTCTGGGATAGAGGGTGACAGAAAAACTGCATTTCTGGTGTTCTCTATTTTTTTTTCCGGACGATTTATGTTGCAGGAGACGGTGTAGGGTGGGGATGGCACACCGGGAAAAATAGTGGCGACTGAGGACAGAGTAGCGCGGGACCGCCGCCGCCATCACGTTTTTGAAAGCCTCCGTTTTCACAAGCCTGTACGGCAGCATCTCCAGGCTGATTAATTTGGGAATGTGCACATTTAAAGCTTGTGCATGCAGGTGGGTGGCGGTGTATTTCTGCTTTCGCTCCAACGCTTGTGTTAGCGACAGCTGAACGCTGCGCTGAGAGACATTGCTGGATGGAGTGGAAGACGGTGGAGGTAATGGTGTGGGTGCAGGCTGGGAGGGGGATTGGATCTATGTGCCAGGTTGTGGCATAGGGGAAGAAGCAGTGGTGTGACCCAGAGGCGGTGAATGGCTTTCGTCCCACCTTGTGGGGTGCTTGGCCATCATATGTCTGTGCATGCTGGTGGTAGTGAGGCTGGTAGTGGAGGCTCCCCAGCTGATCTTGGTGCAACACAGGTTGCACACCACTGTTCGTCGGTCGTACGCGCTCTCCCTAAAAACATACACACCTTTGAACACGTAGCCCTCTGCATGGAGGCTTGCCGCGAGGGGGTGCTTTGGGAAACAGTCGGGGGATTCTTCGCTCTGGCCCTGCCTCTACCCGTGGCCACTCCACTGCCTCTTCCAACCTGTTCTGCTGCTGCACTTGCCTCCCCCTCTGAAGCCCTGACCTCAGTAGGCTTAGCAAACCAGGTGGGGTCAGTCACCTCATCGTCCATCAGCTCTTCCTCTGAATCCTCTGTGCACTCCTCCCTTGGACTTACTGCCCTTACTACTACCTCACTGACAGACAACTGTGTCTCATCATCCTCATCCACAAAAAGCTCTTGAGACAGTTGCCGGAAGTCCCCAGCCTCATCACCCGGAATCCGGGAACTTTCCAAAGGTTAGGCATCGGTCAAGACAAACTCCTCAGGTGAGAGAGGAACCGTTTTTTCCCACTTATGACAGGGACCCAAGAACAGTTCCTGGGAGTCTGCCTGCTCAGAATATGTCATTTTCGTGGAGTAAGGAGGCTGGGAGGAAGGAGGAGCAGCCAGAAGATTCAGAGGTGCAGTTCCTAGGCCGGGAGTAGTGGACTTCATAGAAGACTGGGTGGTCGATACATTGCTGGACGCGTTTTCTGGCATCCACGACAGGACCTGCTCGCACTGCTCTGTTTGTAATAAATGTCTACCACGCGGACCCGTAAATTGTGATATGAAGCTGGGGAGCAGAGAAAATTGTCTCTCTCCTACTCCCTCAGCAGACAGCTGTGATTCACCACACCCAGGAACTTGGCCCGTGCCCACACCCTCACTTGGACGCCTGCGTGCGCGTCCACATCTTTGACCCTTACCCCTACTCCTCATCATGGCGGATTAAAAATAGAGCAGGGCCTAAATAAATTACCACACTGTACAGCGCTGACAATTGTGGCTAATTCACCGCACATAGAGACTTGTAGATAGCAGAGGCTCTCTGCTGTGACTTGAAAAAATTAACCTGCTGTCTTGCGCTGGAAACCTTTAGTAGCCAGGAGCAAGGAGATTTTAAATTTCCCGGGCATGCCCCAGCTTCTGCACTTGCGTTGGCTATTTTGGCGACAGGCATATGCACTGAAGCTGGGAAATGGTACGTGGATAAAGATCCCATCAGGGGACATTGACAGAGGCCTTAGATAAGTCATTTCACCGCCCTCATGGATCGGATCCATGACGGGCGGTGAAACTTTAACTTTTTATACTTTTACATGATCGCCGTTATACATTGGATAAGGACTGCCTACCATGGCCCCCTCTGAAATCTGCAGGCTATCAGTAGTTTTGGTAGCCTCAGGAGCAGGGAGATTTTAAATTACCCCAGCAATCCGTGGCTTTTACACGTGTCCACCATTTTTATGACGGACGTGTCCATAGAAGCTGGGGTAAAGTTAGCAGATAAATCTGTGAGCCTTAGGTATGTAATTTCATCTCCCCTCTCATGTATGATCTGTAAGGGAAGATGAAACAAGCTTGTTTTTTTACACTTTTCTTTACTTTTACATGATCGTCGTTTCCATTCTAGCCGGGAGCATGGAGTTTACCGGGCCTTCCGGCCTTCTGCGTGTGAGTGTGACCTATGATGTTTGGCACACACGCGCAAACACTGGTGTCAGGTCCTGAAAGACCAACATGCCGCGGGACATCATAGAGGACGAAGGCGAGTACTCTTAGCTCTATTCACGGTTTCAATGACTGGGGGTCAGAAATCCCAGCCCTCCTATGACAGCAGCAGTGAGCTTTAATTAGGGCTTTAATTCATAGAGCGAGCATGTTTCTACGGCCCAGAGGATTAAAGCCCAGCCAACCAGGATGTAAAAAAACACTATAAGGTGATAACTAAGGGGTTAAGAAATGATGATTAATTGCTATGTGCAACAAATAGATTTTCAAAAACATGATGGCAGCAGCGGTCCCACGCTACTCGGTCCCCAGTCGCCACTATTTTTCCCGGTGTGCCATCCCAGCCCTACACCAGTACGTCTCCTGCAACATAATTCGTGCCATCACCAACACGGTTACTGGGAAGGTCCACTTAGCCACGGACACGTGGACAAGTACTGGCGGGCAGGGCTACTATATCTCCCTGATGGCACATTGGGTGAACTTGGTGGAGGCTGGGACCGAGTCAGAGCCTGGGACCACTCACTTCCTACCCAACCGAAAATAGCGGGTCCTACCTCGGTTCAGGTATCTGCGGCATTTTATGCCACCTCCTCCAATCCCTCCCCCTCCTCCTCCTCCGCCACCTCTACCTCTCAATTAAGAAGTGTGAGCATGTCGCCAGCAGTCGGTAGCGCGCGGCAGCACAGCGGTGGGCAAGCATCCGCAAGCCATATTGAAACTAATCAGCTTAGGTGACAAGAGCACACGGCCCCACGAGCTGTTGCAGGGTCTGACAGAGCATACCGACCTCTGGTTTTCGCCACTGAGCCTCCAACCAGGCTTGGTCGTGTGTGACAACGGCGGTAAGCTGGTGGCGGCTCTGAAGCTCGGCAGCCTCACACACGTGCCATGCCTGGCCCACGTCATCAATCTGGTGGTTCAGCGGTTTCTAAAAAACTACCCCCACTTGTCTGATCTGCTCGGCAAGGTGCGCCGCGTCTGCACACATTTTCGCAAGTCTACCACGGACGCTGCCACCCTGAGGACCCTGCAACGTTGGTTTAAGCTGCCAGAGCACCGACTGCGGTGCGACGTGCCGACACGCTGGAATTCTACACTGCAAATGTTGGCAGGGCTGTATGAGCAGCGTAGAGCAGTAGTGGAATACCAGCTGCAACATGGGCGCCGGAGTGATAGTCAGCCTCCGCAATTCTTTACTGAGAAGTGCGCATGGATGACAGATATCTGTCAGATCCTCAGAAACTTTAAGAAGTCTACCCAGATGGTGAGCGCCGATGCATCATTAGCATTACCATCCCGCTGCTTTGCCTGCTGAGAAGTTCGCTGCTAAGCATAAAGGACGACGCTTTGCGGTTGTAACAGGAGATGGGGGATGACAGTATGTCGCTTGATAGCCAGACCACCCTCATATCTATATCTCAGCACGTTTTGGAGGAGGAGGGGGAGAGGGAGGAGGAGGGGGAAGAGACAGCTGGCCACACTGCACAGGGTACCCATGCTGCTTGCCTCTCATCTGTTCAGCATGTATGGGCTGAATAGGAGGAGGATCCTGAAAGTCATCTTCCTAGTGAGGACAGTGATGTATCTTGTCAGAGAGGGTGTTTAGTGCAGCTGGGGGAATCATCACGGATAAGCGTACCAGCCTGTCAACTGCCAGTGCCGACATGCTTACACGCATAAAGATGAACAAAGGCTGGATTTCCCCAGACTTCTCTTCTCCAGCAGCAGAAAGCAGCGGAACCTAATGATTCTTTTCACTGCAACAGGAGAAAAATGCATCCTCTATCACCACAAAAAAAGGGGGAATTAGCTTTGTCAATTACTCTCCAATATTATTCCTTCTCCTCATCCTACTCCTCCTCCTAAAACAGTGTGTCATCATGCTGAACTGCCAATTTTTCTGCGGCCCAAAAGGCTCTGTTTAAACGTTTTTTTTACAATTTTTCAAAGTTTCAAAAGTATTTATACTTTAACAGACCCCTGTTATCGGGGTCCGCCTATACTCTTGCTACAGAAATGTTATTGGGGTCCGCCTATACTATTGCTACAGAAATGTTACTGGGGTCCGCCTATACTCTTGCCACAGAAATGTTACAGGGGTCCGCCTATACTCTTGCTACATAAATGTTACTGGGGTCCACCTATACTCTTGCTACATAAATGTTACAGAGGTCCGCGTATACTCTTGCTACAGAAATGTTACTGGGGTCTGCCTATACTCTTGCTACATAAATGTTACAGGGGTCCGCCTATACTCTTGCTACAGAAATGTGATTGGGGTCCGCCTATACTCTTGCTACAGAAATGTTATTGGGTCCGCCTATACTCTTGCTATAGAAATGTTGCTGGGGTCCACCTATACACTTGGTACTGAAAGGTTTGAGGGGTTCACCTATACTCTTGCTACAAAAATGTTACTGGGGTCCGCCTATACTGTGGGTGCACAAAGGTTTACCATTGCGGTGTTCAGCTGCCACATACACAGAATGAAGTGTGTGGGGACACATGGATTTCCCATAGCGTTACTGCATTAATGAGACATTCACAGCTGCACTAGCATCCGAGTCTGCTTGAGGCCCACGATTACTGAGGGTGTGGGCAGAGGCCAAGGTCCTGGGAGCGAAGAATAAACTGCGCCAGGTATGACTTGGGGAACTTCTTTGTGGTTCATTCAGTCTTTGGAGTGATGAAAGCAACCGTTACTGATTTAAAGAGATGTTCACAGCTGTACTAGTATCCGAGTCCGCTTTATGCTGAGGTCCTTGGCTGGGTGAAACTGCCTTGTTTGGGTGCTCTGATTTCTTTATGTGTAATACCGTCTTTGAGTTTCATGGGCTCATCTATGCCGTGGGTGCACGAAAACTTCCCATTGCGTTGTTTTACCTGTCTTGCAGAAATACACTGACTGACTTGGCTAGGGTGCAGACGGCTTTCCCATTGCGGTGTTTTACCTATCTGGCACAACTACGCTGAATGACTAGGGCAGAAGTGTGGGCCGAGGTCCTAGGCGGGGTGAAACTCTGCCATGTTTGGGCACTCTCTTTTCTTCCTGTTTAATTTTGTCCCTGGGTTCCAGGGGCTTGCATATAATGTGGGTGCACAAAGGCTTCCCCATTGCATTGTTCAGCTATCTGACACATACAAAAAATGAATTGGGCAGAAATGTGGGCCGAGTCGGAGGTTCTTGGCGGGGTGAAACTCTGCAATGTTTGGGCACTCTTATTTCTTCATGTGTAATACTTTCCTTGGGTTCCAGGGGCTCGCCTATGCTGTGGGTGCACAAAGACTTCCCATTGCGTTGTTTTACCTGTCTGGCACAAATACACTGACTGACTAGGGTAGAAATGTGGGCCGAAGCCCTTGGCGGGGTGAAACTCTGCCATGTTTGGGCTCTCTGTTTTCCTCATGTGTAATACTATGTTTGAGTTCCTTGGTCTCGCCTATGCTATGGGTGCACAAAGTCTTCCCATGGCGGTGTTTTACCTGTCTGGCACAAATACACTGACTGACTAGGGCAGAAATGTGGGCCGAGGCCGAGGTCCTTGACGGGGTGAAACTCTGCCATGTTTGGTCACTCTGTTTTCCTCATGTGTAATACAATCTTTCAGTTCCTTAGTCTCGACTAGGCTGTGGGTGCACAAAGTCTTCCCATGGCGGTGTTTTACCTGTCTGGCACAAATACACTGACTGACTAGGGTAGAAATGTGGGCCGAAGCCCTTGGCGGGGTGAAACTCTGCCATGTTTGGGCTCTCTGTTTTCCGCATGTGTAATGCCATATTTGAGTTCCTTGGTCTCGCCTATGCTATGGGTGCACAAAGTCTTCCCATGGCGGTGTTTTACCTGTCTGGCACAAATACACTGACTGACTAGGGCAGAAATGTGGGCCGAGGTCCTTGACGGGGTGAAACTCTGCCATGTTTGGTCACTCTGTTTTCCTCATGTGTTATACTATCTTTCAGTTCCTTAGTCTCGACTATGCTGTGGGTGCACAAAGTCTTCCCATGGCGGTGTTTTACCTGTCTGGCACAAATACACTGCCTGGCTAGGGCAGAAATGTGGGCCGAAGACCTTGGCGGGGTGAAACTCTGCCATGTTTGGGCACTCTGATTTCTTCCTGTGTAATGCCATCTTTGTGCACCGACAGCATAGTCGAGCCCAAGGAACTCAAAGACTTCCCATTGTGATGTTGAGCTATCTGATACCTACACAGAATGAATTGTGTGGGGACACATGGATTTCCTATTGCTATGTAACTCGTGGCACCTTGGATCACACAAGGTGGAGGCTGGGACCGAGCCTGACCCTGGGCCTGCTCACATGCTTCCCACACAGAGTATTGCTGCATTGTGGAGATGTGTAGAAGTGCTGGCAACTGAGTCGCCTTTATGCCCACGTTTGCGCCTCCTGACAATTTTGTGACGGAGGTGGCATGGGATTGGAATGATGATCGTACGTCAATTTATCATCAATTCTCAACAGCATTGTGGGCTATCGCCCACACTTTCGAAGAGGGTTGCTGCCTAGTCCTGCCCACCCTCTGCAGTGTGTGCCTCCGGTTCCTCCTCATCCAGTACGCATTTTTAAATAGACATGAGGGTGGTGTGGCTATGAAGCGAGCGTGTGGCATGAGGCCAGCTGAACGCTGCGCAGGGAAAATTTTGTGTGAGCTGTGGACGCAGGGTCGAGATGCTCATTACTCGAGACGAGTACCACGCGATGTTCGAGTTACTTTCACTTTCATCTCTGAGACGTTAGCGCGCTTTTCTGGCCAATAGAAAGACAGGGAAGGCAATACAACTTCCCACTGCGACGTTCAAGCCCTATACCACCCCCCTGCAGTGAGTGGCTGGCGACATCAAGTGTCACCCGAGTATATAAATCGGCCCCTCCCGCGGCTCGCCACAGATGCATTCTGACATAGTTCAGGGACAGTGCTGCTGGTGCCGGAGCTGCTATAGGGAAAGCGTTAGGAGTTATTTTAGGCTTCAAGAACCCCAACGGTCCTTCTTAGGGCCACATCTAACCGTGTGCAGTAGTGTGGAGGCTGCTTTTTGCAGTGTTGCACTTTTTTTTTTCTTTGTATATCGGCCGTGCAGAGCATTGCGTCCTGCAGTAATTTTACATTGTCCAGGGCCAGTAGTGGTGAGGCAGGGACAGAAGACATATTTAGTGTATATAGGCAGTGGGCCTTTCCAAAAACATTTGCGAAAAAAAATCTATTTGGGCTGCCTGAGACCATCCTCAGTGTACTGGGTCTCTGCTGGGGGTAGTTGTCCTAATTCATACGCAGCCAGCTAAGTGTTACAGCAGGTTTGCGCAAAATTCTTTCCTGCCTCTGTGTTGCCTCTTACATCACCGCTGTATTCCTGTCCACAAGTGTACTGGGTCTCTGCTGGGGGTAGTTGTCCTAATTCATACGCAGCCAGCTAAGTGTTACAGCAGGCTTGCACAAAATTCTTTCCTGCCTCTGTGTTGCCTCTTACATCACCGCTGTATTCCTGTCCACAAGTGTACTGGGTCTCTGCTGGGGGTAGTTGTCCTAATTCATACGCAGCCAGCTAAGTGTTACAGCAGGCTTGCGCAAAATTCTTTCCTGCCTCCGTGTTGCCTCTTACATCACCGCTGTATTCCTGTCCACAAGTGTACTGGGTCTCTGCTGGAGGTAGTTGTCCTAATTCATACGCAGCCAGCTAAGTGTTACAGCAGGCTTGCACAAAATTCTTTTCTGCCTCTGTGTTGCCTCTTAGATCACCGCTGTATTCCTGTCCACAAGTGTACTGGGTCTCTGCTGGGGGTAGTTGTCCTAATTCATACGCAGCCAGCTAAGTGTTACAGCAGGCTTGTGCAAAACTCTTTCCTGCTCTGCTGTGCCTTCCGTAAGCGAAGTCAGCCTCCAACCACAGGCCAATAAGCGGCACATTTAATTACAGCGTTCTGTTTCTGCACTACTGGTAATACAGCATGCTGAGGGGTAGGGGTAGGCCTAGAGGACGTGGACGCGGGGGCGAGGACGCGGAGGCCCAAGTCAGGGTGTGGGCACAGGCCGAGCCAGTGCGGTGGCCAGGGGTAGAGGCAGGGCCAGACCGAATAATCCACCAACTATTTCCCAAAGCGCCACCTCACGCCATGCCACCCTGCAGAGGCCAAGGTGCTCTAAGGTGTGGCAATTTTTCAGAGACGCCTGACGACCGACGAACAGTGGTGTGCAACCTTTGTCACGCCAAGATCAGCTGGGGAGCCACCACCACCAGCATGCGCAGGCATATGATGGCCAAGCACCCCACAAGGTGGGACGAAGGCCGTTCACTGCCTCCGGTTTCCACCACTGCCTCTCCCCCTGTGCCCCAACCTGCCACTGAGATCCAACCCCCCTCTCAGGACACAGGCACGAGTGCCTACCGGCCTGCACCCACACCCTCACCTCCGCTGTCCTCGGCCCCATCCAGCAATCTCTCTCAGTGCAGCGTCCAGACGTCGCTAGCGCAACTGTTTGAGCGCAAGCGCAAGTACGCCGCCACGCACCTGCACGCTCAAGCGTTAAATGTGCACATAGCCAAATTGATCAGCCTGGAGATGCTGCCGTATAGGCTTGTGGAAACGGAGGCTTTCAAAAGAAAGCATTATGGCGGCAGCGGCCCAGCGCTACTCGGTTCCCAGTCGCCACTACTTTTCCCGATGTGCCGTCCCAGCCCTGCACGACCACGTCTCCCGCAACATTGTACGCGCCCTCACCAACGCGGTTACTGCCAAGGTCCACTTAACAACGGACACGTGGACAAGCACAGGCGGGCAGGGCCACTATATCTCCCTGACGGCACATTGGGTGAATTTAGTGGAGGCTGGGACAGAGTCAGAGCCTGGGACCGCTCATGTCCTACCCACCCGCAGAATTGCGGGCCCCAGCTCGGTGCTGGTAACTGCAGCGGTGTATGCTTCCTCCACTAAACCACCCTCCTCCTCCTCCAACGCAACCTCTGTCTCGCAATCAAGATGTGTCAGCAGCACCAGCACGTTGCCAGCAGTCGGTGTCGCGCGGCATGGCAGCACAGCGGTGGGCAAGCGTCAGCAGGCCGAGCTGAAACTACTCAGCTTAGGAGAGAAGAGGCACACGGCCCACGAACTGCTGCAGGGTCTGACAGAGCAGACCGACTGCTAGCTTTCGCCGCTGAGCCTCCAACCGGGCATGGTCGTGTGTAACAACGGCCGTAACCTGGTGGCGGCTCTGCAGCTCGGCAGCCTCACGCACGTGCCATGCCTGGCCCATGTCTTTAATTTGGTGGTTCAGCGCTTTCTGAAAAGCTACCCACACTTGTCATACCTGCTCGGAAAGGTGCGCCGGGTCAGTGCACATTTCCGCAAGTCCAAGACGGACGCTGCCACCCTGCGCACCCTGCAACATCGGTTTAATCTGCCAGTGCACCGACTGCTGTGCGACGTGCCCACACGGTGGAACTCTACGCTCCACATGCTTGCCAGACTCTATGAGCAGCGTAGAGCTATAGTGGAATACCAACTCCAACATGGGCGGCGTAGTGGGAGTCAGCCTCCTCAATTCTTTACAGAGGAGTGGGCCTGGTTGGCAGCCATCTGCCAGGCCCTTGGAAACTTTGAGGAGTCTACCCAGATGGTGAGCGGGGATGCTGCAATCATTAGCGTCACCATTCCTCTGCTATGCCTCTTGAGAAGTTCCCTGCAAAGCATAAAGGCAGACGCTTTGCGCTTGGAAACGACGGCGGGGGAAGACAGTATGTCGCTGGATAGTCAGAGCACCCTCATGTCTATATCTCAGCGCGTTGAGGAGGAGGGGGAGGAGCATGAGGAGGAGGGAGAAGAGACAGCTTGGCCCACTGCTGAGGGTACCCATGCTGCTTGCCTGTCATCCTTTCAGCGTGTATGGCCAGAGGAGGAGGAGGATCCTGAAAGTGATCTTCCTAGTGAGGACAGCCATGTGTTGTGTACAGGTACCCTGGCACACATGGCTGACTTCATGTTAGGATGCCTTTCTCGAGACCCTCGCGTTACACGCATTCTGGCCACTACGGATTACTGGGTGTACACACTGCTCGACCCACGGTATAAGGAGAACCTTTCCACTCTCATACCCGAAGAGGAAAGGGGTTCGAGAGTGATGCTATACCACAGGACCCTGGCGGACAAACGGATGGTAAAATTCCCATCCGACAGCGCTAGTGGCAGAAGGTGCAGTTCCGAGGGCCAGGTAGCAGGGGAGGCGCAGAGATCAGGCAACATGTACAGACAGGGGAACATTCTCCAAGACCTTTGCCAGCTTTATGGCTCCCCAGCAAGACTGTGTCACCGCTCCCCAGTCAAGGCTGAGTTGGCGGGAGCACTGTAAAAGGATGGTGAGGGAGTACGTAGCCGATGGCACGACCGTCCTCGGTGACGCCTCTGCCCCCTACAACTACTGGGTGTCGAAGCTGGACACATGGCCTGAACTCGCGCTGTATGCCCTGGAGGTGCTTGCTTGTCCTGCGGCTAGCGTCTTGTCAGAGAGGGTGTTTAGTGCGGCTGGGGGAATCATCACGGTTAAGCATACCCGCCTGTCAACCGACAGTGCCGACAGGCTTACACTCATCAAGATGAACAAAGCCTGGATTTCCCCAGACTTCTCTTTTCCACCAGCGAACAGCAGCGATACCTAAGCAATACGTAGGCTGCACCCACGGATGGAAGCATCGTTCTCTATCACCATCAAAAACGGGGACATTTTAGCTTCATCAATCTGTGTATTCTATTCATCCTCCTCCTCCTGCTCCTCCTCCTGAAACCTCACTTAATCACGCCAAACGGGCAATTTTTCTTAGGCCCACAAGGCTCAGTCATATAATATTTGTAAACAATTTTTATACGTTTCAATGCTCATTAAAGCGTTGAAACTTTCACCTGAACCAATTTTTATTTTAACTGGGCTGCCTCCAGGCCTAGTTACCAATTAAGCCACATTAACCAAAGCGATTAATTGGTTTCACCAAGGCCCTCTTGGTTGGGCATGGGCAATTTTTCTGAGGTACATTAGTACTGTTGGTACACCAATTTTTTGGGGCCCTCGCCTACAGTGTAATCCAATTAATTTTTTGCCCACCTGCATTAAAGCTGACGTTACATCAGCTGTGATGGGCAATGCAATGGGATATATTTATGTACCGCCCGTGGCTTCCTGGCACCCACCAATGCTGTGGGTCCACAGGGAGTTATAACTGCATGTGTCCACTTCTAAAGAACCCCAGTCTGACTGGGGCATGCAGTGTGGGCCGAAGGCCACCTGCATTTAACATGACATTACCTCAGCTGTGATGGGCAATGCAATGGGATATATTTATGTACCGCCGGTGGCTTCCTGGCACCCACCCATGCTCTGGGTCCACAGGGAGTTGTAACTGCATGTGTCCACTTCTAAAGAACCCCAGTGTGACTGGGGCATGCAGTGTGGGCCGAAGCCCACCTGCATTTAATCGGATGTTACCTCAGCTGTGATGGGCACTGCAATGGGATACATTTATGTACAGCCGGTGGGTTCCAGGGAGCCACCCATGCTGTGGGTGCACACGGAATTCCCATTGCAGAGTTGTTCCTGCCTGTGACTATTTATAAAAAACCGCGGTCTGACTGGGACATGCAGACACCTTGACAGAATGAATAGTGTGTGGCACATAGGTTCCCCATTGCTATGCCCACGTGTGCAGCTCCTGATGGCGGTGGCACAGGATTATATTTCTCATTGCTTCTGTACAGCATTGTGGGCTATCGCCCCGCCCCTTTTAAAGAGGGTCGCTGCCTAGCCGTGCCAACCCTCTGCAGTGTGTGCCTGCGGTTCCTCCTCATGGCAGACGCACTTATAAATAGACATGAGGGTGGTGTGGCTATGAGGCCAGCATGTGGCATGAGTGCAGCTGAAGGCTGCGCAGGGACACTTTGGTGTGCGCTGTGGACACTGGGTCGTGCGGGGGGGGGGGGGGGGGCAGCATGTAACCCAGGAGAAGTGGCAGCGGAGTGTCATGCAGGCAGTGATTGTGCTTTGTTGGAGGTAGTGTGGTGCTTAGCTAAGGTATGCATTGCTAATGAGGGCTTTTCAGAAGTAAAAGTTGTTGGGAGGGGGGGGCCCACTCTTTCCACTATTGTGGCTTAATAGTGGGACCTGGGAACTTGAGATGCAGCCCAACATGTAGCCCCTCGCCTGCCCTATCCGTTGCTGTGTCGTTCCCATCACTTTCTTGAATTGCCCAGATTTTCACAAATGAAAACCTTAGCGAGCATCGGAGATGTACAAAAATGCTCGGGTCGCCCATTGACTTCAATGGGGTTCGTTACTCGAAACGAACCCTCGAGCATCGCGATAATTTCGTCCCGAGTAACGAGCACCCGAGCATTTTGGTGCTCGCTCATCTCTAATAATTAATGTTAAATTTGTATGTCTCCTAAATGGTTAAAAAAAAGAGAAAAGTTTCTCCAATGTGCACACAGAGTAAAGTAAACAGGTGGAAATATATGCCTCATCAAAAATTTGTACAGTATGTTTGCACATATTTGAGATATTGCAGTTGAAATTGTGAAAAAATGACTTAAATGTTCCCAATTTTCGCACTTTGAATAAATAAATATACACAAATTCTGTCAGTCTGTTTGTACCACCTAAATGAAGTACAATATGTGGTGAAAAAACAATGTCATAATTACTTGGATATGCAAAGCCTGGCTTGGTCATTAAAGGGGTTTAGCTGCTCTAGTAAAATGAAAGCTGTGCTAATATTGGTTGCTATGAGCAGCAAACAGTTTAAACACTCACTCCCTGGTATTTTCAGTTGGATCATGAACCGTTTGTGTACTAAACTTGGTTGTGATAAATCATCATTCCTTAATTTGCTCTGGTAAAATAACAGTTGTGCTTTGATTGTTGCTTTGAGTAGCAAACAGTTGAAACATTTCCCCCAGTTTTAAGTTTGTCATAAAGACTATGTGTTACATACTTGGTTGAGATTCAACAAGACATATAGGAGCCTATGAGGAAAACAAACAAATTGTCATATACATATTGTGGCAATGCCTGTGTTGGGGTTGGGGGTCGGCGATAACACAGCGGCACACTCAGTCCATGCAAAAGACCAAATAACTTAAGATTATAGAAAATTCAGTGGGAAACGATTGCCACTGACAGCACATACACTTTGTTCAATCAACAAAACCAATGCTTGCCTGTCAAAGCACTAACTAAACCGTAGTTCTCTCACTTACTACTGACATGCAGCAATGGTTAGAAAACAGCAGAAGTGCACCAAGTAGATGTGTCCACTCCAGGCTCTGACAAATGACTGCCTCAACTACCAGCCTTTTTTGTCCCAGTGATTAACTCAGTGGACCCAGCTGAACTCACTGGGATCCAGAAGGAAGATCTGTACTGCGATTAGATCTCTCCCAGGATAAGCATTTGATTGAAATGTACACTTCCTCCAGTACTTTTCCTTGAACATGGCTACATATCCTCCCCCTCTTTTCCAGACCAGAGGGCCAACAAGCAGTGCACCCTAGATAGCACGTCAGTATTATTTTGATACTTGCCGGGTCTATACTCAAAGGCAAAACTAAAGTTCTGCAGTGAGAAGAACCATCTTGTCACCCTTGTGTTTTTCTCTTTGTTTTACTTCATCCAGGTTAAGGAGGCATGGTCAGAAATCAACGTAAATTTTCTACTAAGGAGATAGTAAATTGATGCCTTCAATGCCCACTTAACTGCTAAACACTCCCGTTCCAAGCTGGCATAATTTTTCTCAGCAGGGGACAGCTTCCAACTTAAATACATTATTGGATTTTCTTCACTATTTATTGATTGGGATAACACTGCACCTATAGCCATGCCAGAAGCATCTGTCTGCACTATAAACTCTTCGGTGAAGTCAGGGTGATCAGTACTGGCTATTGGCACAATGCAGACTTCAGGCTCTGAAAGGCATTCTCTGCCTTTGGAGTCCACATCACCATTACTAATTTCTGACCTTTAAGTCCGTCAATGGTGCAGCTGTGGAGGCAAAATTTGAAACAAGCCTACAATAATACCCTGTGATGCCTAGAAAAACTCTGACCTGTTTCTTAGTCAAAGATCTAGGCCAACTCTGTATGGCATCTACCTTATTGACTTGTGATTTGATTACAGGTCTTGACTTCCTTTAAGCGTAAAGCACACTTTTCTTTGACCACACTGTTAAACATCCAAATTGCCTGTACTTTGCAAAGGTGACTTTCCCAATCTGAACTATAAATGACCACATTGTCCGGGTATGCAGTGAAATAGTTATGATGTGGCCTTAAAATCCAATCCATCAACTTCTGAAAATTAGCTGGCACCCTGTGCAATCCACATGGCATGTTTTTGTATTTGAATAAACCATCTGGGATGGCAAACCCAGTTTTATATTTGGCTCTATCCATCAAAAGTATTTACTAGTACCCTTTTGTAAGATCAAGAGTGTTAATGTATCTGGCATCACCTAATCTCTCATAAAGCTAATCCACCCTTGGCATGGGGTAAGCATTGAAACTGGAGATTTTGTTTAGCTTTCTGAAATCATTACATAATCCCCACGCGCCTTTTGGTTTGGGAATCAAAACAATGGGGCTTCACCACCCACTATTTGACTCCTCAACCACTCCTAGCTTAAGCATGTGCTTGACCTCAGCAGATATTGATTGTCTATGCACTTCCGGTATCCTTCACGGTTTTAGATTTACCTTTATCTGAGGCTCAGTTATTAAGTCATGCTTTATTACAGGGGTAACAGATGGTCCCAGTCACAACCATCATTTGCTACTACCCTTTTTAACATTTGCTTTAGAGTCTTGTTAAATCTCTCCAAAAATCTATCTGTCTGATGGTGGTACACAGAGGTGTGTATGTGTTTGATTTTAAAGAAGTGGCATAGCTCTTTCATTACCTTGGACAAAATGGTTTCCCATTGTCAGTAAGGATTTTTTTAGAAATCCCTGTCCTATAAACCATAAGGGACAACTCTGTGCAATACTTTTGGTGTTAGTATTTTTTAAAAGAACAGCTTTAGGATATTGTGTAGCATAATCTAGCATCACCAGCATATACTGATGTCTTCTTGCTAATTTGACTATGGGACCCACTAGATCCATCCCAATTCTTTTAAATGGCACCTCAATAATGAGGAGGGGAACTAACAGGCTGTGAAAATGTGAGACGGTGGTCATCTGACACGTTTGGCAAGATTCACAATATTTATTTATTGCTTGGCATATACTAATAGAAGCTTTGTAGGACTCAGTACTGTGTATTATCAATCTCCAAGTCTCCTCCAAGTACATCCTGGTTTGCCACAAGAACCTAGTGCCAACCAGCGGTTTCCCCAATCTAAAACCTCTGATTGTAACTATATCGCTGCATATCTTGATGATGTGGTCATTTACAGTTCAGATTGGGAATTTTACCTTTGCAAAGTACAGGCGGTCTTGGATGCAATAACTGATGCAGTCCTGACCATAAACCCGGAAAAATACACTTTAGACTTGGAGGAAGCTGGATACCTTCTGATATGAGTTTGGGTGCAATGTTAGCCCAATCGATAAAGCTTTCCCCTGCCGAGAAAAAGTACGCCATTGTGGAACGGGAGTGCTTAGCAGTTAAGTGAGCGCTGGAGGCATTAAAATACTATCTCCTTGGTAAAAAAATTTTGGTTGATTTCTGACCATGCCTCCTTAACCTGGATGAAGCAAAACAAAGAGAACAATGCAAGGGTGACAAGATGGTCCTTGTCACTACAGAACTTTAATTTTGTCTTTGAGTATAGACCCGACAAGTCTCATGTTATTGCTGATGCGCTATTTAGGGTGCACTGCATGGTTGCTAAAGTTGCCCAGCCCTCCAGACTGGAAAAGAGGGGGAGAATATGTAACCATCTGCAAGGCAAAATAGGGAGTGTACATTTCACCCAAATGCTTAGCCTGGATGAGAAAATACTCCAGTACAGGCCTTCCTTCTGGATCCCAGTGAGCTCAGCTAGGTCCATTTAGCTAATCACTGGGAAATAAAAGGGTTCCAAGTTCATGCAGTCAGGGTCATAGCCTGGAGTGAGGACATCTGCCTGGTGGACGGCTGCTGTTTGCTGACCATTGCTGCACATTAGTAGTAAGGGAGAGTACTGATGTTTAATTAGTGCCTTGATGGGCAAGTGTTTGCTTTGTTGATTGCATAAAGTGTATGTGCTGCCAGTGGTGATTTTTTTTTTTCACTGAGTTTTCTGCTAACTGAATATTTAAGAAAATAGACTTATTTGGACTTTTTCATGGACTGAGTGTGCCATCGCCAACCTCCACCCAACATCTCACACACAGATATTGCCACAATATATATAAATATATATATATATATATATATATATATATATATATATATATATATATATATATATATATATATATATATATATATATATATAGTCGAAAGGCCTCACAGACTGGCTGACTGACTTACCCACTCACTGAATTACTTACTGACTGACTGATCTGCTACTAAGTTTTTAACTTCCCGCTGTCGTACAAACTTGAAATTTGGCATGACCATTTTTTAGATACTAAATCAGAAATGTAAATAGGTCACAACTTGATTATTCAATTCTAAGCGTGAAAGTAAGTGACCCCCTGTGTAATCTAACTAATAGCACAAATTTGTACCACACAAACTTGAAATTTGGCACGACTATTCTTTAGGTTGTAAATAAGAAAAGTAAAGGGATCGCAACTTAATTATTGAATTCAAAGCACCAAAGTAAATAACCCCCTATGTAATGTAACGAATAACACACATCTGTCCGCACAAATGTGAAATTTGGCATGACAATTCTTTAGGTCAGTAATAGGAAAAGTAAAAGGGTCGCAACTTCAATATTCAATTCTAAGCAAGAAAAACAGTGCGGAAATTCTATTACTGAGTTTATAATTTTACAGTAATTCTTGTTATTTTACAAGCAAATCCTACCTTTTTAGTTTAATTGAGGACTTATTTAAATTTTAAAATACCAGTGTTTTCTTATTTGTTTTTCACAAATGTATTTTTTATTTTTACCTCATATAAAGAAAAGGTTGCATGGTCACCTCCATGTAGTGTTTCCTGGGTAATGCGAAGAACCATGTAAAATGGTAAATATATTTTATTCCCCGATTCCTCTGAATTAACCACGACTTCATCAAATGTTCTGTGCGAAGAACAGGTGAACATCTGTACCAAATGAACTCGGTCGAAGCTGGGTATATCAGCTAGTATATGTGTGTATGTATGTGTGTGTGTGTATATATATATATATATATATATATATATATGGCAGTCAACATTGACGAGAAGTGACCAGCATCCTACAATGTTCCACTTTGTTTTGGGAGAGCAAGGAAACATTATAAATACATTAGAGATGAGCGAGCACCAAAATGCTCGGGTGCTCGTTACTCGAGACGAACTTTTCGCGATGCTCGAGGGTTCGTTTCGAGTAACGAACCCCATTGAAGTCAATGGGCGACCCGAGCATTTTTGTATATCGTCAATGCTCGCTAAGGTTTTCATTTGTGAAAATCTGGGAAATTCAAGAAAGTGATAGGAACGACACAGAAACGGATAGGGCAGGCGAGGGGCTACATGTTGGGTTGCATTTCAAGTTCCCAGGTCCCACTATTAAGCCACAATAGCGGCAAGAGTGCCCCCCCCTCCCAACAATTTTTACTTCTGAAAAACCCTCATTAGCAAGGCATACGCACCACACTACCTCCAACAAAGCACAATCACTGCCTGCATGACACTCCGCTGCCACTTCTCCTGGGTTACATGCTGCCCAACCCCCCCCCCCCCCGCACGACCCAGTGTCCACAGCGCACACCAAAGTGTCCCTGCGCAGCCATCAGCTGCACTCATGCCACACGCTGGCCTCATAGCCACACCACCCTCATGTCTATTTATAAGTGCGTCTGCCATGAGGAGGAACCACAGGCACACACTGCAGAGGGTTGGCAGGGCCAGGCAGCGACCCTCTTTAAAAGGGGCGGGGCGATAGCCCACAATGCTTTACAGAAGCAATGAGAAATCAAATCCTGTGCCACCTCCATCAGGAGCTGCACACGTGGGCATAGCAATGGGGAACCCATGTGCCACACACTATTCATTCTGTCAAGGTGTCTGCATGCCCCAGTCAGACCGGGGTTTTTTATAAATAGTTACAAGCAGGTACAACTCCGCAATGGGAATTCCGTGTGCACCCACAGCATGGGTGGCTCGCTGGAACCCACCGGCTGTACATAAATGTATCCCATTGCAGTGCCCTGGACAGTAGAGCTAACGTCAGATTAAATGCAGGTGGGCTTCGGCCCACACTGCATGCCCAAGTCACACTGGGGTTCTTTAGAAGTGGACACATGCAGTTACAACTCCGTGTGGACCGATAGCATGGGTGGGTCCCAGGAAGCCACCGGCGGTACATAAATATATCCCATTGCAATGCCCTGGAAGCTGAGGTAACGTCCGATTAAATGCAGGTGGGCTTCGGCCCACACTGCATGTCCCAGTCTGACCGGGGTTTTTAATACATAGATACTGGCAGGTACAAATCCCTAATGTGAAGTCCCTGTGGACCCACAGCATGGGTGGCTCCCTGGAACCCATCGGCGGTACATAAATGTATCCCATTGCAGTGCCCTGCTCAGCAGAGCTAATGTCACATACAATACAGGTGTGCTTCGGCCCACAGTGCATGCCCCAGTCAGACTGGTAATATGTACCTTAACTGTAACCGCGTTGGTGGGAATGTGGTGGCGACTGCGGACCTAGTAGCGTGGTTTTATTTAGTTGGTTTTCGGAATGTGGCCAGGATTAAGTGGGCCGTAGCGGGGGGATGGTGGGGGGGCTCTCTTGTTGTGTCGGTAAAGGTGAAATTCTTGACTGCCACCAGAGGGACCAATGCAAAGGTATTTGCCAAGAATGTTTTCATTGTTGGAGGAGGAGGGGGATGTTTTTGAGGCACTACGTGTCCTCTCCACGTGTCCGTGGTTATATGCACCTTAACAGTAACCGCGTTGGTGGGAAATGGCCTCGCCACCATCATGTCTTTGGGAAGCCTCCGTTTCCACACCCCAGTGACATAGCATTAGCAGCGGTATAGGTAGAGCCCAGACTTAGTAACATTTCAGCGGTAGCATTAGGGACAGGCCCCAGTAACATATCACTAGCAGCATTATAGGGGGAGCACAGTATTAGTTCCATTTCAGTAGTAGTAGCAGTCCAGACAGGCCCCAGTAACATGTCACTAGCAGCAGTATAGGGGGAGCACAGTCTTAGTTCCATTTCAGTAATAGTAGCAGTCAAGACAGGCCCTGGTAACAATTCCGAAGCAGCAGTATAGGGGGAGCACAGTATTAGTTCCATTTCAGTAGTAGTAGCAGTCAAGACAGGCTATAGTAACATTCCCGTTGCAGCAGTTTAGGGAGATAACAGTCTCTTTCACATTTTAGTAGTTGCAGTATAGACAAGGCCCCAGTTACATTTTTTTTTTTTTGAAAATCAATTTTTATTGACATTTTTGTTATTAATTAACAGGGGGAACAAATACACGTATAAAGGTACATTCACAATTATCTGCGTCACGGTGAGATAAGACTATAAAAGGGCATGGTCGGGAGGTAATAGAGTTCTGTGCTTATATAGATGATGGGACTTCTCCCTGATTCTGATGGGACGGCTCATCTCCACGTTCTGCGGCAGGTAGAATGATGCGGTCCTGTATCCTTTTGAAAATACGCGGCAAAAGGATTGTAGTAACTAACTAATTAACTTAGCCTGCAAGAAAATCAAGTAATAATTGGGTGGAAGGAGGGGAAAGTAGATGGGGGGGGGGGGACAGACAGACGGGGGGGAGGTTGGATGGGGGGGGGGATACTGTGGGATCGAATCACTGCTGTGACTCAGCTTACTGTATAAACAGTACTCACTGCGTGTATAGAAGGTTTTCCGAGAAGACGGGGGAGTGATAGCTATCTAGATGTTGATCTAGGGTATAGTGCGGGGAACTCACTTGACCGTTTGGCGTGTTAAGACCACTATTTTTCAGCTGTTTCCTGGACAAGGTGTCAGCCACTGAGATGCATAGAAAATGTAATGCGTACACCCTACTCAAGTGGTCCAGGGTTCTTCTAGGGGGGGATTTATTACTCTATTGTGTAGAAATATAGGGAGAGGGAGGAGGGTCGACCCCACGTGAGAGGCCTCAACTCGACAAATGCAGGTCATGTAGCCCTCAGTTGTCTCCAGGGTCCCCAGGTGTTCCAGAACTTTTCATGGGAGTCTGTAGCCCAACTAGAGCTCCTCTAAGTTAGCAATAGTATCAACTTTTTCCATCCACTGAGATATTGAGGGAGGAGTCTTTTGTAGCCACAGTAATGGGATTAATGCTTTAGCAGCATCTAAGAGAAAGGCAATGAGTGGGTTCCTCTTAGGATGAAACTCTTTAGTAGGTTTCCAAAGAAATATCATCTCCGGGTATATAGATATATCAGGAGTGAATTGTTTGAGTGTCACCTCCACCTCTGTCCAGAAAGGGGCCAGGATCGGGCAGCTCCACCATATATGAGAGTAAGTTCCTATATCATTCTCACACCTCCAGCATCTCCCGTGTGGAGCTAAATTATAGGCGGCCAGCCACTGGGGGTTTTTATACCACCTCACCAGTAGCTTGTAGTGGCTTTCTTGAGCTATAATACAAGGTGAGATGCCGAACGAGGTGTTCAGGATAGTTTTGATATCGGATGGAGAGAGAGAGATGCCCAGTTCCTTTTCCCAGGAAATGAGGAAATTGGGTTTTGTATAGGATGGTTTGATAATAAATTGTTTGCGTAAGAAAGAGATTTTCCTAAATTTAGAGTTGTTGTCCGTAAGGATCTTTTCGAAGCTTGTTAAGGGCCTTGTAGAATTGTATTTTTTCAGGAAATTATTCAGAATTTTTTTAATGTAGATCTGTTGAAGGAATGAAAAGTTATGCACAGGGAGGAGGTCTTTTAGAATTTCATCTGCTGTTTTGTAGGCTATTGTTTGCAAGACGCCTATATTGAGATCTTTAAATTTCTCCCATATTGAGTGGGAGGCAGGATCCCCGGAGGTATCCAGCAGGTGAGGAATTGCTCTTATAGGCGCGCATGGAGATGGGGCTGGTGCCAGAGTTTCTTTTAGGTTTGCCCATATTTCGCAAGGGCCCGTAATGAGAGGGTTTAGACTCTTGGTTCTGCCTTTATTGTTTGTGGGGAGCCATAGATCCTTCAAGTATGATCTCCCCTCTGAGGCCTCTGCTAATGAGGGAAGAATTTTGTCTCTGGTTGGGAATACCAGGTCCATCCAGTATCCCAATTGGGATGCGCCATAAAAGTCAGAGATGTTGGGGAGATCTATGCCTCCTTCTGTGCCTCTTTTAATCATAAGGCTGTAGGCCAATCTAGGCCTTTTATGTCTCCACACAAATCCAGAGAAGATTGTTCGTATTGTTTTAAAGAAGCTTTTTGGTAGGTGTATTGGAAGCATTCTGATTTTGTATAAAATTATTGGAAGGATATAAGTCTTTAGGATGTTTTTTCTCCCGAACCATGATATAAAAGGAATATCGTAGCTCCGTAGGAGATTTTTGATATGGCCGATCAAAGGTGGAAAATTTGTTTGGTAGAGATCTTCTATTTTTTTAGTTAGTTTGATTCCTAAAAAATCCATTGATTTTTCGGCCCAGTTGAAGGGGGACTTTTCTTTAATGATCTTGCATCACGTTTCTAGAATTGAAATATTTAGGACAGTGGACTTTGCAAAATTAATTTTAAAGTTAGAAAGCGACCCAAAATTATTGAGTGCAGTTTCCAGTTTGGCCAGACCTTTCTCAGGATTTGTGACTAAAAAAACGATGTCATCTGCAAAGGCAGCAGAGGAGAGTGAATGTTTCTCCCATTTCAGGCCTTGTATTTCCGGATCTTGTCTAATCATCTGAAGAAAGGGCTCTAATGCTAGTACAAATAGGGATGGTGATAAGGGGCAACCCTGGCGGGTGCCATTTTTAATGTCGAAGGTTGGGGAGAGAATCTCATTAATTTTGAGCCTAGCATTTGGAGAAGCATATAGGGAAAGGATGGCAGCGACAAAAGCCTGGGGAAAATAAAATGGAGTAGAGTTTTCTTCATGTAACCCCAGTCTACCCGGTCAAAAGCCTTCTCGGCGTCTGTCCCGACCAGGAGCGGGGTATTTTAAATTTGTGGGCGTATCGAATTGCGTGAAGGATCCTTCTGCTGTTGTCTTTGCCCTCCCTCCCCTTCACAAATCCCGTCTGTTCTTCGTTGATCAGGGACGGTAAGAAGCCCTCTAGTCTTTTAGCTAGGAGTTTGGCCCATAATTTTAGATCAAGATTTAGGAGAGAGATTGGGCGATAACTGCCACATAATTCTGGGTTTTTGTTGTCTTTGCGTAATAAAGTTATGTGGGCTTCGAGTGATTGTTTGGGGAACGCAGCCCCTTGCAGGAGGGCGTTGAATAATTCGGTGATTCTGGGCACAAGGATTTCCGTAAAGGAGTTGTAATACGATAGACTAAGGCTTTTGCCATGTGGGCAAGATTTTAGTAAGAGGTCGACTTCTTCCTGGGAGACTGGAACCGTTAAGGACTCCGCTTGCTCGTGGTTAAGCTTAGGGAGGTGGGTTTGGAGCAGAAAGGCATCAGTTTTTCCTTCTAAGACCTTTTCTTCCTCCGGGGAGAGGGGATTTTGTTGTCTAATATTATAAAGGTTAGAATAGAATTGATGAAAAGCTTTTGCGATTTCTTCCAAGGAGGTTACGTGTGATCCGTTAGCGGTTTTGATAGAGTGTATGTGGTTTTTGGCTCGTGCATTTTTGATCAGGGTAGACATAAACTTGCTGCCTCTATTGCCTTGTGCATAAACTACATGTTTAGGGCGAGCACCCACTGGCGTTTGCGTTGTAAGTGCGTGAAAAATGCAGCGATTTCGCATCTACGCGTTTGCGTTTTTCGCTGCGTTTTTTTAACGCAAAACGCGGAGAATGTCTCATCCTAAAACGTTGCATAGCGTTTCTATACCAACACACCCTACAGCACCTGTGAAGAATGCCCGCCCTTCCACAGTCTTCAGTAATGTTGTCTGCAAAAACGCCACGCGGCGCGTGCGAATTGCGTTGCGTTGCGTTTTTTCCGGGAGCATTGAAAACCATGGGAGAAGTTAGATTAAAAAAAAGAGCCAGAGTGTAAGGACAGCTGCGATGCGATTTTGCGGGGCGGGGCGATTTTAAAAACGCCAGTGGACATGAGCACACTTTATCTCTATGCCTGTGCAGGAAAAACGCAAAACGCAAAACGCAGGTAAAAAAACGCCAGTGGGTGCTCGCCCTTAAGGTATAAATGTTTTTTGTTATAGCGGGAGTCTAAGCGTTGTTTGAGGTCCCTTCTTAGATTCTCCAATTCTTCTAACGCTAATTTAGATTGGGATAGCTTCGTTATTTGTTCCAGTTGTGCTATCTTGCTCAGTCTGTCATCTATATCTTTTTGGTGGAGTTTTTTTGTCCTAGTTCCCAGGGCTATGAGTAGCCCTCGCATAAAAGCTTTATGGGCTTCCCAGACCATGGGGGTCTCCGCGTCCCCATTTGCATTAATGGAAAAGTATTCCTCTAGTAGGGCTGATAGGCGTTCTCTTTCTTCCAGAGAGTCAAGCAGGGATGCATTGAGTCTCCATCTCCATTCTTTGGGTTTAGGTTGGGGAAGGCGGAGGTCCACATGGACAGGGGCGTGGTCTGAGATTGTAGTTACATCGATTTTAGCTCTCTCAACATGCGAGAGGAGCTCTGCGCTAAGGAATATATAGTCCAGTCTTTGGTGGGATTGATGTATTTTTGAATAAAAAGTATAATCTTTTGTGGTGGGATTCAGGAGGCGCTACGCATCAGTTAAGTTTAACTCCTGGAGACTAGGAATGAGTCTCCTAATTTTTATTTGTGAGGTATGGGAGCGGCCAGTTGATGAGTCACTTAACGGGTGTAAGGTGATATTTAAATCTCCTCCCAAGATTAGTTGGCCTTCTGCGAAGTGTTTTAAAATTGTTAAGTTCTTGATCAGCCAAGGAACTTGGTCGGTATTAGGGGCATAAAGATTGGCTATCGTTGTTTTAATGTTGTTGCATGTTCCCTTTAAGAATAAAGCCCTACCCTCCCCGTCCTCAAAGCTAGCCTGACATTTAAAGTCAATAGATTTATGGAGGAAGATCGAGACCCCCTTCGAGGCAGAGGTGGAGTGAGCGCTATGGAAGGCCTGATCAAAGTATCTGCCTGGTAATGCCAGGCATTTACTCTTTTTATAGTGAGTTTCCTGCAGAAGAAGAACACTCGTGCCATAACTTTTAATTAGTAGAGAAATGTTGTGTCTTTTTGAGGGTGAGTTGAGGCCTCTCACGTTGAAGGACGTGACCCATAGACTCCCCATCGCAGGACTTTTGTCGTGTGTTCAGACTATGGTACCGGCGATTTGGACTTCAGCTGTAGATGAAATGCAAACGCAATAAGTAGTTGCAAACTGTATTCTCCCACAGAGGAGATAGGAGGGGGGTGGGGTTGAGGGGTGGGGACAAGACAAAAACACGTAAGGAGAAGGAGGAAACAGAAAGGTTAAGTAAATCTTATAACTCTATCAAATTCACATGAGTAATGGTATAACAAGATAAAGTTAAAGAAACAATGCGGATCGGCCTCGTTATTTAACTGAGACCGTCCTTAATTTCGTGGGCGAGAAAATAGTGCAACTGTTTAACTCTAACAGTCGCTCTACTGAATATTTATATCGGCCTAACCTGACCGGCACAAAAGGAACCTGGCTATGTGGGTAAAGACCGAGGGTCAAATAGTTACATTAAGTATAATACTACTCCAGCGTGACCCCAAGTCACCTCCAGTCGAAGTGGAGGGACATTCTATCATAAACTATAAGTAACGTTGGGACAGTAGTCTCTGCTTGGTGATGGGGAAAATCATACTACACCCTCCATTTCCCTCTCCACAATATCACCACTTAAAATATGTGGTTGTGGAGATATGGCGTAGGTGGGGTGCAGTCCAAGAGGCTTTCTCAAAAGCCTGGCAGGGGAGAAGTGCCTTCCTGGGCAACGGCAGCTTTCAGGTCGCGGCACCAGCGGTCTCATCTCTGGATTTCTTTCTTTTTCCCTTGGGCGATTTTGCGTTTCCCGGCAGTTGCCATCTCTCCGGAGGTTCTAGCATCGTAAAGTTTGGCAAATCAGGGATCGGCTGCCAGCAGGGGAGCTCAATTGGTTCTAAGTCCAATATCTGTCAGCATTTTTCTAGATCGTCTTGAGAGCGTATGTTTAATCTGCGGCCCTTGTGCGTTATGCCCAGCCCAAAAGGGAACAGCCACGCATAATGGATGTGTCTCTCCCTCAGAGCGTCCAGTAAGGGTTGCAGAAGGCGGCGTTTCCCCAAGGTAGAGGGCGCCAAATCTTGAAAATTTTGTAGGGATGAGCCTCCATATTTAATGTCGTTATGATTCCTTGCGGCCCTGAGTATTGAGGCAGCGTCAGGGAATGAGAGCATTTTGCAGATGATATCCCTTGGCGGGTCAGATGCTGAAGGGGGTGGTCTCAATGCCCTGTGTACTCTTTCAATTGCAATGGCGACCGCTCTGTCTTCTCCCAAAAGCAAAGCAAAGATTTCTTTTACCACTTTCTCTAACACTTCTGTAGCCCAGGATTCTGAGAGGCCCTTTATGCGCACATTATTGCGCCTGCTCCTGTTTTCTATATCCTCCTGCATTAGTTTGGCTTTATTAATCTGCGCGTGATGTTCTTTAAGGGCTCTCTCTACATCCAGAGCATGTGATGAAATGGCAGCTGTAGAGGTTTCAAGGTCTTCTGTTCTCTTTCCCAGCTGCTTCATCTCCTCTTTAATTTCGTTAAGCTCTAGGAGTATGGGTCTCATAGTGCGCATTAGGAGATCTTTCATAAATCCTTTAGATATGCGCTCATTCTCTCCCCCCTCTGAGGAGACCTCATCCTCTCTGTCTCTTGCCCCTGCTCCGCTCGGCTCGTGGGGGGCGCCATCTTGGCTGCATCATGCAGAGGACGAGCGCTCCTTTCTTTCAGGTAGCGCTGCATGTCTACTTGCCCCTTGTTCTTCTTAGGTGTTTCTTGGGGTTCACTGCTCCTGTCCCTGTTGATCTTTACCATTTTCGGGCTGACTGATAGCTGTAACAGGTCCCGGTAAGTGCCGCTGTCACGGAGCTCCTCTCTCAGAACTCCATTCCGCTCAGCGGTTAGGCTCCGCCCCCCCAGTTACATTTATGTAGCAAAAGTGTAGGCCAACCCCACACACCTTGCTGTAGCATAAGTGCAGGCAAAGCCCATAAAAATTACTAGGATTACACTGTAGGCGAGGGCCCCAAAAAATTGGTGTACCAACAGTACTAATGTACCTCAGAAAAATTGCCCATGCCCAACCAAGAGGGCAGGTGAAACCCATTAATCGCTTTGGTTACTGTGGCTTAATTTGTAACTAGGCCTGGAGGCAGCCCAGTTAAAATAAAAATTGGTTCAGGTGCAAGTTTCAACGCTTTAATGAGAGTTGAAACATATAAACATTGTTTACAAAAGTCATATGACTGAGCCTTGTGGGCCTAAGAAAAATTGCCCGTTCGGCGTGATTACGTGAGGTTTCAGGAGGAGGAGCAGGAGGAGGAGGATGAATATAATACACAGATTGATGAAGCTAAAAGGTCCCCGTTTTTGATGGTGATAGAGAACGATGCTTCCATCCGCGGGTGCAGCCTATGCATTGTTTAGGTACCGCTGCTGTCCGCTGGTGGAGAAGAGAAGTCTGGGGAAATCCAGGCTTTGTTCATCTTTATGAGTGTAAGCCTGTCGGCACTGTTGGTTGACAGGCGGGTACGCTTATCCGTGATGATTCCCCCAGCTGCACTAAACACCCTCTCTGACAAGACGCTAGCCGCAGGACAAGCAAGCACCTCCAGGGCATACAGCGTGAGTTCAGGCCACGTGTCCAGCTTCGACACCCAGTAGTTGTAGGGGGCAGAGGCGTCACGGAGGATGGTCGTGCGATCGGCTACGTACTCCCTCACCATCCTTTTACAGTGCTCCCGCCAACTCAGCCTTGACTGAGGAGCGGTGACACAGTCTTGCTGGGGGGCCATAAAGCTGTCAAAGGCCTTGGAGAGTGTTCCCCTGCCTGCGCTGTACATGCTGGCTGATCTCCGCGCCTCAGTTTGTCCGCCAGGGTCCGGTGGTATAGCATCACTCTCGAACCCCTTTCCTCTTCGGGTTTGAGAGTGGAAAGTTTCTCCTTATACCGTGGATCGAGCAGTGTGTACATCCAGTAATCCGTAGTGGCCAGAATGCGTGTAACGCGAGGGTCACGAGAAAGGCATCCTAACATGAAGTCAGCCATATGTGCCAGGGTACCTGTACACAACACATGGCTGTCCTCACTAGGAAGATCACTTTCAGGATCCTCCTCCTCCTCCTCCTCAGGCCATACACGCTGAAAGGATGACAGGCCAGCAGCATGTGTACCCTCAGCAGTAGGCCAAGCTGTCTCTTCCCCCTCCTCCTCATCTTCCTCCTCCTCCTCCTCCTCCTCACTGCGCTGAGATATAGACAGGAGGGTGCTCTGACTATCCAGCGACATACTGTCTTCCCCCGGCTCTGTTTCCGAGCGCAAAGCGTCTGCCTTTATGCTTTGCAGGGAACTTCTCAAGAGGCATAGCAGAGGAATGGTGACGCTAATGATTGCAGCATCGCCGCTCACCATCTGGGTAGACTCCTCAAAGTTTCCAAGGACCTGGCAGATGGCTGCCAACCAGGCCCACTCTTCTGTAAAGATTTGAGGAGGCTGACTCCCACTACACCGCCCATGTTGGAGTTGGTATTCCACTATAGCTCTACGCTGCTCATAGAGCCTGGCCAACATTTGGAGCGTAGAGTTCCACCGTGTGGGCACGTCGCACAGTAGTCGGTGCACTGGCAGATTAAACTAATGTTGCAGGGTCCGCAGGGTGGCAGCGTCCGTGTTGGACCTGCGGAAATGTGCGCTGAGCCGGCGCACCTTTCCGAGCAGGTCTGACAAGCGTGGGTAGCTTTTCAGAAACCACTGAACCACCAAATTAAAGACGTGGGCCAGGCATGGCACGTGCGTGAGGCTGCCGAGCTGCAGAGCCGCCACCAGGTTACGGCCGTTGTCACACACGACCATGCCCGGTTGAAGGCTCAGCGGCGAAAGCCAGCGGTCGGTCTGCTCTGTCAGACCCTGCAGCAGTTCGTGGGCTGTGTGCCTCTTCTCTCCTAAGCTGAGTAGTTTCAGCACGGCCTGCTGGCGCTTGCCCACCGCTGTGCTGCCACCCCGCGCGACACCGACTGGTGGTGACGTGCTGCTGCTGACACATCTTGATTGTGAGACAGAGGTTGCGTAGGAGGAGGAGGAGGAGGAGGAGGCTGGTTTAGTGGAGGAAGCATACACCGTCGCAGATACCACCACCGAGCTGGGGCCCGCAATTCTGGGGGTGTGTAGGACGTGAGCAGTCCCAGGCTCTGACTCGGTCCCAGCCTCCACTAAATTCACCCAATGTGCCGTCAGGGATATATAGTGGCCCTGCCCGCCTGTGTTTGTCCCCGTGTCTGTTGTTAAGTGGACCTTGGCAGTAACCGCGTTGGTGAGGGCGCGTACAATGTTGCGGGAGACGTGGTCGTGCAGGGCTGGGACGGCACATCGGAAAAAGTAGTGGTGACTGGGAACCGAGTAGCGCGGGGCCGCCGCCGCCATTATGTTTTTGAAAGCCTCCGTTTCCACAAGCCTATACGGCAGCATCTCCAGGCTGATCAATTTGGCTATGTGCACATTTAACGCTTGAGCGTGCGGGTGCGTGGCGGCGTACTTGCACTTGCGCTCAAACAGTTGCGCTAGCGACGGCTGGACGCTGCGCTGAGAGACATTGCTGGATGGGGCCGAGGACAGCGGAGGTGAGCGTGTGTATCCAGGCCGGGAAACGGTCGTGCCTGTGTCTTGAGAGGGGGGTTGGATCTCAGTGGCAGGTTGGGGCACAGGGGGAGAGTCAGTGGTGCAAACCGGAGGCGGTGAACGGCCTTCGTCCCACCTCGTGGGGTGCTTGGCCATCATATGCCTGCGCATGCTGGTGGTGGTGAGGCTGGTGGTGGTGGCTCCCCGGCTGATCTTGGCGCGACAAACTTTGCACACCACAGTTCGTCGGTCGTCTGCACTCTCAGTGAAAAACTGCCACACCTTTGAGCACCTCGGCCTCTGCAGGGTGGCATGGCGCGAGCGGGCGCTTTGGGAAACAGTTGGTGGATTATTCGGTCTGGCCCTGCTTTTACCCCTGGACACCGCACTGCCTCTTCCAACCTGCCCTGCTGCTGCACTTGCCTCCCCCTCAGAAGACCTGTCCTCAGTAGGCTTAGCAAACCAGGTGGGGTCAGTCACCTCATCGTCCAGCTGCTCTTCCTCCGAATCCTCTGGGCGCTCCTTCCTCGGACTTACTGCCCTTACTACTACCTCACTGATAGAAAACTGTGTCTCATCGTCATCGTCCTACTCACCCACTGAAAGCTCTTGAGACAGTTGCCGGAAGTCCCCAGCCTCATCCCCCGGACCCCGGGAACTTTCCAAAGGTTGGGCATCGGTCACGATAAACTCCTCTGGTGGGAGAGGAACCAGTGCTGCCCAATCTGGGCAGGGGCCCGAGAACAGTTCCTGGGAGTCTGCCTGCTTCTCAGAATGTGTCATTGTAATGGAGTGAGGAGGCTGGGAGGAAGGAGGAGCAGCAGCCAGAGGATTCAGAGTTGCAGCTGTGGATGGCGTAGAAGACTGGGTGGTCAATAGATTGCTGGATGCACTTTCTGCCATCCACGACAGGACCTGTTCACACTGCTCATTTTCTAATAAAGGTCTACCGCGTGGACCCATTAATTGTGAGATGAATCTGGGGACCCCTGAAACTTGCCTCTCTCCTAATCCTGCAGCAGCCAGCTGCGATACACCTGGATCAGGAGCTCGGCCTGTGCCCACACCCTGACTTGGGCCTCCGCATCCTCGTCCTCTAGGCCTACCCCTACCCCTCAGCATAGTGTATTATGAGTAGAGCAGAAACAGAACACTGTAATTAAATGTGCCGCTTATTGGCCTGTGGTTGGAGGCTGACTTCACTTACGGAACGCACAGCAGAGCCAGGAAACAATTTTGCGCACGTCTGTAGTGAGACGTAGGTGCGTATGACTGAGCTAGTGGAATTCACAGCGCAGAAGCAGTCAAGTGGCCAAAGGGCAGTGGTAGGCCCTAAGTATTTTGCTTCAATTTGTTTAAATGGTGAGCTGAAACACCAGACAGATACTGTATGCAGCGTATATTATGTATACTGTTTCCCTCTGGCGCTATGACGGCGGTGATGTAACGGGCACAGCAGAGCCAGGAAACAATTTTGCGCATGCCTGTAGTGAGACGTAGGTGCGTATGACTGAGCTAGTGGAATTCCCAGCGCAGAAGCAGTCAAGTGGCCAAAGGGCAGTGGTAGGCCTTAAGTATTTTGCTTCAATTTGTTTAAATGGTGAGCTGAAACACCAGACAGATACTGTATGCAGCGTATATTATGTATACTGTTTCCCTCTGGCGCTATGACGGCAGTGATGTAATGGGCACAGCAGAGCCAGGAAACAATTTTGCGCAAGTCTGCTGTAATGCTTAGCTGCGTATTAATTAGGACTACTACCCCCAGCAGACACGCAGTACACTGAAGACGGTCACAGGCAGCCCAAATACAGTATTTTTCCCAATTTTTTTGAAAGCCCACTGCCTATATAGACAGTACATCTCTTTCACCTTTCCCACTGTCCCTGCCACACCAGTACTGCCCCTATACTCTGTACAATGACTGCAGACTGAGGCCACAATGGTCTGCACGCCCGATATACAAAAAAATAAATTGTGCAACACTGCTAAAAGCAGCCTCAACAGTACTGCACATGGTCAGATGTGGCCCTAAGAAGGACCGTTGGGGTTCTTGAAGACTAAAATAACACCTAACACTGTCCCTATAGCAGCAGCAGCATCAGCAGCACTTTCCCTGATCTATGTCAGAATGCATCTGTGGCGAGCCGCGGGCGGGGCAGATTTTAATACTCGGGTGTCACCTGATCTCCCCAGCCACTCACTGCAGGGGGGTGGTATAGGGCTGGAACGTCACAGGAGGAAGTTGTAATGCCTTCCATGTCTTTCTATTGGCCAGAAAAGCGCGCAAATGTCTCAGAGATGAAAGTGAAAGTAACTCGAACATCACGTGGTGCTCGTCTCGAGTAACGAGCATCTCGACACCCTAATACACGAACGAGCATCAAGCTCGGACGAGTACGCTCGCTCATCTCTAAAATACATACATGATCTAAGCTATGGTTTACTGCATGAGCAGAGTCTAGGGTGCCGATCTCAGCCTAATGTGTATATTTTATAACATACATAATTAGAATCCTAAAATATTGAAGATAGAACTTTTAAAGAGAAGCAACAGCCTTAGGGCGCCCACCCACTGGCGTTTGCGTTTGCCGCGGGAAAAAACGCAGCGTTTTTGCAGCGTTTTCACGGCTTTTCCGTTAATTTCCATTGACATTCATGGGTGCATTAGGAGAAAAATAAGGACACATATGCAACTGACAGTTCCTATGTTAAAAACGCAAACGCAACGCAAAAAAAACGCCAGTGGACAGGAACACATGTTATCTCTATGCCTGTGCAGGAAAAACGCAAAACGCAAAACGCAGGTAAAAAAACGCCAGTGGGTGCTCGCCCTTAACTGTCATCTTCACTTTGTGTTTTAATTGTGTACAGTTGTTCTCATATAACCTTAGCACTTCACAATTTAGACTTCATTTTACAGGATATTTAACATCTACTTACTTGCAGTATTTAACATATGCAGCTGTCAATAGAACAAATCATTTGCATCTGCACCACTCAATTTAGCTTGCAATCAATATCAATTCTTGCTACATGTGAGCATGTAAGATAATGTAGTGCTTTCTTTTGGCTCTGGATAACTCATTGTTTTTCAATGTTTCTGTTTTCATGATGCCTTGAGTTATTTAACTTAATTAATTGGAGGGTACTGTGGTATCTGGAAGGTTATATCAGTATGCAAATTGATTATAGTTTTTGTGACTATACTGGAATAAATCTCTTTGACTATAATGGGCAATAAATGACATGAATCTGGCATTGTAAGCAACAGTATTTGTTTTGTACACAAGAGGAATTTTGGATGCTGTTTTCAGAAATTTATATGACATTGTGTATAATTTTATTTGATTTTATCCATTTATCTGTATGAATGTATTTATTGGATGCTTGAACTAATGTATATGCATTTTGTTTCTGTGCGATGATCTTTGTGTGTAAATGGTCCCTTAGGATACAATGAAAATTACATTAGGGCTTATTTACTATTCTCAATATGATAGTTTACACAAGAAAACTGTGTTATATGCTTTGTGCCACATTTACAATGTGTTTTTAGGAAATCTCAGACAGTTTTTCTAACTTTTCTGAAAAAGGGTGTGGCCTTAATTGTGCAAACAATTGCAGAAAATTTCTGTAAATTGTGCCAACAATTTGGGCACAATTTTTGGCATAAACTAAGCCAACTAACTGGTCTAATCTTAGAGTAGACAGTCTTAAAATCATACATATTTATCATTCAGCAAACATACTGTGATAAATGTGGCACATTTTAAGACTATCTAACTTCTAGACAGCATTAGTAAATATGCCTCAGTGTTTTGCTTAGTGTAGTGCAATCATACTCTCTGGTGAACCCAAAGTACTCTATATGCAGAGGATTAAAAAGCTTGTCCCAATTCAAATTTAAAACCCATCTAAAATATAGGTTAAAAAATGTCTGTTTGCTGGGGCCCTACCTTTTAAGAACCTCCACAATTACTAGAATGGAGATCCAGAGCTCCCATTGCTCCTTGCTGCAGGATCACAGTGAGTAGGAGATTGAATGAGTAGGAGATTGAATGGAACAACAGTGTATATGCAGTGTTGCTCCTATCTGACTGCTGGAAATAGCTTAGCTGTTTCTGTCATCCCTATAATTATTGAATAGTGTAGCTGGTTGCATACTCTACCGCTATGTGAAAAAAATAATGAATATAGCTTTATACTTTAAAAAAAGTATTTATATAAAAAAATTATTCTTTATTAGAATATATCCATAGAGGGGTAAAAATTAGAGATGAGCGAACGTACTCGTCCGAGCTTGATGCTCGGGCGAATATTAGCGTGTTCGGGATGCTCATTACACTTAACGAGTACCACGCGATGTTCCGGTTACTTTCAGTTTCCTCTCTGAGACGTTAGCGCGCTTTTCTGGCCAATTGAAAGACAGGGAAGGCATTACAACTTCCCCCTGTGACGTTCAAGCCCTATACCACCCCCCTGCTGTGAGTGGCTGGGGAGATCAGATGTCACCCGAGTATAAAAGTCAGCCCCTCCCGCGGCTCGCCTCAGATGCCTTGTGAGTTAGCTGAGGGAAAGTGCTGCTGGTGCCGGAGCTGCTGTAGGGAGAGTGTTAGGAGTTAGTGTAGGCTTCAAGAACCCCAACGGTCCTTCTTAGGGCCACATCTATCCGTGTGGAGGCTGCTGTTAGCAGTGTTGCCCTTTTTTTTTTCTTTTTTCAAAATCGGCTGTGCAGAGCATTGCGCCCTGCAGTAATACTACAGGGACAGAAGTGGTGGTTAGGCAGGGAGAGTGTTAGTAGTGAGTGTAGGCTTCAAGAACCCCAACGGTCCTTCTTAGAGCCACATCTATCCGTGTGGAGGCTGCTGTTAGCAGTGTTGCCCTTTTTTTTTTTTTTCAAAATCGGCTGTGCAGAGCATTGCGCCCTGCAGTAATACTACAGGGACAGAAGTGGTGGTTAGGCAGGGAGAGTGTTAGTAGTGAGTGTAGGCTTCAAGAACCCCAACGGTCCTTCTTAGGGCCACATCTATCCGTGTGGAGGCTGCTGTTAGCAGTGTTGCCCTTTTTTTTTTTTTCAAAATCGGCTGTGCAGAGCATTGCGCCCTGCAGTAATACTACAGGGACAGAAGTGGTGGTTAGGCAGGGAGAGTGTTAGGAGTGAGTGTAGGCTTCAAGAACCCCAACGGTCCTTCTTAGGGCCACATTTAACCGTGTGCAGAACTGTGCAGGCTGCTGTTAGCAGTGTTGCATTTATTTTTTTTTTTTTTTAAATTGGCTGTGCAGAGCATTGCGCCCTGCAGTAATACTACAGGGACAGAATTGTGTAGGCAGGGCCAGAAGACATATTTATTATTGAGTAAATATAGTCAGTGGGCCTTTTCTTTAAAAAAAAAGGGAAACATTCTATTTGGCCTGCCTCTGACAGTCCTCAGCGTTCAGGGTACGTGTGTGGTGGGTGGAGAACGTAAACAAAAATCATACGCAGCCAGCTACGTTTAACAGCAGGCTTGCGCCAATTTCTTTCCTGCCTGGGAAAAATCACCGCTCTGCTGTAGTTAATAACTCTGCAACCCTGCAGTTCTGTGACACATTTGCAGGGCCAGAAGACATATTTATTATTGATTGAATATAGTCAGTGGGCCTTTTCTTTAAAAAAAAGGGAAACATTCTATTTGGCCTGCCTCTGACAGTCCTCAGCGTTCTGGGTACGTGTGTGGTGGGTGGAGAACGTAAAGAAATCATACGCAGCCAGCTACGTTTAACAGCAGGCTTGCGCCAATTTCTTTCCTGCCTGGGAAAAATCACCGCTCTGCTGTAGTTAATAACTCTGCAACCCTGCAGTTCTGTGACACATTTGCAGGGCCAGAAGACATATTTATTATTGATTGAATATAGTCAGTGGGCCTTTTCTTTAAAAAAAAAAGGGAAACATTCTATTTGGCCTGCCTCTGACAGTCCTCAGCGTTCTGGGTACGTGTGTGGTGGGTGGAGAACGTAAACAAAAATCATACGCAGCCAGCTACGTTTAACAGCAGGCTTGCGCCAATTTCTTTCCTGCCTGGGAAAAATCACCGCTCTGCTGTAGTTAATAACTCTGCAACCCTGCAGTTCTGTGACACATTTGCAGGGCCAGAAGACATATTTATTATTGATTGAATATACGCAGTGGGCCTTTTCTTTAAAAAAAAAAAGGGAAACATTCTATTTGGCCTGCCTCTGACAGTCCTCAGCGTTCTGGGTACGTGTGTGGTGGGTGGAGAACGTAAAGAAATCATACGCAGCCAGCTACGTTTAACAGCAGGCTTGCGCCAATTTATTTCCTGCCTGGGAAAAATCACCGCTCTGCTGTAGTTAATAACTCTGCAACCCTGCAGTTCTGTGACACATTTGCAGGGCCAGAAGACATATTTATTATTGATTGAATATAGTCAGTGGGCCTTTTCTTTAAAAAAAAAAGGGAAACATTCTATTTGGCCTGCCTCTGACAGTCCTCAGCGTTCTGGGTACGTGTGTGGTGGGTGGAGAACGTAAACAAAAATCATATGCAGCCAGCTACGTTTAACAGCAGGCTTGCGCCAATTTCTTTCCTGCCTGGGAAATCAAATCACTGGTAATACACCATGCTGAGGGGTAGGGGTAGGCCTATAGGACGTGGACGCGGGCGAGGACGCGGAGGCCCAAGTCAGGGTGTGGGCACAGGCCCAGCCAGTGCGGTGGCCAGGGGTAGAGGCAGGGCCAGACCGAATAATCCACCAACTGGTTCCCAAAGCGCCCCCTCGCGCCATGCCACCCTGCAGAGGTCAAGGTGCTCTACGGTGTGGCAGTTTTTCACAGGACGCCTGACGACCGACGAACAGTGGTATGCAACCTTTGTCGCGCCAAGATCAGCTGGGGAGGCACCACCAACAGCATGCGCTGGCATATGATGGCCAAGCACCCCACAAGGTGGGACGATGCCCGTTCAACGCCTCCGGTTTGCACCACTGCCTCTCCCCCTGTGCCCCAACCTGCCACTGAGATTCAACCCCCCTCTGAGGACACAGGCACTACCGTCTCCTGGCCTGCACCCACACCCTCACCTCCGCTGTCCTCGGCCCCATCCAGCAATGTCTCTCAGCGTAGCGTCCAGACGTCGCTAGCGCCACAGTTTGAGCGCAAGCGCAAGTACGACGCCACGCACCCGCACGCTCAAGCGTTAAACGTGCACATTGCAAAATTGATCAGCCTAGAGATGCTGCCGTATAGGCTTGTGGAAACGGAGACTTTCAAAAGCATGATGGCGGCGGCGGCCCCGCGCTACTCGGTTCCCAGTCGCCACTACTTTTCCTGATGTGCCGTCCCAGGCCTGCACGACCACGTCTCCCGCAACATTTACGCGCCCTCACCAACGCGGTTACTGCCAAAGTCCACTTAACAACAGACACGTGGAGAAGCACAGGTGGGCAGGGCCACTATATCTCCCTAACGGCACATTGGGTGAATTTAGTGGAGGCTGGGACAGAGTCAGAGCCTGGGACCGCTCACATCCTACCCACCCCCAGAATTGCGTGCCCCAGCTCGGTGGTGGTATCTGCGGCGGGGTATGCTTCCTCCACTAAACCACCCTCCTCCTCCTCCTACGCAACCTCTGTCTCGCAATCAAGATGTGTCAGCAGCAGCAGCACGTCGCCAGCAGTCGGTGTCACGTGGCGTGGCAGCACAGCGGTGGGCAAGCGTCAGCAGGCCGTGCTGAAACTACTCAGCTTAGGAGATAAGAGGCACTCGGCCCACGAACTGCTGCAGGGTCTGACAGAGCAGACCGACCGCTGGCTTGCGCCGCTGAGCCTCCAACCGGGCATGGTCATGTGTGACAACGGCCGTAACCTGGTTTCGGCTCTGCAGCTCGGCAGCCTCACGCACGTGCCATGCCTGGCCCATGTGTTTAATTTGGTGGTTCAGCGCTTTCTGAAAAGCTACCCCCACTTGTCATACCTGCTCGGAAAGGTGCGCCAGCTCTGTGCACATTTCCGCAAATCCCACACGCACGCTGCCACCCTGCGGACCCTGCAACATCGGTTTAATCTGCCAGTGCACCAACTGCTGTGCGACGTGCCCACACAGTGGAACTCTACGCTCCACATGTTGGCCAGACTCTATGAGCAGCGTAGAGCTATAGTGGAATACCAACTCCAACTTGCGCGGCGCAGTGGGAGTCAGCCTCCTCAATTATTTACAGAAGAGTGGGCCTAGTTGGCAGCCATCTGCCAGGTCCTTGGAAAATTTGAGGAGTCTACCCAGATGGTGAGCGGGGATGCTGCAATCATTAGCGTCACCATTCCTCTGCTATGCCTCTTGAGAAGTTCCCTGCAAAGCATAAAGGCAGACGCTTTGGAATCAGAAACGGAGGCGGGGGAAGACAGTATGTCGCTGGATAGTCAGAGCAACCTCATGTCTATATCTCAGCGCGTTGAGGAGGAGGGGGAGGAGCATGAGGAGGAGGGGGAAGAGACAGCTTGGCCCACTGCTGAGGGGACAGATGCTGCTTGCCTGTCATCCTTTCAGCGTGTATGGCCAGAGGAGGAGGAGGAGGAGGAGGATCCTGAAAGTGATCTTCCGAGTGAGGACAGCCATGTGTTGCGTACAGGTACCCTGGCACACATGGCTGACTTCATGTTAGGATGCCTTTCTCGTGACCCTCGCATTACACGCATTCTGGCCACTACGGATTACTGGGTGTACACACTGCTCGATCCACGGTACAAGGAGAGCCTTTGCACTCTCATTCCCGAAGAGGAAAGGGGTTCGAGAATGATGCTATACCACAGGGCGCTGGCGGACAAACTGATGGTAAACTTCCCATCTGACAGCGCTAGTGGCAGAAGGCGCAGTTCCGAGGGCCAGGTAGCAGGGGAGGCGCAGAGATCAGGCAGCATGTACAGCGCTGGCAGGGGAACATTCTCCAAGGCCTTTGCCAGCTTTATGGCTCCCCAGCAAGACTGTGTCACCGGTCCCCAGTCACGGCTGAGTTGGCGGGAGCACTGTAAAAGGATGGTGAGGGAGTACGTAGCCGATTGCAGCACCATCCTCGGTGACGCCTCTGCCCCCTACAACTACTGGGTGTTGAAGCTGGACACGTGGCCTAAACTCGCGCTGTATGCCCTGGAGGTGCTTGCTTGTCCTGCGGCTAGCGTCTTGTCAGAGAGTGTGTTTAGTGTGGCTTGGGGAATCATCACGGATAAGCGTACCCACCTGTCAACCGACAGTGCCAACAGGCTTACACTCATCAAGATGAACAAAGCCTGGATTTCCCCAGACTTCTCTTCTCCACCAGCGGACAGCAGCGATACCTAAGCAATACGTAGGCTGCACCCGCGGATGGAAGCATCTTTCTCTCTCACCATCCAAAACGGGGACATTTCTGCTTCATCAATCTGTGTATAATATTCCTCCTCCTCCTCCTGCTCCTCCTCCTGAAACCTCACGTAATCACGCCGAACGGGCAATTTTTCTTAGGGCCACAAGGCTCACTCATATAATTTTTCTAAACAATTTTTATACGTTTCAATGCTCTTAAAAGCGTTGAAACTTTAACTTGAACCAATTTTTCATTCAACTGGGCTGCCTCCAGGCCTAGTTACCACTTAAGCCACATTAACCAAAGCGATTAATGGGTTTCACCTGCCATCTTGGTTGGGCATGGCCAATTTTTTCTGAGGTACATTAGTACTGTTGGTACACCAATTTTTGTGGGCCCTCACCTACAGTGTAATCATAGTAATTTCTATGTTCTTCGCCTGCACTCATGGTACAGAAAGGTGTGTGGGGTTGGCCTACACTTTAGCTACATAAATGTAACTGTGGCCTTGTCTATACTGCAGCTACTGAAATGTGAAAGAGACTGTTATCTCCCTAAACTGCTGCAATGGGAATGTTACTGGGGCCTGTCTTGAGTGCTACTATTACTGAAATGGAACTAAGACTGCGCTCCCCCTATACTGCTGCTAGTGATATGTTAGTGGGGCCTGTCCCTAATGCTACCGCTGAAATGTTAATAATTGTGGGCTCTGCCTATACCGCTGCTAATGGTATGTCACTGGGGTGTGGAAACAGAGGCTTCCCAAAGACATGATGGCGGCGAGGCCATTTCCCACCAACGCTGTTACTGTTAAGGTGCATATAACCACGGACACGTGTAGAGGACACATAGTGCCTCCAAAACATCCCCCTCCTCCTCCAACAATGAAAACATTCTTGGCAAATACCTTTGCATTGGTCCGTCTGGTGGCAGTCCAAGAATTTCACCTTTAACGACACAACAAGAGAGCACCACCACCATCCCCCCGCCACGGCCCACTTAATCCTGGCCACATTCCGAAAACCAACTACATAAAACCCCGCTACCAGGTCCGCAGTCACCACCACATTACCACCAACGAGGTTACTGTTAAGGTATATATTACCAGTCAGACTGGGGCATGCAGTGTGGGCCGAAACCCACCTGCATTAAGCACGACATTACTACCTCAGCTGTGTTGGGCAATGCAATGGGATATTTTTATGTACCGCCGGTGGCTTCCTGGCACCCACCCATGCTGTGGGTCCACAGAGAATTATAAATGCATCTGTTTCCACTTCTAAAGAACCCCAGTCTGACTGGGGCATGCAGTGTGGGCTGAAGCCCACCTGCATTAAGCACAACATTACTACCTCAGCTGTGTTGGGCAATGCAATGGGATATTTTTATGTACCGCCGGTGGCTTCCTGGCACCCACCCATGCTGTGGGTCCACAGAGAATTATAAATGCATCTGTTTCCACTTCTAAAGAACCCCAGTCTGACTGGGGCATGCAGTGTGGGCCGAAGCCCACCTGCATTAAGCACAACATTACTACCTCAGCTGTGTTGGGCAATGCAATGGGATATTTTTATGTACCGCCGGTGGGTTCCAGGGAGCCACCCATGCTGTCGGTCCACAGGGACTTCACAATAGGGAGTTGTACCTGCCTGTGTCTATGAATTAAAAACCGCGGTCTGACTGGGGCATGCAGACACCTTGACAGAATGAATAGTGTGTGGCACATAGGTTCCCCATTGCTATGCCCACGTGTGCAGCTCCTGATGGCGGTGGCACAGGATTATATTTCTCATTGCTTCTGTACAGCATTGTGGGCTATCGTCCCGCCCCTTTTAAAGAGGGTCGCTGCCTAGCCGTGCCAACCCTCTGCAGTGTGTGCCTGATTTTCCTGTGGCAGACGCACTTATAAATAGACATGAGTGTGGCGTGGCATGAGGGCAGCTGAAGGCTGGGCAGGGACAGTTTGGTGTGCGCTGTGGACACTGGGTCGTGGGGGGGGTGGTTGGTCAGCATGTAACCCAGGAGAAGTGGCAGCGGAGTGTCATGCAGGCAGTGATTGTGCTTTGTTGGAGGTAGTGTGGTGCTTAGCTAAGGTATGCATTGCTAATGAGGGCTTTTCAGAAGTAAAAGTTGTTGGGAGGGGGGGGGGCCCACTCTTGCCGGTATTGTGGCTTAATAGTGGGACCTGGGAACTTGAGATGCAGCCCAACATGTAGCCCCTCGCCTGCCCTATCCGTTGCTGTGTCGTTCCCATCACTTTCTTGAATTGCCCAGATTTTCACACATGAAAACCTTAGCGAGCATCGGCGAAATACAAAAATGCTCAGGTCGCCCATTGACTTCAATGGGGTTCGTTACTCGAAACGAACCCTCGAGCATCGCGATAATTTCGTCCCGAGTAACGAGCACCCGAGCATTTTGGTGCTCGCTCATCTCTAGTAAAAATCCCTCACATGTGCAAACAGGGACCTACATGCTCTGACAAAAAAAAACCCTAAGCCTTAGGCCGGCTTCACATGGATGAGAAAAATTCACGCAAGATTTGTACATTGTAAGATGCACAATCTTTCGCACAGATTTGAACCCCATTTTCAATGAGGTCATACACACGAGCAATGTCTTCCTGCATGCCACCAGAATGTGATGCAATGCAGGAAATTAATTGCAGCATGTTCTGTCACGCTGCATGCTCTTGTATCGCAGTGCCCATTGTTTTTATTGGGGCCAGTGGCAGCATCACGAGGTCTTCCATTTAAAGCAATGTGAGAAACTCCGTGATCCTCTGCTGCAACTGTGAGCCACGGCAGAGGATTGCTTCTTCCCGAAAGTGATATGAGGCTGTTTTGACATAAAAACACCTTGCATCCATTCATATGGTAGGGAGCGCAATACGGGGGCGGGATTCACGGACCCATATGGCGCAGACCAGTGTGAGGTTAGCCTTAATCATCGTGTATAGCCTGTACAAGAAGCAAGTAATTTAAAGGTAACAGGATATGACATAACAGTGGCATGTCCATTGCTATTAATCAATAAATAATGAGGAAATGAAACACATGAAATATAATTTAAAAAGCATTAGTATATAAACATCAGATGAGATCTAAGGTTAAAACTACGTGGAAACCTGTGTTTTAAATGGCATAATCCAATAAGCCTTTCTTGAAAGCAATTTGTTAAACCAATCTCCTCCTCTTTCTGGACAGAATACTCCTTCAATGCCAGTAACTTTAAATATACAAAACATGTTTGGATGCTACAGACGGTAAACATCCCAATATACTTCAGGAGGGAGTAGAGCCAGCTATGTGCTCAGCAATATGTAGTTTTAATTAACGTGATGTACATCTGATGCACACAATGGATAGAACATTCAATAACATAAATGACATGAGTGGTAAAACAGTTAATGAATGAATTAATATAAAATGTCTGGCATGTTGTAGAGGAAGAAAATGTTTTGGTTTGTTTTATTAAAGAGCCCAGACAAGGTATTCTTGATTGGGATCATCTGCAACAATCTTCAGTCATGAACCAGTTTTGAGATGTCAAAGGAGCATTGTTATTTAAGTTAGGAGCTATCATGTTGCCTATTTACGTATTTTTATTGGCAACCAATTTGATACCTGACTGGAGAATTTTGGTAAGGGAATGATCCCGCATGAGAATAGGTAGATTTTTGAAGGGGTGTGGCCTGAGCGAGCTCTAAGATGGTGGCGTGAATCCTGAGCTCCGCTAGAGAACCTGCCTAGAAGCGATTACACAGCTTTCACAGAAGTCTCCTTCCCCACGATTACACCCGCTGAGTCTCTCCTACTTCCGGGATGTCCCGACGAAGAGCCTCACACCCACAGCCGAAGCGGCTGGAAGCCTTCTTTGCGGCGCGTCGGCATGGCGCTCTCCTGCAGTCACAGCTCCAGCCTCTCCCACTTCAGGAGCAGAAAGCAGAGACGAGGGCACTACATCCTCAGCGGCAGCAGAAACATCCCCACCGGAGCACCCTCCACAGAGAATGGTGAGTGAACTTGCAGCTTTCTCACCACACTATAAAGCAGGGGAAAAGAGACATGACAACTCCCTCCAGCAAACCCACAATATGGCGCCGGCTTCTCCTCCGCAGTGATCACCAGATACCTCTCCCTCAATAAGCCCTCTTAAACAGCACCCTAGAACAGAACCTAAAGATATCCTTGAAATGCAAGACATCTCTTTGAAAGATTATATAATATCCTTACCTTCCTCAACACAACCTGCCTCAGAATTCTTCATCAAGATTATGGTAATCGCGTTAAGCGACTCTCTACAGTCTAATTTCAAATCTCTAAACTCAGCCTTGAAAGCTACAATTGAAGATTTTGGCGCAAGAGTCTCCCACACCGAAAACAAATTAGATGAATTCTCACAATCCCACAATGCCCTGATTGATGCGCACTATGAGTTAGCTGACGAAGTAGATCAACTTAAAGCAAAACTTGCGAATGTGGATCATAGAAATAGAAGAAATGATATTAAAATTCGCAGAGTGTCAGAATCTATTACAACATCTGAAATCCCCGAATATATCAATCAGCTGATGGTCACTCTGCTACCTGAAGCCAATCAACAAGATTTAATTATTGATAGAGCCCACAGGCTACCTAAGCCCAGATTTATCGCCTACTCCATATCAAGAGACATTATCGCAAGAATTCATTTTTGAAACGAAAGAAGCTTTAATGGCGGCTGCCCGGAAATATATACAGCTACCTGCTCCATATGAGAATATCCGTCTCTTCACAGACCTATCCAAAGCCACTATGTCAGAAAGGAAAAAATTCTACCTTGCCACCTCAGCCTTACTTCAAGCAAAAATCCCATACAGATGGGGTTTCCCCACAAAAATTATGATCAGAAAAGATAACTACACCCACATAATTGTTAAACCAGAAGAAGCTGAACAACTACTCAAATCGTGGGGCATAAATCTACCACTACCCCAACGCCAACAACCTTCGCCGAGGAAGTTGCAGGATCAGACTCAAGAACTGTTCAACAAATGACCGATTTATAAGGAAAAGACTACCTCCACGACCTTTCTAGGTGGTTCCGGAGAGCTTCTCTCCAGGTGAACTTGTTTTCCACTCCCCCCTTGTTGCTCAGGCTTAAAGCCTGCGTCATTCTAACAGTTACTTCCCACATTTCACGACCTATAACGTAAAGTTATAGTGACCTTACCACATTGCTGTTAAAAATTTCAATATTCAGAAAATTCTACAAATATTGTAAACAAAGTCTACTTTAACATGCATTAGAAGTGTTTCTTTGTTATTCCTTTGAAATTTATACCTTTGGTCTACTTGGAAACCTTGCAACCCCACATCTCTCTCTCTCATTTTTTAAGATACCATAAAGATGGCTATTAAAATATTATCTATAAATGTAAATGGGCTTAATTTACCCTTTAAAAGATCCGCACTGTGAAAGGAAGCGATCTCTGTAGGAGCAGATATTATATGTGCACAGAAGACCCATCTCGTGACTTCAGCCTGCCCCAACATTTCACATAAAAAATTCCGAAAAATCTTTTTAGCATGCGCCCCTAAAAAACAAGCTGGAATTCTGATTGCGTTCAGAGATTCCATACAAGCTGAAATTGCCTCACAAGTCTCAGACTCTGAAGGCAGATATCTTATACTGTCGGGCTCACTAAATTCAAAAGCTTTTACTCTCGTTAACCTATACACACCCAACAATGCTCATATATGTTTTCTTAATAAACTAATGAGAAAGGTGAGGAGACACGAGACGGGTACCCTCATTATTTGTGGAGATTTTAACACTGTACCGGACAAATTGCTTTATTCATCAAGAGGCTCCCTAAGATCTACTCCTTCTTTGTCACCCTGGATTCATAAAGAAACTCTTTATGATACTTTTAGATGCTTAAATACATCCGCCAAAGAGTATTCTTTTTACTCAGCGAGATATAAATCTTTCTCAAGGATAGATCTCATCTTAGTAAATAAAAATACTCTTCCCCTGATCACAAACGCTCAATTGGGATCAATAACATGGTCTGACCATGCCCCTGCATTAATCTCTATAGCTCTGGAAGGAGCCCAAGAAAGAGCTAAATCTTGGAGAAACAACATGTTTCTAATGAAGCTCCCAAAATACTACAATGCAATTAAATCTGACTTAGAGGAATATTTTAAAAACAATGACTCTCCCGGGATGTCCCCGATTACTATATGGAATGCTCACAAGGCCTTCATTACGGGAGTCCTTATCAAAAATAGCGCCCATTACAAAAAAGAAAGAAATACCCAACTTAATTTACTCCTAGCACAAATAGCCCACACAGAAAGCCAAATGCATAACTCCCCTTCCGAAACCTTACATAACCACCTCTTTAATCTAAGACAAAAGCTCAGAGATATACTATTAGACAACTATGATAGGGAAATGAGATCCTCAAAATCGATTTTCTATATATCCAACAACAAACCATCACGAATGATGGCCAAGCTAGTTAAAAAGAGAGTATATAGATCATCGATTCCCTGTGTCATTGACCCACTCAATCAAGATACAAAACTTTTTTACCCTGATCAAATCACAGAAGCCTTCCACCAATATTATAACAAGCTCCACAATTTAAAAGGCGATATAAATACGCCTTAACCTTCATCCCAAATAATAGAAAACTTTCTAAAAGAAATAAACTCCCGTCCCTCTTAAAGAACCAACTCGATATCTTAAACATTTCAATATCATCCAGAGAAATTATAGACACTATAAAAACCTTAAAACCCTATAAAGCTCCAGGACCAGATGGTTTCTCAAACGATTATTATAAACTCTTCTCCACCCCTCTAGCCTCGCATATGTCTTTGGCCTTCAACCAAGGCATTGAACAATGCTCTTTTCCCCCAGAGATGCTAGAGACTACAATCGTAACAATCCCGAAACCGGGCAAAGATCCCACCTCACCATCAAACTTCAGGCCTATATCTCTTTTAAATTGCGACATAAAAATCTATGCAAAAACTATAGCTCTAAAGCTATACGGGCACTATATACATCCCGATCAGCAAAAGTCTTAGTCGACGGCTCACTATCTAAATCCTTCTCCATAACCAACGGTACCCGCCATGGCTGCCCTTTATCACCTCTACTATTTACACTGCTCATGGAGCCTCTGGCCGAACATATCAGAAATAATCCAGACATACAAAGGTATAAACGCAGGACTCCGGCAACATAAAATCAGCTTATTTGCCCACGACATCTTACTTACACTTACAAATCCAATTAGATCCCCCAGAACAATCTATCACATTTTGTCCAGATTTGCCAAAGCATCCTTCTACAAATTAAACATAACTAAATCACAAATCTTAGGCCTTTTTATTCCAGAAGAACTCAAACAAGAAATAACAAAAGAATTCCCATTTCAATGGCAAACTAAAAACATTCCATACTTGGGGATAAACCTATGTTTCCCTTGCTCAGATTTAATTTCGGCTAACTTCCCCCCACTCCTTTCCGAGATCCAGAAAGAACTGGACTCCTTCAATCGCTGATCCACCTCATGGATGGGTCGAGTTGTCATATATAAAATGATAATACTACCAAAAATTCTCAATTTTTTCCATACCCTTCCTATACAAATTCCTAAGCCAACTATTGCGGTATTCCAAAGACAACTCTCTAACAACATCTGGCATAACAAAAAACCTAGAATAGCGACATCTATTCTTTCGCTAAACAGACCTCAAGGCGGTTTAGGCCTCCCTAGTCTGGAATCCTATAGTAAATCAACTATATTAAGCCACCAACTTCAGAGAGTCTTGTGTGGCGCAGAGTGTAAGCTCTCGCCTACAACCTGAAGGTTGCAAGTTCAATCCCTCCATGATTCAGGTAGCTGGCTCAAGGTTGACTCAGCCTTCCATCCTTCTGAGGTCAGTAAATTGAGAAGCCAGCTTGGTGGGGGGTAAGTAATAATTACCTGAAAGTGCTGCAGAATAAGTTGGCACTATACAAATACCAAGATTTATTTTTATTTATTACTTCCATGGACGCGGGGAACTTCAGATTTGAGCTGGCCTTCAATTGAATTAGAATTTAACAAACAAAAACCTCTTAAACTTCTTCTATACGCCTCTGTGATAGCTACAAACTCCACTGAACTTTCAAAATGTCTAGGAGTCCCTAACCTTTCTCCATCGATGACACTACAATGGAGGCTTGGAGTGACTTGATCCAAAATGCTGAAAAAAGTACATCTCAACCGCTTCAAAACGTACCGATTAAAACTCTAGAATACTTTATACCTGACCTTCAACTGAAACCATGGACAGATAAAGGGATTAAATACATCTCAGACATTTGCGATATGGACGGTCCCACCCCCTTCCATTCCCTGGTGTCTAAATACCAGTTGACAAATGCTGACTTATACAAATATACGCAAATAAGCTCTCTCCTACGTGTATAAAATCTCCAACATATCAAGATCCCAAAATTAGCTCACACCATACTCAACTATACACACACTAAATTGTCCACCAGTATAGTTTACGACAACTTCACAGGCCTCTTAAGACCTGCGAAAAAATGCCATTTGGGAAAAAGACATAGGCCAAGAAATAACAGTAAATCAATGGCTTTAGGCGTTTAGATGGGTAGGACAAGCCTCTCAGGGAGCCAACCTGATCGAAACCCACCTAAAAACAGTGACACGCTGGTATTTTACCCCAACTCAGCTTAATAAAAGGGGGCTCTCTACAAGCGATCAATGCTGGAGAAAATGTGGAGGCCGGGGATCCTTAATTCACATATTCTGGTCATGCTCACATATACTTGCCTTCTGGAAAGAGGTTTACAGTCTTATTCACAATATTTCAAGGCTCAACCTCCCTTTCAATCCAAAAACCGCTCTATTACTGTTAGACCCTGGCAAAGTTCACTTTTCAATAAAAAAAACTAATAGGACATATCCTACTTGGTGCTAAGCTCCTAATAGCTAAAAAAACACACAATAGCCTAAAACTTTCACATTTGATCTCAGAACATAGCATGTTTGAAAAGATAATAGCCCTTCGAAATAACGCAATCTCTAGTTTTATTGAGATGTGGAATCCGTGGTTGTGGTTTTCCCCCTCTGGGAAATCTCCAGGTAGACCTAATTACTGTTATTAGAGTAAATTTCTTTTCTTTTAGGCCTTAGTCACACTGGCGTTTTTTGCCGCGATTTGCGGATCGCATGACGGATGCGCATCCGCAAATCGCGTGACCGGGGCCGAAAAGTCGCCCGAAAAAACTGCTCCTAGCCGCGTTTCAATAGAAACTGGCCGGAGCTGTCCAGCGCATTGAATTCAATGGAGCCGGCAATACAGCCGGCTCCATTGAAAGCAATGCGCTGCGGTCGATCTCACGATGAATTGTCGGGAAGGGCTTAAATATATAAGCCCTTCCCTGCAATTCATCCAGAAATGTGTAAAAAAAATATATATATATATATATACTCACCTTGTCCCAGCAGACGGCTGGCAGTGGGTGTGAGTGGGTGTGAGTGAGAGCTGCCCCAGATTGGCTCAGCGCTGAGCCAATCAGAGGCAGCTCTCACTCACACCCATTCATGAATTCATGAATGGGTGTGAGTGAGAGCTGCCTCTGATTGGCTCAGCGCAGGGACCAATCAAGGGCAGCTCTCACTCACACCCACTGCCAGCCGGCCGCGCTGAACTCCGTCTGCCGGGACAAGGTGAGTATATATATTTTTTTTATTTTTACACATTTGTGGATGAATTGCAGGGAAGGGCTTATATATTTAAACCCTTCCCGACAATTCATCCCGTGATCGCCGGCAGCCCATTGCTTTCAATGGAGCCGGCTGTATTGTTAGCTCCATTGAATTCAATGGGCAAACATCGTTCTTCTCTGCCACAGCTGTTACAGCTGTGGCAGAGAAGAATGATTTGTCTAGTATATGCTCTCAATGGAGTCGGCGCTGCTGGCGCCGGCCACATTGAGCACATATAGAGAAGAGAACAGGAATCGCAGATCGCAGATAGGTGCGATCTGCGAATTCTGTTCCATAATTTATCGGACGAGCGCATAAAAAGCGCTCATGTGTCCGATACCATTGCAAAGCAATGGTTTTATAAAATCGCCGGACGCATGCGCATGCGCAAATCACGCGAAAAAACGCCCGTCTGACTAAGGCCTTACTCTTACAATTCCCTTTCCCTCCTAGATCATTCCTTTACCTTTATGTCCCCCTCACCCCCCCCCCCCTTCTTCTTATCCCTTACCCTATCCCTCTTCCCTTCCCACCCTATGCCCCGTCTTTATTTCAGGTTCAGTAATCAGTATTTCTATATTTCCATATATTTCTACTTTTGATAAAAATAAATATGGTCAGTTAAATGTACAAGATTATATGCCTCTCAAGAACTGTACAACATAATCTTATATTCAAGATATTAATGTACTTAATGAAGCATGTATTCCATTGCTGTATCAGTTATTCTCTGATTGACCAATAAAACTTATTTAATAAAAAAAAAATAGGTAGATTTTTTTAGTGTGAATTGTTAAATGTCAAAAGAATCAAATAGATTCTGAGCCTCGTGTGGCGCAGAGTGTAAGCTCTTGCCTACGACCTAAAGGTTGCAAGTTCAATCCCCACATGCGTCAGGTAGCCGGCTCAAGGTTGACTCATCCTTCCGAGGTTGGTAAAATGAGAACCCAGTGTGGTGGGGGGTAATTAAGTAATAATTAAGTAATAATTACCTCAAAGCGCTGCAGAATAAGTTGGCGTTATACAAATACCAAGATTTATTTTATTTTAAATAGTTTAACTAGTCATAGTTTTAGGTGCTGCTTTATTTTTGGTCCTACTTTTTGGCCCAATGTCTACGGGCAGACTTGCCACTCACCTCCGAAGTCTTGGCGCTCTCTGTGCTTCCTTCACCTGGCACTTAGCAGCCTAAGGCCTTAGTCAGACGGGCGTTTTTTCGCGCGATTTGCGGATCGCATGATGGATGCGCATCCGCAAATCGCGTGACCGGTGCCCGAAAATCGCCCAAAAATCTGCTCCTAGCCGTGTTTCATTAGAAACGGGCTGGAGCTGTCCAGTGCATTGCATTCAATGGAGCCAGCAATACAGCGCTGAGCCAATCAGGGGGCAGGTCTGACTCACACCCCCTTCACACCCACTGCAGGCCGGCCGCGCGGAACTCCGGCTGCCGGGAGCAGGTGAGTATATACATATATTTTATTTTAACACTTTTCTGGATGAATTGCAGGGAAGGGCTTATATATTTAAGCCCTTCCCGACAATTCATCCCGCGCACGCCGGCAGCCTATTGCTTTCAATGGAGGCGGCTGTATTGCCGGCTCCATTGAATTCAATGGGCAAACATCGTTCTTCTCTGCCACAGCTGTTACAGCTGTGGCAGAGAAGAATGATTTGTCTTCTATATGTTCTCAATGGGGTTGGCGCTGCTGCCGCCGGCCCCATTGAGCGCATATAGAGAAGAGAACAGAAATCGCAGATCGCAGATAGGTGCGATCTGCGATTTCTGTTCTATAATTTATCGGACGAGCGCATAAAAAGCTCTCATGTGTCCGATACCATTGCAAAGCAATGGTTTTAAAAAATCGCCGGACGCATGCGCATGCGCAAATCGCGCAAAAAAACACCCGTCTGACTAAGGCCTTAGTGAGCGCAGTGCTGCTGCCTACTTCCGTATCACCTGACCATTGGTACTGCGCTTAATAGATGATGAAGACTTCAGAGGTTAGAGGGAGAGTGCAGCTGATTTCGAGTCACAATTTACTCCAATGAACTAGTGTGTTGTGCAAAAATGCTGCAAATTTTGTTGTGGAATTTTCCACTGAGGAAAATCTGCATCATTTCAGCTGTGTGTAAACATACTCTTAAAGGTGAAATCACTGCTCATTACACAGTACAATAGTGCTCTTCTTCGAAAAGCAACTTTTGACTTAATTAAGGGGGTTGTCCCGCGCCGAAAGGTTTTTTGTTTTTTTTTGCATAGGCCCCCCCGTTCAGCACAGGACAAACCCAAGGGATGTGTTGAAATTAAAAAAAAAAAAAATTTACTTACCCGAATCCCCTCTCTGCAACTTCTTCCTTTTCCTCCAAGATGGCCGCCGGGATCTTCACCCACGATGCACCGCGGGTCTTCTCCCATGGTGCACTGTGGGCTCTGTGCGGTCCATTGCCAATTCCAGCCTCCTGATTGGCTGGAATCGGCACACGTGATGGGGCGGAGCTACGCGATGACGCGCAGAAGGGGGCGGAGCCAGAATGCCGCTCGTGCCCGGACCGACCAGAAGGGAGAAGACCCTTCTGTGCAAGCGTGTCTAATCGGGCGATTAGACGCTGAAATTAGACGAAGCCATGGAGATGGGGACGCCAGCAACGGAGTGGGTAAGTGAATAACTTCTGTATGGCTCATATTTAATGCACAATGTATATTACAAAGTGCATTAATATGGCCATACAGAAGTGCTGAACCCCACTTGCTTTCGCGAGACAACCCCTTTAATTCTTAATTTCTGTTTTAGAAGTGTAATATTCAGTATACAGAAGAAGTAAAATATTAAATCTCATGATGAGGTAAAGTAAGTTTTTCTTTATAGCACCCATGGTCTTAAAAGGTAATTAGTAAATATTCTGGCATGTATTTCGGCCAGAGCCATGGACACTGACCCTTCTGACCCCATTGCCTTAGCCAATGCTTTGCTGACCTCCTCAGTGCGTACCGCCATTATCATAATCAGAATATCAATATCCAGTATGAGATACCTGTCTTGACTGAATAAAATTCAGGAGGTATACTGTATGGATTTGCATCTTTTGTATAAGAACAATTATGTTTTCCTTCACTGTGTGATGTTAACCCCTTAAAACATGGTCATTTTTTCCCTTCTCTTTCCTCAATGGAAAAAACACAATTACACCATTTTTAGAGAATGCTTATAGTTATGGTGTACATGGGAAAACAAAAATTACATGTTAAGTATGCATAGTACTCCATTTGCCCACAAAATGCCAAAAAGGTATTTTTTGGCATCCACTTAGCTGGTAAATGATGGTATGCCTCATATATATATATATTAAAGTAGTCTATTGTGCTTTTATATACAGAGGCATTCCACATGGCAATCTATGTGCAACATAGGCCAGTGTTGCCTATACAGTGGCATATGTCAGAATGTCAGAGCATTCCATTTATACTTTGAGAAATAATACTGAAATAAACCTCTAAAGGACTTCATATGAACACAGCCTTAAGGCCCATTTACACGCAAAGATAATCTTTTAAAGACTGAAAGATTGAAAGATGTTGTGATCTATTCGCATAAAGTGTTAATGGCCGTTAACACTTTATCATCTTCCCTTGCATGTAAAAGGGCCTCCAGGAGCTGTTTGCAGAGTCCAGCCTGTGATTAATCACATGCCCAGCTGTGCACACAGCTGAATTATTCTCTTCACGACTGCCAGCAAAGTTACAATGTTACAATGTTATCTGCCGATTCCCGTGGAGATAACAACGTGCAGTCTATTGAGAGATACTGTATCTCTTACTAGCTGAATGATAGATTTTAAGTTCCCCTTCAAATCATTGTTTAGGCGAAAACTGCACGATGCCCGAGTTTACATGTAACGATTACTGCTCATTTTTGGTTGTTTGAACGAATTTTGAGTGATAATTGTTACATGTAAATGAGTCTTTACTAGAGATGAGCGAACGTACTCGTCCGAGCTTGATGCTCGGGCGAATATTAGGGTGTTCGGGATGTTCGTTATTCGTAACGAACACCACACGATGTTCGGATGTTCGGGTTACTTTAACTTTCTTCCCTGAGAAATCTTTTCTATATGCGCTCAATGGGGCCGGCGGCAGCAGCGCCAACCCCATTGAGAACATATAGAAGACAAATCCTTCTTCTCTGCCACAGCTGTAACAGCTGTGACAGAGAAGAACGATGTTTGCCCATTGAATTCAATGGAACCGGCAATACAGCCGACTCCACTGAATGCAATGGGCTGCCGGCGATCGCGGGATGAATTGTCGGAAAGGGGTTAAATATATAAGCCCTTCCCTGCAATTCATCCAGAAATGTGTAAAAATAAAAAATATATATATACTCACCTGGTGCAGGCAGACGGAGTTCAGCGCGGCAGGCTGCAGTTCTCCTGAACTGCTCTGAACAGCTGTGAGTAGTATTCAGCAGCCGGGGATTTCATTGAATTCATGAATGGGTGTGAGTGAGGGCTGGCCTCTGATTGGTCAGGCTGTGACCAATCAGAGGCATCTTATTCAGCAGGCGGGGATTTTAAATCCCCGGCTGCTGAATACTACTCACAGCTGTTCAGAGCAGTTCAGGAGAACTGCAGCCTGCCGCGCTGAACTCCGTCTGCCGGCACCAGGTGAGTATATATATATTTTTTATTTTTACACATTTCTGGATGAATTGCAGGGAAGGGCTTATATATTTAACCCCTTCCCGACAATTCATCCCGCGATCGCCGGCAGCCCATTGCATTCAGTGGAGTCGGCTGTATTGACGGCTCCACTGAATTCAATGGGCTAACATCGTTCTTCTCTGCCACAGCTGTTACAGCTGTGGCAGAGGAGAACGATCGTTATGCTGACAGTGCGGGGGGGGGGGGGGGGTCTCACTTCTGCCGCTATTGTGGCTTAATAGTGGGACCTGTGAACTTGAGATGCAGCCCAACATGTAGCCCCTCGCCTGCCATATCCGTTGCTGTGTCGTTCCCATCATTTTCTTGAATTGCCAAGATTTTCACACATGAAAACCTTAGCGAGCATCGGCGAAATACAAAAATGTTCCGGTCGCCCATTGACTTCAATGGGGTTCGTTACTCGAAACGAACACCCGAACATCGCGGGAAGTTCGTTTCGAATAACGCGAACCCGAACATTTTGGTGTTCGCTCATCTTTAGTCTTTACACATCGTTCTATGATATTGGCCATACTGTGTGTACATTTGTGAATGAATATGCATGTAGTACATTTTCTATAAAGCATTACTAAGTACGTCCTATCAATATTATAACAAGACAGTAAGGCCCATGATTTTTTTTCAGAATAGTTTTAAAGGGGTGGTCTCGCGAAACCAAGTGGGGCTATACACTTCCGTATGGCCATATTAATGCACTTTGTAATGTACATTGTGCATTAAATATGAGCCATACAGAAGTTATTCCACTTACCTGCTCCGTTGCTGGCGTCCTCGTCTCCATGGTTCCGTCTAAATTCGCTGGCAGCTTGCTTTTTTAGACGCGCTTGCGCAGTCCGGTCTTCTCTATTCAGCACGAGCCGCTTCAGTGTGCTCCCCGCTACAGCTCTTCTGCGCATGCGCAGACGAGCTGTCACTGCTCGGGAGCGCGCTGCAGCGGCCATTCTGCACCTTCCTCTGTTAGAGGAAGGTGCAGAAACTGGAGCTGCCCAGCGGAGAAGCCCAGCCCAGCCCAGCAGCCCCGAGAAGCGTCCCAGGTAAGTGATGGGTCGGGGGGGAACTAGCGCTGCGCCGGGGGAACTAGCGCTGCGCCGGGGGGGGGGGGGCTGTCGCTGCGATGGGGGAACTAGCGCTAGGCCGGGGGGGCTGTCGCTGCGATGGGGGGGCTGCCGCTGCGCCGGGCTGCGCCGGGGGGGGGGGGGCTGTCGCTGCGCCGGGGGGGGGGGCTGCCGCTGTGATGAGGGAACTAGCGCTTGGCCGGGGGGGCTGTCGCTAGGCCGGGGGGGGCTGCCGCTGCGATGGGGGGGCTGTCGCTAGGCCGGGGGGGGGCTGCCGCTAGGCCGGGGGAACTAGCGCTGGGCTCCGGAACCTAGCGCTGGGCTCCGGGGCCTTCACCTGGGCTGAGGGTCTAGCGCTGGGGAGCCGGGGGCTAGCGCCTTACCTGCTGCCTGGCGGTGGGCGTCTGGTCGGCGGCTGCGGGGCGTCTGGTCGGCGGCTGCGATGCGTCCGGTTGCCATGGAGACACAGCTGGCGGCGTCTCGGGAGCGCGCACGTCGGGCTGCAGCGAGCGACGGGGAAAGAGCCGGCGGCCATCTTGAGAAAACTTTATAAGTTGCTGAAACGCTGGAACGGTAAGTACGAACCAGCTAGAAATGTCATTTACAGGGGGGCTTAGTAATGTGTACTTAATGGGGGCGACTGGGCAAAAAAAAAATTTAACTGCTTCCTCGAGACATCTCCTTTAAGCATTTCCTGAAGCTTTGTGTATTCATTAGACTTTCTGTATATTAGATCACACACTATTAGTGCTTTTCTATTCACATCATGGTGGGGCTGTTTTCTCCTTCTAGGCTCACACAGCATTCAAAGAGGAAACAGGTGCTATGGGGCATGTTAAATGCTATGAGAGATCGGAAATTCGATTGTTTTCATGCCCTTGTGGCATTTTCATTGAAACTGACATTTACAATTCTCTACTGGAAGATTGTCTGCTTATGTTTGGTTATCGGTAAACATAAGCATACCCTGACAGCTTACTAATTTTAGAGCAATTTACCACTTTAACAACACCAAAAAAGTATGAAACTGAAATGCATATATAAAGGATTTCTTGACTTTCACTTTTCAGGGACAAATTGAGAATGAAATATGCCTCTGAGTAAAAAGAGTTAGGGGCCGCTGACATTTCTTTTTTTATTTCATTTTGTGAAAGCATGATTTAAGTTTATTTCATTGCATTACTGCATCTATGCAATGGAACCTGCCATGGTAAACAGGCCGAACACTTCTGAGGTTCCACTGATAGACATCTAACAAATGAATTTCTGTTAAAAGGATTTTCCACTGAAAAATATTGTTTTATATTTATGGGCTGGATTTTTACTATAAACAGTTTTTGTATTTATACTTATTGAAAAAAGTTTATATCCCCAGATATTCCATCTGCTGTTTCTATTTCGTGTCCGCCTCAGTAAATGTTCCAAGGAGGTCACACATGCTCCGTCTTGCTTCTTCCTCTGCTCCACTGCTTATGTCGACCCTTGATATGGTGAGTCGCTGCTTCAGAAGCTGAAGTTTTCTCTGCTTGTCAACAGAGATGCTAAGCAAGTGATAAGAGAGTGAGACAGTGTTACTGCAATTGCTCAACATCTCCTCTAACAAGCAAAGAAAACACTTCAGCTTCAGAAACAACACTTCACATTAACAATATTCATTTTGTACTGGACAGAAAGGGTTTACAAAGCACACCTTTAAGGCACAGTATGCCAAATTTGAATGTATCCTTTAAAATTATGACAGACTGTAGAAAAAAATGATCTGGTCTGCACATTCACATATTATACCATGATCTATTGCTGCTAAGCAACCACTTTTTAGAGGGTCCCTACATTGTAGGGGGCAGCTCTGGATGATGACCATCTCCATCACAACACAATACCCCGAGGGACCTTTCTCAAATGGAATGAAATATTCTGCAACAGCATTGCAGAGTATGCTGTCCTTGAATTGCACACCAAAATCCAAACTGCTAACTGCGGATTGTGATGCAGAATTTCCAGCAGGATTCTCCTATTTTCAATTCCACACCAAAATCCATGCATTAGCAGTGCGTGTTTTTTGGATGACTGTTCTGCAAGTGGGCATATTCCACAACGCTATTGTAGAATATTCCGTCCTGTGTGAAAGGTCCCTTAGAAAGAGTGGCACAGCAGCCCAGCAACACCCTTGCCTCCACTTTTGGCCCAGAGCAATATCAGCTGAGTCTCAAGACTGAATGATTGAGGTTCAATCAAGTCCTGCAATGCCTTGTCATAACGATCATAGGTGCTATGGTGCAAGTCCTCTACAGGGGCATACAATGTGTAAAAATAAAAATAATGTAAAAAAAAGTAAAATGTAAAAAAATGTTAAAAATGTTTTTATTGTGCTTTTTCTAATAGTAGCATTATTTTTTTAAAATAAAATTAAAATACCACATACTTGGTATCATCGTAACCGTAACGATGTGTACAATAAGTTAAACATGCTTTTTATCCTGCACGGCAAAAAGCGTAAAAAAACTTTAAAAACTGAGGCAAAATGTTTATTTTTATATTTATAACTGGGGGCTAAAAAGCCTCCCATAGAAAAAGGGTATAAACAATATGTCAAACCAAAAAAAACAGGATCATGCATAAAACAAACACATTTTTCCAACCCAATAATTCCCAAATTCACCCAAAAGGGCAGAGAGCAAGAAATAGATCGAATTACAAAGTGGTGTTTTTTTGGCAAACTGCTATAAATTATACCATGGGAGTCCTTTATGCCGTAAACGAAAAACATAATACATTTTATTGTACTTAAAAAAAACAACCATTATAACAATGGTTCTGTCCTGATTGCAGCAAATTTTAGCAGAGTTATGTGGCCATCTTTAGACTTGTCTGTTTGTAGTTTGACAGATACAGTAAACTCACCGATTTATATCAATTGGCACATGAAGAGAATTTTATTGATGTATGGAGGTTGCAATACCTTATTGAAAAAGATTACACCTTTTTCACAATTGCACAAGACCTACACTGGCATAGATATGTTCTTATACAATGCGCATGCTTAGATTCTTTTCCTGCCTGCAGAAGCTGTCATTCACTGGCAGACAGCGAGGAAGTGTAAAGCCCTATTTACATGCAACAATTATCGCTCAAAATTTGTTGAAATGTTGGCTTATGAGTGATAATCATTGCGTGTGTACGCTTCCATTTTCCACTTTTTAGCTGATTGATGATTTTTAGGTGAGCATAAAATCCATCGCTCAGCCGGAGAAAGATAGCAGGGACCGCACACTGTGTCCTTACAGGAGCAGCTGATTACATTATATTCAGCTGACAGTCAACAGCAGCCCATGCAAAGATAATGCAGCTTAGTGCAAAGTCTAGACCACATGCTTGAATTGGCAAACAGTTGTTCGAGGCTCATATACATGCAAATAAAGCTGATAAAGTGCTAATGGGCATTAGTGCAAAATGATCACTAGAACTGTCACTCTTTCAATCGTTTAAAAGATTTTCTTTGCGTGTAAATGAGCCTTTAGTGAGAGTCGTCTGATTTTCTCTTTTGACAAAATGACAGAAAACCTTGAACAACGCTACTGCATTAAATTTTGTTTAAAGCTTGTCAATTCCCAAGTGAAAATGGACTTTGAATATGAAACAATGGAAACCACACAGATAAAGGAGTGGTACAAGCACTTGAAAGATCCATATCAGTGGAGAAACAGGCTCCCTGCTCTCCCGACATAGCTCGATGTGACTTCTTGCTTTTCCCCATCTGAAAATGCCCCTGAAAGGAACCAGATTTCAGACAAGAGAAGACATCAGGCAGAGTGCAACAAAGCAGCTACGCGCAATCTCAAAAGAGGTGTTTCAGCACTACTTCCAACAGTGGCACAAGCGTTGGGGGAAGTGTGTGGCTGCCCAAAAAGACTACTTTGATTTTCTTTATGAATAAAGCTTGGATGCTTTTTGAACACACCTCATATACAACCCTTATACTATAGCGAATATTATAGCTGATTATTATGTTGCACTTTATAATCTCCAGGATGACCCACCAATTCCCCAACCTGCTACTGTAGAGATATCTAACCTTTTACATTTTGTTTCACTCTCTATGGTGTCAGAGCAGAAGTTAAAAGCATTATCTGCCCCTATATATCTAGCAGACATCAATAGTGCTATCAAGTCACTTAAACCACATAAAACTCTTGGCTTTAATGATTTAACAAACAATTACTATAAAGTTTTTCAGTCTGTCTTATCCCTTCATATTCTTTCTATTTTAACAATATACAAACAAGAGGTTGAATCCCCAAAGATATGTTACACACCAAGATTATAAATCTCTGTAAACAATGGAAAATCTCAGATGAACCTGGAAATTTCCACCTTATTTCATTACGTAACATGGATTTAAAAATATATTCAAAGATTTTAGCCACTTGGCTGGCAAATATTTTACTCACAGTTTTTTGAAGATCTAATGGTATTTGTTAAGAGTACGTACTCAGTTATTAACTTTTAAAAAAAAAAACTCGGACACCTTCTCCACTTCTCTCCCTTGATGCTCAGAAGTCCATTGGGAACACTTAAGTAAAATTCTGTTCAAATTTGGGGCATCTGGGGTAGCACGTAACTCAATTATGGCACTATACTCCTTCCCACCTGCTGCTGTACTAACTTCAGAATACACCTCTAAAACACATAATATCTCCAATGACACTCAGCAAGTATGTCTGTAATCCTCTTTAATATCTGCTCTGCTCATGGAGCTCCTACTGAAATGGGTAAGGAAGACAAAAGATTTACCTGGACTCGCTATAGCAGAAAGAGAACACAAACTCTGTTTGCAAACAGCATAATTAAAAAACCCTTACAAACCCAGAATCTTCATTACCTACTATATTGATACTATGTTTTTTGTGTGCTTGATAAAGTCTGTTTAGACGAAACGCGTTGCACTGAAGGACCTGTGCGTCCTAATAAAGAATCCTTTTTTGTTATTACTACTTGGTGGATTCTTTGTGCTATTACAGACCTCTGTAAGCAGCGCTGATGCACTTTTTTGCACTTACGTGCAACCTTTCTGGCTCTTCATTACCTACAGTGTTAGAAATACAAAATACATTTAACAGCATTTCTTATTACAAACTAATCATCAATAAATCTCAAATCTTAGGCATGTATATACCTGACTCTGTTATTTCCAGTTGAAAAAGCAAATTTTCATTTCCCTGGATATTGGTCTCGCTTACCTATTTAGCGAATAAACTATCCTTTACATCTCAAAGATTTTGGGAATAATTATATTCTATTACTCCAAGATATAGAGCATGATTTAACAAATGTTCTTAAATATGTAGCATTCTGTGTTGGCAGAATAGCAACCATCAAGATGTTAATAATATCAAAAATCCTATACACGTTTAGGAATCACCCTATCCATGTTCCAGTGCCTTACCTCCATAAACTACAAAAAATACTTAACCGACATGTTTGGAAAGGGCATCACTGCCATTTGGCAGCCCACACTTTATATCTTTTCATCCATAAAGGTGGATTTGTCACTTTCTTATTACTAGTATGCGACCACAATTGATCAAGCCAGACACTGGAAAGCAAATACTGTCACTAACACTGGGAGAATATGGAAAAATCACTTCCAAATACTATACCTGCAGGTTTTATTACAGATATTATCCCCTTCAGACTGCCTGAATTAGCTCTACACGTTTTCCCCTTATTATCCAAGATATCTCAATTAGTAACTAGATCACTGCAGCAATCATTTCAATCTCAGATATATGGGAAGGTAATCACTAGAGATGAGCGAACGTACTCGTCCGAGCTTGATATTCGTGCGAATATTAGGGTGTTCGGGATGCTCGTTACTCGTAACGAGCACCACGCGGTGTTCTGGTTACTTTCAGTTTCCTCTCTGAGACGTTAGCGCGCTTTTCTGGCCAATTGAAAGACAGGGAAGGCATTACAACTTCCCCCTGTGACGTTCAAGCCCTATACCAGCCCCCTGTAGTGAGTGGCTGGGAAGATCAGAGTATAAAAGTCGGCCCCTCCCGCGGCTCGCCACACATGCCTTGTGAGTTAGCTGAGGGAAAGTACTATCGTGCTGGTGCTGCTGTAGGGAGAGTGTTAGGAGTCAGTGTAGGCTTCAAGAACCCCAAAGGTCCTTCTTAGGGCCACACCTACCTGTGTGCAGGCTGCTGCTAGCAGTGTTTTTTTTTTTTTTTTTTTTCTCAAAATCGGCAGTGCAGAGCATTGCACCCGGCATTAGGGACAGAAGTGGTGCAGGGAGAGTGTTAGGAGTGAGTGTAGCCTTCAAGAACCTCAGCGGTCCTTTCTAGGGCCAAATTTAAGCGTGTGCAGTACTGTGCTGGCTGCTGTTAGCAGTGTTGCATATTTTTTTGTTTCTAAAAATCGTCTGTGCAGAGCATTGCACCCTCCATTGATACTACAGGGACAGAATTGTGTAGGCAGGGCCACAACACAGTTATTGTTCATTGAATATACGCAGTGGGTCCTTCCCTTTGCAAAAAAGGAAAAGAAATTATATTTGGCCTGCCTGTGTCAGTCCTAAGGTCTCCGTGTACGTGTGTGCTGCGTGGACAACGTACAAAAATCAGACGCAACCAGCTACGGTTTACTGCAGGCTTGCGCCATTGTCTTTCCTGACTGGCAAATACCTGCTCTGCTAGAGTTAATAACTCTGATACACTTAAGTTGTGTGTCACTTTTTCAGGGCCACACTACAGTTCTAAAAGTTATTGCTCATTGAATATACGCAGTGGGTCCTTCCCTTTGCAAAAAAGGAAAAGAAATTATATTTGGCCTGCCTGTGTCAGTCCTAAGGTCTCCGTGTACGTGTGTGCTGCGTGGACAACGTACAAAAATCAGACGCAGCCAGCTACGGTTTACTGCAGGCTTGCGCCATTGTCTTTCCTGACTGGCAAATACCTGCTCTGCTAGAGTTAATAACTCTGCTACACTAAAGTTGTGTGTCACTTTTTCAGGGCCACACTACAGTTCTTAAAGTTATTGTTCATTGAATATACGCAGTGGGGCCTTCCCTTTGCAAAAAAGCAAAAACATTATATTTGGCCTGCAGGCTTGCGCCAATTTATTTCCTGCCTGGGAAATCAAATCACTGGTAATACAGCATGCTGAGGGGTAGGGGTAAGCCTAGAGGACATGGACGTGGACGTGGCCGAGGACGCGTAGGCCCAAGTGAAGGTGTGGGCACAGGCCGAGCTCCTGATCCAGGTGTGTCGCAGCCGACTGCTGCGCGATTAGGAGAGAGGCACGTTTCTGGCGTCCCCACATTCATCGCCCAATTAATGGGTCCACGCGGGAGACGTTTATTAGAAAATGAGCAGTGTGAGCAGGTCCTGTCCTGGATGGCAGAAAGTGCTTCGAGCAACCTATCGTCCAGCCACAGTTCTGCGCCGTCCACTGCTGCAAATCCGAATCCTCTGTCTGCTGCTCCTCCTTCCTCCCAGCCTCCTCACTCCACTACAATGACACATGCTCAGGAGCGGGAACACTCCCAGGAACTGTTTCTCGGGCCCCTGCTCAGATTGGGCAGCAGTGGTTCCTCTCCCACCAGAGGAGTTTATCGTCACTGATGCCCAACCATTCGAAAGTTCCCGGGGTCCGGGGGAAGAGGCTGGGGACTTCCGCCAACTGTCTCAAGAAGTTTCTGTGGGTGAGGAGGACGATGACGATGAGACACAGTTGTCTTGCAGTGAGGTAGTAGTAAGGGCAGTAAGTCCAAGGGAGCAGCGCACAGAGGATTCGGAGGAAGAGCAGCAGGATGATGAGGTGACTGACCCCACCTGGTGTGCAACGCCTACTCAGGACAGGTCTTCAGAGGGGGAGTCAAGGGCATCAGCAGGGCAGGTTGCAAGAGGCAATGCGGTGGCCAGGGGTAGAGGCAGGGCCAGACCGAATAATCCACCAAGTGTTTCCCAAAGCACACCCTCGCGCCATGCCACCCTGCAGAGGCCGAGGTGCTCTAAGGTCTGGCAGTTTTTCACAGAGACGCCTGACGACCGACGAACAGTGGTGTGCAACCTTTGTCGCGCCAAGATCAGCCGGGGAGCCACCACCAACAGCCTCACCACCACCAGCATGCGCAGACATATGATGGCCAAGCACCCCACAAGGTGGGACGAAGGCCGTTCACCGCCTCCGGTTTGCACCGCTGCCTCTCCCCCTGTGCCCCAACCTGCCACTGAGATCCAACCTCCCTCTCAGGACACAGGCACAACCGTCTCATGGCCTGCACCCACACCCTCACCTCCGCTGTCCTCGGCCCCATCCAGCAATGTCTCGCACCGCACAGTCCAGCCGTCGCTAGCGCAAGTGTTGGAGCGCAAGCGCAAGTACGCCGCCACGCACCCGCACGCTCAATCGTTAACCGTGCACATAGCCAAATTTATCAGCCTTGAGATGCTGCCGTATAGGGTTGTGGAAACGGAGTCCTTCAAAGCTATGATGGCGGCGACGGCCCCGTGCTACTCAGTTCCCAGTCGCCACTACTTTTCCCGATGTGCCGTCCCAGCCCTGCACGACCACGTCTCCCGCAACATTGTACGCGCCCTCACCAATGCGGTTAGTGACAAGGTCCACTTAACTACGGACACGTGGACAAGCACAGGCGGCCAGGGCCACTACATCTCCCTGACGGCACATTGGGTGAATTTAGTGGAGGCTGGGACAGAGTCAGAGCCTGGGACCGCTCACGTCCTACCCACCCCCAGAATTGCGAGCCCCAGCTCGGTGGTGGTATGTTCGGCGGTGTATGTTTCCTCCACTAAAGCACCCTCCTCCTCCTCCTCCTCCTCAACCTCTGTCTCGCAATCTAGATGTGTCAGCAGCAGCAGGACGTCGCCAGCAGTCGGTGTCGCGCGGCGTGGCAGCACAGCGGTGGGCAAGCGTCAGCAGGCCGTGCTGAAACTACTCAGCTTAGGAGATAAGAGGCACACGGCCCACGAACTGCTGCAGGGTCTGACAGAGCAGACCGACCGTTGGCTTGCGCCGCTGAGCCTCCAACCGGGCATGGTCGTGTGTGACAACGGCCGTAACCTGGTGGCGGCTCTGCAGCTCGGCAGCCTCACGCACGTGCCATGCCTGGCCCACGTCTTTAATTTGGTGGTTCAGCGATTTCTGAAAAGCTACCCACGCTTGTCAGACCTGCTCGTAAAGGTGCGCCGGCTCTGCGCACATTTCCGCAAGTCCCACACGGACGCTGCCACCCTGCGCACCCTGCAACATCGCTTTAATCTGCCAGTGCACCGACTGCTGTGCGACGTGCCCACACGGTGGAACTCTATGCTCCACATGTTGGCTAGGCTCTATGAGCAGCGTAGAGCTATAGTGGAATACCAACTCCAACATGGGCGGCGCAGTGGGAGTCAGCCTCCTCAATTATTTTCAGAAGAGTGGGCCTGGTTGGCAGACATCTGCCAGGTCCTTCGAAACTTTGATCAGTCTACCCAGGTGGGGAGCGGTGATGCTGCAATCATTAGCGTCACCATTCCTCTGCTATGCATCTTGAGAAGTTCCCTGCAAACCATAAAGGCAGCCGCTTTGCGCTCGGAAACGGAGGCGGGGGAAGACAGTATGTCGCTGGATAGTCAGAGCACCCTCCTGTCTATATCTCAGCGCGTTCAGGAGGAGGAGGAGGAGGAGGATGAGGAGAAAGGGGAAGAGACAGCTTGGCCCACTGCTGACGGTACCCATGCTGCTTGCCTGTCATCATTTCAGCGTGTATGGCCTGAGGAGGAGGAGGAGGAAGAGGAGGAGGATCCTGAAAGTCATCTTCCTAGTGCGGACAGCCATGTGTTGCGTACAGGTACCCTGGCACACATGGCTGACTTCATGTTAGGATGCCTTTCTCGTGACCCTCGCATTCAACGTATTCTGGCCACTACGGATTACTGGGTGTACACACTGCTCGACCCACACTATAAGGAGAACCTTCCCAGTCTCATTCCCGAAGAGGAAAGGGTTCAAGAGTGTTGCTATACCACAGGACCCTGGCGGACAAGCTGATGGTAAAATTCCCATCCGACAGCGCTAGTGGCAGAAGGCGCAGTTCAGAGGGCCAGGTAGCAGGGGAGGTGCGTAGATCGAGCAGCATGTACAGCCCAGACAGTGCAACAGTCTTTAAGGGCCTGGCCAGCTTTATGGCTCCCCAGCAAGACTGTGTCACCGCTCCCCAGTCAAGCTGAGTCGGCGGGAGCACTGTAAAAGGATGGTGAGGGAGTACGTAGCCGATCGCACGACCATCCTCGGTGACGCCTCTGCCCCCTACAACTACTGGGTGTCGAAGTTGGACACGTGGCCTGAACTAGCGCTGTATGCCCTGGAGGTGCTTGCTTGTCCTGCGGCTAGCGTCTTGTCGGAGAGGGTGTTTAGTGCGGCTGGGGGAATCATCACAGATAAGCGTACCCGCCTGTCAACCGACAGTGCCGACAGGCTAACACTCATCAAGATGAACAAAGCCTGGATTTCCCCAGACTTCTCTTCTCCACCAGCGGACAGCAGCGATACGTAAGCAATACGTAGGCTGCACCCGCGGATGGAAGCTACGTTCTCTCTCACCATCCAAAACGGGGACATTACTGCTTCATCAATCTGTGTCTAATATTCCTCCTCCTCCTCCTGCTCCTCCTCCTGAAACCTCACATAATCACGCTGAACGGGCAATTTTTCTTTGGGCCACAAGGCTCACTCATCTAATTTTTCGAAACAATTTTTATATGTTTCAATGCTCTTAAAAGCGTTGAAACTTTAACTTGAACCAATTTTTCGTTAAACTGGGCTGCCTCCAGGCCTAGTTACCACTTAAGCCACATTAACCAAAGCGATTAATGGGTTTCACCTGCCATCTTGGTTGGGCATGGCCAATTTTTACTGAGGTACATTAGTACTGTTGGTACACCAATTTTTTGAGGCCCTCACCTACAGTGTAATCATACCAATTTGTATGTTCTTCGCCTGCACTCATGGTACAGAAGTGTGTGTGGGGTTGGCCTACACTTTAGCTACATAAATGTAACTTGGGCCTTGGCTATACTGCAGCTACTGAAATGGAACGAAGACTGCGCTCCCGCTATACTGCTGCTTCGGAATTGTTACTGGGGCCTGTCTTGAGTGCTACTATTGCTGACATGGAACGAAGACTGCGCTCCCGCTATACTGCTGCTTCGGAATTGTTACTGGGGCCTGTCTTGAGTGCTACTATTGCTGACATGGAACGAAGACTGCGCTCCTCCTATAATGCTGCTAGTGATATGTTAGTGGGGCCTGTCCTAATGCTACGGCTGAAATGTTACGAATTCTGGGCTCTGCCTATACCGCTGCTAATGGTATGTCTCTGGGGTGTGGAAACAGAGGCTTCCCAAAGACATGATGGCGGCGAGGCCATTTCCCACCAACGCGGTTACTGTTAAGGTGCATATAACCACGGACACGTGGAGAGGACACGTAGTGCCTCAAAAACATCCCCCTCCTCCTCCAACTGGGAAAACATTCTTGGCAAATGCCTTTGCATTGGTTTGTCTGGTGGCAGTCCAAGAATTTCACCTTTACCGACACTACAAGAGAGCCCCCCCACCATCCCCCCGCTACGGCCCACTTAATCCTGGCCACATTCCGAAAACCAACTAAATAAAACCGTGCTACTAGGTCCGCAGTCACCACCACATTACCACCAACGCGGTTACTGTTAAGGTACATATTACCAGTCTGACTGGGGCATGCAGAGACACCTTGACAGAATGAATAGTGTGTGGCACATAGGTTCCCCATTGCTATGCCCACGTGTGCAGCTCCTGATGGCGGTGGCACAGGATTCTATTTCTCATTGCTTCTGTACAGCATTGTGGGCTATCGCCCCACCACTTTTAAAGAGGGTCGCTGCCTAGCCGTGCCAACCCCTCTGCAGTGTGTGCCTGCGGTTCCTCCTCATGGCAGACGCACTTCTAAATAGACATGAGGGTGGTGTGGCATGAGGGCAGCTGAAGACTGCGCAGGGACACTTTGGTGTGCGCTGTGGGGGGGACGGGGGGCGGTTGGTCAGCATGTAACCCAGGAGAAGTGGCAGTGGAGTGTCATGCAGGCAGTGATTGTGCTTTGTTGGAGGTAGTGTGGTGCTTAGCTAAGGTATGCATTGCTAATGAGGGCTTTTCAGAAGTAAAAGTTGTTGGGAGGGGGGGGGGGCACTCTTGCCGCTATTGTGGCTTAATAGTGGGACCTGTGAACTTGAGATGCAGCCCAACACGTAGCCCCTCGCCTGCCCTATCCGTTGCTGTGTCGTTCCCATCACTTTCTTGAATTGCCCAGATTTTCACACATGAAAACCTTAGCGAGCATCGGCGAAATACAAAAATGCTCTGGTCGCCCATTGACTTCAATGGGGTTCGTTATTCGAAACGAACCCTCGAGCATCGCGAAAAGTTCGTTCCGAGTAACGAGCACCCGAGCATTTTGGTGCTCGCTCATCTCTAGTAATCACCTAATATCCTTTCATAATATTTCTGCTAAATTTCTCCTTCCTAACAAAGATTTGTATAAGTTCCTCAGAATACACCATTATTTTGCTTAGACTCGTAATTTGTGTTCTCTATCCAAAACTACACTAGAATCAGCGTTCTCTAATTTAAATAAAGTTGCCAAAGTCATATCAAGGCTTTATATGCTAATTTTGGATAAATCTCTGGAGAAGAGACCCTTTGCTTACTTCATTGGGGGAGAGATCTAGGTATCTCTATTGGCATAGAAGACTGGAATAATACATTGCATTAGCAAGCTCGCTTTTGAAATAAATGTACATCTCATTTACAGTTGATAAAGAAGCTTCTCTATTGGTGGTATCTCACTACTATACACCTTGTTGCTCTTTACCCTATGGGTTCAGATAAATGCTGGAGATGCTCTGGTGGCAAAGGAGCCTTAAAATACATTTTTTTGGAATTGCCCAAGCATCAACTGCTTTTAGAAGCAAGTTCAATTCCTTCTTGTAAATAGTTTTAGAATTCCAATAATATGGAGCAGCTCCACAGCACTGCTGCAAATAGGTTTTGCAAATTTAGCCCCTACTGATAAATCTATAGTTTTCCATTTACTAGTACAGTCAAACCTCTAGTTTCATTGGTAATGCATCCGAAAGCAATCGGCCAAACTTGAAACCACTGAAACTCGAGGCAATTATTTCCATAGGAATCAATGTAAATCCAATTAATTTGTTCTAGACATTCTAAAAAAAACACACCAAAGCACATTTAATAGAGAATATATGTTTTTTTTAATACCAAAAGCAGTAACAATAATAAATTAATATAAAACACTACTGTAAAGAATAAATGAACATTTACACGTTACTGTGTTTTATCTGTGCTGTTTCATAGGACTGCAGATCACATCTACTACATCATCTGTCCTTAGCGTCATTACTGTGTTCTCTGAGCTGTTAGATAGGACTGCAGATGACATAATTATTAGAGATGAGCGAACGTACTCGTCCGAGCTTGATACTCGTTCGAGTATTAGCGTGTTCGAGATGCTCGTTACTAGAGGCGAGCACCACGCGATGTTCGAGTTACTTTCACTTTCGTCTCTGAGACGTTAGCGCGCTTTTCTGGCCAATAGAAAGACAGGGAAGGCATTACAACTTCCCCCTGCGACGTTCAAGCCCTATACCACCCCCCTGCAGTGAGTGGCTGGCGAGATCAGGTGTCACCCGAGTATATAAATCGTCCCCTCCCGCGGCTCGCCACAGATGCATTCTGACAGAGATCAGGGATAGTGCTGCTGATGCCGGAGCTGCTATAGGGAGAGTGTTAGGATTGATTTTAGGCTTCAAGAACCCCAACGGTCCTTCTTACGGCCACATCTGACCGTGTGCAGTAGTGTGGAGGCTGCTTTTTGCAGTGTTGCACTTTTTTTTTTTTGTATATCGGCCGTGCAGAGCATTGCGTCCAGAGCATTGCGTCCTGCAGTAATTTTACATAGTCCAGGGCCAGTAGTGGTGGTGAGACAGGGACAGTGAAAGACATATACAGTCTATATAGGCAGTGGGCTTTTCCAAAAAAATTTGGGAAAAAAAATCTATTTGGGCTGCCTGTGACCGTCCTGACTGTACTGCGTCTCTGCTGGGGGTAGTTGTCCTAATTCATACGCAGCCAGCTAAGTGTTACAGCAGGCTTGCGCAAAATTCTTTCCTGGCACTGCGTTGCCTCTTACATCACCGCTGTCATCCTGTCCAGAGTGAAACAGTCTGCAGTAATTTTACATAGTCCAGGGCCAGTAGTGGTGGTGAGGCAGGGACAGTGAAAGACATATACAGTCTATATAGGCAGTGGGCTTTTCCAAAAAAATTTGGGAAAAAAAAATCTATTTGGGCTGCCTGTGACCGTCTTGACTGTACTGCGTCTCTGCTGGGGGTAGTTGTCCTAATTCATACGCAGCCAGCTAAGTGTTACAGCAGGCTTGCGCAAAATTCTTTCCTGGCTCTGCGTTGCCTCTTAAATAACCGCTGTCATCCTGTCCAGAGTGAAACAGTCTGCAGTAATTTTACATAGTCCAGGGCCAGTAGTGGTTGTGAGGCAGGGACAGTGAAAGACATATACAGTCTATATAGGCAGTGGGCTTTTCCAAAAACATTTGGGAAAAAAAATCTATTTGGGCTGCCTGTGACCGTCCTCAGTGTACTGCGTCTCTGCTGGGGGTAGTTGTCCTAATTCATACGCAGCCAGCTAAGTGTTACAGCAGGCTTGCGCAAAATTCTTTTCTGCCTCTGCTGTGCGTTCCGTAAGCGAAATCAGCCTCCAACCGCAGGCCAATAAGCGGCACATTTAATTACAGCGTTCTGTTTCTGCACTACTGGTAATATAGCATGCTGAGGGGTAGGGGTAGGCCTAGAGGACGTGGACACGGGCGAGGACGCGGAGGCCCAAGTAATTGTGTGGGCACAGGCCGAGCTCCTGATCCAGGTGTATCGCAGCCGACTGCTGCGGGATTAGGAGAGAGGCACGTTTCTGGCGTCCCCACATTCATCTCACAATTAATGGGTCCACGCGGTAGACCTTTATTAGAAAATGAGCAGTGTGAGCAGGTCCTGTCGTGGATGGCAGAAAGTGCATCCAGCAATCTATCGACCACCCAGAGTTCTGCGCCGTCCACTGCTGCAACTCTGAATCCTCTGGCTGCTGCTCTTCCTTCCTCCCAGCCTCCTCACTCCATTACAATGACACATTCTGAGGAGCAGGCAGACTCCCAGGAACTGTTCTCGGGCCCCTGCCCAGAATGGGCAGCAATGGTTCCAAATCCTCTCCCACTGGAGGAGTTTGTCGTGACCGATGCCCAACCTTTGGAAAGTTCCCGGGGTCCAAGGGATGAGGCTGGGGACTTCCAGCAACTGTCTCAAGAGCTTTCAGTGGGTGAGGAGGACGATAACGATGAGACACAGTTGTCTATCACTCAGGTAGTAGTAATTGGAGTAAGTCCGAGGGAGGAGCGCACAGAGGATTCGGAGGAAGAGCAGCAGGACGATGAGGTGACTGACCCCACCTGGTTTGCTACGCCTACTGAGGACAGGTCTTCAGAGGGGGAAGCAAGTGCAGCAGCAGGGCAGGTTGGAAGAGGCAGTGCGGTGGCCAGGGGTAGAGGCAGGGCCAGACCGAATAATCCACCAACTGTTTCCCAAAGCGCCCGCTCGCGCCATGCCACCATGCAGAAGCCGAGGTGCTCAAAGGTGTGGCAGTTTTTCACTGAGAATGCAGACGACCGACGAACAGTGGTGTGCAACCTTTGTCGCGCCAAGATCAGCCAGGGAGCCACCACCACCAGCCTCACCACCACCAGCATGTGCAGACATATGATGGCCAAGCACCCCACAAGGTGGGACGAAGGCCGTTCACCGCCTCCGGTTTGCACCGCTGCCTCTCCCCCTGTGCCCCAACCTGCCACTGAGATCCAACCCCCCTCTCAGGACACAGGCACTACCGTCTCCTGGCCTGCACCCACACCCTCACCTCCGCTGTCCTCGGACCCTTCCACCAATGTCTCTCAGCGCACCGTTCAGCCGTCGCTAGCGCAAGTGTTGGAGCGCAAGCACGCCGCTACGCACCCGCACGCTCAAGCGTTAAACGTGCACATTGCCAAATTTATCAGCCTGGAGATGGTGCGGTAAAGGGTTGTGGAAACGGAGGCTTTCAAAGGTATGATGGCGGCGGCGGCCCCGCGCTACTCAGTTCCCAGTCGCCACTACTTTTCCCGATGTGCCGTCCCAGCCCTGCACGACGACGTCTCCCACAACATTGTACACGCCCTCACCAACGCGGTTACTGCCAAGGTCCACTTAACAACGGACACGTGGACAAGCACAGGCAGGCAGGGCCACTATATCTCCCTGACGGCACATTGGGTGAATTTAGTGGAGGCTGGGACAGAGTCAGAGCCTGGGACTGCTCACGTCCTACCCACCCCTAGAATTGCGGGCCACAGCTCGGTGGTGGTATCTGCGGCGGTGTATGCTTCCTCCACTAAACCACCCTCCTCCTCCTACGAAACCTCTGTCTCGCAATCAAGATGTGTCAGCAGCAGCATGTCGCCAGCAGTTGGTGTCGCGCGGCACGACAGCACAACGGTGGGCAAGCGTCAGCAGGCCGTGCTGAAACTACTCAGCTTAGGAGAGAAGAGGCACACGGCCCACGAACTGCTGCAGGATCTGACAGAGCAGACCAACCGCTGGCTTGCGCCGCTGAGCCTCCAACTGGGCATGGTCGTGTGTGACAACGGCCGTAACCTGGTGGCGGCTCTGCAGCTCGGCAGCCTCACGCACGTGCCATGCCTGGCCCACGTCTTTAATTTGGTGGTTCAGCGCTTTCTGAAAAGCTACCCACGCTTGCCAGACCTGCTCGGAAAGGTGCGCCGGCTCTGCGCACATTCCCGCAAGTCCCACACGGACGCTGCCACCCTGCGCACCCTGCAACATCGGTTTCATCTGCCAGTGCACCGACTGCTGTGCGACGTGCCCACATGGTGGAACTCTATGCTCCACATGTTGGCCAGGCTCTATGAGCAGCGTAGAGCTATAGTGGAATACCAACTCCAACATGGGCGGCGCAGTGGGAGTCAGCCACCTCAATTCTTTACAGAAGAGTGGGCCTGGTTGGCAGACATCTGCCAGGTCCTTGGAAACTTTGAGGAGTCTACCGAGATGGTGAGCGGCGATGCTGCAATCATTAGCGTCACCATTCCTCTGCTATGCCTCTTGAGAAGTTCCCTGCAAAGCATTAAGGCAGACGCTTTGCGCTCGGACACAGGGGCGGGGGAAGACAGTATGTCGCTGGATAGTCAGAGCACCCTCCTGTCTATATCTCAGCGCGTTGAGGGGGAGGAGGAGGAGGAGGAGGGGGAAGAGACAGATTGGCCCACTGCTGAGGGTACCCATGCTGCTTGCCTCTCATCCTTTCAGCGTGTATGGCCTGGGGAGGAGGAGGAGGAAGAGGATCCTGAAAGTGATCTTCCTAGTGAGGACAGCCATGTGTTGCGTACAGGTATCCTGGCACACATGGCTGACTTCATGTTAGGATGCCTTTCTCGTGACCCTCGCGTTACACGCATCTGGCCACTACGGATTACTGGGTGTACACACTGCTTGACCCACGGTATAAGGAGAACCTTTCCACTCTCATACCCGAAGAGGTAAGGGGTTCGAGAGTGATGCTATACCACAGGACCCTGGCGGACAAACTGATGGTAAAATTCCCATCCGACAGTGCTAGTGGCAGAAGGCGCAGTTCCGAGGGCCAGGTAGCAGGGGAGGCACGGAGATCAGGCAGCATGTACAGCACAGGCAGGGGAACACTCTCTAAGGCCTTTGACAGCTTTCTGGCTCCCCAGCAAGACGGTGTCACCGCTCCCCAGTCAAGGCTGTGTCGGTGGGAGCACTGTAAAAGGATGGTGAGGGAGTACGTAGCCGATCGCACGACTGTCCTCCGTGACGCCTCTGCCCCCTACAACTACTGGGTGTCGAAGCTGGACACGTGGCCTGAACTTGCGCTGTATGCCCTGGAGGTGCTTGCTTGTCCTGCGGCTAGCGTCTTGTCAGAGAGGGTGTTTAGTGCCTCTGGGGGAATCATCACAGATAAGCGTACCCGCCTGTCAACCGACAGTGACAACAGGCTTACACTCATCAAGATGAACAAAGCCTGGATTTCCCCAGACTTCTCTTCTCCACCAGCGGATAGCAGCGATACCTAAACAATACGTAGGCTGCACCCGCAGATGGAAGCATTGTTCTCTATCACCCGTCAAAAACGGGGACCTTTTAGCTTCATCAATCTGTGTATAATATTCCTCCTCCTCCTCCTGCTCCTCCTCCTGAAACCCGACGTAATCACGCCGAACGGGCAATTTTTCTTAGGCCCACAAGGCTCAGTCATATAATTTTTGTAAACAATTTTTATACGTTTCAATGCTCATTAAAGCGTTGAAACTTGCACCTGAACCAATTTTTATTTTAACTGGGCTGCCTCCAGGCCTAGTTACAAATTAAGCCACATTAACCAAAGCGAATAATGGGTTTCACCTGCCCTCTTGGTTGGGCATGGGCAATTTTTCTGACGTACATTAGTACTGTTGGTACACCAATTTTTGGGGGCCCTCGCCTACAGTGTAATCCAATTAATTTTTTGCCCACCTGCATTAAAGCTGACAGTACATCAGCTGTGCTGGGCACTGCAATGGGATATATTTATGTACCGCCGGTGGCTTCCTGGCACCCACCCATGCTGTCGGTCCACACGGAGTTGTAACTGCATGTGTCCACTTCTAAAGGACCCCAGTCTGACTGGGGCATGCAGTGTGGGCCGAAGCCCACCTGCATTAAACATGACATTACGTCAGCTGTGCTGGGCAATGCAATGGGATTTATTTATGTACTGCCGGTGGCTTCCTGGGACCCTCCCATGCTATCGGTCCACACGGACTTCACAATAGGGAGTTGTACCTGCCTGTGTCTACTTATAAAGAACCCCAGTCTGACTGGGGCATGCAGTGTGGGCCGAAGCCCACCTGCATTTAATCTGACGTTAGCTCTGCTGTCCAGGGCACTGCAATGGGATACAGTTATGTACAGCCGGTGGGTTCCAGGGGGCCACCCTTGACAGAATGAATAGTGTGTGGCACATAGGTCCCCCATTGCTATGCCCACGTGTGCAGCTCCTGATGGCGGTGGCACAGGATTATATTTCTCATTGCTTCTGTACAGCATTGTGGGCTATCGCCCCACCCCTTTTAAAGAGGGTCGCTGCCTAGCCGTGCCAACCCTCTGCAGTGTGTGCCTGCGGTTCCTCCTCATGGCAGACGCACTTATAAATAGACATGAGGGTGGTGTGGCATGAGGGCAGCTGAAGGCTGGGCAGGGACACTTTGGTGTGCGCTGTGGACACTGGGTCGTGCGGGGGAGGGGGGGGGTTGGGCAGCATGTAACCCAGGAGAACTGGCAGCAGAGTGTCATGCAGGCAGTGATTGTGCTTTGTTGGAGGTAGTGTGGTGCTTAGCTAAGGTATGCATTGCTAATGAGGGCTTTTCAGAAGTAAAAATTGTTGGGAGGGGGGGCACTCTTGCCGCTATTGTGGCTTAATAGTGGGACCTGGGAACTTGAGATGCAGCCCAACATGTAGCCCCTCGCCTGCCCTATCCGTTGCTGTGTCGTTCCCATCACTTTCTTGAATTGCCCAGATTTTCACAAATGGAAACCTTAGCGAGCATCGGCGATATACAAAAATGCTCGGGTCGCCCATTGACTTCAATGGGGTTCGTTACTCGAAACGAACTCTCGAGCATCGCGAAAATTACATCCTGAGTAACGAGCACCCGAGCATTTTGGTGCTCGCTCATCTAAGCCATATATTGTATTAGAGATGAGCAAGCACCAAAATGCTCGGGTGCTCGTTACTCGAGTCGAACTTTCAGTGATGCTCGAGAGTTCGTTTCGAGTAACGAACCCCATTGAAGTCAATGGGCGACTCGAGCATTTTTGTATATGACTGGTGCTCCGCTAAGGTTTTCATTTGTGAAAATCTTAGCAATTCACCAAAGTCACGTAAAAAACACAGAAATGGATAGGGCAGGCGAGGAGCAACATGCAGGGCTGTATTTCGGGGTCAGAGGTCTTACTATTAAGCCACAATAGTGGCAAGAGTGAGACCCCCCCCCTCCCCCCCGCACTGTCAGCATAACGATCGTTCTTCTCTGCCACAGCTGTAACAGCTGTGGCAGAGAAGAACGATGTTAGCCCATTGAATTCAATGGAGCCGGCAATACAGCCGGCTCCATTGAAAGCAATGGGCTGCCGGGGAGCGCGGGATGAATTTTCTGGAATCTCTTAAAAATATAAGCCCTTACCTGAAAAAGAAAGATTTCAGTGTAAAAAAGAATAAAAATGCAGGCATTCTCTTCAATGGAGCCGCTGCTGCTGCCGGCGACTCCATTGAAGACAATGGTCCGCTGGCACACCTGAATTCTTTTTCAGGGAAGGACTTTACATATAAGCCATTCCCTGGAAATGAATTAAAAGTGATTTAAAAAACAAAAAAAATACATCCTCACCTCCCTTCAGCTGCCGGGGCACAGCCGCGTGTTCTCCTGCTGTCCCCTGCACTGTGGTGCTGAACTGCTGTCATTCAGCTGAGAGCTGCGCTGAGCCAATCAGAGGCAACACTCACTCACCCATTCATGAATTCATGAATGGGTGTGAATGAGATCTGCCTCTCATTGGCTCAGCGCTGAGCCAATCAGGGGCATGCCTGACTCACACCCCCTTCACACCCACTGCAGGCCAGCCGCGCTGAACTCCGTCTGCCGGGACAAGGTGAGTATATATATATTTTTTATTTTTACACATTTCTGGATGAATTGCAGGGAAGGGCTTATATATTTAAGCCCTTCCCGACAATTCATCCCGCGATCGCCGGCAGCCCATTGCTTTCAATGGAGCCGGCTGTATTGCCGGCTCCATTGAATTCAATGGGCTAACATCGTTCTGCCGGGACCAGGTAAGTATATATATATTTTTTATTTTTACACATTTCTAGATGAATTGCAGGGAAGGGCTTATATATTTAAGCCCTTCCGGACAATTCATCCCGCGATCGCCGGCAGCCCATTGGTTTCAATGGAGTCGGCTGTATTGCCAGCTCCATTGAATTCAATGGTCAGTGCTCGTTTAATCGAGACGAGTACCGCCTGGTGCTCGTCTCGAGTAACGAGCATCTCGAGCACCCTAATACTCGAACGAGCATCAAGCTTGGACAAGTATGCTCGCTCATCTCTAATCTCTAATCATTATCTATCCTCAGCGTTTTCACTGTGAGTTATCTGTGCTGTTACATAGGACTGCAGGTGACATCACTGCGTTATCTGTCCTAAGTTATCACTGTGTTATCTGGATAAACATGGCCACTTACATTACACTACAGTACTGTTTTACTAGTGCCCACAGCGACGCTGAAGAAGGGTGGGTAGCGTTTTAGCATCAGTAAGAGGTGACGCTGAGCAGGAGATCATGTGGGCCGCGTCAGTAGCGAGGCCACCTAGGTCGGCAGCCGCCAATGAAACTAGAAGCAGCCAGTGAAACTAGAGACGAAAATCTGGCTTGACAAAGCTGTGAAACTGGAAAACGGATAAACTAGAAGACAATGAAACTAGAGGTTTGACTGTAGCAGCAAAATCTTTCATTCTGAAATTTTGGAAAACCATTTGGGTTCCTGTGATGTCTAAAACTTCTGTCTATGTTAGCAATTCTTGGAGGTTGGAAAGTACATTAGCAAACATGCATGGGAACTATGCAAAATATACTATTACTTGGTGAAAGTGGATAAATTCACAACTTTATTCTTCTACTTTGTATTAACATTACATAAGCTCATTGAGTTTTAGATAGAACCTTATTGGAGAAATTGCATATTTGCAAACGACCTGTTATCTTATGTTTATGGGGTTTCTTATGTAATAAAAAAAAAAGAAATTGAGCTTTACATATGTAAAATTATTTATTGGCTACAATTATCTCTTGATGAGACTTTGCATCTTTATTTAATATTGTAGCAATCCGTTCTTGTTCAATAACATTTATTTATTTAAACAAATTCTGCAAGGATGTTCTGACAACTGCTTGGGAAAGTCCATCACCCACATTCTTACTTTGTATACACTGTAGTTTTTTTTTTTTTGGCTCATTCTCTTTCTGAACAGCACAGCTTACATAAACAGACACACATAGCTTGCCCGCAATTTGCACATCTCTGTATACAATTTTTTGCTTTAAGTACATTTCATAATTGGATAGTAACTGAAGGCTTTTCCATTGAGCGAATGCAAGAAGAAAAAAATAGTAAAAAAAAAAAATAAAAGAAAGCTCTTTAAATAAACACATTCATGCCATAATTGGACTTAGTGCTGACATCCTGAAAAGAAAAGTGGGGCTTTGCACAAGTGAAAACAAAGAGCTTTACAACATAAATTGGCTTTTTGTTCGCTTTCCTAATAATACAGTACAAAACAATTGCTCAGAAAAACTGGGAAGACAGAACTCTAATTTACTTCTATCTCAAATCAGACTTCATTGCATATTCAGCAAGTTCATATTCAACAAATACATTTTTAGTGACCCAAGTTTTAATGTTGTATTTCATAAATTAATGAATTTGATTAAATGCATTTGATAAGAAATAAAATAAAAAAATATCAATAGTCCAATCTAACTTACTACTTTCAATTATCTACTACTGCTTGGCCAGACTTGAACAACTTCAGCATTGCAAAACAGCAGCTCTAAGAGCCACCACACCTGTCTTTTCAGAGAAGACAAACAACAACAGGAATAAACACAAGGAGAACAGCAAAAATTCCATCCAGGTGTTGCCCTTGGTCAGTTTTGAATATAGAACCCCAGTGCTTTAAGGTCTCAGCAACCATGCTTTGTCTTTCTTTTCAGGATGAGGAGATAGAGAAACACTACCTCTCTTCCCCTTTCATTAGTAAAATGATTTTCTTTCGATTTTTCTATGATTTCAGGTAGATATGCAAATAATTAGAGTAGTGTCTTGATTAGATAAATGTTCTTGCCACCTGAGGCCCTAAAAGTGGTTTAACTCTTCAACTATAAAAACGCTCTCTGAGGCTACTCGTGTGTAGTTGACCTCTATTTCTGCTTGCGTATAGCTTGTTGACCGTTAGAAATATCTCTATGACACAATCAAAAAGATTTCAGATAGTTAACAGGTTTTGAGAGGGGGTGCATTATTAGAATGTAAAAAGCTGGATGGTCATATCAACAAATTACCCGCCACCTGAACTATTCTGAACAAACAATAGGAGGTGTTGTGGACCAGTTGATGCGTGAGGGAATGCACACAAGGTGACTAGGCACAGTTCACACTTGACAGGCCATTAGCATATAGGATCATCTGATCATCTGACAAGTACAAACAGCTTCAACTGTTTCATTGTCCACCATCCAGAGACAGGTGGCACCATTGTTACAGGCTCCTATGTCTGTCAGAACCAGTTCCAGGCACTTGGCTGAAGGACATTTGATCTCACAGTGTCCATTAGGTGTATTGCCTTTGACACTCACCCACCATCCCTGCTATTTGCAGTGGTGTCATGAAGAATGAAAATGGACCGCTATGTAGTGGAACTGGGTGGTCTTTAGCCACAAATGCAGGTTTTGTTTTGGAAATGATGACGCCCATGTTTGTTTCTCTAGCACTTTAATCCTGCCTTTGCTGTGAAGCAGCACACTGCCCCCACTGCTGGTGTGATGGTCTAGAGGGCCATTGTATACAACAGTTTGTCACCCCTAGTAGTGGTACGAGGGACAATGACAACTCAGCAATATGTACAGGACATCCTACAGCCACATGTGTTCTTCTCATAGCAGGGCTAGCAAGGGAAATTTTCAAGTAGGATAATGCTTGGCCGTGCACACAAGGGTGTTACAGGAATACCTCCACAACATTGTCACACTTCCATGGTCTGCCCAGTTGTCAGAATAATCTGTCATAAGACATGCATGGCACCATTCGGAAAACCAACTTTAATTGCCTATAATTTTGTCACAGTGTTCAGTGATGATAAGACTCCCCAAGGGGATGAAAGAATCCCCTGCCACTGCTGTTACAGCTGTGGCAAAGGAGCACAAAGCTAGCCCATTGCTGACGCCCTATTGAAAGCAATGGGATGAAGGCAACCCCCCACAGCGATGATTTTTGGGAGATGTGGTGGGGGATTGAAATATGAGCCCTACCCCGAAAGTCATCCCTAACTGCAGAAAAACAAAAAATCATAACTCACCTAGAAGCGCTGTCAGGCGCTCTGGTCCCCAGCAGTCTTCTTCTGTATTTCTATCTGAAAGCAATGCCTCTGATTGATCGCAGCTCTCAGACCAACAGAAGTAGCACTTTCAGGAGGCAGGGATTTTTCAATCCCCGCACAGAAGAGATTAAAAAGATTAAAACAGACAAACTCTATAGTGACGAGGACTGTACCACTGGATTGGATCATAGCAAATGTGGTGCTGATATTCAGAAAAGGGTTAAAAAGCGAACCTGGAAATTATAAATCTAATTTATATAGTGGATTAAATGTTTAAGGGGTTTCTAGGAGATGTTATCCTGGAGTGCCTTAATGAATTTAACTGTATAACTCCATATTTGCATGGGTTTATGAGGGGGGTTATTAATGGTGCACACTCTAAATGGGTCACTGCTACTAGTGGGGCACCACAGGGTCAGTACTGAACCCTATTATTTTTAATATATTATATTTGTATTAATGTATACAACATTGTGGAGGGATTATTCAATAAAATATCAATATTTGCAGATGACACAACAATATGTAAAGTAATCAACAGTGGACAGTAAACAAATGCAAATGGGTCTGGATAAACTGGGAGCCTTGGCAGAAGTGAGATTATGGAACTCTCTGCCTAAGTACATGGTGATGGCAAACTCAGCCCTACACACTACATTACTATGTTACTACGTGTGTAAGAAGATGATTTTGGTTTACATTTCAATATATTCATAGGATTAAAAAAAAAAAAACTAAGGCGAAAATGGATGAAAAAAATCTATTACTGTGTATGTGACACTTGAGCCATCACTATGCTATCTGCAAGGGTAGCTTCATTACACAATACTTGGAGAGAACAACAGGGGAACTGTGACTCTTCCATAATGTGCCAATAAGGGAAGAGACAAAAAAGGAAAAACGCTTTATATTTTTGGCCATGTGAATAAATTAGATTTGTACTTGTAATTTTAGTTTTGCTTGCATACATCTTTATCTTAGTACATAAATGCATATGACCTTATTGTCCAGTATGCAAATTTAGAGGAACATATAGGATATTTTATTGCTCTGTTGCTTTAGTAAAGAATAACTACTGTTTGTGTGTCAGTACTTGTAAGACATTGTTAATGCTGTGGTCACAGGGGAATTACAGTGTTCTACTCAAGCTTTGTTCGAGGATTAAGAGATTTTTTATCTTTCCTATTCTGAAAAGAGGTACATTTATAGATATTAAATGCTCTCTCACACAGGTTGTTCAACAGCTATTTGTCAAGTGCGACACACTGCCAACTGCATCTTTCAGAAAAGTTTTTTAGTTCACATCTCATTACCTTTCGTGTCACACAGTTTCTCTCCTCTTTTAGCCTTTTCTTGCTCTGATCTTGTTATTATCTCCACTTGCAGTGCTGATGTGTGAGCTTGAAAACCACAGGGCACTTGATATGTTGTGCTCACTGGTTTCTTTCTTGTCTTAAAACTCTCCCACTTTGGAAAACTGATGGCCTGTTCCTTACATCGTTTAGGAAGTAACAGCATGAAAAGCTGAGGTGTTTTAGCAGGTAATATAGAGGTGGCTTTTTGTCTAATGTGCACTGTATTGAACGTGAATAGACTAATGCTAATGATAGCAATGTATTACATGCTGTACTATGCATGTCGATGATGATGATAGAGACAAGGTACAAGGATTGTAATCACTGGAAATATCCATACCTGGATACATGTTGAGCAAAGAGTTAAAACTATCTGGGTATGCATGTAAATTAAGAGGGACTAGAACTGGTGTGATATATAAACCTTCAGAGCGAATTGAGGATTACAGTATAATAACCTGTTGATTGATGAAATTAGTAAAATGGCAATACATGAGGATATTGTAATAATAAGTGACATAACATGCCTGATGTTCATTGGAATATCCCTAATGAACTAACATACAAGAGCATGAATCTGATAGAGGCACTTAAAAACCACTTAAATCATTAAAGGGGTTGTCCCGCGAAAGCAAGTGGGGTTAAGCACTTCTGTATGGCCGTATAAATGCAATATATATGTAATATACATCGTGCATTAAATATGAGCCATACAGAAGTTATTCACTTACCTGCTCCGTTGCTGGCGTCCCCGTCTCCATGGTGCCATCTAATTTCTGTGTCTACTGGCTGCTTTAGACGCGCTTGCGCTGTCAGGATTCCTCTTCTTACTCCCTCCGGGCTCACGAGCGGCGTCCTGGCTCCTCCCTCTTCTCCGCATCATCGTAGCTCCGCCTCCGTCACGTGCTGCCGATCAGCCAATTAGGTGGCTGTATCGGCAGTGGAACGCAAGGAAGCAGAAGACAATCCATGGTGCACCATGGGAGAAGACCCGTGGTGCACCATGGGAGAAAACCGCAGTGCATCATTGGGAAAGGACCGGCGGCCATCTTTAAAGGAAGAAAAGAAGATGCTGCCCGAACGTGGATGCAGGTAAGCAATTTAAAAAAAAAAAATAACAAATAGATTGTTTTAAACGGGGCACAATGAGGGGGTATCAAGAAAAAAAATTTTTGGATTTCGCCGCGGGACAACCCCTTTAACCAATGGAGGTAACACTCTAGATTTAGTGTTTATAAATTGGAATCTGATATCTGAGTTTAAGGGCTCTTTCACATGACCGTACGCGTTTTTATGTTCGGCTGTAGGTGCTGTAAAATCCCATGAATGAAGATTAGCTGTGATCAAGTCCCGATCTTTATCCACGTATTTTCTGCCATTCACACAGGCGCCTACAGCGTATCAGCAAAAAAATACACTACAGTTGTGGGGAAAACCCTCAATGTTTACGAATTCTCTGAATGACTGCTAATGCTTTAGTAGAGCTAGCTGTCTTCTTTTCCCAGAGTTGGATGCAGCTAAACTCCCTTTTTTTAGCTCCCATAGGAGTCTATGGGAGCTTCCAGGGTATCTCGTCTAAAGATAGGGCAAGACCCATTTTTGAACGCCGCATATAAAATTGGCCACCAAAAACGGTCGCTGATATGCTATTTTTGCTGATGCAATTTTTTTTTTTTTTGAGGAAAAAAATTGTTTATCTGAAGGAATACATTGGATTCCATTGCTTCAGATAGTGATGATTTTTGCACGATTTTTGGATGCAGCTAAAAAGCTGTGTATATATGGGCGTGTGAATAAGGTCTTAGGTGTAAGGAAACTTCTGTTCTAGTGACCACTAATATTTATGGTTTGACATAAAAATAGATTTTAAGCAGTTCTATGCCAAAACTAATGTATTAGATTTTATAAACACTAAATTCAAGGAAATTTGAGCGAATGTAAAAAAAGAATTAAAAGTTTGGAACAAAACAGCACAAATAAGTGCACAGTAGAGATGAGCGAGCGCCAAAATCCTCGGGTGCTCGTTACTCGGGACGAAATTTTCGCGATGCTCAAGGGTTCGTTTCGAGTAATGAACCCCATTGACAAGTCAATGGGCGACTCGAGCATTTTTGTATATCGCCGATGCTCGCTAAGGTTTCCATTTGTGAAAATCAGGGCAATTCAAGAAAGTGGTGGGAACGACACAGCAACGGATAGGGCAGGCGAGGGGCTACATGTTGGGCTGCACCTCAAGTTCCCAGGTCCCACTACTAAGCCACAATAGCGGCAAGATTGGGCCCCCCTCCCAACAACTTTTACTTCTGAAAAGCCCTCATTAGCAATGCATACCTTAGCTAAGCACCACACTACCTCCAACAAAGCACAATCACTGCCTGTATGACACTCTGCTGCCACTTCTCCTGGGTTACATGCTGCCCAACCCCCCCCCCCCCCCCCCGCACGACCCAGTGTCCACAGCGCACACCAAAGTGTCCCTGCGCAGCCTCCAGCTGCCCTCATGCCACACCACCCTCATGTCTATTTATAAGTGCGTCTGCCATGAGGAGGAACCGCAGGCACACACTGCAGAGGGTTGGCACGGCTAGGCAGCGACCCTCTTTAAAAGGGGCGGGGCGATAGCCCACAATGCTGTACAGAAGCAGTGAGAAATATAATCCTGTGCCACCGCCATCAGGAGCTGTACATGTGGGCATAGCAATGGGGAACCTATGTGCCATACACTATTCATTCTGTCAAGGTGTCTGCATGCCCCAGTCAGACCGCGGTTTTTTATAAATAGTCGCAGGCAGGTACAACTCCGCAATGGGAATTCCGTGTGCACCCACAGCATAGGTGGCTCCCTGGAACCCACCGGCTGTACATAAATGTATCCCATTGCAGTGCCCTGGATAGCAGAGCTAACGTCAGATTAAATGCAGGTGGGCTTCGGCCCACACTGCATGCCCCAGTCAGACTGGGGTTCTTTAGAAGTGGACACATGGAGTTACAACTCCGTGTGGACCGACAGCATGGGTGGGTGCCAGGAAGCCACCGGCGGTACATAAATATATCCCATTGCATTGCCCATCACAGCTGAGGTAATGTCATGTTTAATGCAGGTGGGCTTCGGCCCACACTGCATGCCCCAGTCAGACTGGGGTTCTTTAGAAGTGGACACATGCAGTTACAACTCCCTGTGGACCCACAGCATGGGTGGCTCCCTGGAACCCACCGGCTGTACATAAATGTATCCCATTGCAGTGCCCATCACAGCTGAGGTAACGTCCGATTAAATGCAGGTGGGCTTCGGCCCACACTGCATGCCCCAGTCAGACTGGGGTTCTTTAGAAGGGTACACATGGAGTTACAATTCCGTGTGGACCGACAGCATGGGTGGGTGCCAGGAAGCCACCGGCGGTACATAAATATATCCCATTGCATTGCCCATCACAGCTGATGTAAGAAAAATTGCCCGTTCGGCGTGATTACGTGAGGTTTCAGGAGGAGGAGCAGGAGGAGGAGGATGAATAGAATACACAGATTGATGAAGCAAAAAGGTCCCCGTTTTGGATGGTGGTGATAGAGAACGATGCTTCCATCCGCGGGTGCAGCCTACGTATTGCTTAGGTATCGCTGCTGTCCGCTGGTGGAGAAGAGAAGTCTGGGGAAATCCAGGCTTTGTTCATCTTTATGAGTGTAAGCCTGTCGGCACTGTCGGTTGACAGGCGGGTACGCTTATCCGTGATGATTCCCCCAGCCGCACTAAACACCCTCTCTGACAAGACGCTAGCCGTAGGACGAGCAAGCACCTCCAGGGCATACAGCGCGAGTTCAGGCCACGTGTCCAGCTTCGACACCCAGTAGTTGTAGGGGGCAGAGGCGTCACCGAGGACGGTCGTGCGATCGGCTACGTATTCCCTCACCATCCTTTTACAGTGCTCCCGCCAACTCAGCCTTGACTGGGGAGCGGTGACACAGTCTTGCTGGGGAGCCATAAAGCTGGCAAAGGCCTTGGAGACTGTTCCCCTGCCTGCGCTGTACATGCTGCCTGATCTCCACGCCTCCCCTGCTACCTGGCCCTCGGAACTGCACCTTCTGCCACTAGCGCTGTCGGATGGGAATGTTGCCATCAGTTTGTCCGCCAGGGTCCTGTGGTATAGCATCACTCTCGAACCCCTTTCCTCTTCTGGTATGAGAGTGGAAAGGTTCACCTTATACCGTGGGTCGAGCAGTGTGTACACCCAGTAATCCGTAGTGGCTAGAATGCGTGTAACGCGAGGGTCATGAGAAAGGCATCCTAACATGAAGTCAGCCATGTGTGCCAGGGTACCTGTACGCAACACATGGCTGTCCTCACTAGGAAGATCACTTTCAGGATCCTCCTCCTCCTCCGGCCATACACGCTGAAAGGATGACAGGCAAGCAGCATGGGTACCCTCAGCAGTGGGCCAAGCTGTCTCTTCCCCCTCCTCCTCATCCTCCTCATGCTCCTCCTCCTCCTCCTCAACGCGCTGAGATATAGACAGGAAGGTGCTCTGACTATCCAGCGACATACTGTCTTCCCCCGCCTCTGCTTCCGAGCGCAAAGCGTCTGCCTTTATGCTTTGCAGGGAACTTCACAAGAGGCATAGCAGAGGAATGGTGACGCTAATGATTGCAGCATCCCCGCTCACCATCTGGGTAGACTCCTCAAAGTTTCCAAGGACCTGGCAGATGGCTGCCAACCAGGCCCACTCTTCTGTAAAGAATTGAGGAGGCTGACTCCCACTACGCCGCCCATGTTGGAGTTGGTATTCCACTATAGCTCTACGCTGCTCATAGAGTCTCGCTAACATGTGGAGCGTAGAGTTCAACCGTGTGGGCACGTCGCACAGCAGTCGGTGTACTGGCAGATTAAACCGATGTTGCAGGGTGCGCAGGGTGGCAGCGTCCGTCTTGGACTTGCGGAAATGTGCGCTGACCCGGCGCACCTTTCCGAGCAGGTATGACAAGTGTGGGTAGCTTTTCAGAAAGCGCTGAACCACCAAATTAAAGACATGGGCCAGGCATGGCACGTGCGTGAGGCTGCCGAGCTGCAGAGCCGCCACCAGGTTACGGCCGTTGTCACACACGACCATGCCCGTTTGGAGGCTCAGCGGCGAAAGCCAGCGGTCGGTCTGCTCTGTCAGACCCTGCAGCAGTTCGTGGGCCGTGTGCCTCTTATCTCCTAAGCTGAGTAGTTTCAGCACGGCCTGCTGACGCTTGCCCAGCACTTTGCTGCCACACCGCGCGACACCGACTGCTGGCGACGTGCTGCTGACACATCTTGATTGCGAGACAGAGGTTGCGTTGGAGGAGGAGGATGGTGGTTTAGTGGAGGAAGCATACACCGCTGCAGATGCCAGCACCGAGATGGGGCCCGCAAGTCTGGGGGTGGGTAGGACGTGAGCGGTCCTAGGCTCTGACTCTGTCCCAGCCTCCACTAAATTCACCCAATGTGCCGTCAGGGAGATATAGTGGCCCTGCCCGCCTTTGCTTGTCCACGTGTCCGTTGTTAAGTGGACCTTGGCAGTAACCGCGTTGGTGAGGGCGCGGGAGACGTGGTCGTGCAGGGCTGGGACGGCACATCGGGAAAAGTAGTGGCGGCTGGGAACCAAGTAGCGCGGGGCCGCCGCCGCCATCATGCTTTTGAAAGCCTCCGTTTCCACAAGCCTATACGGCAGCATCTCCAGGCTGATAAATTTGGCTATGTGCACGTTTAACGCTTGAGCGTGCGGGGCGGCGTACTTGCGCTTGCGCTCAAACAGTTGCGCTAGCGACGTTTGGACGCTGCGCTGAGAGACAATGCTGGATGGAGCCGAGGACAGCGGAGGTGAGGGTGTGGGTGCAGGCCGGTAGGCACTCGTGCCTGTGTCCTCAGAGGGGGGTTGGATCTCAGTGGCAGGTTGGGGCACAGGAGGAGAGGCAGTGGTGCAAACCGGAGGCGGTAAACGGCCTTCGTCCCACCTTGTGGGGTGCTTGGCCATCATATGCCTGCGCATGCTGGTGGTGGTGGCTCCCCAGCTGATCTTGGCGCGACAAAGGTTGCACACCACTGTTCGTCGGTCGTCAGGCGTCTCTGTGAAAAACTGCCACACCTTAGAGCACCTTGGCCTCTGCAGGGTGGCATGGCGCGAGGGGTCGCTTTGGGAAACAGTTGGTGGATTATTCGGTCTGGCCCTGCCTCTACCCCTGGCCACCGCACTGGCTCGGCCTGTGCCCACAAGCTGACTTGGGCCTCCGCGTCCTCGCCCACGTCCACGTCCTCTAGGCCTACCCCTACCCCTCAGCATGCTGTATTACCAGTAGTGCAGAAACAGAACGCTGTAATTAAATGTGCCGCTTATTGGCCTGTGGTTGGAGGCTGACTTCGCTTACGGAACGCACAGCAGAGGCAGGAAAGAATTTTGCGCAAGCCTGCTGTAACACTTAGCTGGCTGCGTATGAATTAGGACAACTACTCCCAGCAGAGAACCAGTACACTTGTGGACAGGAATACAGCGGTGATGTAAGAGGCAACACAGAGGCAGGAAAGAATTTTGCGCAAGCCTGCTGTAACACTTAGCTGGCTGCGTATGAATTAGGACAACTACCCCCAGCAGAGACCCAGTACACTGAGGACGGTCACAGGCAGCCCAAATAGATTTTTTTTCCCAAATGTTTTTGGAAAGGCCCACTGCCCATATACACTAAATATGTCTTCTGTCCCTGCCTCACCACTACTGGCCCTGGACAATGTAAAATTACTGCAGGACGCAATGCTCTGCACGGCCGATATACAAAAAAAAAAAAAAGTGCAACACTGCAAAAAGCAGCCTCCACACTACTGCACACGGTTAGATGTGGTCCTAAGAAGGACCGTTGGGGTTCTTGAAGCCTAAAATAACTCCTAACGCTCTCCCTATAGCAGCTCCGGCACCAGCAGCACTGTCCCTGATCTCTGTCAGAATGCATCTGTGGCGAGCCGCGGGAGGGGTTGATTTATATACTCGGGTGACACCTGATCTCGCCAGCCACTCACTGCAGGGGGGTGGTATAGGGCTTGAACGTCGCAGGGGGAAGTTGTAATGCCTTCCCTGTCTTTCTATTGGCCAGAAAAGCGCGCTAACGTCACAGAGATGAAAGTGAAAGTAACTCAAACATCGCGTGGTACTCGTCTCGAGTAACGAGCATCTCGAACACGCTAATACTCGAACGAGTATCAAGCTCGGACGAGTACGTTCGCTCATCTCTAGTGCACAGGGGACTCTATTAAAAGTGACCATTTTAAAGGCAACTAAACTGGAGGAGCAATCTGAAATTAACTGGGGGATCAAAATCAATGTAAAAAAACTATTTGACTGAAAGAGTAATAATAATAATCTTTATTTGTATAGCGCCAACTTATTTTGCAGCACTTTCAGGCATGGGAGAATACAGACAATACAACAATAATGTGATATACAATCAGTTTGATGTCAGCGGGGTGGGGGTGATACAGGAGGTACAGTGGGGGGAGGCATAAGGCATAGGGGAAAACAGGCAGTACGGAAGTTACATGTGGAAATCAATTATTGGGAAGCAAACCGGGTGGGGTGGTAAGGAGGTACAGGGGTAGAGGTTGTATGTGATAAGGAGGGTGGAAGGTGTGGGGAGCCATAGGGAGGGGCAGGGAAACTAGGTCAGGAGATTTGGTATGCCTCTTTGAAAATGTGCTTTTGTAAGGCGCTTCTGAAATTTTGTGCATCAGGAATTTTTTGTATGCCTTGGGGTAGAGCATTCCAGAGAATTGGTGCTGCTCTGGTGAGGCCGATAGAGCAGAGCATAGTGAGAAAGAAGTCATGGTTAACATGAGCAGAGAGGTCAAGTGGAGAGGTCAAGGAGGTTTAATAGGGAGTAGTCACCCCTCAACGGGTCGGTAGTTGGCAGCGTTGGTTGGGTCAAGGATTATTTTTTTAGCAGAGGGGGATGTAATGTAGTATTTGAATGAGGAGGGAAAGGTGCCAGAGCTTAGGGAGAGGTTGCAGATGGTGGTGAGGTGGGTAATGACAGCTTGTGAAAGGGACCGGAGGGGGTGAGAGGGTCACTAGCACAGGTGGTGGGGCAAACAACAGAAAGCAACCTGGAGACTTCTTCCTCTGTCATTGGTTCTAACATAGAAAGTGAATGGGTGATGGATGCAGTGCTGAGGAGACTGGGATTGGGGCTAGCCGTGCAATTTTCTGAATTTTTTTTTCAGATCTTGTCCATTTTGTCTTTGAAATAGGCAAATAGTTCTCCAGCAGTCAGATCCATCATGGAGCCTATTCTCTGGACTGAGGAGGGATTAGAAGGTGTTAAAGAGTCGTTTGGGGTTGTAGGATAATGAGGAGACAAGGTAGGTGAAATAAACTTGTTTGCCATGGTAAAGGGCTAGGTTATAAGTTTTAAGCATGAATTTGAAGTGGAGGGCATCTGCGGGCAGCTTTGATTTTCTCTACAGCCGCTCAGTGCACCTAGAGCACCGTTGGATGAAGCATGTTTGGGTCACGGGTGGTGCTGCTTCATCCAGGGCACGTCTGAGGGTGGTGTGGTAGTATTCAGCTGCCAGGTTATGGCATGGGAGGAGAGAGATAGGGGACAGGGAGGACTGGATGGTCTCGGCGAATTGTTGGGTGCGGATTTTTTGGTGGTTCCTAGAGGTGTGATAGACAGGAGGGTAACAGGAGATGCTAAGGTGCCTGATGGAGAAAGAGAGGAGGTTGTGATCTGAGAGTGGAGTTAGTAAAGTGAGAAGCAGAGCAGTGGTGGAGGAAGATTAAATCGAGAGTGTTGCTGTCTCTGTGATTGGAAGAGTCTGAAAGTTGTGATAGACTGAGGGAGGAGGTGAGTGTCAAAAGCTGGGAGGCAGATGAGGAGCTGTGGTCATTAGTAGGGATATTGAAATCACCAAGGATGAGGGTTGGGATTTCACAGGATAGGAAGTGGGGGAGCCAGGCGGTAAAGTGGTCTAGGAACAGGTGGGTGGGACCTGGGGGCTGGTAGATAATTACAACACGCAGGGACAGTGGGCGGAAAAGTCTTAGGGTACAAACATCGAATGACTGGAAGGTTAGCGAGGGAGCTGAGGAAATGACCCTGTAGGTACAGTTTGGTGAGAGGAAGTCACCTACTTCTCAGCCGCACCTGTTGTCAATCAGGCGGTGTGGGAGAACTGCAGGCCATCACAGGACAATGCAGCAGGGGTGGTAGAATCAGACTGCTGTATCCACGTTTTGGTGAGGGCAAGCAGGTTGGAATGTTTGGTGGTGAAGTGGTCGTGGATAGTTGGGAGATTGTTGCACGCAGATTAGGAATTCCATAAAGTGCATTTGAATGGGGCAAAGGGGGCGCATGGGCTAGTGGGGTGGTTTGGTATGATGGGGGGGTGATATTGTGGTAGAGAGCAGTATGGGGTAGGCCTGAGTTTTGGGTATATGTCCCCTGCAGCTAGGAGTAGCAGGGTAGCAAGGGTGAGCAGGTGGTTGGAGGATTTGTGAGGGTGGTTAAGGTGTTTCTTGGCAGTATGGGGGGGTTGGAGGTGTCTAAGGAAAGTGAAAAGTGCATGGGAGGTGTGCATGTGTGAGGAGAGGAGGGAAGGGCTGATGTGGATAGAGTGTGTTGGGGCTGGGCATAGGTAGAAAGTGCTAAGGCTTGAAAGGAGAATAGCAGGGGTGGTTAGTCCAAAGAGGAGGTTTTTTTTGTCCAGACTGTAGGTGAGTGGGATTTACCTGTCTCATGCTCTGTCGAACTGCGCTGTTAAACTGCATCCTTCAATGGCATAAGGCACTTGTTCCCAGATACTTAGTACTGGACACCCATGTGCACCAACCACATGCGTGGCAATGAGGCTACCACTAGATTTGTAGTTCAGGCTGCAAGACTACAGCTGGGAGTGTGTAGTTAGATTACACCAATAAACCAGCTGGCCCCATCTTTGCAAGGCTAATGAACAGGATTGGAAGGAATGCGGGGGGTGGGGGTGGGGGTGGGGGTTGTTGGAGAGGTTTATTGCCCTCTTTGGATAAACAAAATGTGTCCCAGCAGCATGCCTTCTATTAAAATGCTTCTTATGTGCCCTCATTCAATTATAAAGCACCCTTATGCCCCTGTTCAGTAATAATAGTCCCCTAATAGTGCCCCAAGTGCCTCATTAGTGATAATTAATGCCTCTAAGTGCCTATTTAGTTATAATACTTCCCTAAGTGCCACATTATTGATATTAGTGCCTTCTTAGTGATAACAGTAGTTTTAAAAAATAACATATATAGAAAAAAGAATAAATCTATACTTGCCTATCAATGATGATAGGCACAAAGACTTCTATTGGCTAGGCACAGGCAGCATGAGGATTTCACTCCATCATGTCACCTGTGTTGAGACACTGAAAGTCCTGACTGTGGACTGTTGAGGCTCCTGTAGATAGCAGGACTGCTTAAGGCCCTGACTTCTGTTGCAGCCATTTTTATCTGAGAGAAACAGCAGTGACAGCATAAGTCAGGGGGCTGGGTGGGTAACCCAAGCATCTGCTGCATCTCAGCCAAGAAGATTTGAAGCACCCAGGAGGTTTCCTAATGTCCTCAAGAATCACAACATACTTAAATTATCATACTCATGTGCAAACTGAGTAAGAAACTGTATATTTTTATAAATTTACTTGTTTGCTGCATGGGAACATTTGGTACAGAAGGAAACAGCCCAAAGATTTATCTTTAAAAGGGCAAACTGTTCATGAGGTAGGAAGTGCTCTTTAAACAAATTGTCATTTTCAATGACCCAAAGGAGGTCTTATATTAGTTTAAGCCCCATAGATAAGTAGAATGAGTCTTTTCTGGTACATTTAGTATACTGTACAATATTAATATATGGTATACTGTATAATATTAATATTATTTGTTATAAATGAATCATATAATGTATGGAACTTCATGGTTTTATTATGTGTTAACTTAATAAAGATAAAACCTTCTCAGATGGGAGAATTAGACTGGTATGGATTTTCAACCTATGAAGGTAAATAACAATGTTTCTATTTACTGACAGCAAACAGAGATCTTGAAAATATAAATGGCCAATACTAGAATTTTTCAAAGCTTCTCATAATGCAATGATTAAGCTTTATTTGCAAAAAAAACAAAAAAATCTTTTAATGCAAATAAAAGGAAATAAAGTAGGCAATAAAATCAGACCTGAGATGCTTTACTATCAAAATCTTTTATATTAATTACTTTATGAAACATTTTAATACAGATCTGAAAATAACAATTTTATGTCTTTGGGTAATACTGGTTGTACTCCAAGAAAAGCAATAAAATGTATCAAACAGTTATCTACAACAGTTCTATTGCGGCAGATGCTTAAGTTCAATTTTTGCAGAGACACGTGGAGCCCTAAGGAAAAAAATGAAGGGAATGTTATATCGTGCAGAGAAAACTATACATTTTCAAGTCATTTAATGTCATTATGATGATACCACATTTTCAACTGTTCTCTAAAAAATGATTTAGAGCTGTTATATGTCTTAAGGAGCTAGCACATTTTCAACAATGTAACCATGTACTTTATTCATTTGCTTTATTACTGCAGTCTGGGGTATTTCAATTATACTTAATAATAATATTAATCACCACTCATTGTACTATACATTAAAGAGGTTATCCCAAAATTGACTTTTATTACTTATCTACAGGCTTGTTTTTTGATGGCTGAGTTGTATTTCTAATATGTATTATTTAAATCTTTTACTTTGTAATTTTTATATTGGGAGTAGAGTTGAGCAAACGTACTCATCCGAGCTTGATGCTCGCTCGATTATTAGGGTACTCGAGATGCTCGTTACTCGAGACGAGCACCACGCGGTACTTGAGTCAATTCCATTTCCTTCCCTGCGTGTTTTGCACCATTTTCTGGCCAATAGACATGCAGGGAAGGCATTACAACTTCCTCCTGTGACGTTCCAGCCCTATCCCACCCCCCTGCAGTGAGTGGCTGGCGAGATCGAGTGACCGCCGAGTATATAAAGCAGTCCCGCCCGCTGCTTGCCTCAGACGCACGCTGGCAGAGATTAGGGAGAGTGCTGCTGCTGCTATAGGGAGATTGTTAGCATCTTCAAGAACCCCAACAGGCCACATCTGACCATATGCATTACTGTTGTGGCTGCTGGGAGCAGATTTGCACAATTTTTTTGTTTTCATCTTGGGCTATGCAGACTATTGCGTTGTCAGTCTGCAGACAATTATACAGAGTTGAGGGGCAGTACTGGTCAGGCAGGGACAATGGTAGTGTAGAATCCTGCCAACAAGTACCCCAACAGTCCTTCTTAGGGCTACCTGTCACCGTGTGCATTACTGTTGTGGCAGCTGGGAGCAGTTTTGCACTTTTTTTCTTTTCATCTGGGGCTGTGCAGACTATTGCGCTCTCAGTCTGCAGCCAATTATACAGAGTATAGGGGCAGTACTGGTCAGGCAGGAACAGTGGTGATGTAGAATCCTGTCAAAAAGTACCCCAAAAAAGCTCCTCCTTAGGGCTACCTGTGACCGTGTGCATTACTGTTGTGCCAGCTGGGAGCAGTTTTGCCCTTTTTTTTTTTCATCTTGGGCTGTGCAGACTATTGCGCTCTCAGTCTGCAGCCAATTATACAGAGTATAGGGGCAGTACTGGTCAGGCAGGGACAGTGGTAGTGTAGAATCCTGTCAACAAGTACTCCAAAAAAGCTCCTCCTTAGGGCTACCTGTGCGCGTGTGCATTACTGTTGTAGTGGCTCAATATTAGCCAGCTAGGCCTTTCTGCAGCCCAGCGTATAATTTTTTCGGCCTACAGTGTACGTTACATAACCGCTGTGACCCTCCAAGTGCAGGCCAATAATTGCCTAATTTTTTACACCGCTCTGTGCGTTCTGTCAACTTCGCGCACAGCGTATGCCCACAGCCGCTGATAGAGGGAAATATATATACACGCTATCTAGGCTGCTGTTTTTTTCAAAAAAATCTGAAAAAAAACTCCTCCTTAGGGCTACCTGTGAGCGTGTGCATTACTGTTGTAGTGGCTCACTATTAGCCAGCTAGGCCTTTCTGCAGCCCAGCGTATAATTTTTTCGGCCTACGGTGTGCGTTACATAACCGCTGTGACCCTCCAAGTGCAGGCCAATAATTGTCTAATTTTTTACACCACTCTGTGCGTACCGTCAACTTCACGCACAGCGTACCATCACAGCCGCTGATAGAGGGAAAGACATATACACGCTATCTAGGCTGCTGTTTTTTTAAAAAAAACTGAAAAAACACTCCTCCTTAGGGCTACCTGTGAGCGTATGCATTACTGTTTTAGTGGCTCACTATTAGCCAGCTAGGCCTTTTTGCAGCCTAGCGTATAATTTTTTGCGGACTGCAGTGTGCGCAACATAACCGTTTTCAGCCTCCAACTACACGCCACTAATTGCATAATTATTCAGACTGCTCTGTGTCTGCTCTATTGCTAATACACCATGCTGAGGGGTAGGGGTAGGCCAAAAGGACGTGGCTGTGGACACGGGCGAGAACGCGGAGGTCCAAGTGAGGGTGTGGGCACAGGCCGAGTTCCTGGTCCAGGTGAATCGCTGTGGGCTGATGCGGGATTAGGAGAGGGGCAAATTTCTAGGGTCCGCAGCTTCATATCACAAATTATGGGTCCATGTGGTAGACCTTTATTACAACATGAGCAGTGTGAACAATATGAGGAACAGGCAGACTCCCAGGAACTGTTCTCGGGCCCCTGCCTTGATTGGGAAAAAATGGTTCCTCTCCCACCTGAGGAGTTTGTCGTGACTGATGCCCAACCTTTGGAAAGTTCCCGGGGTCCGGGTGATGAGGCTGGGGACTTCCGGCAACTGTCTCAAGAGCTTTCAGTGGGTGAGGAGGTCGATGATTATGATGAGACACAGTTGTCTATCTGTGAGGTAGTAGTAAGGGCAATAAGTCCGAGGGAGGAGCGCACAGAGGATTCGGAGGAAGAGCCGCTGGACGATGAGGTGACTGACCCCACCTGGTTCGCTAAGCCAACTGAGGACAGGTCTTCAGAGGGGGGAGGCAAGTGCAGCAGCAGGACAGGTTGGAAGAGGCAGTGGGGTGGCCAGTGGTAGAGGCAGGGCCAGAGCGAAGACTCCCACAACTGTTTCACAAAGCACCCCCTCGCGCCAAGCCACCCTGCAGAGGCCTAGGTCTTCAAAGGTGTGGATGTTTTTCAGTGAGAGCGCGGACGACTGACGAACAGTGGTGTGCAACCTGTGTCATGCCAAGATCAGCCGGGAATCCACCACTACCAGCCTCACCACCACCAGCATGTGCAGGCATATGATGGCCAAGCACCCCACGTGGTGAGACGAAGGCAGTTCACCGCCTCTGGGTCGCACCACTGCCTCTCCCCTTGTGCCCCAACCTGCCACTCAGATCCAACCCCCCTCTCAGGACACAGGCACCAGTGCCTCCCGGCCTGCACCCACACCCTCACCTCTGCTGTCCTCGGCCCCATCCAGCAATGTCTTTCAGCGCAGCATCCAGCTATCGCTAGCGCAAGCCTTGGAGCGCAAGCGCAAATACGCCGCCATGCACCTGCGCGCTCAAGCTTTAAACGTGTACATTGCCAAGCTGATCAGCGTGGAGATGCTGCCGTACAGGCTTGTGGAAATAGAGGCTTTCAAAAACATGATGGCGGCGGCGGTCCCACGCTACTCGGTCCCCAGTCGCCACTATTTTTCCCGGTGTGCTGTCCCAGCCCTACACCAGCACGTCTCCCGCAACATTAATCGTGCCCTCACCAACGGGGTTATGGGGAAGGTCCCCTTAACCACGGACACGTGGACAAGTACTGGCGAACAGGGCCACTATATCTCCCTGACGGCACACTAGGGGAATTTGGTGGAGGCTGGGACAGAGTCAGAGCCTGGGACCGCACACGTCCTACCCACACCCAGAATTGCGGGTCCTTCCTCAGTTCGGGTATCTGCAGCGGTCTATGCCACCTCCTCTAAACCCTCCCCCTCCTCCTACGCAACCTCTACCTCTCAATTAAGAAATGTGAGCAGCACGTCACCAGCAGTCGGTGTGGCGCCGCGCAGCGGCACAGCGGTGGGCAACTGTCAGCAGGCCGTGCTGAAACTACTCAGCCTAGGTGACAAGAGGCACACGGCCCCCGAGCTGTTGCAGGGTCTGACTGAGCAGACCGACCTCTGGCTTTCGCCGCTGAGCCTCCAACCGGGCATGGTCGTGTGTGACAACGGCCGTAACCTGGTGGCGGCTCTGCTGCTCGGCAACATCACAAACGTGCCATGCCTGGCCCACGTCTTCAATCTGGTGGTTCAGCGATTTCTGAAAAACTACCCGCACTTGTCAGACCTGATCGGCAAGGTGCGCCGCGTCTGCGCACATTTCCGCAAGTCCACCACGGACTCCCTGCGGACCCTGCAACATCGATTTAATCTGCCAGAGCAACGGGTGCTGTGTGACTTTCCCACATGGTGGAATTCTACGCTCCACATGTTGGCCAGGCTCTATGAGCAGCGTAGAGCAATAGTGGAATACCAACTCCAACATGGGCGGCGTAGTGGGAATCAGCCTCCCCAATTCTTTACCGAGGAGTGGGCCTGGATGGCAGACATCTGCCATGTCCTCGGAAACTTTGAGGAGTCTACCCAGATGGTGAGCGGCGATGCTGCAATCATTAGCGTCACCAATTTCTCTGCTATGCCTGCTGAGAAGTTCACTGCAAAGCATAAAGGCTGACGCTTTGCGGTTGGAACAGGAGACGGGGGAAGAGAGTATGTCGCTTGATAGTCAGAGCACCCTTATGTCTAAATCTCAGCGCGTATTGGAGGAGGAGGAGGAGGGGGAGGAGCAGGAGGAGGAGGGGGAAGAGACAGCTGGGCCCACTGCAGAGGGTACCCATGCTGCTTGCCTCCCATCTGTTCAGCATGTATGGCCTGTGGACGAGGAGGAGGTAGAGGATCCTGAAAGTGATCTTTCTAGTGAGGACAGCCATGTCTTGCGTACTGGCACCCTGGCACACATGGCTGACTTTCTCGTGACCCTCACGTTAGATGTATTCTGGCCACTACAGATTACTGGGTGTACACCCTTGTCGACCCCCGGTATAAGGAGAACCTTTCTACTCTCATTCCCGAAGAGGAAAGGGGTTCGAGAGTGATGCAATACCATAAGGCCCAGTGGACAAACTGATGGTAAACTTCCCATCTGACAGCGCTAGGGGCAGAAGGCACAGTTCCGAGGGCCAAGTAGCAGGGGAGGCGCAGAGATCAGGCAGCATGTTCAGCGCAGGCAGGGGAACACTCTCCAAGGCCTTTGCCAGCTTTATAACTCCCCAGCAAGACTGCGTCACCACTCCCCAGTCAAGGCTGACTCGGAGGGAGCACTGTAAAAAGATGGTGAGGGAGTACGTAGCCGATCGTACCACTGTCCTCCGTGATGCCTCAGCTCCATACGATTATTGGGTGTCAAAGCTGGACACGTGGCACAAACTTGCGCTGTATGCCCTGGAGGTGCTGGCTTGCCCTGCCACTAGTGTCTTGTCAGAGAGGCTGTTTAGTGCAGCTGGGGGAATCATCACGGACAAGCGTACCCGCCTGTCAACTGCCAGTGCCGACATGCTTACACTCATAAAGATGAACAAAGCCTGGATTTCCCCAGACTTCTCCTCTCCACCATCGGAGAGCAGCGGAACCTAAGGATTCTTTTCGCTGCAACCGCAGATAAAAGCACTCTTCTGTATCACCGGGAAAACGGCACATTTATCTTTGTCAATCTGTCTCTGACATTAGTCCTCCTCCTGCTACTCCTCCTCCAGAAACAACATGTCATCGCGCTGAACGGCCAATTTTTTGGCAGCCCAAAAGGCTCATCTATATCTACCAATGTTTTTACAATTTTTCTAAGTTTCAAAAGTATTGAGACTGTTACATAAACCAATTTTTTCAACAGGGCTGCCTCCAGGCTCTGTTACAAATTAAGCAACAGTGAACTGTATCTTTAAAAAAATGTTTATGGGTTTCACTTGCCCTCTCGGTTGATAAATTTTTCAGAGGTACACTTGTACTCTTGGTACCCTTATTTTTCGGGCCCATGCCTACACTCTTATCCAACCAAATTTTCCGGCCTTCGCCTACGCTCATGGTATCCCAATGTTTCAGAGGTTGGCCTATACTATTACTAGACTATACTATAGGGGTCTGCCTGCGTGCCTATACTTCTGCTACGAGAAAGTTACAGGGGTCTGCCTATATTGCTGCCACTTACATGTTACAGGGGTCTGCCTATACTGCTGCCACTTGAATGTTACAGGGCTCTGCCTATACTTCTGCTAATGAAATGTTACTGGGATCTGTCTATAGTGTTACTACTGAAATGATACAGGGGTCTGCGTATACTTCTGCTACAAAAATGTTACTGGGGTCTGCCTATACATCAACAACAGAAATGGTTGTGGGGTCTGCCTATACTGCTGCTACAGAAATGATACTGGGGTCTGCCTATACTGCTGCTACATAACTGTTACTGGGGTCTGCCTATACTTCTGCCACATAAATGTTACAGGGGTCTGCCTATACTGCTACCACTTAAATGTTACAGGAGTCTGCCTATACTTCTGCTACAATAATGTTACTGGGGTCTGCCTATTCTTCTGCCACGTAAATGTTACAGGGGGTCTGCGTATACTTCCGTTACAAAAATGGTATTGGGGTCTGCCTATTCTTCTGCTACAGAAATGTTACAGGGGTCTGCTTATACTGCAGCGATAGACATGTTACTGGGGTCTGCCTTTACTTCTACAGAAATGGTACTGGTGTCTGCCTATACTGCTGCTACAAAAATGTTACAGGGGTCTGCCTATGCTTCTGCTACATTAATGTTTCAGGGGTCTGCTTATACTGCTGCTACAGAAATGTTACAGGGGTCTGTCTATACTGTTACTACAGAAATGTTACTTGGCTCTGTCTATACTGTTACAACAGAAATGCTACTGGAGTCTGTCTATACTGTTACTACTGAAATGTTACAAATACTAGGCTCTGCCTGTACTGCTGCTACAGAAATGTTACAGGGGTCTGCCTATACTGCTGCTACTAAAATTTTACAGGGGTCTGCCAATACTGCTTCTACATAAATGTTACAGGGATCTGCCTATACTGCTGCCACTTAAATGTTACAGGGGTCTGCCTATACTGCTGCCATGTAAATGTTACAGTGGCCTGCCCATACTGCTGCCACAAGGATATTAATGGGGTCTGCCCATACTGCTGCCACAAGGATGTTAATGGGGTCTGCCTTTACTGCTGCCACTTAAATTTTACAGGGGTTTGCCCATACTGCTGCCACAAGGATATTACTGGGATCTGCGTCTACTTCTGCCACGTAAATTTTACAGGGGTTTGCCTATACTGCTGCCACAAGGATGTTACTGGGGTCTGCCTATACTTCTGCTACAGAAATGTTACTAGGATCTGTCTATGGTGTTACTACAGAAATGTTACAGGGGTCTGCCTATACTGCTGCCACAGAAATGTTACTGGGGTCTGCCTATACTGTTACTACAGATATGTTACTCGGCTCTGTCTATACTGTTACCACAGAAATTTTACTGGGGTCTGTCTATAATGTAACTACTGAAATGTTACAAATACTGGGCTCTGCCTATACTGCTGCTACTGAAATGCTACAGGGGTCTGCATATACTGCTGCTACACAAATGTTACTAGGGGGTCTGTGTATACTACTGCTACTAAAATGTTACTGGGGTCTGCCTATACTTCTGGCACGTAAATGTTACAGGGGTCTGCCTATACTTCTGGCACGTAAATGTTACAGGGGTCTGCCTATACCTCTGCTAATGAAATGTTACTGGGGTCTGTCTATACTGTTACTACAGAAATGTTACTGGGGTCTCCCTAGACTTCTGCAACATAACTGTTACTGGGGTCAGCTTATACCTTTGCTACAGGAATATTACAGGGGTCTGTGTATACTATGGGTGCACTAAGTCTTCCCATCGCGGTGGTCTACCTATCTGGCCCCCAAAAAAACCCCAGGCTGACTAGGGCATGGCGTGTGGGCCACAGCCAACATGTATTCCCTCTCACGTAACCTCAGCTATCCGGGGCACTGCAATGGGATTTCTTTCCGTCTGTGTGTTCCTGCTAGCCATCCATGCTGCGGGTGCACACAGACTTGCCATAGCGGAGTTGTACCTGTCTGTCCCCAAAACACTGACAGAAATGGGTAGGGTGCAGAGTGCAGATGGTTTACCCCTTGCGTTGTCGATGAGGTATCCGACACCCAAACAGAATGAGTAGCGTGTGGACACATGGAGTCCCCATTGCTATGTCACTCGCAGCACCTTGGGCCACACAAGGTGTTTGCTGGGACAGAGGCTGACCCAGGGCCCGCTCACATACTTCCCACACCGAGTAATGCTGCATTGTGGAGATGTGTAGAAGTGCTGGGCTGGCAGTGGGCTCCCCTTTTATGCCCACGTTTGCAGCTCCTGACGGAGGTGGCAAAGGATTGGAATGAAGATGGAACGTCAATCTATTATCAATTCTCAACAGCATTGTGGGCTATCACCCCTCCTTTCAAAGAGGGTCGCTGCCTGGCCCTGCCAACCCTCTGCAGTGTGTGCCTCCAATTCCTCCTCATGGCAGACGCACTTATAAATAGACATGAGGGTGGTGTGGCTATGAGGCCAGCGTGTGGCATGAGGCCAGCTGAGGGCTGCGCAGGGGCACTTTTGTGTGTGCTGCGGACGCAGGGTCATGCGGGGGGGGGATTGGGCAGCATGTAACTCAGGAGAAGAGGTAGCGGTGTGTCTCGCAGGCAGTGATTGTGCTTGGTTGGAGGTAGTGTGGTGCTTAGCTAAGGTGTGCCTTGCTAATGAGGGTTTGTCCGAAGTAAAAATTGTTAGGGGGGGGGGGGGGGTGGGCACTGTTGCCGCTATTGTGGCTTAATAGTGAGACCTGGGAACCTGAGATGCAGGCCTGCATGTTGCCCCTTGCTTGCCCTATCCATTTCTGTGTCGTTTCCATCATTTTGGTAGGTTTTGCAGATTTGCACAAATGAAAACCTTAGCGAGCATCGGCGATATACAAAAATGCTCGAGTCGCCCATCGACTTCAATGGCGTTCGTTATTCGAAACGAACCCTCGAGCATCGCGGAAAGCTCGACTCCAGTAACGAGCGCCAGAGCATTTTGGTGCTCGCTCATCTCTATTGGGGAGGAAGAAAGCAACAATTCTGCTATAGGGTTTTTTTTCCAACATTTATACTGGGGTATAAATCACATGCTGAATTTTTTTGTCAGTAAGTTAGGATTGCTGCAGTACCAAATGTATATCTTTTCTCTACTTTTGCACAATAAAAAATACTTTGTTACTGTATTGCTGCATTCAAAGACCTATAATATGTTTATTTTTCCATCTATGGAACTGAGTGTTAGTTTTCAATGTTGGCATTTTAGGGTACATGTGACTCGTTGGTCATTTATTATTTAGTTTTTTTATGAGTTGGGATGAACACAACCCATCAATTTTTTATAGTGTTGACTGTGCAGGATAGATAAAATATTTTATTGTATGGGTTATTGTGAATGTGGCAATAACAAGTATGTATTTTTATTTTATCTGAGGGGTTAAACAGCTGGGATCAAAGTAACCTCTAATACTGGTCATTAGACCAGTGTGTCAGCTATAGTATGATATATAGTTAGTACCTGCAAGTGATAGCACTGGCCTACCTTCTGTGCCCATGCCATTACTGAAAAGTACTATTACATTTTCTTGTCCTAACTACTTCCCAATAGTAAGTGACAGGGTGGGAAGGGGCTAAAGAAAAGTAGTAAAAATAACAATATTAAAAGTATTTAGAAGTGGTAGAAGTATTTCATTTGAAATCAAACATTTAAAATGAGAACCTAAGAACAAGAGCTCTGGTGTTTGGATCTATAGAAAATTTTTAGTTTTCTTGAAAAAATGTTTTAGTCTTCTTGAAAAAATGTTAAGTAGGTAGATGTTAAGCTTGGCTTACTACAATCCTACAAAGTTCAACTAGTGCATTTAAGGACATTTCAAAATTCAATTATTTAATTCTTACTCACTCTCTATCTTTAGTGATACCAGAGAGCGATTCTGCTCTTCAGAACATTGTTTGGCCTTGTCCTGCAAACCTCAGTAAAGCCATTATGAACACAAAGGAGGGCAGAGAAGGTGAATAAGGGCTCATATGCTCTATATTTGCCAACAATATATTGCTTCACTGGTATATATCTCTAATGTTTTCTTCCCCTATTTTTCAACTGATAAAATAAATGTTTCTGTTCTCATGGTCCCCAGAGAACTTTCTTTGCCCAGGAGTAGACTCAGAAGATGTAACCTCTGTAGATTCAAGTTTGTTTTATTGGGTTATTTGAGATGTTGGGCAACTGAAATTCCAATGTTAGTGTTAAGTTTCACCCAGGTCTGAATTACTAAGCATTTTTTCCCAAAACTGTTTAACTTAGCTTTTGACTCTCTATGTTAGACTTACCTTGGCACTTTGATAGCAAGATTATTGAGCTTTAAATCTAGAGCTGTGCCACCTCTGCTTGACTCTTGAAACTGTGTCTAAATTGTGTACTGAATCTAGACATCCTCTAAATATACTGCACGTCTGCCAACAAGCTGCTACTGGTTATGTATGTACCAACTTTGACCTATTGTTTAATTTTCCTTCATCATTATAATCTTCAATGTTCTTTTAGTTACTGAGTTTAAAACCAGTCTCCAGGCGATATTAAATTAATTTCCTGTACAATTCTTATCCTTTCTCTCCAATTTATTATCATTATTATCTTTATTTCCTGGTAGCTATGACCATCACTCATTCTTCAATTCTGAATTTTTTGCAAACTATTCAACATTCTTCTTCTCAATTTAAAAGTATGCTAACAGTGATACAATGTGACCTGGTTGAATGGACACAGGTATTATACTGCCACATTTTTTTTAGATCTTGTATCAGTGACCTCGTACATTATTTCTTCTTGTGCATGAAGATGCCTTACTGTTATATACTGTGGTGTGCCTTGAAAGTTTTTATTTTGAAAACTGAATAAACATTTTTTAAAAAGTCAGGGTTTAATTATGTTAGTATATAATGAAAATCCAAAGTAGGGGTTTAAATACCTTTATTGTACATTTGAATGTGTTTTATAAATGTTTTCATTATAGTTTTTTTATTTTCCTACCACTGAATTCCTCAATTTTTTATTTCTTGTTACCAACAAATTAACTTTGAATTATGGTTGAGAGGGACATACAGATCAAGATTGGAAAAAAGACATTTTAAAGGCCTTGACAGACAAGTGCAATACGCTTACTCCTGCGCAATTTTTTTGCACAGTGAATGAGTGTATTTTGTGCTTATGCCTGCACAAATATGGAGTGCATATGGAGGCATCGCTAATGCACACAGGCAGTGAGTCACCCCATCCTGATTTAAAGGGTTAATTTACCTAACGAGGTGCCGATGAATGCAGGTATATGCTGTGTTTAGTGCCTACCTGCGTGGGCAGATGTGCGTGTTTGCACACCTCCCATAAACCTCTATGAGGCTCATTGGAGAGCAAACACACAAGAGATAGGGCAGGTGCTATTTTTTTGTGCCCATGAAAACAAAGGGTACAAAAAAAAAAAAAAGATGTGAGAATGAACCTATTGAAATCACTGAATTCAACTCTCTGCATTGCGTATCATGTTCCTCTGTTGGAGCCCTAAATGTGGAGAAAAAATAAGTTAGGAAATTGTAAACATTAGCAGAAAAATACTGCTGCATGCATCATCCAGTTTGGTATTGTTCAGTGGTTACAATCTGTCTACAATATTGCCAATGCATGTGGTTATAGTTTAGAGCTTCTATCGTGAATTAGAGAGCCGCAACCCACATGTTATTCCCAGGCCACCAATTTGGGACAACTGCACCATTATATATTTATCCTTCACTTTCCTTAAGTAATATTTTATCTTCTCAGCTGTTTCCTCATATAAAGTACTTTGTGCATATGTGTTACAACGTAGTAATGGGTTCACAGTCCAACAGGTGTGGCAGACAGTGTTTCAATCATAATCTGATTTATTGCAAAAAAGTCTTAGCACAAGCAATAGGGCTCAGTTGCAATATTAAAACATCTGCCTCAAGAATGCAGCACATTATGGATTACCAACAGTATAGGATAATTGATAGTCTGAATAACGGGATGCCAGAGCACTCAGAATAAAAGTATTAAGGCCCATTTAGAAACAACGTTATCGCTCAAAATTCGCTCGAAAGCCGTCTTTTGAGCTATAATCGTTGTGTGTACCTGCACTGACAGTTTTCGTTATCCTGTCACTCATCGCCATCTTTCAACGTGCTGAAAGATGATGATGAGCCTTACCAGAGATTCACAGTGGGATACAGCTGATACTATTGTTTCAGCTGTATCCCGCTCCCTGATGACATGCGAGGTATAAAGAACAGAGTGGTCCAGCTCTGTCCTCCATACCTGGCACGGAGTTCTCGGCTGTATAACAAAAGTTAACAGTATGATGCAGCAGCAAAAAAGGCAAACACAATTCTGGGATGTATTAGGAGAAGCATAGAGTCTAGATCACATGAGGTAGTTATCCCCCTCTACTCTTCCTTAGTCAGACCTCATCTGGAATACTGTATCCAGTTATGGGTACCCCAATTTAAAAAAGAGTTCGACTAACTGAAGCAATTTCAGAGAAGAGTTACCAGGATGGTGAGCGGTCTGCAAATCATGTAGTAACGGTTAAAGGATCTGGAAATGTTAAGGTTGCAAAAAAGAAGGCTGAGAGGAGACTTAATAGCTGTCTACAAATATCTGAAGGGCTGTCACAGTGCAGATGGATCAGCCCTATTCTCATTTGTACAAGGAAAGACTAGAAGCAATGGGATGAAACTGAAAGGGAGGAAACTCATATTAGATATTAGAAAAAACTTTCTGATAGTGAGGGTGATCAGTGAGTGGAATAGGTTGCCATGGGAGGCGGTGAGTTTTCCCTTAATGGAAGTCTTTAAACAGAGGCTGGACAGACATCTGTCTGGAAGGATTTAGTGAATCCTGCACTGAGCAGGGGGTTTGACCTGATGATCCTGGAGGTCCCTTCCAACACTACCATTCTATGATTCTAAGAATAAGCACTGAAGCTGATCATGCACTAGAGATTTTGGATAGGCAAAAAGGCAGATTTAGGGCTTAAAATAGAAAAGAGCATGCGCAAATACTCTCACTGCTATGGAGCGTTTTTGCGCATGAACAAGTCAAAAGTCTTCATTTTTTACAGTTCAATCTCTGCATTATTGCGCGTGCAAAAAGGAAAAAGAAAGATAGAGCAGGAATTGCGAGAGAATGCGAGAAGCAAGCTCATGAGAATGAAATCATTGAAATCAATGGCTTCCCTTTGTCACATGTTGCAGGCATGATTTTCATGTATGCAAAACCTTTCCACAAACACGTGTGTCTCTTTAAACTGAAAGGGCTTCTTCAGATGAGAATATTCACAAATATGCACATTCCAGCATATCGCATTTGCGCTGTGAACGAGGTTGTGCATGTGTATGCAAATTGTACTGTATTTTTTTGCACATGCATGCATCTTCATATGTGTGCGCAACACCTCGCCCTGGTTTAAAGGGCTATTCAGCCTAATAAGGTTCAGGAGGTGTTCTTTTCCCCTTGGTTTTGTGCAGCGTATTGTGGATCTCCTTGCATATTGTGCATGCACATCCCATTGACTTCTATGGGGCCCTTTGGTATGCAAATTTGCAGGATAATAGAACAGCTCCTGTTTTTTTTGCACGCAACCAAAATGTATGCCAAAAAATAGTTTATGTGAAAGAACCAATTCTCATCAAAAGGTTCTATTCTCTATGTATTGTTCATGCACAATGTGCGTGTACAAGAACACAAATATGTCCCTCTGTTACCACCAACAGGGCTCAACATATTTACACTATGAACGAGTCTTTTTTGTGCATGTATTGGTACATTTTCCTGTACTTTTTTGCGCACAATTTAAATGGCCATGAAACACCAGGGCATGTGTGAGACAGTAATTAATGACCTACCTCCTAGTATCCATGTCAAAACCCTCATCCACCACAATGACGAATTGGGCAGGTACACCTGAAGAGCCAAGAAGGTTCCGTGGTTCACGCAGGGACAGCTGGTCAGCCAAAAGTCGCTGACCTATTCTGGAAGCCCTGAAAATGTGAACATCAGCTTTCATAGGCTTTGATATCCACAATTATAAATCAATAGTTACAATCAGCAAAAGCTAACATCACTACCGAGAAGTACTGCTTATAATTGAAATAACGGAACCCTGAGTGGCGGCTTTTTAACACGGATGTGTTTGCCATCCAGCACCCCAATGCAGTTCAGAAACTGCATGGCAGCCTGGAATTTCTTGTTGATGTCCATCCTATCTTAACAACAGGGCGGAGCCATATCCAAAGGCACCAGACACTGACAAAGGACATCATTGGTCTGCCTGATGATCCCATAAAACGTAGATTTTCGCAATAGAAATTTGAAATGCAGCGAAGCATACAAATTCCCAGTGGCCAGGAACATGCACAAACAAGCAAATAAAATTTATTTTAGCTAAAAATGTTAATTTTTAATAAACACAATACAAAAGATGAGAATAATGTTGAATTATTAAACATTTATCCTACAATGGATAGGTAATAACTTGCAATCTTGGTACAACCCCTTTAATGCAACTCTTGGCCAATTCACACATAATCTTGAATTGTTCAAGTTTTGAGACTGACACATTTTGATTTTCACAAAGTTTTCTGCATTAGTGTTTTTAGATCTCTTAGGGTTTTCACGCCCATCCGACATACGGCGTCTCTCTTTCTGCAGGGTGAGGAGACTGGAAGAGCCGGGAGCAGTGCTCTGAGCTCCTGCCGCCTCTCTGGCTCCTCTCCACCCCCTCTCCGCCCCTCTGCACTATTTACAATGAGAGGAGGCGGAACGGGGGTGAGGCTAAGTTTTGGGAATTAGCTCCGCCCCGTCCCGCCTCCTCTCATTGCAAATAGTGCAGAGGGGCGGAGAGGAGGCAGAGAGGGGGCGGGAGCTCAGAGCACTGCTCCCGGAACTTCCAGCCTCCTTCCCCTACAGAGAGAGATGCCGTATATTGGCTGGGCATGAAAACCCAGCCAATATACGGTCTTCTGAATGCACCCTTAGTCAGATGTTTCTATGGTATACTGAAATTCAATTATTAGCATTCCAATTTTTTAACTTTTTATTGAAAAATACATCAGGTTTAGAATAAGACACAATAGTTAGTGTTGACCTTTTTTCTTCAAGACCTCTGCCGTTCATCCTGGCATGCTGGATATTTGCTTTTGAGCCAAATCCTAACTGATGGCAAATTATTTAACTATTCTTGCCTGATCAGTGCTTGGAGTGCTTTATAATTTATTAGTTGTTTTTTTTTTTGTCCACCTGCTTTTTTTGTGAATTAACCACAGTTTCTCAATGGGATTAAGATTTTGGTTTATTTCCTGGCCATGGACGCAAAATTTCAATGTTTTGTTCACTGAGCCACTTGGTTATCACTTTTGCCTTGTGACATCATGTTTGTGATGCCTTGTGATACCATGCTTTATTTATGATAGTGTTCTTTAGCGAAATTCTGAGTGAGCACTTGCCCTTGCATGAAAAGCAACTGCCCATATGAATGGTCTCAGGATTCTTTACTGTTGGCATTACACAGGACTCATGGTAGCACTCATCTTATATTCTCTGGACAATCATTCTTCCAGATGTTCCAAATAGTCTGAAGAGACAAAAACTATCCCTGTCTTTTGCAGTCCTATGCCTGTACTTCCTGCAGAATGCCTGTCTGTCCTTGATGTTTTTTTTGGAAAGTGTCTTCTTTGCTGCCAATCTTGATGCCAGGCCAGATTCCAAAACTTAATTTAAGGCCTTATTTACATGACTATATATACACCGCTATTTAACGGCATCAAAAAATAGCCCAAAAATTTGAAGCATTGGATTGCAATGTATTCATTCAGATCAATGATTTTTGGGCGCGTAAAAAATCGAACTGGGAAAAATAGCACATTGGCAACTGTTTTCAGTTGCTGATTTTATACACAGCATCAGAAGATAGGTCTTGCCCTATCTTTTGCTGCGATTCGAAAAAAGCTTGCATTGACATCAATGGAAATGGAAAAAAGGGACAAGGAGGGAGCAACATGGCGCACACTGCTGGGAAAAGAGCACAGCTGGCTCTATTTAAGCATTAGTAGTCATTCCGAGGATTTCTGCCAATCGATGGATCCATGTTGCAGCGTATTTTTTTGCCAAAACGCAGCAGCCACCCATGTGAACGGCAGAAAATATGAGGCTAAAGTTCGGAACTCAATCATGGCAATTCTTCATTCATGCATTTTTACGTTGCGTACGGGCGAACGCAAAAATGCATACCATCATGTGAAAGAGGCCTGAATGGCAAGGAATTTAACTAATGACTCTTCATACCAATTTAGAGTTAATGCAAATTGCCAATGTAAAAACTGAGACAGCAAACTTTATAAAAAGCACAGTTTGTGTCAGTCTCAAAACTTTTGGCCACGATTGTATGTTATCATATATAATTTCAGAATTTTTTTATTTCAAACACATTCATATGTTTATTTTTTTCTCTATTAAACATGTTCAAGATAAATCCAATACAATAGTAATAGTTATTCAATTGAAATCCCCCTTTTTCTCTTTCTTTTTCATTTGCAGAGATGTGGACAATATAAATTACAGCTGTGGGTGAAATATTTTTTAATTTAAATAATTAACTGCAAATCAAATCAATTTTCTCAAGTTAGAAACAAAACTTTCAAAGCTGATTGCATAGATACAGTAAAAGCTAATCATGGTACATGTATAGTATATTTAATAACTATATTTTGAGCAACATAGGAAGGGTAGCATTGTATCAGCTATTTTATTTATGACTATAAGATTGTATTGTCTGGGTGATTAGTGTTGGAAAGTTAGCTAGGTTATTCTACCTATCAAAACTAAAAGACTGAAATCTAACTGGTGGTATTTGCCATCAGGTTAACCCAATTGAAAATAACTAGATTGACCTGATGTTCATTACGCGGACATAAAATGTTTGCAAAAATCGTTGTAAATGTTTTAAGAATTGTTGAGCCGAGAATTCAGCTTGAACTGTTTGCCGTCCATGGCTTGGTCTTCCATGTTTTGGGAACATGACAACAGTCAAACTGGTAAGCACTTGATATGAACGGCACTTAGCAACGCTTTCCCTAGTGACACTGCTGGCTGAAGCACAACAGCGCCGCTAGATTTAACATAGAAACTTTGACCTTGCCTGAGAGGTTACTCAATTTATCAAACTCAAATTTTATAATTTTATGGTTTTGGTGAGAATGTAACAAATCTAATGACACCAAAATCATCCAGCAAAGGTCATGCAGAGTCATTAAGGGAGACATATTTATGTACGTTTTCTGTAAAAGAAAAAAAAATATCTTACGGTCTTTTTAGACAAGCTGATTATCATTTGAATGAGTGAGGGACATCATCACCAGCTCGTTTGCTCTCATGCATCCTGTTTAGACAGGCAGAAAGATTGTTGGCTCGTTCAAACAAGAATTGTTCAGTCTTTCACATTCACTACAAAAGCCAATGAGAAAGACTGAATGATCACTGTTTAAACTGAACGATAAGTGAACAAGCCAGCAATGATTTTTATGCCAACAAACGAAAAGTGAACTATTATCGTTTGTCATCCAGTTGTTGGCTCCTCGTTTAGACTGAACGATTACCATTTGCTTTTGCTCATTTGAATGATAATTGTTCCATCTAAAAGCACCTCTAGTGCCAGAGCCAAATAAACTGGTTTACTGATAATTATATAATGCCTTGTATTCCATGTAGATTGTATGATAGTCATCTAAATGACTGTACGAGCGCTGAAGTTACCACTAGGTTGTTAGCGTTCGTGCAGATAGTTTAGACAGACAGATCACTGCTGGCTTTTTGCTCAGCGCTTCACATTCTATGTGAAGTGCTGATCAGGGATAATTTACACTCAGCGAGAAGTCAGCAATCCACAGATTATTTTCACGCTGGTTGAAAGTGAACTATAAACAAATACTGCATGATGGCTGTGCATTTAGATGCCACAATTATCGCACAAATTTGTTTGTTTGAACAAATTTTGTACAATAATTGTCCCATGTAAATGGACCTTTACATGGCCTAATTTGTTGATCCAGAGTGACATGACAAAAGCATTTTACTCTCATTGTCATATTGTGAAGTATACTAGCCCATTTTTACAGTTTACAGTACTTATACACTTTTATTATTACTGCTAGTAGAAATATAATTCCATATCAAATGCAAATAGCAATATAGTGAAAAGTCAAGAATGAATGCAAAGAAAGCTTGTCATTATAATGCCCTTTGGATTTATCTCTTCTTCCACAGTGATCTTATGGGTGTATTCACAAGGGTGGTAATTAGAGATGAGCGAACGTACTCGGATAAGCACTACTCGTCCGAGTAATGTGCTTTATCCGAGCATCGCTGTGCTCGTCTTGAAAGATTCGGGGAGCGCCGCTGCTGACAGGTGAGTTGCGGCGGGGAGCAGGGGAGAGCGGGCGGGAGAGAAGGAGAGAAAGATCTCCCCTCCGTTCCTCCCAGCTCTCCCCTGCAGCTCCCCGCTCCGTGCCGGCACCCGAATCTTTCAAGACGAGTACAGCGATACTCGGATAAAGCACATTACTCGGACGAGTAGTGCTTATCCGAGTACGTTCGCTCATCTCTAGTGGTAATGGTGCAGCAGGAAGTCACACCATTTTTAAATGAAGGTTCAACCACATTACACCTTTTATTGCCATGATACCATTGCAGTGAAGTGTACAGAATGGCCTGCAGAGAGTGTGAGACAGAGATATTCTGCTACCTGCAGAGAGGGGAAACACTTATGGGTGTGGCCGGAACTAACATAAAATGAGCAGTTCCTGCCACACTCAGGAGGCATGCTGGCTGTTAGCCAGAGAGGCAGTGAGAGACGCCGCATCGGGACTGGGAACCTGAGGTCCAGTGTGGACCAGTTTGGGCCCATCGCCAGTCTGTTAAAGGAGGATGTCTTTTAGACAAACTGGGCGGGGTTAGTGACAGAGGCCCAAACTGGTTTATGAACTCTGGACATTTGTATGCCGTGTATCCATTGCGATGCTATGTTAAATAAATGCTGATAGGTGCTAGATTGAAAAATAAATCTTGTCTCTGGAGCCATTTGTACACATGTGGTGCCCATGTCCTGACCAAGAGATCAGCGATCCGCAAGCGAGTGACCCCAGCTTGCCACATATGGTGGAGGATGTGGGCAGTTCTGCTGGATGTATTTAAAAGGCCAGAAGGCTGAATGGACAGTTGCCATGGGTGATGTAAGATGAAAGCTTCAGGCTGTGTGCAGTTAAAGAGCCAGGAGGCTGAAGTTTAAAGGGCCAGTATGCCTTACAACGAAGTTGGGAAACTGAAAAGTTTGTTGTTGCCACGGGCAACAGATGTCGACAGCGGGTGGCTGTCGTCAGGAGACATGTGGACTGTGTATGGAGGTGTGACATGGGCGGTTGTGTATTAGAGAGACTAGTGGCCAGGAGGCCAGTGCCAGGACTGTCATCTGTGGGTCCAGAGGAGTGGCTGCAGTGACACACATCAAGTCGGGGAAGTAGAGAGAATACTCCAAGGACTGATAAAAGGATATAATATGGACTAAAACATTCTGATAATGTATTTTCCTTGCACGATCACGTCACATGAAATATATAATATGTCTTTATTGCAGGTTTGTTCAGGGAAATCTGCACCATGTGAATTGATGTCTAAACATGCATGCATAGAGAATTGCTCATGTGGTTAGACTAGCTAATAGCCATGAAAAGGTGCTGTGTGGCACACTTAGAGTTAATGAGATTACTCTCTTAGGTTTTGACACTGTAGTTCAGAGGCCACCCAGGAGCAGGAGATAAAGCTACTCATGGTGAAGCAGTTCGCTACACTGACAGAGTCAGTCAGGGCTAAAGAGAATGAGCGCCTTCAAAGATTAGCTAAAGCTGAAGCTGATCAAAGATGGTTGCTAAAACTGAAAACAGATCAGTATGAATAGGACTGCAAAAAAATGCAACTAAGGGCACAAGAGTTAGAGATGACATCTTGCCAGTTAGAAAGAGCTTCTACAGATGCATGAAATTAAACTACAGAAGCATCAAGTTGCAGAGCTAAAATGCAGTTAGCAAGGAAAAATGAAGTAAATGAAGCCCAGATACAGGAGCTTGAACGGAGTTAAGCTCTAGTTGTGGGGGGGAACTGTCCAAGTGGTTGGAGCAAACTGAAAAGGTGAAAGAAACTTTGGAAAGTGAATGCATCGGACTGACCCAGGAGGTGAAGGTATTATTGGAAGACAAGCGTAGGACAAATACAGTAGAGATGCAGCTTCAAGAGCTATAAATAAAAATCACTGAAGGTGACAGAGTACAGGCAGTGTTGTCTGAGAAGGTTAACAGACTGCAGGTAGAATTGGGAGCTCAGATTGAAGAGTCTCAGAAGGGGGTGCAAGAAGAGACATGCCAGAAGCTTGGCCTTAGTGCACACCTGAAGAGAATGGAAACTAAGAAAAATGTGTTTCTCAAACAGTTAGAGGAAGATGCAGAAACCTAACAAAGCAGATTTCAACTCAACAGTTGTCAGATAAGGAGAAGAATACTGTGTGCTTGGATTCTGTTGAAGTACAAAAGAAAGAAATTCAAAGAGTTAGAAGCTACAAATCAACGGTATGAAGAAAAAGCAGCTGCCTATGATAAACTTAAGTATAAAGGGAGTCTTCAGCAGGAATTAGAAGATGTTACTGTGTAGCTTGGTCACCAACCCAATATCAGTGTTACGTCTTCCAAACTACCATATTCAGGAGTTCAGACAGAACCGAGATGGAATAGTAAGAACTCAAAAACTCAGACACAATACAGACACTGAGAAACAGACACTCGCTGACAGGCAAACTCAGAACAGGCAACTAGCGAAACAAACTTCACGGACAGACTTGAATACTCGCCAAAAGGTGAACTCAGGACAACTCAGACAGAACTGCAGGGCAGAGAGACGGACTACATACTTGTGGCAAGGACAAAGTAAAAACTACTGCGCACACGTAATGTCCTACGTAATGTCTGAACACCTACAAACAAACACTGAACACCAACCAACAGACAAGGGAATCCCACCCTGAACCTCATGCATGTGGCTTATACCAAAGCAGAACATGCATGACTCCAGGCACCAGAGTTCTAAGAGGAATGAGATCATGAATAAATGACCAGCACCATCTAGTAAGTAGAGCTGGTATTTATGTGCAAACTGGTGGTGATTGGCTGGCTGGAGCGATATACACCCAGCCAGCTCAATAACCCCACACCTGTGAAAGTGTGCTCCTGGAAATAAATAGAACTTCTGGTCCCAGAAGCACAACATGACACTGCTAACCCAAACTTCACTAGCAAAAAAGAAATGGTGTACGCTAGGTGTTTATTGTAAATATTAGCCATTTATACTCCTATATATCTACATATAGACTCATATGACAATTAATTTTGCACATAGATTTGTGTGGTAATTGTGAGGTCAGTACCCACAGTCTTTCATCAATTTGTTCGAATTAGCATTAAACATGCTAATTGATTTTACATGTACTTTGTTATAGTTTTGCTTTTTATTATTTTTATTTATTATACAGTGTTTTGAAAACTAAATTAATGTTTAAAATCTAGTTGAAAACGAGTACTTGTATTGCACATAAACGGTCATGAGTAGTCACATTAAATTTCAGCAATAAATGTCAGCTAGCTTAACAAGTGACAAACATACATTTATATCAGATTGACAAGAGAGAACAGATTGACTTGGCATGTTGGCGTAGTACAGGAAGTGATTAATTTTCCCCAAGTATTTACTATGGAAACCTGGAGCTTGTTCCATGCACAGTTAGCAACATGCTGCTTTATTTAAATGTAAAAAAAAAAATACAAATGTCACGGACACACAAAATGAATAAACAAGTAGTGTTTTCCTGAAACATAATTTTCTTAAAGTACTTAAAAACTAAAACAGAATTTGTATCCAAATTAGGCCTTATTTATAGGACCTTATTTATGCATGTATTTAGCCTTGTCGAAAAATGGTCGATCCAACATGACCATCCGAACCACTGGATTTCAATGTATTCACGTAAAATACTCGCGCCTGGAAAAATAGGACATAGGCAACCATTTTTGGTCACCTATTTTATACACCGCATCATAGGTCTTCCCCTATCTTTTGATGAGATACGCAGCAAGCTCTCCTAGACTTCTGTGGAAATGGAAAAAAAGGGAGTGGGAGGGAGTTTCCTTGCGTCCAACTCAGGGAAAAGAAGACAGCTTGCCATAATTAGGCATTTAATTGCCATTGTAATCTACGGGAAGGTTGTTGGATGCAAGCATGTGAACGAGCATTTCGCACAGCGAAAGTATGTATTGCCCTATATTTGTTGTGTTTTAACAGCTCCTACACCCACTGTTTGGTTGTATTTGTAACTTCAGGATTGCCCTTGCAAAATGATCTTTTTAACTAAGTAATTAGGTGTAATTATGCACACATCTGCGTGTCTCTGGGCGGCCACTATAAAAGTCAGCAGTTAATGTCTTCTTTGTCACGGCACACTTTTATTGTGTTTAGAGATTTGCATCACCTTTTTGGACAATAATAGCATCAACTATTGATATAGAGGTTCTAATCCCTGCGGTGGAAGCCCGGCCTGCACTATGGGACACCTTGTGTAGCCAGTATAAGGACAGACACGTAAAAGAGAATCTCTGGCACGAGGTTGGCCACAGTGTTTTTGCTGAGTGCTGGGAGAATGCTACGACCCACCTGTGCCACAAGTTATGTAAGTATATTTTGGATAATGTTTTGCCATCAACGTATGAATGACCTGTTGCAATATCTGATGTCTAGAAAGGACCTGTAGCAAGCATTGTTTACTATGCCTATTGTGTGGCTGCATTTGGGCCACTTTGTAGCCCGACTCAGTTGTCACTTCATTTACAGTACTTTCGGAGTCTTTTTTGTATGCCTTTCTTATTGTCACCAGTACCTGTATGCACTTGATCTGTACCTTGCAACAGAAGGTTTATGTTTGGTTTGTCTGTTGGAATCCAAAGATCTCTTTTTTTTAAATTTATTTATTTATTTTCTAACACTGCCCGGTATTAATGTTTCCTTTTTTGGCTAATAATGTGGCAAGACATTTTCCCTGAAGAGAGGAAAGAGAGGGAGGCATTTTTTGGGGAACATCCAAGAATGCACTCTGAGGTATTATGGAAAGACTGGCCTGTCTCCATCAGTGGGGAGTGCAGCACTTCTGATAGGAAGCTTGAGGTCGCTCTACTTCTTGGCCGGTCCCTCCAGTTCCTCTCCATCACCCACAGATTCCTCAGGATCCTTGGCTTCTGGGAAGTTGGGTGCAGATAGGGACACTCTCGCTTTTGTTTGCTGCAGGCCCATTAGCTGGACTCATCACTTGGGTTTCCTAGAGTGTTAATTGTACAATTTTAGATTTTTGAAACATTTGTTTTGGTTTTATAAAATATAATATATATTTTTTTTTTAGTGAAGATCAATCTAGCACATATGACTGATACAACCGTACTCCAAACAGTCTATAGGAATCTGTTCCCCCCTTCACGGTACATCACAAATCTGTCAAGGAAGGCTGGTTGCTCGACCAAGCTGTCCAAAATGCAAACAGCCTGTAGTGGAGCTGGGGGAGGTGAGTAGAATTCAAAGGGAATTTAATTAAATAGAATTTGAATTGTTGGGGCCCCACATTCTTGCCCTGTTTCCTTTGAGTGGGTACCCTAAAGAAACTTCAAAAGGTTAGCTTGCACTACACAAATGATCTGTAAAGAAATAAGAAGCTTGGTTAAAACTCTTCTCAATGCAGGCAAAATCACAAGCTGTCCCTAAGCTTTTGAGAGTAAGGTGCACCACATTTGTTTAGGTTTTTAACACATGGTCAAGTGTCTCAGCACTTGTTTGTCCAAACACATATAAAACTTAAAACAGCCAACGTTGAAATACTATGGTCTCAGGCTTTGGGTTCTTTCTACCAAAATGTTGCAAATAATCGCACGCCAAGAAGGAGCAAAAACATATAGGCCATGTTGTCCTCTGCTAGACCTTGAAATACAGAAAAGTTAGGTTTCACATTGGGTGTCTTGCATCATAAAGGAATTTGTGCCTGGGAGAGAACAAATACGAGGTATTGGTTATTAAGTTGGTCACTTTCTACACCTGGGTGAAAAGTGTGGGAACAGAAAAGCTACTCCCACACAAATTTAAGCTGTGCCAGTCTGCCAATTTAGTTTAAGCTTGCAAACCACTTCAAGAGTCCTCATAGTTTTGCGAATCCCTAACTAACCAGGTGCCAATAAGTCACTATCTAAACAAAGATATCAAAGCAAAGCTGTATTAAAAAAAAATATAATGCTTTCTGGAGAGATCAGCTTATCTGCTTCCTCGCACATGGTCCATCTGCCATGGAACAGCTCCCTGAAGACTCAGAAAATAGTCCATGAAGTCATCCCTGACTCAGAAAGCAGATGCTGCTGGTCTGCCATACAGTATTGGGTCATCCACAACTTTCACAGTGAGAGTTGTTGGTTGAGATTCTTCAACATTCCAGACAGCATTGATGTCCTAACGAAGGTTATGCAGAACCATGCAGGCTCTAATTACTGCATACAAGGTTACAGCTGAAGAGTGCTGTGGAAAACTTGCCATTTGTTGGTGAAAATACTAAAGGCACACTCCACAAAATGCCAGGCATGTTAGAGACAGTAATTAAACACTTGCCTCCTGGTGTCCATGTCCCTGCTAGCAAAAGGACACAGAACATGAGTCGACAGGCACTTGTGCAGAAAATTTAGGCAGTTCACTGCTGAGTATCACTCACTTCTGGCTGACTTCTCACTGAGTGCTTCACATTCTATGTAAAACACTGAGCAGAGAGTGAGAAGTCAGCAAACCAGCAATGATTTTTATGCTGGTTGAAAGTGAGTGAGAAAAGAAAAGTTAGCAAATTGTGCATGATAGCTTTGCATTTAGACGTAAGGATTATCGCTCATTTTCGTTCGTTTGAATAAAATCTACGCAATAATTGTCCTATGTAAATGTCCCTTGAGGGAGCTCGGCAAAACTTATCTCCCACAACCCTAATAATACTTAGGGAACTGTACCTGTATAAAAGGATTGACTTTTTGCACAAGGGAAGGAGGGGGATCCATGCTTACTGAATGCAGGGGAGAAAGCAGAGACATAGCCTGCTCTGTGCATGCTCATTATGTGTGAAGGCAGGTAAAGAACAATTTCATAGAGTGAAATAAACCCTATCTGCATCAAAAACACAAAAAAATAATAATATATCACCAAAGAGGCGCTGTCAGCTCCAGCGCACGTCGCCTCTTCAGCTCCGGCACTTGTTTTTAGTCTTCTGTCAGCCCTTCCTGGATTGGAGGTTTAAATTCTCTGCCTCCAGGAAGCACTGGCTGTGATAATATAACACTGCCCAGGAGCTGGTCTACAATAGCATACTGTAGATTAGCAGTGATGCTGAGGGGAGACACACAGAAAAAAAAAATATATATATATAAATAAAAAGCTATCTTTTTCAGGAGGAAAATATGATATGATATGAACTTGATTTGTGGAATAACCTTTTTAAAAAAATGATACCACTACCTTAATTGTGCTCTATTAATCATGAAGGTTAGATTTATTATATTTCAAGTTTCAAAAAATCTCCATATAAAGTTTAATACTAGGTCAATAGAAATAATTCTGCTATGTACAAATTAAGTAGGATACATCTGGATAAACTGAAAAAGATTTAGTAGTATTTGTATACTGAAAGCTAAGTAGCTTTTTTGCATTTCAAATGTGTGGATGTTTTGGTTTTATAAGATCTAAGATATATCATCAGTGTCTTCTTTGACAGATAATTTGTTGTTATATCTCAATTAAGGCAATAGAGGATACACTAAAATGAAAACTTCTATCAGACGTATTTTTAGCACTGTGTGCATTAATGTTAATCCCATACAAATTTAGATGTGTTTATTTAAACGTAATACATACAGATCACTTGCAGTGTATTCCACGTCAATCAAACAAATTCAGAATAGCTAGCCCCAATGTTTCATATTTATAGCATTTCACAGTTTTTTCCTCTATTAGTCTATCCTTCAGAAGTTCTTTCTTCAGTTAGTTATATAGGGTCTTCACTAGTATAGGCCATCAATTTATGATTGCTAAAAGTCCAATCCCAGGACACCATGATTAGAACAAAGCCTTCAATGTTTTTTAGTCCCCGCAATCACACATAGCCTTCAAGATGTAGACATTTAATGTGTTGTTACTGGAAAACTCCAATGAGTAAATACGGTTTGCTGCTTGCACTGTGTCATTACTTGTTAAGCCTTCTACCTCTCCCACATTCAGGGGCGTAACTGTAGGGGATGCAGAGCATGCGATTGCACCCAGGCCCAGAAGGCCTCTCTTCTCTATATAGGGAGCCCATTACTACGAATACAGCATTATATTCGGGGGCACTGTTACTGACTTTGCATCTGGCCCAGAAGCTTCAAGTTATGCCTCTGCCCACATTAATGAGGGTTTAAGGAACAAGGTGAAGTTGCTCATAGTAAACAGACAACTTAAAATATGTAGAGAGGAAGGGGAAATATTTTATCTTCCACAAGTATAGATACCATTCCCTTGTACAATGCAGTTTACCATTCCATTGATAATAGTTGACCACCGGGGACAACACTCTCTTTATTAACACAAGATAGGAGGAAAAGGTAATTGTACTACATAAATCTTTAAAGAAGAGTACTGTTCAATTAACCATATTACATATTACAGAACACATGAAATGGAGAAATAACACTTAAACTGGTTTACTTAATATGCATGTGTATATGAGCTTTACGGGGTTCATATCTCAACCACCTTAAGCCAATGCAAAAGAAAATTGAAAGAAGTGTATTTTTCTAAAATGGCACTTTTATCTAAAATTAAACACTAACAGTCATGTTTTTCACCCACGTTTGCTGCATTGTCTTTTATATTACATTTTCGCATCAAGCAGAAATTTGATCATATATTTAGTATTTCCTCAGTGCTATGACAACTGAGGAAAACTTTCAACTCTTATTTTCATTTTATATATATATATATATATATATATATATATATATATATATATATATATATATATATATATATATATATATATATAAGACTAATTGTCCACAATCATGCTAGGCACCCTAGAACATAAATGACAATCAAATGTGTTGAAGCTGCACTACTAGACATGTTCCACAGACAAACAATGTCCAATTTCTTAGATTCCTTTTCTTCTGTTGAAAACATAGCAGGTTTTTGATATTATAGAATATGGTTATGAAAAAGGAGAGAGAAAGGGTTGCTTCATAGAGTAAAACTTCATTGGAAAATATGAACAGGATAAAAAATGCATGGGACCACTGGGACTATCCCACCTTCTGGCTCTGTTAAACATTTAGTGTTGTGCTAAGAGCATACCACTTGTGCTGGTATGTAGATATAGGGCTGCAGCAGTCTCCCTTCACTAGATCCTGCAGGTTTGTTAGGCTGTTATCCAAATGGAGTGTATAAGGATAAAAGTATTAACCATGATAGCAAGTCTCCATAGAAAGTCTTTTTGGTTAGATATAAATCCTATTTTTTCAAGACAATTACACCATAAAATTTCTTGGAGACACGCCAGGGCAGTCAGTAGTTTTATTCTTACACACAATATTGTATTTTCATAACTTTTCATTTGCTATTACATTTTATCTTTTTCTATCAGTAGCGATCTTTTCCAAGCATAAAGATTTTTCATTTTAGTCATGGTTATGATTAAAAGGTACACCAAGCCTTGTATGTAGTAGTAGGCAGGGAATTTATGTTACTCAAGGACTTTGAGCACTGGTTAATGTTAAAGGGCTACTCAGGTGAGTTTTTTCTTTTCATTCATTATGCAGTTATCCCTTCAGTATGTATATAAGTGAAGCTAGTGTTACCTTGTTAGTAGGTTGTCTTTTACTTTAGACAATCATTTGATCTCTGACCAACTAAGATTTACTTGGCGTTATGCTGTCTGAAACTAGTCAATTTCACAGTCTGTGTTATGCTGTTACATGAACCCTACCACCCAACCGCCTAGAGGGAGACATAGATACTAATGATACAGTTACTAATGATGATCACACAGCTCTTGTCACACAGTTATGATAGAGAAGATCATGTCTCATCCTCCTAACTGTATAGTTATAGTAGCTTGTTTAGTAGTAGTACAGGAGATTTGTAGTACAGGAGATTTGGCTTTCAGTACATCTCTATGCTGACGACACCCAGTTATACACCTCTTCCTGTGACATCACAGCACCATTCCTCCAGAATGCCACCGACTGTGTCCGCTCTCTCTAACATTATTTCCTCTCTCTACCTAAAACTGAACCTCTCAAAAACTGACCTACTCTTGTTTCCACCCTCTGCTAACCGACCTCAGACTGACATCTGCATCTCAGTGTGTGGCACCACCATAACTTCCATACAGCACGCCCGCTGTCTTAGGGCTATAGTCGACTCCAATCTCTCTTTTATTCCCTAGATCCAATATCTCACCTGAGCCTGTCATCTGTACCTCAAGAATATTGCAAGAATCCGCCCCTTTTTCACTATGGACACACTAAAAACGCTCATGGTTGCCCTCATCCACTCTCAGCTCAATTATTGCAACTCGCTGCTGATCAGCCTCCCCCGCACCAGACTTTTCCTTTACCAATCCATTCTGAATGTGGCAGCAAGGCTCATCTTCTTGTCCTGCCACTACTCGGATGCCTCTGCCCTTTGCCAGTCATTGCACTGGCTGCCTGTCAAATATAGAATTCAATTCAAATTCACTACCTTCATCCATAAAGCTCTCCATAGCACCGCACCACCCTACATTGCCTCCCTCATCTCAATCCATCACCCAGTCTGCGCCCTCCGCTCCACTAATGAAATCAGATTAACTGCCACATTAATTTGAATATCTCATTCCCGCCTCAAAGACTTCTCCAGAGCAGCACCAGTCCTCTGGAACGTGCTACCCCAAACTATCTGGGCAATCCCTGACTCACACAACTTCAGGTGTGCTTTAACCCCTTCCCGCTCCAGGGCGTAAGTTTACGTCCTGGCAGCAGGGTACTTCCCGCAACAGGGCGTAAACGTACGTCCTGGGGATAGCGCGAGATCACATATGATTCCGCGATATCCCACAGCAGGAGCCAATTGTCAGTCACAGCTGGCCTCCCGCTGTTAACCCCTTCCCTACCGCGTTCTAAGTAGATCGCTGCAGGGAAAGAGTTCACAGAGGGAGCGCGCTCCCTCTGTTTCTTCGGCCGGCTCTCGCGATGTTATTGCGAGAGCCTGGCCTGTCACCATGGCAACAGGATGCCAGACACTGGCGTCCTGTGTTGCCAGTGCCTGAGATTGCTGTATAAGTGATAAGGCATGGCAGGGCTACTACCCTGCCATGCCTTATCACAGCGATCATCAGGGCTGCGGTGAAAGTCCCCCAGGGGGACACAAATGTTGTAAAGAAAAAAAGATTAAAAATATAAATTAAAAAAATGTAAAAAAAAGTTAAAAAACCCCTTTTTTATGCTTTTTCTCAGATTAGCACAAAAAAAGGTAAAAAAAAATTAAAACCCCACATATTTAGTATTGTCACATCTGTAACAATGCGTACAATAAGTTGCACATGCTTTTGACTGTGCACGGAAAAAAGCGTTTAAAAAAACGCTAAAAAACTGAGGCAAAATGCTAATTTTTAGCATTTTGCCTCACTAAAAACGCAATAAAAGTGATCAAAAAAGCTGTATGTACCCCAAAATGATACGAATAAAAACTACAGCTCGTCTTGCAAAAAATAAGCCCTAATAGAGCTCCGTACATCAAAAGATAAAAAAGTTACAGGACTTTGAATGCAGCGATTTAGAGAAAAAAATTTCCAAAAAAAGGGTTTTTATTGCAGAAAACTGGAAAAACCCCAAAAAAGTAAGAATTTTGGTATCGTTGTAACCGTACCGACCCGCAGAAAAAATGGAATGTCTTATTTATGCTGCATGATTAACGCTGTAAAAAAAAAAATCTATGGCAGAATTGATGCGTTTTCTCTTCCTGCTATCATAAAAAAAAAAAAATAAAAGTTTTACATAATAGTTAATGTACCCAAAAGTGACGCAAATAAAAACTACAGTTCGCCACGCAAAAAACAAGCCCTTACACAGCCGCGTCGACGGAAAAATAAAAAAGTTATGACTTTTGATAAATGGAGAAGAAAATCCACCAAAAATCGTTGCGTACTTAAGCCCAAAATAGGCCATGTCATTAAGGGGTTAAAAATGCACCTCTTCAGGAAGACGTACCATATCCCCTAAACCAAACCGTCTGTACTCCACCTGATAAGATGCTCCCTGTCTTGCTGACTGCAATCCCTGCTAGCCGTAAGCAACCACCCACTAAATTCATACCGATTCAGCCACTATGCGGCTTATGTCTGACCATTGTCTATGTGTATAGCATCCCACACTCTCTACATCGCCATACTGTGCACATCTCCAGTCCCTTTACCTTTTGTATCACCTCATTATCCATAGTTTGTAAGCTCATTGGAGCAGGACCCTCACCCCTACCATTTCCATCAATTGATTACTACATGAAACAGTGGTTTTTGTATCTTTGTTTTTTGTATCTGCTCTCCCCCCGTTTTGTAATTGCTGCGGAATATGATAGTGATTTATAGTTGAAATACAGTGATTTTTCAGCATGATATTTATAGAAACTAGCTTTTTTCAGCAACCTCGTCCATGTGAAATTCATATTATATTTTCTAAATGCTACAAAACGTAACTATCTTCATAATTATTACATTACTAACACATCGCTAATTAACTTATGTTATAAACCTTTATCTTTGTTTATTATATATCTTTTGATGTTTCCTTATTATATAAACCATTCTCATTATACCTGTATTATGAGAGGTCCTTCACTAATCCTGATTAGTGAAGGACCTCTTTGTAAACTACAAGGATCACTAGACTGCTAGTGGAACTTACTCTGCAACAGGCCACGTATAACTGACCCTGTGAAATACAGTCCTCCCTGAAGTCTATTCTGGCTATCTTCAACAATTGCCCCTGCGATTTATTGATCATCATTGCAAAGCAGACTTTATGGGGAAACTGCAGTCTTTTGAACTGAAATGGGTACTCCATGGGTAATAACGGTATTCATAATACAAATACAATTTCCCATTTAGCACATCCAGTGATTACTATGGCCTTGATAACATTTAGATGGAGAAAACTTATGTATTTACTTTATTTTTAGATGGAGGAAACTTATGGTGCCATTACATAACTGGTGCGCTAATCTTAAGAATGAGGTTATGCGGGGGAAGACCGTCTGGGTTGAGCGTGTTTAGAAATTCCACAGGATAGTTTACTGCGTCATCAGTTTGTAGTACTGAATCTATAGACTTATATTGCATTTCTTCTCCTTCGAATGATTTCAACAAAAGATCATTAATAGCAACTGCTTTGTCATTTTTGGGAGGTAAAATCGCAGGCTTGCATTACCAATTTATGGACTACACTTTGATGACAGAGATGTCAAGGTACACCTTAGCAGTCAATTCTGTAAGAGATGTCACCACTATGGCTACGCTTGGTGTTATGATTATCTTACTTTCAAGTGTAGAGTTTTCTCTGTCTTCTCTGTTAAGTAATATTGCTGAAAAAGCTCATTGCCAGTGTCACCTCTTAAGAGAACTTTCATATGTATTATTAGGGCGAGCTTCTAAATATGAGGCCAAAAATATGAAGATTTTAAACATGACCTTACTTCATCGGCTTGTGTTCCCTGGGCATCACTGATAAAGTTTGCCAAAAGTCTCCAGCTAATAGACCCATAACACCCCCATTAAGCCATAATTTGCCCTTAGATCTTTCAGCATTCTACTGAGAACTTTAACCCCTTAGTGACGGCCCCTTCGGGAAACTACGTCCTCAGTAAGTGGGCTTTAATCCTAGAGGACATAGTTTTATGCGTCCTCTAGGATTAATGCCACTTGCCTGAGGACGTGACAGCTCCATGCTGTCAGTGCCCGCAGGTAGCCGACAGCATGGAGCTGTCATCTCAGGATGTGGGCAGTCATCCCCGGCATTGCGATCGGCGCTATCCAATGGATAGCGCCTATCGCAATAAAGTACATAAAACAGTGTAAAAAGTTAGATATTCAGCTGCCCTGATGGATCAGATCCATCAGAGCAGCTGAAAATACTCACCCGGCTTGTCCGCGGTGTCCCCCGGAGATCTGGTCCTCCCGGACCCGCAGCCGGTCTTCTGCGCATGGGCGCCAGACGATGACGTCACGCGCATGCACAGAAGCCCGGGAGCCCCCAGCAAATTTAAAATCTCCTGGCTCCCGGCTCCTGAAGGTAGCTAGGAACCAGGAGGTGTTACCGGGGACTGCTGTGAGCGATCCCCAGGCCCGCAATCACCGCTATCCATTGGATAGCGGCGATTGCAAAAAAGTTTTAAAAGTTACAAAAAAGTAAAGTTTCACCTCCCCTCATGGATCGGATCCATGAGGGGAGGTGAAAATACTCACCTCGGTGCTCCACCGAGTCTGGGCATGCGCGTCCGATGTCAATCATCGGGCGCGTGCACAGAGGGGTTCGAGCCCCAGGAAATTTAAAATCCCTCTGCTCTTGGCTACCATGTGTAGCCAGAAGCAGAGAGATTTCACTGGAGACATGATCACTGTTATCCAATATCTAAGATTTGGGGAATGCCGAAAAGGGCGTGGAGGTGGGAGGGGGGGGGGGAATTTATTTACAATGGGTCCTGGAATGTATTCACTTGTGCCCTGTAAGTAGATTAGGGCCACAATGGGTATGTTTTTGAACACGGGACAAACGGGGGTATCCATTTTGGGGTGAACGTCTTCATTCCTATGTACACTGTACAAAAAAACTGTTTTTAAATCGACAAAATTGCCAAAAAAATGAAAATCGGAATTTTTTCCTTCTGCTTTGCTTAGATTTATTCAAATACTGTGGGGTCAAAATACGCAATACACCCCTAGATGAATTCGCTAATGGGTCTAGTTTTTAAAATGGGGTCATTTGTGGGGGTTCTTTATCGTTTTGAATGCTCAATGGCTCTATAAGTGGGCAATGGGGCCTGGAATTTATTCAGTTGTACCCTGAAATCCGACAGGTGCTCCTTCCATTATAGGCCTAGCCATGTGTCCTTTAAGTAGATTAGGGCCACAATGGGTATGGTTCTGAACACAGGACAAACAGGGGTATCCATTTTGGGGTGAAAGCCTTCATTCCTATGTGTACTGTACAAAAAAACTGTTTTTAAATTGATACAAATGCCAAAAAAATGAAAATTGTAATTTTTTTCCTACTGCTTTGCTTAGATTTATTCAAAAATTGTAGTGTAAAAATACACAGTACACCCCTAGATAAATTTGTTAGGGGGTCTAGTTTTCAAAATGGGATCATTTGTTGGGGTTCTCTGTCGTTATGGCCGCTCAAGGGCTCTACAAGTGGGCAATGGGGCCTAAATCACCTTCATGCTAAATTTCTGTTCTGAAAGCCACCGACTACTCCTTTCATTTTGGGCCCCGTTGTGCATCCAGACAAAAGATTAGGGCCACAATGGGTATGTCTCTGAACACGGGACAAACAGGGGTATCTATTTTGGGGTGCAAGTCTTCATTCATGTGTGTGCTCTACAAAAAAAGCAGTTTTTAAAATGACAGAATTGACAAAAAAACGAAAATCACAATTTTTTCCTTTTGCTTTGCTTGAATTCATTCAAAAACTGTGGGGTCAAAATGGGCAGTACACCCCTAGATAAATTCGTTAAGGGGTCTAGTTTTCAAAATGGGGTCATGTGTGGGGGTTTTGGCCGCTCAAGAGTTCTACAAAAGTGCTATGGGGCCTAAAACGCCTTCAAGCTAAATTTATGTTCTGAAAGACACCGACTGCTCCTTTCATTTTGGGTCCCGTTGTGCATCCAGACATAAGATTAGGGCCACAATGGGTATGTTTCTGAACATGGGAGAAACGGGGGTATCCATTTTGGGGTGTAAATCCTCATTTTCATGGGCATTATAGGAAAAAAATGTCTTTAAAATGACATATTTGCAAAAATATGAAATTTTATTTTTTTCTCCTCTAAATTTAATAAATTAATGAAAAAAAAACTGGTGGGGTCAAAATACTCACGATACCCCTCAGTGAATACATTAAGGGGTGTAGTTTTTAAAATGGGGTCATTTGTTGACAGCCGGGTGATGCGCCCCACTTACTGATTGGCTGCACTCAGGGCTCTGGCGCTGTGCCTCTGCTGCTGGCCTGATGTAATTGTCCCCGGCAGCTGCTGTGAGTGACACAGTCGGGCCGGGGGAGAGAGGGACGGGGACCCCAGTGACATTGCAGCCGCCTGGAGCGCCCGCAGGGGAAACAAGACTGTAGACAACAGTACTGCAAGAAAAGAGGTCCCCAGCAGTGACTACTGTGACTGGTGGTCCAGCTGGGGGGTGGATGGGGGGAGATGTGGAGACCCCAGTGACACCGCTAGGCCCGTGGGGCGGCCACGCCAAATATACACCGCTCCCCTCTGTTGGCAGCAGCCAACCAGGAGGAACCCAGTGTAGGTGCCAGTCCACCAGGGACAGCTGCGGGGAGCTGAGTGACAGCAGTCCCACCTGCAGCGGCTGAAGCTTGGATGGGGTGACCAGGGGGAAATGTAAGTTGAGGTGGCAGTCCACCGGTGATAGCTGCTGGTAGCTGAGTGACAGTTTACCCACCTGCAGCGGCCGAAGCCTGGTTGGAAAAGCAGAGATGGCAGTGGCAGTACAACGGCAGGGGGAAACAAACTGGCCGTGTTGCGAATGCCCTCCCTGCTACAATAATAGCCAATCAGAAGCTAGGGGAAGGACAGGGAGCGTTCACTCCACTAAAGCCCACTCAGCCCCTAGCTTACGGTAGCATTAAAGGTACAACAGTACCCTGGCTGGGAGCAAAGCGCAGTGACACAACCCCAAACTGCTGATTGCCTGGCTGTAAGCTGTTGAAGCCGCCACTCAACCCATCGGACGGGAGGTGACATCCCTGCTAAGCTTAACGCGCTGTATAGGTGACAGCGGCCCCAGGAGGAACTAAACTCCAACCTCCTCTCTAACCCTGCCCCCATATGACCAAAGCCCCACCCTGCCGAGCCATGGAAAAATGGTCTTCCTTGAAGCCGGTCCCAGTTACAAAAAAGGTTGGGGACCACTGCTCTAGCAAACCTAAAGCCTTACAGACTGATTAATATGTCTGGTGAACATGAATAGTCTTCAAATCCAAGAATGGCATTGAAGTAGAAAACGAAGATAATAGCACTCAGCGTTATTAGGGTGGGCGGTGTACACTTTGCCCAAAGCTTGATTTCTTTTTACTTCTTTTACAGCAATTGATATCATTTCCACAGTTTCTCCTCTCAAATCTCTTACTTTTCCATACATAGTAGGAGGGGACTTTCATAAAGAAGTGTTTTTGCAAAATCATCTATTTTTGCATAGGTCAAAAATGCTAAAAGTGTAGTTATCTGGGGGCTGTTAACCTTCTATAGCAAATTCTTGTTGTCATTTGGATTAAAATAGATAATTTTCCAAATGCACAGTGAGATAAATGACTGTTGGAAACCTTTTGTGTATGAGAGACGCTAGAACTCTCCAGACATCCTCAGAACTGCTAATGTCTCAACCACTTTCATATAATTTAATCTCATCAGTATCATTTTCAAGACCAAATGAAGCCTGGTGGTTTCCTTTATTAACATGTATTTAATAGATTTTACAGAACTACAACACTCTATATTAATATGGTCAACAAATGTATGTGAAAGAACAGGATTATAAGGCACCACCCCAGCAGTTATCCAGGGTTACACCATTGATTTCAACGTGAAACCGCTGTCCTTCGGAGCGCTTTGCCAGTAATGGGGGTATACGTTGTCTCCTGCTTAAGTTTCCTTCAGGAGGGTTCAAGGATATTTTTTGCTGCAGTGACCTTCTTTCATACAGGGTGTATTGGTGTTTGAATTACTGCAAGGCCCATGGATCATATTGGCCTTGATAATTTCATGAAGGAGAGGATCTCAAGTCATTGCCAGAGAGGTGCATGAGTAAATATTGGAATCACATTTGTGCTATTTTGCTGATATGTCGTGATCTCACACTTAGACTTTATTCACACAAGCGTATATCGGCCACAGTTTTCATGGCCGGACGATATATGCTACCATCTGATGCATTGGATTCCAATGCATCAGTTCAGATGGGCATATTCCCGCCGCGTTATTAAAGTGCCCAACCGGCCAATACAGTGCCAGGTGGTTTTACGCCGGGCAGGAAAAATAGTCCTCGAACTATCTTTCTGGCCGGAATACATCGGCAGCTGCATAGACTCCTATGGGAGCCTATGACAGCTACCGGAGAAGGGGGGTTGGGAGGGAGTTTAGCAGTGTGACTGCTAAACTCCTTCCCTTTTCTCGCCTCCTCTCCATCCCTTGCCAATGGGAGGGGGGAGGAGGGGGAGCTAATTGCTAAGCTCCTGCTTCATCCTGAGAAGGGGCGGGAGAGGGGGTGGAAGCTTGGCATACGAGCTTCCGCCTCATCCTGCCTCCTCCCCTTGCCGAGGGGGAGGGAAGGGGAAGACAGTTTAGCCCAACGGCATTGCAGGCTCAGCATATATGCATCGGGCTCGGGCTGTCTGAACAGGTGCACAAACGTTAAATTTGTGTACCTGTTCACGCGTTTCTACGTCACCAGTGGGCTAACGTAAAAACGCTGGCACCCGTGTGAAAGAGGCCTTATGGTAGTTTTTGTGAATTAGTAGCTGCTGAGCAAATATTTAGGTCAGTGTTTATGACAATCAGTAGAATACGTGTTTAATTATTTTTTCAATAGATTTTTGCCATGTTTCAAGTTTATAGGTGCATTAGATATTGTTTTCCCATACTATCTTTGACCCCTTCTGTTTCACCTTCTTAGGGGTTGAATTTCAAAAAATCCTGTCTTAGTGGATCTCTATGTTATACAAAGAAGCTAATGTCCAAATTCCATGCTTTTACCTTCAGTACTTTAGGCTCTGCATTGATGAATCAGGACATTTAATTTTATATGTATAGATTAGCTGCTATAAAGTTGTGAGAGAATGAGAATTAAGCTTTCATCAGTTATACCCATCATTGTTGTAGGTAGCTTGGAATTAATAGAGTCTACTCTATATGATTTCACTCTTCCTAAATAAAATGATGGTATCCTTCAGATATGTTAGTTAATTATCATATGCAGGTATTGCAGTTATATTTAGCTGCTGTAAACTATACATTTTCCTCACATACTAAAAATATAAGACCTGTGAAATCCTTTACAGAATTCTTACGTTTTCTGCTTCTATGCTATGTGGGTTTTGAAAAATGTTGCACATACTTTTCTGTATTTTAATACAATATTTTGCTTCATATGGATTATTATCAATGTGTGCTACATCCTGTTGTCCAACAATGTGTTTGTTATCCTATTTTAATGTGTCGTTTTCACGTTTTATTCCCAGCTGAAATATTTGACAGTGCATGCATTCAGACAAGATGCTTGGTCTAATCCATCGCTTCTGAAAATGTTACATTTATGTGGATTATAAAAGCCTACACATAAATGAATTGGGACAAGATTCACTGTAACTGCTGAAAGAGCTTAGTTGGCCCAGTGCAGAACATTCACGACTAAGCCTCTGGCACATATGAGTAGATCTGCTAAGTACTATGTATGAATATCTCTTACATTCTGAATAGTACTTTAGATTGTATTGGTATTAAATTGTTAACCTCCAGGATATACTTTATAAAACAGTATTTGGATTATACATGGTTAAAGGCATAATTTGATGTAATTGCAGTCCCTTGTCTTGGCAAATGATTTGTTTTATTATAAAACAAATCCTTGTGTTATGCATATATTTACAACACACTCAACAACATAGCGATAATCTGTATTGTAGCATTTTTTATATTTGTTTTTAAAAGCAACAATTAGCATTTGACCACTAGGTGGCAATCTCAGGCCAAATATACTGTAGTATACAGGAATAAGGTAGTCGTGCAAGCAAGGCATTAATAGAGGTTACGTTACACATTAAACTGAGTTTTCACAATTAATTAGTTTTATATTATTAATTAAAAAAGCATTTTGCTTAATCCCTTCAAAATGTACAGTAATTGACAGTTGACTCTAACACTCCATTGCAAATCTTTAAAAATAATATTTACTGTTTTATATTTAATATAACAGCATTTAGTCTCATAAAGAAAGTAACAGTAACATTTAATAGCCAACTACAGTATATGTCATGCCTCAACAGGATATGTCCAGGACTGTGCTCTTTAAAACACTGATATAGCGATTTCTATATTTTTTTAAAACTTCAGTACGGATTGCTAATGTATGAAGAAATCTTAAATGTATTCCTCATGTACTCTATACCATAAATCTAAAGACCAAATATTCACTCACTAGCTTCAAGATTTCCAATTATTGACCTATTATAGGGTTTGTCAGATTTCCGTCAGGAATCTAGGATTTTTGACGACAAGAATAGCACCTACCAGAAAGGGATAAAGGGTATTGTGAACTCCTTAGCAACAGACTAAAAATTGCCAAGCTGAGAAAGTGACAAGTAGTAGACTGTTGCTAAGGAGGAACTGAGAACCAATTGAAAGAATTGTAAATGCAGGGATGGTTTTAGACAATGTGTGATTCTGGGCAAAATTGAAAGTGGGGCCTCAAATGCTGAAATATTATACCATCCAGGGGCATTGTTAGGATCTTAAAAAGATCAAATGCACATGTCCATTCCCTACATACATGCACACACCACACACACATTTTATATACAGTTCCCTCCAGAAGTTTAGAAACACCTCTAAAAAAAGGAAAATTGGGAAGAAATAGTGAAAAATTTAAATGCTTCAGGTTATAAAACAAAAAAACAAAAAAAAAACAAAATCTCAATCTTTTAAGTGACACTTGGAATCTGGAAATAATTACTAATTTTCAGCTATTTAAAGTATCTACTCTTTACCTGTATGACAGCCTTGCATATGCCTTTTTGAGACTACAGAGTTGTTGCTTTTCTGCACTCTATAGATTTAATTATGTCATCATCATGCACCCTTTCATGATATCATATTGTACAATGTAGGAGACAGGGATGAGCAGCCCCAAGGGACAGTGACAGTTCATTGTGGGACAGCCATTCCCAGTTACCAGGCTGATGAGATCTGCTAAGGCCTTAGCTGGCTCAGGCAGGCTAAGACTAGTCCATATGGGAACACCTGAATCCTGACCCAGGACTGAGCACAACGCCCCCACTGAAGCAGCAGCATAGCATGGCAAAGTGCAATCACAGTACATTTGCTGCAAATCACTGTGGGTAGGCAGCATTTCAGACAACCTATAGATCCATATAATGAACTGGTTAATTTATTTAGATGCATACACTTCATGTGTATTCCCTGATGGCAACAACAATGTGTGACACAAGCAAAACTGCTCACCTGAAGAGACTGTGTCCAACACAGCATTATAAGTGCTTGAAACTGTTGGTGGCTGCCAGCTCACTTGGTGTTCGAAGGTACCTTCAACAAGCTGCAGGAATGGGACTCAGAACTCAGAATGGCTTACACCAGGAATCAGGTTGACATTAGAGATGAGCGAGCATGCTCTTGTTACTCAATACGAACACCACGCGGTACTCAAGTCAATTGCATTTCCCTTCCTGGTATGTTTAGCGATATTTTCTAGCCAATAAACATGCTGTGAAGGCATAACCACTTCCTGCTGTGATGTGCCAGCCCTCTGCCCACCAACAGCAATGAGTGGCTTGGCCGATCAGGTGACCGCCGAGTATTTAAACTGGTCCTGCCCACGAGTCGCCTCAGACCCATGCTGGCAGTGGCTAGGGAAAGTGCTGATGCTTATACAGGGAAAGTGTTAGCATAGGATTCTCTCATCAAGAACCCCAACGGTCCTTCTTAGTGCTACTCCTCATCCTGTGCATTACAGTTGTGGCTGGCTGGGAGCAGTAGTGCACCTTTTTTTTTAAAGCATTTATCCCTCTGCAGAGCATTACAGCTATAACATTCGCAGTCTGCAGTGCATTAGGCAGAGTTTAGGGGCCAGAGCTGCTGAGATAGGAAAAGTTTTGCAGTCGGGATACTTTCTAGAAGTACCCCAACGGTCCTTCTTAGGGCTACTCCTCACTGTTCATTATTGTTGTGGCTGGCTGGGAGCAGTAGTGCACCCTTTTTTTTTAAAGCATCTAGCCCTGTGCCGAGCCTTTCAGTTATACCATTCTCAGTATGCAGTGCATTAGACCGAAGTCTCACCGCGAAACAGTACTCTAATATTTCCTAGGCCACTGCAAACCATTTCAGTTATACCGTTCTGTGTCTGCAGTGCATTAGACCGAGGTCTCACCGTGAAACAGTACTATAATAATTCCTAGGCCACTGCAAAGTATTTCAACTCTGCCACTGTGCAGAGCATCTCACAATACCCTTTCCTTGGGGGAGTTGAGATAGCCGCAGTTCACAGCACTATCAACTGACATTAAAGTCTTCTCCCACTGCATACAGCCTCTCTTATCTACAAATCTCTAAGAGCGGTAAATTACCCCTAGGTATCAGCGCAAGACAGCTGTTCAATTTTTTTTCCAGTCACAGCGTAAAGCCTCCGCTATCTACAAGTCTCCGTGTGCGGTTAATTAGCCACAGTTTTCAGCACTGTACAGTGGGGTAATTTATTTGGGCCCTGCTCTATCCTTAATCCACCATGATGAGGAGTAGGGGTAAGGGTCGAGGACGTGGATGTGGACACCGGCGTCCAAGTGAGGATATGGGCACAGGCCGAGTTCCTGGGCGGGGTGAATCACAGCCGGCTGCTGAGGGATTAGGAGAGAGGCAAATTTCTGGGCTCCCCAGATTCATATCACAATTTGCGCGTCCGCGTGCTAGACCTTTATTACAAACAGAGCAGTGCAAGCAGGTCCTGTCGTAGATGGCAGAAAACGTGTCCAGCAATGTATCGACCACCCAGTCTTTTACGCAGTCGACTAATCCCGGCCTAGGGACTGCAACTCTAAATCCTCTGGCTGCTCCTACTTCCTCCCAGCCTCCTCACTCCATGAAAATGACATATTCTGAGCAGGCAGACTCCCAGGAACTGTTCTCGTGTCCCTGCTATGAGTGGGAAAAAACTGTTCCTCTCTCACTTGAGGAGTTTGTCGTGACCGATGCCCAACCTTTCGAAAGTTCAAAGAGTCTGGATGATGAGGCTGGGGACTTCCGCCAACTGTCTCAAGAGCTTTTTGTGGATGAGACACAGTTGTCTGTCAGTGAGGTAGTAGTAAGGGCAGTAAGTCCGAGGGTGGAGCGCACAGAGGATTCGAACGAAGAGCAGCTGGACGATGAGGTGACTGACCCCACCTGGTTTACTAAGCCTACTGAGGACAGGGCTTCAGAGGGGGAGGTAAGTGCAGCAGCAGGACAGGTTGGAAGAGGCAGTGGAGTGGCCACGGGTAGAGGCAGGGCCAGAGCAAAGAATCCCCCAACTGTTTCCCAAACCACCCCCTCGCGGCAAGCCTCCGTGCAGAGGGCTAGGTGTTCAATGGTGTGGATGTTTTTTAGTGAGAGCGCGGACGACCGACGAACAGTGATGTGCAACCTGTGTTGCACCAAGATCAGCCGGGGAGCCACCACTACCAGCCTCGCCACCACCAGCATGCGCAGGTATATAATGGCCAAGCACCCCACAAGGTGGGACGATGGCCAATCACTGCCTCCGGGTCACACCACAGCCTCTTCCCCTGTGCCACAACCTGCCACACAGATCCAATCCCACTCCCAGGACGCAGGCACAAGTGCCTCCCGGCCTGCACCCACACCCTCACCTCCACCGTCCTCCACTCCATCAAGCAATGTCTCTCAGCGCAGCATTCAGCTGTTGCTAACACAAGCGTTGGAGAGAAAGCAGAAATACGCTACCACCCACCCACATGCACAAGCTTTAAACGTGTACATTGCCAAATGAATCAGCCTGGAGATGGTGCCATACAGGCTTGTGGAAACTGAAGCTTTCAAAACCATGATGGTGGCAGAGATCCCGCGCTACTCGGTCCCCAATTGCCACTATTTTTCCCAGTGTGTTGCTCCCGCCCTACACCAGCACATCTCCCGCAACATTAACCGTGCCCTCACCAACACAGATACTGGGAAGGTCCACTTAATGACGGACTCATGGACAAATACTGGTGGACAGGGCAACTATATCTCCCTGACATATTGGGTGAACTTGGTGGAGGCTGGGACCGAGTCAGAGCCTGGGACCGCTCACGTCCTACCCACACCCAGAATAGCGGGTCCTTCCTAGGTTCTGGTATCTGCGGCGGTCTATGTCACCTCCTCTAAACCCTCCCCCTCCTCCTCCTCCAACAATGAAAATATTCTTGGCAAATGCTTTCGCTTTGGTCCGTCTTGTGCCGGTCCCAGAATTTCACCTCTAGCGGCACAATACGAATGACCCCGGCCGTCCCTCTTAATCATGCCCCCAGTTGCGAAAACCAACAAAATAGAATCGAGGTCCTATTTCATTATTCCTAGTTGAAGCATTCAGCCGACCACCGGTATAAGGAGAACCTTTCCACTCCACTCCTTTGATTCTTTTCGCTACAACAGGAGAAAAATGCATCCTCTATCACCACAAAAAAAGGGTGGATTAGCTTCGTCAATCCCTCTCGGATATTATTACTCCTCCTCCTAAAACAGCATGTCATCACACTGAACTGCCAATTTTTCTGTGGCCCAAAAGGCTCTGTTGAAAAGTTTTACCATTTTTAAAAGTTTCAAACGTTTTTATACTTTAACTGAAACAAATTTTTTCGGAGGGCTGCCTCCAGGCTCTGTCACAAATTAAGCAACGAGTGGTATCTTTAAAAAATGTTTATGGGTTTCACCTGCCCTCGCGGTTGAGCAATTTTTGAGGGGTACACTTGTATTCTTGGTACACCAATTTTTCAGGCCCTTGCCTATACTGTTATCAAAGTAATTTTTCCGGCTTTCACCTACACTCTTGGTAACCCAATTTTTTCAGGTGTTCGCCTATACTCTTGGTACACCAATGTTTCAGGGGTTCGCCTACATTCTTGCTACAAAAATGTTACTGGGGTTCACCTATACTATTGTTACAGAAATGTAACAGGGGTCCGCCTATACTCTTGCTACATTAATGTTACAGGGGTCCGCCTATACACTTGATACTGAAAAGTTTGAGGGGTTCGCCTATACTCTTGCTACAGAAATGTTACTCGAGTCTGCCTATACTCTTGATACATTTATGTTACAGGGGTCCTCCTATACACTTGCTACTGAAAGGTTTGAGGGGTTTGCCTATACACTTGCTACTAAAAGGTTTCAGGGGTTTGCCTATACACTTGCTATTAAAAGGTTGGAGGGGTTCGCCTATACTCTTGCAAAAGAAAAGTTTCAGGGGTCCACCTATACACTTCCTACTGAAAGGTTTGAGAGGTTCGCTTATACTCTTGAAACAGAAAAGTTTCAGGGGTCTGCCTATACTGTGGGTGCACAAAGGTTTCCCATAGCAGTGTTCAGCTGTCTGACACATACACAGAATGAAGTGTGTGGTGAGACATGGATTTCCCATAGCTATGTAACTCACGGCACCTTGAGTCACACACGGTGGAGGCTGGGACTGAGCCTGACCCTGGGCCCGCTGACATACTTCCCACACAGAGTATTGTGGGTCCGACCTTGGTCATTGTTTGTCGGGCTTATTATGCCACCTCCTTCTCCTGTTTGGGGTCTGGGGATCAGCGCTGAGCGACATGTATTATCTCTTGTGCTACAAATTACTACAGTTATCCGAGAAACTGGATTGGAGTTTTCACAGGAACAGAAACAGATTTCATGAGACGTTCACATGGTCACTGTATACGTGTGGTGGCTAGTTTTGGCACACCTCCACTTCAAACCAATCTTTGGTGTTAGTATGCGCTGCTGCATTGGGAAGATGTGTAGAAGTGCTGGCACCTGAGTCCCCTTCATGCCCACGTTTGGGGCTCCTGACAATTTTGTGACGGAGGTGGCACGGGATTGGAATGATGATCGTACGTCAATTCATCATCATCAATTCTCATCAGCATTGTGGGCTATCGCCCACACTTTCAAAGAGGGTCACTGCCTGGCCCTGCGAACCCTCTGCAGTGTGTGCCTCCTTATCAAAGACACACTTATAAATCAACATGAGGGTGGTGTGGCTATGAAGCGAGCGTGTGGCATGAGGCCAGCTGAATGCTGTGCAGGGAAAATTTTGGGTGCCTTGTGGATGCAGGGTCGTGTGTGTGTGTGTGTGTGTGGGGGGGGGGACAGCAATGCCAGTATGTAACCCAGGAGAAGAGGCAGCGGTGTCATCCGCAGGCGGTGATTGTCCTTGGTTGCAGCTAGTGTGGTGCTTAGCTAAGATGTGCCAGCGCGTGTGCCTTGCTGCTTATGGTCTGTCCCAAGTAAATTGTTAGGGGGGGTGACTGCCAGGCTCTTGCTCCTATTTTGGCTTAATAGTGGGATCCGGGAGCCTTAGATGCAGCCATGCATGCTGCCCCTGCCGTTCCCTATCCGTTTCTGTGGTGTTTCCATGACTTTCTGATGTTTTCAGGTGTTTCACAAATCATCCCCTATGTGGCGCATTGGTCCCATACAAAAATACCCGAGTCCCCCATTGACTTCAATGGGGTTCATTACTCGAAACGAGCTCTCGCGCATTACGAAAAATTTGACTCGAGTACCGAGCACCCGAGCATTTTGGTGCTCGCTCATCTCTAGTTGACATGTAGGCACAGTGGCAACTCAGTCAGCATCATCTCTGTGCCTCACCTTCTCAATGACACTCGGGTGCCCCCATCATTATCAAATATTTTGCAGCTTCTACCTATTGCTTGTGGCATAGCTCTGCTTGAGAAACTATTCCTGGTTCATGGAACTAATAAGGCACTAGTCCAATGCAAGAGCCAGGCAGCCAGCTATTGAGAGGGTCACCAGGACAGAAATAGTCTGAAACAAAGGCCAACCAGCAGGCTAAAAAACTATTATGTATCCATCCGTCATATTAAATAATTAATTTTCAAATTGCTGTCATCTTTTTTCTTTCCCTCCATGGAAACTCATAGCATGCCCTTCAGGATTTGCTGGGTCATAATTTTTCTATTATTTCTTATTACTAATCTAAGAAAAAAACATATTTCCATCATGTCAGGAAAAGAAAAAAATTAAAATTGTTATTATTGTTTTATTGTTAGTAAAAGAAGATACAAATTATATGTTTAATCAATGTTTTGAATTTTGCATAAGTGTATAAATGCAGAGCAATGCGAATAAAACAAAAACAAACACTCAAGGAGTATTGTGCAAATTTCCATTTCAATATTGTATGGTCCATATATCAATTCCATCTTCAGGACAATAATCCACCCAAACCAGGATAGATATTTTCTAGAGTAATTGTTCAAGTCCCAGATCGTTTGCTCAAGCTGAGGGTGCATTCACACGAACGTATATCGGCTCGGTTTTCATGCCGAGCCGATATACGTTGTCTCTCTCTGCAGGGGGGGGGGGAGGATGGAAGAGACAGAAGCAGGAACTGAGCTCCCACCCCCTCTCTGCCTCCTCTCCGCCCCTCTGCACTATTTGCAATGAGAGGAGGCGGGGGCGGGGCTAAGGTCAGCAAATTAGCCCCGCCTCCGTCCCGCCTCTCCCCATTGAAAATAGTGCAGAGAGGAGGCAGAGAGGGGGCGGGAGCTCAGTTCCTGCTTCTGGCTTTTCCATCCCCCCCCCCCCCCCCCTCACACGAGGACGACGTATATCGGCTCGGCGTGAAAACCGAGCCGATATACGTTCGTGTGAATGCACCCTAAGGGCTATAATTCAACTGAAATAGCTGAGACAAATGCACAGATATGTACACCTTGGTACTGGACAGAAGATGTCTTGCACTTGAAAGCAAACTGCCCAGCCAGATGCTCACAATCAACATTTCAGTTTATTAAGATTAACCTTGAAATTGCTCCAATCATCAAATTGTGTGAACTCTTCAAGTATTGTGGGGAAAGATATAAGTGGTTGGGATACATACATAAGAAGGCAGTTAGCATATAGGGTCATCTTATAGTGACGTGATCCAATTTGTAAATCATGTACACTAGGCTTATTTCTGAGGATCACTGCCAGGTGTTCCATAACAATGGTGTATAGCAAGGGAGACATTGGGCAATCTTGCTGGGTACCATTCCTGATGAAATTGAGTCAGTGAGGAGGAGGCTTTTTATGTGGCTCTGGTCTATCGGCTTGCTATAGACAGCCAAGATCTTACCCCAGAACTTAGAACCTAAGCCAATTTAACATATATACATAGTATGTTAGGCTGAAAAAAGACAATGTCCATCTAGTTCAACCGGTAATTTGTTCAAGGTAGGCATGAAGGAAACCCCAGTGCATATAGTCAAAAACTTTTACAGCTTGAGGGCTTATTTGGACATCAGTATATCAGCCAGGTTTTCACACCTGGCCGATAAACGCTGTCCCTCTCTGCAGTAAGAGGAGGCGGGATGGGCCGGCAGCAGCGCACTGAGCTCCCACCCCCTCTTCACCCTCTCTGCCCCTCCTCTCTGGCCCTTGCCACTGTTTGCAATGGGAGCAGGTGAGGCGGAGCAAAGTTCCACCCCGATCCCGCCCCCTCCTATTGCAAATAGTGACGAGGGGCGGAGAGGGGTAGCAGAGAGGGCAGAGAGGGGGCGGGAGCTCATTGCACTGCTCCCGGTCCATCCCGCCTCCTCCCCCTGCAGAGAGGGACAGCGTATATCGGCTGGGCATGAAAACCCCCGCCAATATACGGACGTCTGAGTTAGCCCTTACAGCTAGGAGACAGAATGGTTGTTGTGGAGATTTAGCTTTGGCTTGTAAAATAAGAGCTTTGTTTGCGTTGTTCCTTGTCTCACTTCCCTGTACAAATCCTACTTGGTCATTGTGAATCAGGGATGATACAAGATGACCTAGTCTGTTTGCCAACACATATTTTAACATCCACATAAGGATGGCACATAGGGAGGAATCCTTTCCTGGTTTTGGAATGATAGTGATATGGACGATTAAAGACTGCTGGGGGAAAAAAAAGGATAAAGACTAGAGATGAGCGAGCGTACTCGGAAAAGCACTACTCGCTCGAGTAATTTGCTTTATCCGAGTATCGCTGTGCTCGTCCCTGAAGATTCGGGTGCCGGCACGGAGGGGGAGCTGCAGGGGAGAGCGGAGAGGAACGGAGGGGAGATCTTTCTCTCCCTCTCTCCCGCCCGCTCTCCCCTGCTCCCCGCTGCGACTCACCTGTCAGCCGCAGCGGCACCCGAATCTTCAGGGACGAGTACAGCGATACTCGGATAAAGCAAATTACTCGAGCAAGTAGTGCTTTTCCGAGTACGCTCGCTCATCTCTAATAAAGACACTTCTGTTGAATACCATAGCTAAGAAAGAAGAGAATATAGTCCCAAACAGCTTAATGAACTGAGGTGTGAATCTGTCCGGCCCCGGGCATTTTCATGTAGGTGATAGCTTAATGGCCTCATTGTCCCTTTGATGCTAAAATGCATATTAACCACTGAAGCCCTTTTGTTTTTCTGTTGTCATTTTTCCATTCCTCTTTTTTTAAAAATCATGCATTTTTTAAAAAGCATTTTTAGCAACATAGCTAAATGAGGGCCTGTTTTTCTACAGAAAGACGTTGTAGGTTTCAATGGTATCCTTTAATATACCATATAATGCATTGGAAAAAAAAAATTTGTGCTAAAAATAATGTGCTAAAAATTACATGTTATCTTTGTTCTGTTGGTCAGTGCAATTATACCAATACCAAATTTATAGTTTGTTTTATATTGCACCACAAAAAAAATACTTTTTTAAAAAATGTTTTCTTTCATGATCTCTCAATCCCCATAACTTTGTTTTATTTTTCAGTCTTTTGCAGGAAGACCTGAAGTTTTTAATAGTACCATTTTGGGGTACATATGAGTTTTTGATTGCTATTTATTCATTTCTTGGAGATGGTCTAATCAAAAGTACACATATCTGGCAGCATGATAAATAATATAAATATTTCAATGAATTGGGCTTTTATGGAAGTGTAGCCAATTTTTTTCTTTTTTTTGTGTCAACTGTGAAAAGGGGGATTTTTTAAAACTTTTAATATTTTCTAAATTTGGTATTAATTAAAACAACTACAACTTATTAATCTTATTTTTCCCTGTCTTAGTCTTCTTATGGGTCTCAAACTAGTAATCGTTCGATTGCTTATACAATATACTGCAGTAAATTTTATTTCTGCAATAATCTATTAAGCCATATCTCAGGCATTCATTAATGGGCAGAAATGCAAGGCAGCCTTAGGGCGCTTCACTAGGCCTCAGGCTGCTATGACACCTGAACGCCCATGATCTTGATCTGAGCAAGCTGTTTGAATGACAGAGGGAGTACCCTTTCTCTATCAGGCCTTTTAAATGCTGCTGTCAGAACTGACATTGACATGTCAGTTATCTTCTATTAGGAGTTATATCCTATTCCTGCAGTTGTAGACAGGTGTTACCTGTCAAAGAAAGTCAACACCTGCCATGTAAAGAGTAGGCTCAGCCCCCAAGCCTGCTCTATACAATAACAGCTGATATCAGCCGCAAATGTTGGGAAAAGGTAGAGAGTATATTATCATTATAATGGTAAATTTTTCAAGAATATAAGATCATGGCAAAATTTCCAAATCAGTTTATTAATCACTATGAAAAAAAAGCACAAACAATACACCTATCCAAGTGTCAGTTCAAACAAAAATCTTGTTTACCAGTTTTACTGTTTCAGCACTTCATCTTCATTTATCAGTCAAAGAACATGTTGCTGGTCTGAGCGGTATTGGCAGCACAAAAAAGTACAGTAAAAATTGCAGATAGGGGCGCTATAGCACACGATTGTGTGCAACAAATACCACTGTACCTGGGGCTCCATCCTTTTACCCAATGCCACACACCCTCTGTATAAATCACAGCTGTGACACACTGCTGCAATTAGAGATGAGCGAGCATACTCGTCCTAGCTTGATGCTCGTTCGAGTATTAGGGTGCTCGAGATGCTAGTTACTCGAGACGAGCACCACGCGGTACTCGTCTCGATTAAACGAGCACTGACCATTGAATTCAATGGAGCCGGCAATACAGCCGACTCCATTGAAAGCAATGGGCTGCCGGCGAGCGCGGGATGAATTGTCGGGAAGGGCTTAAATATATAAGCCCTTCCCTGCAATTCATCCAGAAATGTGTAAAAATAAAAAAATATATATATACTCACCTGGTCCCGGCAGACGGAGTTCAGGAGGACTGCCGCTGGCCGCGCTGAACTCCGTCTGCCGGGACCAGGTGAGTATATACTTTTTTTTTATTTTTACACATTTCTGGATAAATTGCAGGGAAGGGCTTATATATTTAACCCCTTCCCGACAATTCATCCCGCGATCGCCGGCAGCCCATTGCTTTCAATGGAGCTGGCTGTATTGCCGGCTCCATTGAATTCAATGGGCTAACATCGTTCTGCCGGGACAAGGTGAGTATATATATTTTTTATTCTTACACATTTCTGGATGAATTGCAGGGAAGGGCTTATATATTTAACCCCTTCCCGACAATTCATCCCGCGATCGCCGGCAGCCCATTGCTTTCAATGGAGCCGGCTGTATTGCCGGCTCCATTGAATTCAATGGGCTAACATCGTTCTTCTCTGCCACAGCTGTTACAGCTGTGGCAGAGGAGAACGATCTTTATGCTGACAGTGCGGGGGGCGGAGGTCTCACTCTTGTCACTATTGTGGCTTAATAGTGGGACCTGGGAACTTGAGATGCAGCCCAACATGTAGCCCCTCACCTGCCCTATCCGTTTCTGTGTCGTTCCCATCACTTTCTTGAATTTCCCAGGTTTTCACAAATGAAAACCTTAGCGAGCATCGACGATATACAAAAATGCTCGAGTCGCCCATTGACTTCAATGGGGTTCGTTACTCGAAACGAACTCTCGAGCATCACTGAAAGTTCGACTCGAGTAACGAGCACCCAAGCATTTTGGTGCTCGCTCATCTCTAGCTGCAATTCAAACCATGAGCATGTTTTGTTCAGCAGGAAGCATTCTCCTAGACTGTGTGCCAGCAATATCAGCAATTTTTTTTATTTCCTTCTGTGGCACTATACAGATAGTAATCTTCACATTAATCTGCTTCTTTTTCACTTTTAATGCATCACCGGGGAAAGACAGCGGGGCTTATTTACTAACACTATCTAAGAGTTAAATAGTCCTAAAATGTGCCAGATTTATCATAGTGGCTCTGATGAATGATAAGCGTGTCATATTTTAACACTGTCTAGTCTAAGTTTAGAGCACCTATTAGTTGGCATAATTTATGCCAAAAATTGCACTGAATTGCTGTGAATTGCACCAAATTTTTGGCACAATTCAAAAAAAAATTTAGTGCGATTTGTGGTGTAATTTAGGCAACATCTCTTTTTTGGACAACCTGGAAAAACTCTTTTGTGAAAATGTCTAAAAACACATAGTAAATGTGGCGCATAGCATGTAAGAGTTAAGCTGTTCCTGAAAACTGTCAGATTTTGGATAGTAAATAAGCCCCAGTGTGCACTTGCTGGGGCCACTATTATTTGTGGGAGGCAGGGACACTCAGATACCACTATTACTTACACCATCAGATATTGTACATGGTCCAATGACTCCAAACCATCCCAGATCCAGCGGAACAGTCTCAAATTTGGAGTTTTGTCATGCTCTCTCATGGGGTACACTTCCTCAAGATTCAGATATAGTAAAATGGAATAGGGAAGGAAGGAGCCATCAGAAATCTGCTCCACCATTCACCCTGCTGGTGGCTAGGAGCATGCAGGCATTATGCAGTAACATCATTGCACCTGTCTGCACTGAGCCACACAGAGAGACCAGGCAAGACCTGGTATCTGTGATCACCTCCTTGGAAACAGGAATATGTGGGTATTTATTTAGTTGTTTTAAGTTGGAGACACTAATGGTGCACATTTTTGTATGGTGGTAGAGAATATTTGCTGTGGAGAATATTTATTCTATGGGCACTACTGGTGGCACTAAGGAGACAGCTGTGTGGAGTAGTAAGGGAGCATCATTGGATCATTAGGATCACATTTTCCTGGAAGCATAACTGCTCTGAGGAGCAGTAAGGTGGAATCCTAAGAGTGGCTTGCAGTAAGGAATGTATCTTTCCAATATAGGATGCATTAAAGGGTTGTTATTACTGTGAAGGGGCAATATTGCTGTGTGTCACACAAATGGTCACTGTGAACATGTGTGGAGCACAATGGTGCATTATTACTATGTGGGGTACTAATGGGGGACCACTACTGTTTGTTAGAAAAAGGACAGTACTATTATCACCTGGTGGCACAAAGGCAACAAAGTGGGATTGGGTAGGGTTCAAGACAGGGATAGATGGGTAGAAGCATGACTTAGCAACAAAAAAAATCTGCATTGCTCGTTTATCGTTTTATTCTTTAAAAATGAATTGGTAGATTCGGGAAGACGTGAAGCAGTACTGCCACCATTAACTATAGATATGATCAAAGTCACCATTTTGAATACTACTGGTACTGTATTCTGGACAACTTTATCTGCTGTGGGTACGCTATGCCCTTTTGCATAAGCCACATCCCTAAAAAAGCCACTCTCATATTTTTTACAACCAACTGCTCAAATATCATTCTATAAAGGGCTCCAAGGTTGACATTTCTGCCCATGGAGTGCATTACTTTGGACCAATCTGTGGGTTATGGCATTTTTTTTTCTTGTCGACAGGGTCTTCTGCATTAGTATAACCTATATGGAAAGATTTTTAAATATATGTACTATTACAATAATTAATGATTTTTTTACTCTGCACATATATTCATACATAAATAAATAATACTAATAACCATAGTGTCGTAGAATTCCTTTGCGGAATCACGGCTTACTCAATTTGGAATGTTTACACCCTTCCATATTATTTCTGAATTGATAATGCGCATAAGAAGTTTTTCACACTGACACGAGGTTCAGCATGCATAGCTTCCTCAATTCTAACTTTAATGATCGGCGTGTAGCCTATTTTAAGAGTTTAACAAATCCGCCCATCTGGGCAGGTCAAAGATTACATAGATACAACGTATTGTTTAATTATTGGATAAGCATCTTGCAATTCTTCCATCCTCCGGTCATCTGTGATTGGCCATCAGGTGGTGGATGAAATGAGTGGGTTGTCTTGGAGCCACGTGTGGTTCCTTCGATATGATTGGATGTTACATCATGAACTATAAATTGCACAAACTTCCCATGTTATTTGCATACGTTTACAGTAAAATTGCTTGGGTAATTTCTGCGGTTGTCCATGTCTGAGTTACTGTCCTCCAAAATTGCGAAACAGATGGAAAATGTAACGTGTTTATACTATATATTATCTTGTCAGCGTTTTGAGTACAGAAGTTTCCATGTCAGCAGAATTATAAAACAGATACTTTCATATGAGCGGAAGTACCTATTGCACAACTGCCATGAACTATATTTGTAGCAAGACAGAAAGCAAAATATGTATACAGAATGTTAAATTGACAACTGTCTACTGCCAAGGCCCACCGATCCAAAATATAGGAATACTGGACTTCCACCACAATAGCACTTCTTTAAAATATGAGTTATGAATCAAGAACAATTGAAACAGATGTCGCTAGCTACACAGTACCCTAATACACTCCCAATAAGCAATACTACCTGTAACTTCCAACAGTTGTGTGGTGTAGCTGAAGGAGAAACCGGCATGTGCATGAACGAACATCACCAGGAGTGATATCTATGATGCTCAGAAAAAAAAGTTGCTTCCATGTTACTAATTGAAATGTGACGTTCCATTGAGGACCATCGTTGTGAGGCTTGGGACTGATTGCTAATAGTAGAATAATCAGTATGTATTGGGATCTCACTGATTTCACGCAAATCATCGTGAATCAGGGCGTTCGCTTCCAACTCCCCTAAAATCAATGGAAGTAAAAATTGGCTTTACTAATTTGCCCTCCAGAAGGTCTCTAATGCAGTCAAAGACCCTCAAATTGCATGGAAATACAGACACACATCTAGAGAACACTGTGTTCCTCACAATAAAAAGGACAAAATAGTGTATACTGGTGTGGAGATCACTCGTAGCAAAGGGGTGTCACTGAAAACAAAAGAAAGCCCACATAGTGTTTCCTAGTCAAAAATTCTGCTAAGGAAGACAAGAGGTGTACTACTTCTTTTAAAAGCAATGCCATATAGTTTGCAAAGGAATCATTCTGCCACCTGAAGATAGCACTCAAGCATGGACCTGCTCCAAGGTACAGCTGTAGAGCTACAGCTGTTTCTTGTGTTTAAGAAAATGTTTATTATTAGAGAAGGAGGAGGAAGAAGAAATATAGTGAAAGCAAGAGAAGGAAATTAGCAGCAGTTCCACCGCCATTATCCCCAGCAGCAACAGTACCCTAAGGGCAGATGCATCTGATGAAGCTAGGTGTATACTAGCATAACCCGTGAGGTTGAGGGGCTTGGGACCTTGTTACCCTAAGACAGGCCTAGCAGTAACTCCTCCATGCAGGTTCAAGTATTGTGTCTTCATTATTGCATGTGTTTTGCAGTCACACTTTTGCTGCAGGATATATGATGCTGAGCGGATCACTGGTCTTATCTGTGATTTTGGAGATGTATATCCTTAGCCTGTAATGCACACAGCACTTTCTATATGGAATGCATTTGTATGTTTATTTATTATCTTTAGCTTTCTATGGTCCAATCTAGGGACAAGGCTCTGTCCACGTATGTTTTTAAATGTTTTTATGTTTTTTGTAAGGTGATGTGTTTGTGTACTTTGTTTAATAAAGGTGAAATTATTATTTGAGTGCTGGCATGTGTTTGCTTGCTTCCCGCTCTGTCTGTGTTTATATGTCAATTATCACACCCACAGCTGTGCTGAACAGCCTTTCCTATAGCACTCTGGCAGTGGTTCAGCCAAGCACCTCTAAAGCATGTTATATAAGCTTTGGCCACTTATGCAGCTTAAACACCCAGAAGTCAAATGGAACCAAAGCTATGTCTGAGTACATTCAAGCAAAAGTTGACATGCTCTGGGGCCATCATGAATAAGTGCTGCCTGTTACTATGAGTCCTACCCTGTGCTGTTGCTGTAGGCTGTGACCAGCTGAAAAAACGATGTCGCACATCTGTTAGACCTCCTCTGCCACCGCTGGTGGTGCTGCTGCGGTTGCTTCCTACTCAATTGCCATGAGCTGCAGAGCTGTGATCCATTCCGGATGCATCTCCGTGGCCATTGGGAAATGTTCTGCTCAATCTTCTTAACAGACTGTTCTGGACACACAGTAATAATCAGATGTTTTGATGTGGGCTATGCAAGCACTGCAGCATTAAAGCACTCATATGTCTCAAAGTGCCTAAGTGTGATGGCCCAAATTCCTCAGGGTAGTGCCTAAGAGTGTTTTCCAGCTGGTCCCCCTATCCACATAGAATAACTGGGGTTAGTGATAGATGGAAGTAATGTTGCATAGCCCCCTCCCCTTCCTCTGGTCCTATATTATCTTCCTCTTCTTCTTCCTCCCCTATACTTCTCCCATGGGAGAAAAAACATGCTGGAAAAGATGGGCCCTTTCTTGACGAAAGCCACTCTCCCTGCAGTGTTGAGTAATAGTGAACTGACAAGATGGTAGATTGGTATCCCTTCCTTTTGAACTGCCCCATTTACATCCATGACTAAATAATCAAACAGCTCCACAGACCAATGCATATGCACTGCTTTGGAGGGTGCTGGGTATTTGGCATGTTCCCTACCCGTTGCTTTCTTCATGTTTACTTTTTATTTATGTATTTATTTTTTTGTTTAGTTTTTTGTTTTGTTTACTTTTTAGTGTAGGACTGTGTAACTTAACCTATGTAGTTTGCAGAAAACCAGTGCTAGGTGTGTAAGGCCTGCAAATATTTCATAGTGGTCTGACTTATCACTGAAAAAATTCTGAGGCCTTTGACATGCATGAATGTGTATTTGCTGTTTCCCTGTTTGGTTTTCTTTCTCGTTATATTGACACAAAATGCCTGGGTGATATGAAATGTAAGAACAGAAGGCCACGGATTATATCTGGTACATTTGTGCACTGTCTCTGCTTGGCGCAGCATAAATAAATTCCCCAAACACCGCTGCTAGCCACGTAAAGCGTAGTGGCCGCACTCTTGACTGAACAACTTCTGAGGTCATTGACACACACAGTGTATATTTGCTGTTTCCAAGTTTGTTTGTTTCTTTTTATATTAACAAAAAAATGCAATGAACTAAATAGACTGCAATCCTTAGGAAGAACGATATGTGAGAACAGAAGGCCCCAACGTCTAGCTTGTATCTCAGTGAGCTGTTCTTGTTTAACACAGCATAAGTGAATTTCTTTGGTTTCCCTTGGCCATGCTATTAGTCTGCACTGGTTGCAACAAGAGACTCCGAATCTGCACCTGATCATACCAAGCCACTGACATGCACTGTGTGTATTTGCTGTTTTCCTGTTTGGTTTTCTTTTATATTAACAAAGAACCCACCGCCAACTAAATAAACCACAATCTCTAGGAGGCACAATATGTGAAAACAGAAGACCACACAGTTTTGCTTGTGTTTTTGTGAGCTGTCCCTGTTTGGCGCTGCATAATTGAATTCACTAAACTCAACTGCCAGCTGTGTAAGACTTACAAATAATTCAAAGTTGCCTCATTCATGACTCAACAATTTCTACGGCTGCGGACATGCACTGTGAGTATTTGGTGTTTCTCTGTTTGGTTTTCTTTTTGGTTATATTGACAGAAAATACCACCGCCAACTAAAGAAGCCAAAGTCTCTGTTTTGTACAATATGTGAGAACAGAATGGCACACAGTGCAGTTTGTATCTTTGTGCACTGTCCTTGTTTGGCCCATTCTAATTGAATTTCCCAAACTACTCCCACTACTAGCTGCTTATGGTCTGCAAATTATTTGTAATGACCTGACTCATAACTGAACGATTTCTGAAACCATTGACACACACTAAGTGTATTTGCTGTTAGCTTGTATCTTGACACCACCAGGAATCTAGGGGTTTGACAGGAGGAACGCCCCTGTCAGACCCCTAGCTCCCGATTGGCTCAAGAAGCAAAGGTACTGGAAGGAGGTAAGAGCCGGGGACACTACTTACATTGCGGGGGAGCCGAAGCGGGAGTCATGCAGCAGGAGGAGTGGGAACCGGGGATGGCACTTACAGCGCTGCCAGCTGCTTTGGGCACTGGAGGAGCCGAAGCGTCTTGCAAGATTTCTATTCCTGCAGGAGTCCTATCCAGGAACAGCAGCATCAACGCCAGTCAACATCAATGGCCAGCGGCGGAGGAATAGTCCTGTGCAAATGCTGGGTGAGTGACGGGAGGGGACAACTGTGGAGACGCCTCTGACACCGCTCCCGCCTGCTTCGGCCACAGGGTGAGCGACAGCAGAATATTTCTGTGGCCATGCTGGGTGCGTGACAGCATGGGACAGCCGCTGGGAAGCCACTGACATTGCTCCAGCCTGCCTCGGCCACAGGGGGAGCGGCAGCGGAAGCAGACACTGCCGAGGAGAGGGGAGCAAGGGGGGAGCAGGAGACACAGCTCACAATGCTGCAGCTTGCATGGCCCTTTGGTGCACCGCAAGGGGGAGGCAACTTTGCCAGGGTTGCAGGAGTGCCAGCTGGGGACACGAGCACTGAGGAGACTTACAACGCCCCCGGCTGCTTGGCCACGGGCGGAACGGCAGCAGTGGTGGGGAAAAGCAGTGTGCCATCTTTTATTATTTATGTCATGGATGGAGGGTTAGGGTGAGGGGCAAGCGTCAGAGTTAGGCTTATATTAAAACTGTAAGGCTAACTGTGACACTTACCCCTCACCCTAACTCTCCATTCTGGACAACAATGAAAAATGACGCCATGCTGCTCTCTGCCTCCACAGCTGGCCTTAGTGGGCTGCAAGGACCCGCAGCACAGGCCACTGTGGAGCCAATCAGGTACAGGGAGCATCACCTCCCTGTCAATCTTGACTCCACCAGGACTTCCTGGTGACGTCAAGATACACTAATACCCTGTAGAGCTAGTATATTTGCACACTGTCCCTGTTTGCAACAGCGTAATTGAACTCGTCAAACCCATAGCTATCTGCTTAAGCTTTGCAAATAATTCATAGTTGCTGAATGGAAAACTGCAATTTTCCCCATATCAAAGTTTATTTTATCTGTCTGCTTTGCTGCTATATACGTTGACACCATCAAAATGGTGAAATATACCCCTTTCCTAATGTACAAACTACTATCATATAGGCATATAAATTTGATGCAGCTTCTTTCTCTGCTCCCTCCAATAGAACCCCATTTACGTTCTCTACTAGTATACAAATTTTCACACCCAGCAGCAATATATCTTCTGTAGAATATCCGTACCTATTAACAATAGACCATGTGTTATATAGGCATATAAACGTGTTGCAGCTTCTTTCTCTGTACCATTCTGTATGACTCCATTATACAAGCTTTCACACCAGCAATATATCCTCTGTAGAATATTTGGCCCTAACAACAGCCCACATGTAATATAGGTATATAAACAGGATGCAACCTCTCTCTCCTGTGCTCAACTGTAAAATGACTGCTAGTTACACTGTGCCTATGTTATATATGGCTAGGTCACATGATGTAGGCGGACAATTAATCTGCTGCCCATATGCAAGCGGGAGGACGCAAATGGTGACATCAGCAATATGCTCTGGATGCTGATTCGCTACACGTTGACCCCCTACAGCAGGCTTTATGGTAAATAACATTTTACCAGACTTACCAGATTCTATTTTGCTATTACCAGGACACTTTTATTGCCCAACTGATCAAGATGAACAACACTAGTATTTAACAACACTTATATTTACAGTTGCCAGTAGGCTCAACCAACCCTCCATTTCTCAATGAAATATTCAAATTATTACTTAAAATTAAATAAGTATTGTTACTCCTTGCTAGATTTCTATATTAAGACAATGTGGTCTTTGATTACTTTTTAGACTATATGAGTCAATAAATGAATATGTACTACACTGTAACTAATAGGTTTTATAAGAGTGCAGTGTAATATACTTCAAAAAAGTCAATTACCAGTACATTGCAGGCTGTTAATAAAGTGAATATACAACAGGTGATTCACATTTGGATTACATCAATATGGTTGTTATAGCTCTACTCGCACTTATATTTGTGACTGTTTTGTTCTAGGACATTTACGATAGCTAGCTGCATTATCTGCATATATTTCAGACTACACAGTGACTGTTGCTGATTATAACTAGACAAAGTCTTCATGTGACATGTTTAGTCATCTCCAGGAAAATGGTACACTGGGCTACTAAAGCATTACATTGTCTATTTAAGGTTTCTGAGTATTACCTAATCAAAAAGCATACCTTTCCATTGGTCCATTGACAGAACACTCTGAATTCTTAACTAAACCCTATGGAAAGCAGTACCAAATCACAGTGGGATTGTCTGTCAAAATAATGTAGTCTAGTTTTAGAATAATCAAGTAAAAGAGCTGCTCAATATACAGCATATAAAAGCTTAGTGTTTGTGGCATATTATTCCATTTGTGGCATTAGATGGATTCAAACAAGTATCCAATTTACTAATTGTAGAACATTGATTTGACACTTTAGGCAAATGGGAATGGAGATGCAAAAGGCAATGGAGATGCCCACCCAATATCCAATGTCTCACTTATATAATTCCTGCCAGTTGATAGATCTGTAGTTATCTTCAAGGAGCAATGTGTACATGCATAGATAGAGTATGTTTCCGGGTACATATTGAGCTTCATAATTATATTGCTGTCCATCATGTTAATGATGTCATGTGACAATGACAGAGCCAATGTGATTTAGGAAGTAGCTCTCCAGACAAATTAGCTATCCTTTTTTCTAAGGATACCTCATCATTGATGTACAGGGTTGCTTGAATGGCCCAGCATGGTGAAAATTCCACAGAGTCTTATGTATTTCATGAATTTAGAACCAATCACTAGTAATCGATCTGAATGAGTGAGATTGTTCTTTACTACCCATATCTGGATGAAATTTAAAATTAATCTAATGTGGTACTGACAATTAATACATTGGTATCACAGATACTGAGAATTTATGGTTGTTTCTATAGGTGTTATACATATGTTTAATGTCAGTTACTTATTTATATTGTAGATCTACTCTCATATGGTTTTAGTGAATATATTTTAGTTTGGTGTGAGTGCATAACACAAGCTCTGTGATATTTAATATTAGGATCTAAAATTCATTCAACAATTCCCAATATAATGTAGAAATCAAATGAAGGCATAATGTTGGGAAAAATACTCTTTGTGAGTAACAGACCAAGCCTATGATTTTTTTGTGCCCCAAGTAATATTGAAAAGTCATTGTTTCACTTACATTTTCCAATTAGTTCACCATTTATATTAAAGGTCCACTCCAAAGTTTAATAAAGATATGTCTGTCAGAAATGTATAATAATTAAATTAAAATACTTGCAAATCAAATCTTTTAACTCTGGACATGATCACTTATATAACTGACATTTTCATATTTATATGTCAATTTATATCCTATTAAAAAGAGTTTGCATAATGTTCTAATGCTCAGCGTAGGAACAAATCTAAAATAGGAAAACACATTTATATTTGGCATCTCCACATTAAGTGGTGCATAATATCTCAAAGACAATGAACTGCATGCAGATTATCCTCTGCTGAAATGAGACTAGCTTATGTTTTAGCTTATTTCTGTAGCAGGAGCTCTTCATAATTCAAGAGGGAAAACATGATTTTGTCCTTCCAGTCTTCCATTCATTACACTTGTGCAGTGTGAGCTATTATAAAAGAATAAATGTCTCTTCTTGGCACAGGCAAAGCATGAAGTAGACACTCATGTATGACTAAGTGTGTCTTTATTTAACATTTCTTGCATGCTGCCATTAATAAGAGGAAGCTTAAAATACTAAGAAATATGTGTTACAACTTGCATATTTGAACTTCAATAAAACAATTTGTTTTATTAGTATTTGCAATCATATTCACTATCCATCTTTGTTGGAAGACATTATTTTCTCCTTTTGTTCTTTTGTTAATGATACTAGAGATTTGCACATTGTGTTATATGTTGTGTTTTCATGAATCAATCCATCTCCATTCTTTGCAAATTAAAGACAATAATTATTCACTGCAGTTAATGGATTCTTTCATTGTACATAGGTGAGAGATTATTTAAAGTTTGATTTATACATTTCTTAAAATATAAACCAGTTCTATTTGATGTTAATCTCAAACCTGGCAAATGTGATGCTATTAACTTATGCTATAAAGATAACAAATAGTAAAATAGGTACTAGAACCATTGGTATTTGCTAGTATTTGTGTTTTCAAGAAATCTGAAATGTACTAAAATGACCACTAAATTAAAACTATCTGGGGGGCGTGGCTAGCGGATGGCCGAGCAGGACGCATAAGGAGAACGCTCCCGGTCAAACCTCACCCAGAGTACCCCATTTACCTCCGAACAGCGGCGAAACCAGCCCAAAATGAGTCAGACGAGGAAGAGGGCGACAGGAGAATCCAAAACAGCTGTGGAGAGCAGGAAGAAGAGCGGCATGGAGCGCTACCTCGGAGCGCCGGGACCGCACGGGAGGAAAGGCAAGACGGTGCCGGCGAGTGCCGGGAACCTCCTCACACAAGCTACCGGCTCAACACAGCAGCGCTCACCACCGCAACCCCTGCAGACAGAAGAAATGAAGGGAGCGGCAACAGCGGGCCACGGCGCTGACACCCCACAGAGGGGAGCGCAGAAACCCAAGATGGCGCCGACCATAGAGGGCACACGTGGAGCAGAGCACTCCATTGAACAGCAGGACCACCTGCATTCTCCTCCGCAGCGCTCACCACCGCAACCCCCGCAGACAGCAGCGGCGAGGGGAGCGACAGCAGCGGGCCACAGCGCTGACACCTCACAGAGGGGAGCGCAGAAATCCAAGATGGCGCCGACCATAGAGGGCACACGTGGAGCAGAGCACTCCACTGAGCAGCAGGACCACCTGTATTCTCCCCCGCAGCGCTCACCACCGCAACCCCCGCAGATAGCAGCGGCGAGGGGAGCGACAGCAGCGAGTCACAGCGCCGACACCCCACAGAGGGGAGCGCAGAAAACAAAGATGGCGCCGACCACAGGGGGTGCACGTGGAGAGAAGCAGCCAGACCATCTACACTTACCTCCGCAGTGCTCATCATCCAGCAACTCCTCAGAAGAAGATGATGACCAAAAGGGACTGCTAGAGACAAACAACAAGGAGGAAGAGACCTCACAGACACCATCAGCAAGCAGCCAAACAGTGAGTAAAGGGCACAGCAGCCCACCCACACTCATGCTGCACAAAACACCTCACAGAGAGTCACAAACGATCCCCACAGCAAAAAATAGAGCAGATACCATGGGGTGGTCAATCTCCCCAGACCCAAGCCCCAACAATAGCCCAGAACATGCCACAAGCACTAAAAATGCGAGCAGGGAGGAAGAGGACGCATGGAAAGCACGCATTATGTCCATACCCACTAAAGACGAATTATACGCCCTATTCTCCAGACTTGAATCATCTAACAAGGAAGCGCTAGAACGGATACACACAGATATACAGCATATGGGCCATAGACTCATAGAGGTAGAAGAGGCCCAGGAAGAAACAACTGCTATTCTCGAGTCGCACAGACAGGCCATTCAATATCAGGCAGACCAAATTCATAATCTTACAATGCACCTCGATGACCTCGAGAATAGAAATAGAAGAAACAACATACGCATCCGAGGTTTAACAGAGGAAGTCGAGGGCCATCAACTAGAGGACTGGGCACAAACATTCTTCTCCCAACTCTTGGACCGCTCACCTGAAAACCCCATCATAATGGACAGAATTCATAGGGCGCTAGGACCCAGAGCAACAGACCCAAGACGGCCCCGAGATATAATCTGTAGAATACATTTTTACAAGGATAAGGATGCGATTCTACGCGCCGCTAGGGATAAGGGAGAACTCCTGCATAAGGACAGACCAGTAATCATATTGCAAGATCTCGCGCGTCACACGCTCCGTCTCAGAGGAGCCCTGAAGCCGCTCTTGACAACACTTAAAGACAACAACATACCATATCGTTGGGGGTTTCCGTTCTCCCTGACGGCCACCAAAGAAGGCAAAACATCTACATTGCGCACACTAGGAGACTTGCCAAAGTTCCTAGGAACATTCCAGCTCCCACAGATCAATCTCCCAGATTGGCCCACCTTCCCGAACCTACTCACACAAAGAACCAAAGACCAGTGGCAGACTGCACAACCCAAGCTACGCCGTGACCGACGTAGAGGACGCACAGCAGACACCTGAGAATACAGTATGGCACCCCACACGACCTACAGCGCTGCAGGACTCTAACCAGGGATCCATACCCCACTATTGAACAGCCCAGAACCACGGAAGACACCACTCGCCCGTAGAAAGTTTTGAATGTTTTGACCTAACTCGTCTATAGTTTTGACTCAGAATGTATGACAAATTTAGCTTGCCAAAAATTCGGAGGAATTATATATGAAAAGGACCCCTTATGGGTTCCCTAGCTCAACAATACTCACTCTGGAGGGGAGGTTGATAGGAGGCCAATCCCACTCTTGCAGACCTCCCTCCACTTCCCACCCAGGGTGAACCGTCGCGTAACACAGCGACATCTAGCATTTTTGCTAGCATATCACCACGAAGTTACACGCAGCAGTCTTTAGCTGCGTAAGGTTTGTTAAACAAAACCTTACCCCCTCCTCTCTTTACTCTCTTTCCCCAGATACCCCCTTTCCTTTGCCCTCCTCGTCTCCCCCCTCAAAACCTATCTCTACCACCCCTACTCAACTTAAAAGCAACAGTAATAACTAGGACCGGAAATGGAGGACATCTCGTTTGGCACGTATAATGTGAGGGGAATGAACAGCCCCTCCAAGAGGGGACAGATATTGGACCACCTCCACAGACACAAAATTATGGTAGCTCTTCTGCAAGAGACACATTTTCAGACTAATAAAATCCCCAAAATGAGGAACCGCAATTATACCACATGGTACCACAGTCCGCACCCCACCAAAAAAGCAGGAGGCACTTCAATCGCAATTCATAGACAGTTCCCCCACAAACTCGTCTCCTCATTAGTAGATCCGGAAGGACGTTACCTCTTCTTAAAAATACAAACTGGAAGCGAAATTCTAACTTTTGCTAATGTCTACTTTCCAAATCAAGCACAGGTACGCTACGGTGTCCGGATACTGGGGGCACTGAGGGGCTTCGCCGACGGCTCCAACATCATCCTAGGAGGCGACCTCAACCTCAGCTTAGATCCTGCGCTCGACTCCTCTGGGGGTAAGTCTAAAACCACACACACAGCACTCCGCAGATTCCGTAGAGAACTCCATAGCCTTAGGCTGATTGACCTATGGAGGACACTGCATCCAAAAACAAAAGATTATAGCTTCTTCTCCCCCTCCCACAACTGCTACCAGCGCTTAGACTATCTGTTAGTTTCACACAAGCTATTAGACCGAAATCCCCTCAGCTCGATAGGACCCTTCATATGGTCGGACCACGCTCCGGTATGGGGATCGCTAAAGGGAAAACACGGGGAAAAGAAAGAGTTTAATTGGCGCCTAAACGATAATCTGCTGAACGATGCAATATGCGTGCAGGAAATTCAGCGGACTATTGAAAACTTTAAAAATGATCACGACTCCGACACCACCCCGGCACCGATTAAATGGGAAGCGCTAAAGTGTGTGATCCGCGGAATACTTATCTCACACGGGGCAAGGCTAAAAAAAGAAAGGGCCAACACCCTAAAAGATCTTCTCGACCGTCTAAGTCACCTAGAGAACCTAAACAAAAAAACACCCCAAGAAACCAGGACAGCGGAAATATCCGCCATCCGAAATAAAATACTCCTCCTCATGGACCAGATCTCATTGTGCCAGAGGGACAGAGCCCGGGGGAATTTCTACGAATATGGCAACAAATGTAGCAGGGGCCTAGCTAGGGCCCTGAACCCCCGAGCACCCCAGACATACATTTTCGCAACCCAAACCCCAGGGGGGGACCTGGCCCACACCAACACCGGAATAATAGAAAATTTTTATAATTACTATCATAACCTATACAACTTACCGGACAAATATAGGGAGCAAAATAGGGAACTGATTAAGGACAGAGAAGAGTACCTAACCAACCATGCCCAAAAACGGATATCAGAGACAATACGAGAAGCCCTGGAGGAGGACTTCTCCCTCCAGGAAATAAAAGATGCAATCCAATCCCTCAAAAATGGCAAAAGCCCAGGACCTGATGGCTATACCCCACGTTTTTTCAAACTTATGGGAGAGAAAATAGCAGCCCTGATGCTTAATGCATTTAATTCCATATCAGGGACGTGCCCCTTCCCCGCCCAGGCACTTCAGGCAGTGATAACTGTAATACCCAAACCGGGTAAAGACCCAGCGGCCTGTGGCAGTTACAGGCCAATTTCCCTCTTAAACATAGACACGAAAATATTCGCAAAAATCCTGGCCACGCGCCTCCAGACATGTATCCCGACCCTGATACATAGGGACCAGGTGGGCTTTGTCATGGGGAGGGAGGCAGGGGACAGCACAATAAGGACTCTGGCCCTTATGTCCAGAGCCCGCAAATACGGAGAGCCCCTATGCCTCCTCTCAGTGGATGCCGAGAAGGCGTTTGACAGGGTGAGCTGGGGGATTCATGGAAGCAACTTTACAGCGCACCGGCCTGGGACCCAGGTTCATGGACTGGGTAATGGCACTTTATAGAGGCCCCTCAGCCCGTGTGAGGGTAAACGGCCTACTGTCTCGCCCTATTGACATCCATAACGGTACCAGACAAGGCTGTCCCCTGTCCCCCTCTCTGTATATCCTGGTGATGGAGACACTGGCGAACGCACTCAGGTCGAATCCCAACCTGCAGGGAGTTAGAACAGGCGGAACTGAACATAAAGTGGCATTATATGCAGATGACCTGCTGATTTACATCAGAAACCCAAGGATAGCACTCCCCAACACACTAGAAGAATTTAATAGATTTGGTAAGCTGTCCAACTTCAAAGTCAATCTAAGCAAGTCACTGATTCTCAATGTTACTCTATCAAACACGGAAGTTGAGTCCCTAAAACCATCTCTGCCATTTCAATGGAGGTCAGAAGAGATGACGTACCTGGGAACAGTGCTCTCCACGGACCCGGACAAACTCTTCACAAAAAACTATATACCTCTCATAACCAAACTAGAATCAGACTTCATTAGGTGGAGGGGAGTCCCCCTATCCTGGTTCGGAAGGATCAGCACAGTAAAAATGAATGCACTTCCGAGGTTTCTTTACATCCTCCAGACGGTCCCAATTGCCCTACCGAGCTCCTTCCTGGCACGAGTTAGAAAGGCGATCATGAGTTTCATATGGGGAGGCACCAAACCTAGACATAAATGGAAAGCCCTAACCAGCCCGAGGGAGACGGGGGGCATGGGAGTCCCAAATATGGCCCTATACCATAGAGCGACGCTGTCTAAGCGCATTCTTGATCTCTTACACGGCAGATCACAGAAGATATGGGTGGAAACGGAGCAAGACATGACACACTGCCAGGGTAAAGGGATTGCGTGGCTACCTGGAAGGGGGAAACACAGAGGGCTAGGATTATCTCCATTCATTGAAGATATGGTGACAGCTTGGATAGGTCCTGCGACTAAGACAGGCCTGATCCACAGACCGGGCCCACTTACACCCTTGGTAGGAAACCCAGACGCCCCCCCGCTTATACGAGGCTTCGCGGTAACTAACACAACTACAGATACAATCCCAAGGGTACGAGATGTGGTCTCCAACACCGGCCTCAAACCATTAAACGAGATCCTGGGGGAGAGGCGGCCTCATTCCGGAGCGTGGTTCCAATACATACAACTATGCCATTACATTGGCTCCCTAGGGGATACACAACAGCTGAGACGCCCCATCACCCCCTTTGAGAAATTATGCACCTCAACCCCCACCGATAACCACAAAATCTCAAAACTATATCGGATGCTCTTAGTTGAGGACACACGACATAGTAACGGAGTGCTGGAGCGGGAGTGGGAGATGGAACTGAACACTATGCCCACAGAGGAGTCATGGGCAAAGGCCTATACATTAACCCATAAAATAAACATGTCCAGCAAACTACAGGAATTAAACTATAAAATTCTAACGAGATGGTATCGGACACCAGCAAGGTTGGCGAGGATATTCCCCCAGTATCCGGATACCTGCTGGAGATGTAGGACGGGAACAGGAACACTCACACACATCTGGTGGGGTTGTCCACTGGTCTGTCCCCTCTGGAGGGAGATCAACTCCCTCTACACCGCAATTAGTAGAAACAAAATACAGCTGACCCCTGAGATTGCATTGCTGTCCATGTTTCCGGGTTCCACGACGCAAGCAAAATGCTCTCTACTGAGATTTTTCATTCTGGCAATGCGCCTGGTAATCCCAAAAAAATGGAAATCACCAACCCCCCCCCTCCAGACTAATGTGGCTAGAGGAGCTGGATCATATAAAATACATGGAGGAGCTCTGTGCCAGAGATGAGATGAAGCTTGACAAATATCAAGCCACCTGGATGCCATGGCATCAGTTTCGTTTCTCCCACGACTTGGACCCATGGCTTGAAAGGGGGTTACTACCCAACACAAACACAACCAATAACCCCTCCGATACCACCGGACCCCAAAACGCAAACCCGCACATCATGGTGTGAGACGACTCTCCTACCACCCCCACCCCCCCCCCTCCTTATTCCTGACCAAACCTCCCCTCTCCCCCCCCCTCTCTTAACATTCCAATCACCTCCACACCCCCCCTCTATTTCTATAATTTTTCTTCATAGGAAGTTATTAGATATGTTAAATTTTTTATTTTTCCAGTCTAATCAATATGTAACTGGAACCAGAGATTTCAGAAATTAACCTAAGAGTTACAAGTTGCATATGTTGATAGCATAAGAGTTAATGTTAAAATTAAAATAGTCTGTTTTAAAGAACAAGAAAGAAAATCAGATGAAGACAGACAATTGCTGTTAATGTAAAAATCTTGTAACTTTCATGTCCGCACAACAGATAAAATAAAAAATTTTTGAACCATAAATTAAAACTATCTCTACTAATTTACATTTTTTTAATTACAGTATTTCTACTTATGCATTTCATTTTCAGTATGAGGGCTTAGTCAGACAGACTTTTTTTGCGCGATTTGCGCATGCGCATGCGTCCAGCGATTTTATAAAACCATTGCTTTGCAATGGTATCGGACACATAAGCGCTTTTTATGCGCTCGTCCGATAAATTATAGAACAGAAATAGCAGATCACACCTATATGCGATCTGCGATTCCTGTTCTCTTCTCTATATGCGCTCAATGGGGCCGGCGGCAGCAGCGCCGACCCCATTGAGAACATATAGTAGACAAATCATTCTTCTCTGTAACAGCTGTGGCAGAGAAGAACGATGTTTGCCCATTAAATTTAATGGAGCCGGCAATATAGCCAGCTCCATTGAAAGCAATGGGCTGCCGGCGATCACGGGATGAATTGTCGGGAAGGGCTTAAATATATAAGCCCTTCCCTGCAATTCATCCAGAAATGTGTAAAAATAAAAAAAATATATACTCACCTTGTCCCGGCAGAACGATGTTAGCCCATTGAATTCAATGGAGCCGGCAATATAGAACTGCTCTCTCTAGTATTCAGCAGCCGGGGATTTAAAATTCCCGCCTGCTGAATTAGCTGCCTCTGATTGGTCACAGCCTGACCAATCAGAGGCAGCTCTTACTCACACCCATTCTTGAATTCATGAATGGGTGTGAGTGAGAGCTGCCTCTGATTGGCTCAGCGCAGGGACCAATCAGGGGCAGCTCTCACTCACACCCATTCATGAATGGGTGTGAGTGAGAGCTGCCTCTGATTGGTCAGGCTGTGACCAATCAGAGGCAGCTCATTCAGCAGACGGGGATTTTAAATCCCCGGCTGCTGAATACTAGAGAGAGCAGTTCAGGAGAACTGCCGCCGGCCGCGGCTGAACTCCGTCTGCCGGGACAAGGTGAGTATATATATTTTTTTTTATTTTTACACATTTCTGGATGAAGTGCAGGGAAGGGCTTATATATTTAAGCCCTTCCTGACAAATCATCCCACTATCGCCCGCAGCGCAGTGCTTTCAATGGAGCCGGCTGTATTGCCGGCTCCATTGAATTCAATGCGCTGGACAGCTCCGGCCCGTTTCTATTGAAACGCGGCTAGGAGCAGTATTTTCGGGCGATTTTTCGGCCCCGGTCACGCGATTTGCGGATGCGCATCCGTCATGCGATCCGCAAATCGCGGGAAAAACACCCGTGTGACTAAGGCCTGACAGTAAAACTAACTCTGAAGAATTGAATATATAGATAATTCTCTACACACTAAAGTGGTGAAAGAAATACTCTTTTGTTATTCTTCTACATTGGTTTAATAAGGTTGATCAGGTTTAAAAAAAGACAGCGGACAAAAGTTTAATAAAAACCTGCTCTTTAATAATATAGTGCAAAATCATGATTATTTAGTTATATCTGTTGTACCTTTGTAAGATGTAATGAAAGTAAGCGGATCATCGTTGAATATCTGATTACCACTAGAGATGAGCGAACGTGCTCGTTTCGGGCAATTATTCGAACGAGCACCGCTTTTTTCGAGTAACTGCCTACTCTGTCGAGAAGATTCAGGGGGCGCCAGGGGGCTGGGGGCAGTGGGGTGGAGCGGGGGGAAACAGTAGGGAGCTCTTTCTCCTTTCGCTCCCCCACACTCCCCCCCCCCCCCCCCCGGCGCCCCCAGAATCTTTTCGCCCGATTAGGCAGTTACTCGAAAAAAGCGATACTCCCTCGAGTAATTGCCCTAAACGAGCATGTTTGCTCATCTCTAATTACCACCATAATTAAGAGAAAAAGATGATTGTGCGGGGAAGCTATAATAGTGACAATGTTGGTGATTTATTTTTTAGCATTATTTTTAACGTGGCAAACAGGACAGCAATTTAAAATACGTCTCCAGTTTGTGTAAGACATGACCTTGTCTTACTCTTCTAACCTGAACCTTGCATCACAAGACCTGGCTTCCATAGTCATCTGACTTAAGCACAACAGAAATTAGTTTGGATGTATTAGAAAATGAAGAGGGAAAAGAAGTCCGCCAATTCTTAGCAAATACAGGAGCTCCCTCAAATCTGACAGAAAAGCATCGAAAAAGCAACCTCTTGAATCTGTCTAATAAAATCCCAAGAGTTCAAATCAGGCATCAAGGTTTTAAATACAATATAATTGGGCGTGGAGCTTCACTGTGCAAGATTGTAGACATGTGAGACAAGCACTCCTCCATCTGAATGCCGGCAAACCCCACTATATCTGCAGTCCAGCGACATGGTGAGAACAAGCATGAAAGAGAAATCCTGGGATATCCTCCAGCCTTAATCCTCAGGTAAACAGCAACGAGAAATGGACAAATCCTTCAGAAAACAGCAAGCAGTCTCCCCAGAATGAGACCCCAAGATGGCACCTGAAGCCAGCTCGGAGGATCACAGTGCAGATGACTTTGAGGCAAAGAGCAACCTGAACCTGCATGGATGTACGTATCCTTTTTCAATCTCCAAGTGCTTTCTTAAAAAGACACTAACTAAAGCAATAATCCCCATTGCTAACAAACTGGCTGACATCAAGGTAACTATCCGCCATATCAGAAGCACGATCAACTCCCTAGAACAAGCCCATCACACTGTTATCCATCAAAAATTAACCAGGTCTTCCTCCCCTGGGAAGGCTAGGAAAATAGGAGTAGAAGGGAGAACACTACGATTAGAGGCTTTCCTGAAAGCCAAGACCAGGACTCTCTCCCCTATAAGCTGTCAGGTTTCTCTTCACTGCCATAGTTGGATCTCAGTGGGCAGAAGAAAATATTATTAAAAGAGTGCACAGGGCCCTATGACCCAAGCCTTCAATGTCTGGCCTAGACATCATTTGCTGGCTGTTGAGCTACATTGACACTGCATAATGAAAAAAAAAAATAGTCAGCTCACCTCCTCTAATGGGAAAATTCAGGCTGCATATATTTACAGAGCATTAGACACAGCCGTAAGTCCTGAGGGGCAATTGTAGACATTAAACATGAGAAAGTGTCAACTCTACATACAAAATATTTTTTATTTACTTAATAGACAGGACATCACATAGCACAGAAGGCGTGTTTCCACCAACAAGTGGTCTTGATCACATCTGAGCATGGAACAATTATATATGAAGGAGCCACTCTGCCTTTTTACCAGGATTTAGCTCAAGCAACACTGCAGAAACACAGGGCTCTAAAACTACTTACTGACAAATGTGAGAGGCCTTAAAATCCCCTACCACTTGTTATACTGCTTCAGAATGAGTTTCTCTTGCAATGGAAACCCCATCACCCTCAGGCACCTAAGGGACCTGCAGTCTTGCTGGGAAGTTCTGGATATGGAACATACCATCATAACTACCCTTCCAGTAAATGGAGGCTCTTTTCAATGTACCCACTACTAACTCATGGTCACTAGTCCAGAAAACTAAATCCCCTAAGCAGAAAAAACAGCCCAAGTCTACAGCTTCAACAAATCTTCGGCTCTTCCACATCACTGCTTTGTCTGATATGAAGATCTTGGCTGTTCTCCCACTATCTTTCTTCTTTGCTGTTCTCTGACCTTTTATTACTTATATTATTTTCTTCAAGCTATAGTTTAATGCATAAGCTGCGTCAATGGTTTGCACGCAGTTCACCTGATCAGAACTACTGAGCATATCCCCCCACCACTTCATCAGCACCATTCATTGGCTTAAAATTATGTTAATAATCTAAATTCACCTATTAGTATGGTTTTGGAGTAAAACCCACACAAACACAGTGAGAACATATAAGCTCTCTGCAGATGTTCCCTTGGTCAGATTTGAACCTAATACCCCAGCACTGCAAGGCAATAGTGCTTACCACTGAGCCACCATGTACCTTCTTCTTCCTTCTCCTACTCTGGAGCAGTCAGTTCTGAAAGTTGATGTGAAAGGCTCTAAGCAACTCTGGAAAGGAACAAATGGCTAGATAACTAGGTCAGAACAGCTCTAAAACAGCAGCTCATGTGTTCTTGGTATGCTGTGCTTAGTACCCATCAAAAGGGGTCAGAAGAAAGACAAACCGTGAGCCAATGATGAGGATTTATAAATAACGGTGAGTATTTTGAAATGCAGGAAGAACATACAAACTCCATGCAGATGTTGCTAGATTTGAACGCTGAACCCCAGCACTGCAAGGCAAGAGTGCTAACTGATGATCCTTAGGAGAAGAGGAACTGCTACATTGGTGAAAGTTTAAATCAAAATTCAGCAAACCAACCAAACTTTTCAAAAGTTCACTTATCTCTAATTGTAAAAGTTAATAATATGTACCACATTTTCTAATGTATTTTTTGTTGCTGTTTTTTTCTTGCGTATCACAAAAAAATATGCAATTGTATACCAGTTGTACACTTTTTTATGTATTTCTATACAGTTCTCATCTGTTTGACAGATATTTTTCTTAGAATGGAAGTGAATAAATTTTATTTTTTTAAAGTAATACATGAACTGTGCAAATTTAACCTCTTCATTTTGATATGCACATGTGTCTTAAGCTTTGTTCTGTTACTATATCTATGTAGTAAGTTTGGTTCTGGTATTGAATTTATATAGTAAGCTTGCTTCTGTTATTGTATGTATGTAAAAAGCTCGGTTCTGGCATCATATCTATGTAGAAGGCTTGGTTCTGGTACTGCATCTATGTTGTAAGCTCAGTTCTGATACTGTATCTATGCAGTAAACTTGGTTCTGGTATTGTATTTATGAAGTAAACTTGGTTATATTAATGTAATGTACAGCCAATATCCCACTGGATGAGGTCACTGTGAGTTATGTCTAGTCTATTGCATCAGAGTTTTCCAATGCATTTTACAAGGCTTGGCTTTCTTCGTAAGGGATGGTCACCTCCTTTAATCCTTACATGCCCTACTGCAAATATCTTACTTTTCTCTGGGACTTGTAGTGTGAATTTATGCAATTTCAATACAATGGATAAAATGGTGCTGCAGTGTTTCCATCAATGTCCCCCTTCTTTCAAAAACTTATAAATCAAATATGACTGAGGTGTTTTTACATTATCCTCACAAGTCATTCTCTGAATTCTGGAACTTGTAGTTCCACACTCAATAAAACTAACTCTAATTCTCATTTATGAAACTTGTGAATCAAATGAAACCTATAAATTATGTTATTTCCACACATTACTCCTTTCCGGAGTTTGTGGTTCTACACTCAAATGCAAATAACTCTATTTCATTATTGAGACCTTTGGAGGCAAGGGTAACCAAGTTGAATATGCAGTGGCTCCCTCACCTTGATATTGATCTAAAAAAGTCTTTAAAAATATACTACAGCCATTAGATGCACCATTAAACTGTAAACTTGACAAATTTGAGCCATTTTTAAGAAAAACTAGATATGTTTTCTATGAAATTTTACCTTGAATGAATATGATATTTGATAAATAAATTATTTAAAAAGAGAAATAAATATTACATTCTGTCTGGTAATATATCCTGTTAAACCCCAATTTATATATAACTATGTAAATACAGAAAATGTGTGAAAAAAGGTTAATATTTCTACGTCTAGGCCTTGAGTTGCTTTCTCAATATAGAGTACTGTATCTTTTGCAAATTGCATAATTACATTTCTGAAATCTTAAAAAGGGATTTAGGCATTGGATCCTCAAATGAAAAGCATTCAAATGCAATCACACTTTCCCAAACAGAATATAATTTAACTAATGCCAACTTAGTTTAATGAATATAGCATATTAAATACATTTTGCTTCCAGTTTGATGTGCTGCATGAATATTTAGTTTATTTGAAACCCTAAAGTATCAAGTGATTGATTTTAGAAAATGTAGAATTCATGAATAAAATATTATCATGTTTATTGTATGTTTTCTTGGTATCTCTTCTAAAAATGCCATTTATAGATTTGTGTCACTCATCATTAGTGCAGATATACATTTGCATTTAACACATTCCTCTAGGGATTTAATAGAGGAGACATTCTTTGACTTGTGTCGGACAGCTGCTCTAATCAATACAAAAACATTGAGCAAAAGCCACTTCTACAGAACACTTATTAAACTAGATTGAGGACAACTAGCAGTGACAAATCTAATGTTCCTGACAGCAAATTACCATGGTTATTTTATTGTTTTAATTTGTTGTTTGACAAATATTCTAAGATTGGAAATATTCATTCTTTCATATGTGCTATAAGGAAATGCTATTGTAAGAACAAAATGATATGCATGTGAGCAATAATGCAAATCCATCTCACTCCCATCATATAAAATGTGGCTTATTGGAAAATAGTTATGCCACTTGAGGTTTATTGAATTTGCTCCTATATAAAATTCTTGCTAACAAGTGAAGATACAATAAAATAAATGTGGATATATTGATACCCTCTAATATCCTTTATATCGTTGTTCCTTATAATATAAAATAAATTACAGTGCCATGCAAAAGTATTCACCCTTTTGGTGTCTTACCTATTGCAATGCATTAAAAACTGTCTCATTCACAAAACTCACATGTCGCTCCACTACAAACCTACTCACCCCACCCCCTTCAAAGCAAGAGTTTTTCTAGCTCTCTGGCCCCTTTTCATAGGAGGAGAAAGTGATCTCTTGCTTAGGATGTAAACTGCTTCTATCAGGGGAAGATTTGGAAGTTAACCTGTCATTACTACACAAAGGCATACATAGAGAACTGCATATCTTCAACTTTGCAGAGCCCTTGTGGTTGGAGAGAATAGTTTTCTACAAAATGACGATCCTGCCAAAAATCCTCTACACCCTACTCTCTCCTACAATCCCACATGCAACGTGAAATCTTCAAGCTTACAAAAACGAATGTTATCCTTTACATGGAACAACAAAAGACCCATTGTGGCGACCTCAATACTGTATTTCCTGAGGGTGAGAGGACAGTTAGGGGTTCCAAACATCACAGCATACTATCTGGCAAACCTGATTAAACAACTGAGTACTTGGTGTTTACTGATGGAGGGTATCTGTTGACCATTAATAGAAAAGAACATTACAGGCAGAAGATCCTTATGGAACCAACTGATAGCAGTGGGGTACAACCTTTCCTCTCTCCTCTCAAGGTGCCTGGCCCTAGAGGCTTCTGTGGATGCATGGAAAAAGTTGATTAACATTTCCAGCATGTGCCAACCCAGGAAAAAAAATTCCTGCCCATCGAGATGTAAGAGTTTTTCGCAAAGAGGGTGGGAGCCTGGAGGAAAAGAGAAACATCCTTGATTTCGGACCTATTCTGGGATGGTAGAATGAAATCTCTAGAAATATTGGAAAAGGAGTATTGGCTAAGCACAAGGGACTTTTTGAAATACTACCAAAATAAATCTACACTGTGTGCTAGTTTATGCAAAGTCCATTATAAGGTAATCATGAAGTGGTATTACTCTCCAACAGACTGGCTACCTTGTTCCCGGGTACTTGTGGAATGTGCTAGAGAGCCTGTGGACACAAAAGTACACTCCTCAATGTGTTTTGGAGCTGCGGATGTCTAAAGCTCTTGTAGAATTCAGTGTTCCATCTAATAATAAAGATTACAAAAATAGGTTTAAAACCCAATTCAAGCATAACTGTTCTTTTATTGGATATAGAGGCTAATCTAGCGAGGTCTAGGAAGCTGGTGGCACATATTCTTCTCTCGGTAAAGCTTTCCATTGCAAGAAAGTGGAAATGAAAGGCTCCTTGCAGTCAATAATTAATATGATTTTGGATCATTGTTCCTTTGAGAAGCTATTTGCACTAAGGAATAATGCAGTTCCAGCATTCACAGCAATGTGTCAGCCCTGGTTGGATTACCATCAATCCTCAATGAAAGATGACTAACCCACCATTCATAAGCTGTAATAGCTAAAGAAAGATGTGCCAAATCCTGGGAGGATTTAGGCAAAGAAGAGACTTTACACTACATACCGTTGGGAAAAGTGGAATTCTCTTTGCTCTTAAATCTGTTTCTCCCTTCCCTCCTCACCCCACTACCATCCCTCCTCCCATACTCTTTTCCTACGTTGAACTGTTAATAAAAATAGGAGAAGCAGAAATAATGGGAAGTTAGGTACATTTTTATGCAGTGCATATTCTGTCAATCTTTTTCATTAAAAATATATATAAAACGCAAAGTCTGCTTGTTGTTTGTGTCAGTTCTTGTCCGAATTGAGTGAAATTTTGCAAGAGAGTCCTTCAGCACCAGGCGACAAATACTGGTGTAATTAAAAATTTAAAACTCATACTGATGTAATTAAAAATCAAAAACCCATCAACTTCCCCTGTAATTTTTGTTACAAGTCCACAGTTTTGGCCCGACTTGAGTGAAATTTTGCATGAGCGTCCTACAGCATCAGGCAACCAATACTGGCATAATTAAAAATAGAAAACTTACTGACTTCCCTTGTAATTTTTGTGGCCAATGGTGGCACTTATGTAGCAACTAATAACATTAATTAACATTTCAGCTAAAAGAAATATTATTGAAGATGATTTCCCGTAAGATTTATGTGCCAATTGTGCAGTGCCTCATGATCAAATTTTTGACAAACGAATGATTTAACTGCAAAATGGCATAGTAACATCAGTTATTATATAGAAGAAGGAAATAACTTTGAAAGCTCAAATTTCATTAACCAATCCCTGAGCTTTTAGCGCTGTGCAACACACAGGTATATCACCTATTTGGAAATAAATGCAGATGTAATGATGTTGGTTCTCAAGTCTGGAAACCAATAAAAAAGACAGTCATAATCCAATATAAGTAGAGTTTGATACACAGGGTTAGAGATCAGGCGTAGTAGGAATCCTCAGATTTTGGTACACTTGGTCAGACATTAGATTAATGATGAGCACAATAAACTAAACTGCTATGATATTCGACACAGGAGATCAATAGTCAAGGGTTTAAACAGAGCAACAACAGCAACTGTGATTGGTCACAGAGTAGGAATAGTCCATAATTAACCTGAGATGCATGAAGCACACAGCTAAACAGGGCTCAGACCAGCAAGGGTTTGGATAGCATGATTGGAAGGCTATATACTTTAACAGGGAAGATTAGGGTTCAAGTCCTGATATGTTCAGCTCCTAACATCAGATCAATTCTTGAGGAAAACCTATTTCTGTCTAGCATAGATTTGAAAATGGACAGATGTTCACCTTCCAACAGACAAGGACACTAAATGTACCACTGAAGCTACACTGGGGTGGTTTAACCTCTTAACACAACTGGATGTAAAATTCCTGATAATAAAAACAGTGATCCCCGCTGTTAACCTTCTACATGCCACAATCTATTTAGGCTTCAACAAGGGTTCTGGCCAGTGTTTAATCTCACAATTTATACAGGTCAGTCATTACCTGATGTAACACCACTTCACAACCAATTTACATATTGAAATCTCATGACTTTTGGCTTGTCAAAGTAGAATAATTTCTCCTGATGTGGGCAGCACAAGAAGGTACCCACACCACAATTCTACACCACTCAGCATTATGAGGCAGTGGTTATTTTTCTTCAAAATGCACAATCTCCTGGAAAACGTTTTAAAAAATCAAGTCTTTGTCCTTGACTTTGAGTCATATTTCTTCACTTCACAAAGCCACACTAGTCCCAGGCTTTTATCCCACATGTGCTCCACACTCTCTAGACATACATTACATATTTGAATAGTTTTTCCTGAGTTGGCAGCACCTTCAACTATCTGACATTTATTAACTGTACCTCAGAACGGATAGTCTGACAATGGTTAGCATGTTATTAGGAAGGGAAACACCTAGTGGCTCTTTAGAGTAGTTTTACTTCAAATATTGCAAAAAAAAGTCAATTTGTTAAAGTATTCCAATAAACTTGCTTTTGAGATTTTGAGATTTTAATGACAAAAATTAAATGTCCACTTTCATGAGCTACTGTATAATATAAAATGTTATAGTTAGACTAAATTGATACATAACAACTCTGATATACGGTAATCCAGTATATGTTAATTTATGGTGAATGACTGTGTAAACAGCACGCAGACAGTTCGGGTTTTAAATCTGTTAGCATTTTTTATTGTGCGTAATTATTTGATCATTAGACTTCATTCAGACTGGTGTATTGTACTCATATCTAACTGCCCATTTTGCAAATGTAACACCTGAACCCAAGCAGTTCTGTTAAATCAAAAAATGCAGAATCATAGATTCCTATGGTGCTGTAAGTTTGGCTGCAATTTTGGGGGATTAGGGTGTTACAGCTGAAACATAGTAAGCTAAATCAGGCACCATACCAGGGCACCATACCACAATCAGGCCTTATATTTGTTTTACTTACAGTATTCCTTCTGAGCATTTCATACTGAAGATAAGCTGGTCCTCCGATACTCAATTGAATGTGGACCAATTCGTTTTAACATGTTGTGATCATTTTACATATTATGCTCTGTCATTTGCTCTTGAGATCACCAATCTCTGTTTGATTCATCTGCTTCAAAATCTTCCATAGGAAATGCCAAAACTGTTGTTTCTACTTAGTTGACTCATTAGGCATGTCTTTAGTTAAATTAATGAGAAAGGTGTGCTGAACATGAATGGTCGTTATGTACTGATTAAGCATATTCCTAATTAAAATGATTTTCTCCCTTCACTACTTGTTATTAATTTCCAGGTTACAATAAAAGAGGATATTGCTCTTTTCATTCTGCATAACAGATAAAATTCTTGCAGTGCTGACATTTAAACTAAAAAATATGTTCCTTTCTATGTATCTCTAGAAGATAAGAAAAGCAATTGTATCACATCAAGTTCATTCTTCAACTATGTCTACATATCAGTAACCTTATATCTATTTACATGTCATATTAAATGAATATTTACATTTAATATTGCACTGAGAAGCTTTTCATTCCTGGAGATAAAAAATAAACATTGCTGTTAACTCATTGCTTCTCTGGAGCAATATAATAATTACAAACCTCTTATACATTCAGAAGACACTTTTGGGAATGCAAACAAATATTTTCTTTAGGTTACTTTCATTAGGCAGTATTTGATCAGTATTTTACATCAGTATTTATAGGCTAAAACCTGGAGTGGAACCATCAAAAAAAAGTATAATGGAAAGATTTGCACCTGTTCCCATGTTCTGAACTCACTCCTATTTTTGGTTTTCAAATACTGAAACAATGGTGTATTGAAAGAATATTCCAAATCCTGTGTGTGTAGATGGACAAAAGTGGATTACATTGTTAAATATCTGTCAAGCAGACAGTTATGAATCTGCTTTGCCATGCAATGATTTGGTTTGGGTTATCTAAGGTGGCAGCTTATGGGCAACCCTGGTTTTTATGCCTGACCCCTCCAAATGGGATGCCATGTTTGCAACGCGGTCCCCAAGCCATTAAACAAAAAGATAGTCCCAGTAATGTGACTGTTCTTGTTGTACTAGGCCTACACACAGTACCTGAAGGTCTGAACAGGATTCTTGAAGGAATACAGACTGCAGTCAGAGCTGTTGCACAAGTGCAATAACTAGGTCTAAGATGAAGGACTGGGAAGGCAGGAAGCAATAGCACAGTCCAGAATACAGAGCTAAGATCAGGGAGCACAGAAACCAGGATAGTCAAAGTCAAGCAAAAGATCAGAACCAGAAGCTACACGAACAGAGGCTTTGTCACAAATTGCTAGTAAGACCAAATTGCTTAGGGATTCTCCACGAGGGGATGAAGTCTAATATACCAGGATATGGCTGGTGATTGGTGGGGTACAGGATTAGCAAGTGTGACCTGACCCTTTAAGAAAGCCAGAACCATATTAATAAAAATGTAGTATCTAGAGCAACCATTCATTTTATAGTTCACTAAGCTGTTCTTTTTAGCACAATCATTAGGGCAGTTGAGAGGAGATGTCTATTCCAAAATAGTTTGCAAGCAGGAAAGAAAAAGTTATATGTTTGGTAATACACCAAGCCATAACAAATCCAAAACACTATGTTAATTAGGTAGGAAAATAAAACACATGATTTTAGCGTTTTGGTTTGTTTTCTGTAGGCATGAGATTTCACTCTCTTCACGTACAGTATGTACAGTTTAAAAAATACCATTTTGCCCGTTTATTTCTAAAAATGGTAAAATAAAATACACCCTACAAAATAATTTCACTTTTCCAAATGTATGCAACTTAATTCTCAAAGAGGTCTTGAAATTAACAGTACAATACTGATCCTCATTAGGACTGATGACCCTAGTGCACAGCTAAGTTTTGTGGTCATTTTCTTAGTTTTTTTTTCAGTTTGGCTTTGAAATTCAGCATGGCCTTTAAAGCACAGATTTTTGGGCTTTTATATGCTAAAATTGCAAGAGTCTAATAAAATGGACAGTAAACATGCCACCGGGAAAGTCCAGAATAATTTGAATGCCATATTACAGCAAATAATAGTTTATTACAACAGTTTAGTGTCAAATGTCACCTCAATCTCATTTTCTCCAATTCTAAATTTCTAGCTATTCATAAAGAATAGTTTGGTGATAGCAGAATATTTCCAAATTCACCAACATTAAATGTTAAAGCTAATAGCTAATCAGAAGTGCTGTAACACATGATAAAACCCACAAAATAGTAAAAAAAAATGGGAAAGCGCCACAGAGGGAAATTATTCCAGTGATCAAATATGTAAGTAAATACACAAAGGACTTACCTGGTGTGGACACCTGGTGCCAAAGGCATCTGCACACCAATAGACGTAGGGAATTCAGGCATCTGCACACCAACGGACGAAGGAGATTCAGACAAGACATATACCTCACACAACCAACCACCATCAGACGGGGGATTCAAAGAGGATAGAACTAAGACCAAACATAGATAACACCAGATAAATGTACAATAGTATACATGCACACAGTAAATTAACCAACACACATACGGGGGCAGCACCAGAATAAATACACACCAGTTCTGGCTGATTGACCGGCTAGGGAAAACACATCCCTATTGGCCAATCAGTGCATACAACCCAGAAGACATTGAAGCTGGAAAGAGAAGAGGGAAATGTGAAGCACTGAAGGATTCCCAACAGATGACACCCAAGGGAACTTCTGCAATGACATGATACACCTAGGGAGTCCTGATGGATGACTCCTAAAGGAAATTAATGAATTGCAATGAGATATGACCCAGAGGGATTTCTGACAGAGAACACCTAAATGACTTTCTTTTTTTTTTCCATTAGATTTTTATTGAATTTCACAATCAGGTATACAAATATTCATTAGTAATAAAACAATTTTTTCCAGGAAGTTACAATAGAAAATCAGAAACGATCAAATTTTTCAGTGTGAAATCATGTTTAGTCATTTAAGATACACAATGTTGAGTTTGTTAGGTAAGTAAGGTTACAGGGGGGGACTGATAGGTGAGGGGGGGGGGGGGAGGGAGAGAAGAACAAAGGGATTATAGGATAGCGGGGATAGGAAAACATAGAAAATAACAGTTTTTTAGACATCTAGCTGAAATTTGTCAAACCATTGTTTCCATACTGCCGCGTATTTTAGGTATGAGTTATTTCTAAGCGCAAGAGCTTTCTCAAAGGTTCCGTGTTCCGTTATGAGTTGGGTTAACTCGTTTATATGAGGGATTTCCGTAGTTCGCCATTTCCTAGTGATTAAGATTTTTGCTCCCATCAATATGTGGCTTATTAACTGTCTTTTTTCAGGTTTGATTTCTCCAAGGTCGAGAAGCAAAAGTGCTGTAGCGGGGAGTTTCGGGACATTAGTAGTCGAGATTTTGTTAATTAGTGCATATACGCTAGACCAGTATACGGTGATTAGAGGGCATGCCCAAAGAATGTGGATTAGGGATCCCTCCTGACCGCAGCCCCTCCAACATTCAGCCCCGGCGACTATCCGCCTTTTCTTTAGTTGGTCCGGAGTGAGATACCACCTTGTGAGAGTTTTTAAGTGGGTTTCTATTAAATTGGCACTTTTTGTTGCTTGTTTGGTTCTTTTAAAAGACTCTAACCAGCTTTCAAGAGAGAACTTTGTTTTTAGGTCTTTTTCCCAGTTTAAAAGGTGGCATCTCTTACCCGACCGTAGGTTGCCAGTCATCTGGTCGTAGAGGAGTCTGGTTGAACTCTTGTTTCCCTTTTGTAGTTTTGTTATGTTTGAAATCATTATGTGAGAGATCACTGTACTTTGAGGGTGGATGGACTTCAGTAAGGATCTTAATTGGAAGTATCTATACATTTCTGTTGTTGGTAAGTTGAATTGATGGACCAATAGTGAAAAGGGTTTCAGTGAGTTTTGTTCATAAAGGTCTGCTATTTGTTTTATCCCCACATCTAACCAATTGCTTAGTTTCATTCCCGGAATGAAATGTTCTAGGGTGTCTAATGGTATTGAGTTTTGGTTATGGGTTTTTGTATATTCTATGCTTTGAGTAAGTTTGATCCATGCTGCCGTTGTCGCTGTGATTGTTGGTGAGGTGTTTGGGATCACAATTTTTGACCTCAATTGTGAATGTTGAGTTGCCATAATAGTCGCATAAATTAGCGACTTTAGGGCTTTGGAGTTAATAATTTCTCGTTCCAAGTTTACCCATCCTGTCATTTTCGAGTGGGTTAGCCAGTCTCTTGACTGATTAATTAGAATCGCTGTATAATAAGTCTCTAAGTTGGGAAGATCCACTCCTCCTTGGGTTTTATGTAAAGACAAGATAGAGCGTGCCACTCTTGGTGGTTTACCATTCCACACATAGTCTGACATCTGACTCTGGAATTTTTGTAATATTTTTTGGGGGATCGGAATAGGAAGTGTTCTGAAATAATAAAGGATTTTTGGAAGAATTATCATTTTATATAGTGTAATCTTTCCCAGCCATGTAGAGTGATGTTTTTTAAAGTCGTTTAAATCTTCCTGTATTGCTTTAAGTAGTGGGAAATAGTTAATTGAAGTGGTGGCGGACAGGGGAAAGCATATTTGGATTCCAAGATAGGGAATATTTTGGGATTGCCACTGAAATGGGAATTCAGATTTTATATCTCTTTTTAAGTCATTTGGAATGAGGACTCCCAATATTTGTGTCTTGGACACATTTAATTTATAGTATGAAATTTTTGAGAATAAGGATAAACTAGAATATACATGTCTAAGGAAGGATATAGGGTTAGTTATCATAATTAGCGTATCATCTGCAAATAAGCTGATTTTGTGTTGTCTAGTTTTTGCAGGTATTCCCTGTATGTTAGTGTTCATTCTTATGGATTCAGCTAAGGGTTCCATAGCTAAAATAAATATTAGGGGGGAAAGTGGGCATCCCTGACGGGTCCCGTTAGTGATAGAAAAGGAGTCAGACAGTGTACCGTCGACCAAGATTTTAGCTGAGGGGCTGGAGTAAAGTGCTTTAATTGCGTTAATGATATTTCCCGTGAGTCCAAATTTTTCTAGAACAGCAAAAGTGTATTCCCAATGTAGGCGATCGAAAGCCTTTTCTGCATCTAAGGCAAGGAGTATGGCCGGGGTGTGGGAGGTTTCTAGTATAGAGAGAAGATCGATGACTCTTCTTGTGGCATCGGACGCTTGCCGTCCCTTAATAAAGCCCACTTGATCCGAGTGTACTATGGACAGTAGGACTGTCTGTAGTCTCTGGGCAATAATTTTTGAGTATAGTTTAGTGTCGCAATTGAGCAACGATATAGGGCGGAAGTTAGTTACGGACGAGGGGTCTTTACCAGGTTTGGCTATTGTGACGATTGTAGCTTCAAGCATTTCTCTTGGAAATTTACTTTGTTGAATTGCCGAATTAAACATTTGGGTCAGGTGTGGAGCTAGGATGTCCTTAAAGGATTTATAGTATTCGTTTGGATAGCCATCTGGGCCCGGGGATTTTTGAGGTTTTAGAGTTCTTATATTGTCAATAGTTTCTTGGGTTGTTATGGGTTTGCTTAGGTTTTTTAGTTGCGACTCTGAAATTTTTGGGAGATTTAATGTTTGAAGAAAAGACGCAATTTCTTTTTTGTTCGGCTGGGGGGTGGAGGGGTCTTCTTTCAGATTATACAGTTTTTCGTAGAATTTGCGAAAGCATTCCGCAATCTGTTTAGGATGTGCTATTTTTAGCTTTTTGTTTTCTGGGTCCGATATGTACGGAATTTTTGTTTTTGTTCTAGTTTTTTTGACTAGGTTTGCCATTAGTTTGGAAGGTTTGTTCATTGAGGAGTAGTAGGCTATTTTTGAATTTTTGATAGACTTGTCAAAATCATCTATAAGAAGAGAGCGTAACTTATGTCTTAGTTCAAATAATTGTTTATGTAGTTCCTCTGATTGAACCGTTTGCAGATGAGTTTCGGTAGTTGTTATTTGGGATAGGATGTCATTGAGTTGTTTTTCTTTGTCTCTTTTGTGTTTTGCACTGATTTTAATGAGGATTCCCCTAGTGAACGCTTTGTGGGCGTTCCAGATTGTTGTTGGAGAAACCTCCGGAGTGACATTGAATTGGAAATATTCCGTGAGGGCATCTTTTACTGTTTTTGTATGTTTAGGGATCCCCATTAGGAAGGTGTTATATTTCCATGTGCGTGTCACATTCCCTCCCTCTCCCCATGTGAAAGTGGCTGAGATAGGCGCATGATCTGACCATGTGGACTTTTCAATCGAGGCGCTTGAGATTAAAGGTAGGGACCATCTATCCACCAATATCAGGTCTATTCTCGAAAATGTTCTATGCGGTGGGGAGTAAAAGGTATACTCTCTCGCTGATGCGTTTAGGCAACGGAAGCTGTCATAGAGAGCTTCTTTTTGGATCCATGAGTTTAAGTTTGGGCGGATTCTGCGGGTTTGAGAAGTTGTGTCTATGGAATCGTCTGGGACGAGATTAAAGTCTCCACAAATCATCACTTTTCCATTTCCATGCCTCCGCAATTTCTTGATAGTCTTATTCAAAAAACTTATCTGGGCTTTATTTGGTGCGTAAATGTTCAGTAAGGAGAAAGGGAGAGAGTTTAAAGTTCCTGTTACCAAGAGGAATCTCCCCCTAGGGTCCTGTATAATTGAGTTGGTTTGTACATTAATCGTATCTCTAAAAGCAATCAATACTCCTGCCTTTTTGTTTGGGGCGCAGGCCAGGAGAATCTTAGGGAATTTAGTATGGTGAATTTTTGGACATGCGGAAGCATCGAAATGTGTCTCCTGCACACAAAGAATGTCAGCTTTTTGGGTCAACGCTTCTCTCCATAGTGATGAGCGTTTAAATGGTGAGTTCAACCCATTCGCGTTTATGGAGAGAAGTTTAACCGACATTTTTAGAAGTAGAGTATGTCATGAAGCAGCATGGAAAGTATCGATGTCTAAACATAACAAAGGGTAACATTGCAGCGTATAGTGTCAAAAGGTATAATATCATCAAAACAGTTGACGAAATGGGTGGAACTTCAAGTCCAGTTAAATTGTGGACTTGTAAAGTGGGGGGTAAAGTTCACCTGAGTAAGCAGGAGCCAGAGGCAGGCTGTGATGAGGAGGTTTTCGTAGGTCGAGATGTATGTGGGTTTTCAACGGCCGTGTTTGGAGGACATGAAGGTTTTTTCCGGTCTTGGTCTTCTTGTTGGGCCCCTAGGGTTTTCCTCCGGAGGTAGGATGGAGATGCCCCAGGATTTAATTTTTTCTGTGGCTTCTTCTGGATTTGAGAAAAGGTGGGTGGCTCCATCTTTGTGGATTAGGAGTTTCGGAGGGAAGCCCCATTTATAGGGAATTTTAGCTTGGCGAAGGGCGTTGGTAACTACTGAAAATTTTCTTCTTGCTTGTAAAGTCATCTGCGAGAGATCCGTGTAGAGGCGAATTGCATTATATGGGGCCGGTAGCTGATTTAGTTTGCGCGTAGCTTGCATCATGGCCTCTTTAATATGGAAGAAGTGAAATCTAGCAATGATATCTCTAGGCATAGAGTCGGGAACAAATTTTGGTTTTGGTAATCTGTGCGCTCTGTCTATGGTTAGATCCATGGCTGTAACATCTGGGAGGACTGTTTTAATCATTTTCTGGATATAGTTGGTGATTTCAGCTGTCTGGATCGCCTCTGGGATGCCTCTAAATTTGACGTTATTACGTCGGTTTCTATCTTCTATATCTGCAAGCTTTATTTTGAGAGCGTCAACCTCTTCTGACAGAGAGTAGTGATCATCAATTAGATTATTGTGAGACTGAGTAATTTCGCTCATTTTGTTTTCAGTACGGGATACTCTTTCCTCCATTTCCTCCATAGAGGATTTTAGGGTGGAGCTTAATGAGTCAAAGTTCACTTGTAAGGAATCTTTTAGGGCCAGTAACATTTCTTTCATAAATGCCTCTGTGGCTGGTTTATCTGAAGAGGGCATAGAAGTGATAGGGTCTTCCATCTGAGGGCTTTGTGGATCTTCTATCTGCTCTTCCGCTATTTTAGCTCGCTGTTTTAATGGGCTAGCGGTCGGGGATATGTGTGTTTTCTTGTTTTGGGCTGTGTTTGCAGGCATTTTGTTGGAATGTGACTTGCTTTTTTGGGGAGCTTTCCCCTTAATGGCCGACATGAAGTTAGTGGCGTGGGGCAGGGGGTTGTTAAGCGGGGCTGAAGTGTCACTCACCGCTATGTCTCCCCTCCGTTCTGCTGCGGTCCTTGTCTGGAGGCTCTCGTCAGCTCTAGGAGGCTGCAAGCTGGAATCCTCTGTTTGGATTGCAGGCTGTGTCCCAGGGTCAGGATTTGCTGTGTATGGGCTGCCACGCAGGGTGAAGAAGTCTTCTAGCCGTCTGTGCAGGTGCTGACAGGATTTACGGCGGCTCATCTGTTCTCCGCTGCTTTCAGAGCTGGGTTGCCGCACATCACCTCGTTTCCCTCCCTTATGAGAGAGAGCTGTCACCGGCTGTCTCCCACCACCGGGGAGATTACCTGCGATGGGGAAGCTGCCACGTGTAGAGAACGATCTCTCCGGATGTCCGTGCAGGGGATGATATTGCTGACAGCGGCTCCTCCACTCACCGCTAATGTCAGCAGTTCAGGGCTTCTCTCTGCCGGGGGGGGGGAGCTACCTCTTCCCTCTCCGTTATCAGTGAAAGCCAACGGAGACCGCCGGCTCTTTAACTATTTGCCGGCTGTCCTTCTCCACCGGGGAGATTACTTGCTATGTAGGTGCAGGGGCCGCTACAAGGAAGCTGCCACGTGCAGAGAGCGGGCTCTCCGGGTGTCCGTGCCGTAGGTGGAAACGCCGACAACGGTTCCTCTGTTCACCGCTGCTGTTGGCAGTGCAGGGTGACTTTCTGCCAGGTGAGAAAACGTCCTTTTCTGCTTTAAAGTAGCTTATAAAAGCCTCTGCGCTCGGAGCACCTTAATTATGCAGCCATCTTGGTGCTCGGTCAGGCCACGCCCCCCCCCTAAATGACTTTCTACTGTGACAAGAAATAAGCATTCAGCAGCACTCAAGTTGAAATCATGTGGACCAATATAATGTAGCTAAACCACTCCCTGATTACGTCTGGCATGCCGAAACTTGCACTTTGTTCATAGACACAACATTCCAGTCTAGTTTAACCAGCACTGTACTGTGTTACATATGTGAAGTCTATGATTCCATGAAGAGAAATTACACTTTAGGATTACATTATACTATAAGATCTATAACACATGAATAATGTTTTTGTTAAAATAATGTTATTTTTCAGCTGTATTCAAGCAATTTTTTCAATGTTATCATATTTTATATTAAATGGCAAAAGATTAGAGCATCTTGCCAAATAATTCATATAATTTTAGTACAGGCTGTATTCTACTGTATAACCCATTTCACAGTGGTTTTGGTACAATTTTTAGACTGTTAATTTAAAAAGTTGTAAGTTGGTTTCAAATATCTGTTTTTGTTATTTGTTTAATAAATTAAGTAAATACAAAACCAATAAGCCCTCCACTTCATAAAAGATAACATGCAATCCTTCATACATTTTAGACAGCAATGCAATATTCTGACTGAACCCAAAAGACTATGCTGTCAATGAGTCACGCAGCTCCCTGAAACTGATAGCAAAATTCACAGGAAAAATATGCATGTGCTAACTAAATATCACAGATAACACTTTGTGATTAGAGATGAGCGAGCACCAAAATGCTCGAGTGCTTGTTAGTCGAGTCGAACTTTCAGTGATGCTTGAGAGTTCGTTTCGAGTAACGAACCCCATTGAAGTCAATGGGCGACTCGAGCATTTTTGTATATGACTGGTGCTCCGCTAAGGTTTTCATTTGTGAAAATCTTAGCAAATCACCAAAGTCATGTAAAAAACACAGAAATGTATAGGGCAGGCGAGGAGCAACATGCAGGGCTGCATTTCGGGCTCCGATGTCTCACTATTAAGCCACAATAGTGGCAAGAGTGAGACCCCCCCCCCCACCACTGTCAGCATAACGATCGTTCTCCTCTGCCACAGCTGTAACAGCTGTGGCAGAGAAGAACGATGTTAGCCCATTGAATTCAATGGAGCCGGCAATACAGCCGGCTCCATTGAAAGCAATGGGCTGCCGGCGTGCGCGGGATGAATTTTCGGGAAGGGCTTAAAAATATAAGCCCTTACCTGAAAAAGAAAGATTTTAGTGTAAAAAAGAATAAAAATGCAGGCATTCTCTTCAATGGAGCCGCTGCTGCTGCCGGCAACTCCGTTGAAGACAATGGTCCGCTGGCACACCTGAATTCTTTTTCAGGGAAGGGCTTTACATATAAGCCATTCCCTGGAAATGAATTAAAAGTGATTTAAAAAACAAAAAAAATAGATACTCACCTCCCTTCAGCTGCCGGGGGACAGCCTGGTCTTCTCCTGCTGTCCACTGCATTGTGGTGCTGAACTGCTGTCATTCAGCTGAGAGCTGCGCTGATCCAATCAGAGGCAACACTCACTCACCCATTCATGAATTCATGGATGGGTGAGTGAGATCTGCCTCTGATTGGTCAGGCTGTGACCAATCAGAGGCAGCTCATTCAGCAGGCGGGGATTTTAAATCCCCGGCTGCTGAATACTACAGAGAGCAGTTCAGGAGAACTGCCAGCTGGCCGCAGCTGAACTCCGTCTGCCGGGACCAGGTGAGTATATATATTTTTTTTTATTTTTATACATTTCTGGATGAATTGCAGGGAAGGGCTTATATATTTAAGGCCTTCCCGAAAATTCATTGTGCGATCGCTGGCAGCCCATTGCTTTCAATGGAGCCGGCAGTATTGCCGGCTCCATTGAATTCAATGGGCTAACATCGTTCTGCCGGGACAAGGTGAGTATATATTTTTTTTATTTTTACACATTTCTGGATGAATTGCAGGGAAGGGCTTATATTTTTAAGCCCTTCCCGAAAATTCATCCCGCGCTAGCCGGCAGCCCATTGCTTTCAATGGAGCCGGCTGTATTGCCGGCTCCATTGAATTCAATGGTCAGTGCTCGTTTAATCGAGACGAGCACCGCGTGGTGCTCGTCTCGAGTAACGAGCATCTCGAGCACCCTAATACTCGAACGAGCATCAAGCTCGGACGAGTATGCTCGCTCATCTCTATTTGTGATATTTGTATGATATTTAAATGATAAACTAGGCTTTACTATATTTACTGTAGTCCATCTACATCTATCCACATCTCTCTTTATCTATCTATCTAGATTTGCTGCATTTCTGTTCATATCTAAAGTATAATTTTTCTAAAAAAAATATTATTGCAGCATTTTTTTAAAGTTACTTGCATTTACCAATCCTTTCTTTTTTTTCTGGAACTTGAATGCTAGATATTTTTTTACCTATGAAATAAATATCATGTCATTAACAACAATATAGCAATCCAGGTGCTGCCACAAGACATTTTAAGGGAGAAAATTGATTGGGTCTCTGTTCCAGAATAAAAAATAAGCTGTGTGCCTTGAATGTTGACAGGCAGGGTGATATGAATCCAGTCTTATCTCTGTGTTATTGCTCTTGCCAGTCACTATCTTACTATTAAGATAAAGCAAGTTACCCTGCCGTGTTAAGCCGTTGATTGAAAGGCTGATAATGGCATCTGGATTTTTCACAACAACTACAATATTGTGCTGGCTACAGAAGAAGATGGATTAGTTTAATGGAAATTGATGTTTTTTGGCTATAAATAGTAAAAAGGCCGCTTTGAATATTTCTTTGTCATCACAACTACATCTTTATCTTTTCAAATACTCCAGCGAGGAGACATTTATTGTTTATTATGTTGTAATAGTGTTATGTTTTGCTGCAGAAAAAAACCTAAGAAAACCATAACAGAAATAAAGATATATAATAAAATTGTATAATTAGCACTCAGACAGTACTTAAGACCTTCTAGGTTTAAACAACACCTGTATTCATATTCATGGTATTGGTAAGCACTAGAGATGAGCAAGCACCAAAATGCTTGGGTGCTCGTTACTCAAGTCGAACTTTCAGTGATGCTCGAGAGTTCGTTTCGAGTAACGAACCCCATTGAAGTCAATGGGCGACTCGAGCATTTTTGTATATCGCCGATGCTCGCTAAGGTTTTCATTTGTGAAAACCTGGGAAATTCAAGAAAGTGATGGGAACGACACAGAAACGGATAGGGCAGGCGAGGGGCTACATGTTGGGCTGCATCTCAAGTTCCCAGGTCTGACTATTAAGCCACAATAGTGGCAAGAGTGAGACCCCCATCCCCCCCCCCCCCCCGCACTGTCAGCACAAAGATCGTTCTCCTCTGCCCCAGCTGTAACAGCTGTGGCAGAGAAGAACGATGTTAGCCCATTGAATTCAATGGAGCCGGCAATACAGCTGGCTCCATTGAAAGCAATGGGCTGCCAGCGATCGCGGGATGAATTGTCGGGAAGGGCTTAAATATATAAGCCCTTCCCTGCAATTCATCCAGAAATGTGTAAAAATTAAAAAAAAATATACTCAGAACGATATTAGCCCATTGAATTCAATGGAACCGGCAATACAGCTGGCTCCATTGAAAGCAATGGGCTGCCGGCGATCGCGGGATGAATTGTCGGGAAGGGGTTAAACATATAAACCCTTCCCTGCAATTCATCCAGAAATGTGTAAAAGTAAAATATATATATACTCACCTGGTCCCGGCAGATGGAGTTCAGCACGCCCAGCGGCAGTCCTCCTGAACTGCTCTGAACAGCTGTGAGTAGTATTCAGCAGCCAGGGATTTAAAATCCCTGCCTGCTGAATGAGCTGCCTCTAATTGGTCACAGCCTGACCAATCAGAGGCAGATTCCACTCACACACCCATTCATGAATTTAGGAATGGGTGAGTGACTGCTGCCTCTCATCTGATTGGTCCCGCTGAGCCAATCAGAGGCAGCAGTCACACACCCATTCATAAATTCATGAATGGGTGTGTGAGTGGAATCTGCCTCTGATTGGTCAGGCTGTGACCAATTAGAGGCAGCTCATTCAGCAGGCGGGGATTTTAAATCCCTGGCTGCTGAATACTACTCACAGCTGTTCAGAGCAGTTCAGGAGGACTGCCGCTGGCCGCGCTGAACTCCGTCTGCCGGGACCAGGTGAGTATATATATATATATATTTTTTTTACACATTTCTGGATGAATTGCAGGGAAGGGCTTATATATTTAAGCCCTTCCCGACAATTCATCCCGCGATCGCCGGCAGTCCATTGCTTTTAATGGAGCCGGCTGTATTGTCGGCTCCATTGAATTCAATGGGCTAACATTGTTCTGCCGGGACAAGGTGAGTATATATATATATTTTTTTTACACATTTCTGGATGAATTGCAGGAAAGGGCTTATATATTTAAGCCCTTCCCGACAATTCATCCCGCGCTCACCGGCAGGCCATTGCTTTCAATGGAGCCGGCTGTATTGCCGGCTCCATTGAATTCAATGGTCAGTGCTCGTTTAATCGAGACGAGTACTGCGTGGTGCTCATCTCGAGTAACGAGCATCTCGAGCACCCTAATACTCGAACGAGCATCAAGCTCGGACGAGTATGCTCGCTCATCTCTAGTAAGCACCATTGACAATAAGATAGTAACCCACAGGACGATGATATGTTTGTTATACTTGTTTAAAAAAAAGTTAAAAAAAATTAAATGCAATACATAAGAACCAGAAATGTATTTGGATTTGATTATAGTGCATGCAGTAAATATCAATGACAAGAAATGCATAGTGAAAGATAAGTATTTTCTGTAATAACTACACCCTAGTGAAATATTCAGCAGTTTTGAAGAATTGACATTGATTATTACCCCCCAGTTCATAACTGCTATTTCACGCTTTATTTAAACCCCTCAGCCAGAATCCATATCAATGGTACACTCTCAAATCCCTTCCCTATCAAAAACAGGCATAGACAGGGCTGCGCACTCTCACCCAAATTATTTGTCCTAGTGATGGAGACCTTATTACAATAAATTAGACAAAATTGTAACATACAGGGATGTTAAAGGGGTTGTCCCGCGCCGAAACGGGTTTTTTTTTTTCAATAGCCCCCCCGTTCGGCGCGAGACAAACCCGATGCAGGGGTTTAAAAAAAAAAAGGATAGTACTTACCCGGATCCCCGCGCTCCGGTGACTTCTTACTTACCTCGCGAAGATGGCTGCCGGGATCTTCACCCTCGGTGGACCGCAGGTCTTCTGTGCGGTCCATTGCCGATTCCAGCCTCCTGATTGGCTGGAATCGGCACACGTGACGGGGCGGAGCTACGAGGAGCAGCTCTCTGGCACGAGCGGCCCTATTCAGAAGGGAGAAGACCGGACTGCGCAAGCGCGTCTAATCGGGCGATTAGACGCTGAAAATTAGACGGCACCATGGAGACGAGGACGCTAGCAACGGAACAGGTAAGTGAATAACTTCTGTATGGCTCATAATTAATGCACAATGTACATTACAAAGTGCATTAATATGGCCATACAGAAGTGTATACCCCAACTTTGTTTCGCAGGACAACCCCTTTAAGTAGGCAACAATACCCACACTACAGCTGTATTCGCAAATGACCTCCTCATACTCAGAAACAATTCAAAAGCTGCCTTCCCTGCAATTTCAGAGATCTTTCACCATTTCGGCAAATTTCAAAGTAAATTTTGACAAGTCAAAAGCCTTAAATATCACTACATCAACTAATACAATAACAACACTACAACGTCAACACCCCTTTAAATGGCCTCCATTCAATATTAAATACTTAGGTACTACCTTAACATCCAACCCCTCAGTCCTTTTTAAAGCTAACTATGCTTCCCTTTTCAAAAACATTCAGTCGCAACTACAACACCTAAATGTACCATTCTGATCATGGATGGGAAGGAAACATTTGCTCTTCACTTATATATATCGCCATATAATCTATACATTCTGCAAGCAGTCCCAATAGCTATCCCTCACCATTTCTTTTCCAATTTACACCGGCTCTTCAAAAAATTCATCTGAAATAAGCATAGATCATGCTTAGCCTTCTCCTACTTAACCCCAGAAAACAAAAAAATAAGGTAGTTTTGGCCTTTCAAACATACTTTAATATGTAAAATAAGTCATCAGATCTGGTAGAGTTAAAATAAGAGTCGTATATGATCACACAACCCAGATTCTGAGTTTAATCAAAGGGTAAAACAGCTGTAGCCCGTGAACTGCCCCCTCATCAACTTTTATAGATTGATAAAAAAGGTGGTACAATATGTATAGAAATAGGTTGTCTTACCAGTATGACAAAATCAAAGTATATGGCTAAATGTTTGAGTGACAGCTTTGAGTGATCATTTTGCATAAACTATTAAGTAGCTACTCAGCTACTTAAGAGCAATTAAGTGTGCAAATGAAGCCTTCCCTGAATGCAGTTAAAGGAGATGTCCCGCGCCGAAACGGGTTTTTTTTTTTTTTAAACCCCCCCCCCCCGTTCGGCGCGAGACAACCCCGATGCAGGGGTTAAAAAACCCACCCGCACAGCGCTTACCTGAATCCCGGCGGTCCGGCGTCTTCATACTCACCTGCTGAAGATGGCCGCCGGGATCCTCTGTCTTCATGGACCGCAGGGCTTCTGTGCGGTCCATTGCCGATTCCAGCCTCCTGATTGGCTGGAATCGGCACGTGACGGGGCGGAGCTACACGGAGCTACACGGAGCCCCATAGAGAAGAGGAGAAGACCCGGACTGCGCAAGCGCGGCTAATTTGGCCATCGGAGGGCGAAAATTAGTCGGCACCATGGAGACGAGGACGCCAGCAACGGAGCAGGTAAGTATAAAACTTTTTATAACTTCTGTATGGCTCATAATTAATGCACAATGTATATTACAAAGTGCATTATTATGGCCATACAGAAGTGTATAGACCCACTTGCTGCCTCGGGACAACCCCTTTAATAGCCCTAGAGTTATTATCTATGCTCAGATCCTTTGTTCTCCAGCGGAAAACAATGCTATCAGCACTACTCTTGGAGAACTGCTGATAAGGCTGAAGGACGATTTGTAGTTTGGACTGAATTTAATGATCAGCTAGCAGTGCACGAAAAGTGCATAATGGGCGCACATTTAGGCGCAACGATTATCACTAAAACGGTCGCCTTTTAGTGATTTTTTTTAGCGATCATCGGCTGGTGTAAATGGGCCTTAACAGTGTACTGATTGTGTTTGCTTTGCATACATGATCAGTACACTGTGTACTCTACTGCTAGGGAAACAATAGAATCTGCATACAGATGTTTACACAGTTGAGCATGTGTTTAGCACATGCCTAGCTGAGTATGCAGCACATGAAGGAAAAAGAAGGGGATTAAATTTCCTTTTACATGCAAATTAAGATGTTTAAAGCCATTAAAGCTGTACATCAGTTCAGCTTGAAAACCTTCCTTCAGCAGAACAGCTGATAAGACAGACTACATGCTGTGCTGAGAACATTGTCTCAGCTGTTCTCAGCTGCCAGCCCTGCCAGCAGAACAAAAGGTTTTATTCAGAGAACATCAGGCCGCCATCTGAATAAATTTAGCTCCTGGTGGTTCACAAGCTGCTAATTGGTACCAATAGCTATTCCTACCAATTAGCAGATTATGCAAAATGATCGCTCAAAAGCTATCTTTTGAGCGATGATCTGTGTGTCTAAACGGGCTTTCAATCTTTCAGCTGTTTGAAAGATTACCTTTGTGTGTAAAAGGACCTTAAGCTTATAAAAGTAATTTATACTTTAAACCACATGAGTCCCACTGCTGTTTTTTGTGTGTTGTTTTTATATTATATACAAGCTACAAATTATATAAATCCTATGAGGGTATTCAGAGGGACAGCTTTTTACTCTGTCAACTACATTTAGCACTATAAGATAAGCTTATGGGTTAAAAGTAGGTAAAGTGCTGAGTATGGGGATGAAAGTGTTATACTTACCTTTCTCATAGTTCCCCTGGTGTCAGCATCAGATGCAGTTCAAAGCATTGAGTAGTGCTGCTAAGTATAGTAGGTAGAAACCAACAGCACTCACCAATAAGACCAATATCGTGGAATGGATCCGTATGCGAGGCACGCCCAGCTGAGACCAGATCCTTGGTCTCCAAAATCAGTCCAGTGTATTCACATACAAGGCAGCATCACACAGTGCATAATCAAAAAAGTAAAATACCTTTATTAGAGATGAGCGAGCACCAAAATACTTGGGTGCTCGTTGCTCGAGTCGAGCTTTCCGCGATGCTCGAGAGTTCGGTTCGAGTAACGAACCCCATTGAAGTCAATGGGCGACTCAAGCATTTTTGTATATGACCGATGCTCGCTAAGGTTTTCATTTGTGTAAATCTGCAAAACTTACAAAAATGATGGAAACGACACAGAAACGGATAGGGCAGGCGAGGGGCAACATGCAGGGCTGCATCTCAGATTCCCAGGTCTCACTATTAAGCCACAATAGCGGCAAGAGTGCCCCCCGCCTAACAATTTTTACTTCAGACAAACCCTCATTAGCAAGGCACACTTTAGCTAAGCACCACACTACCTCCAACCAAGAACAATCACTGCCTGCGGGACACACCGCTGCCTCTTCTCCTGGGTTACATGCTGCCCCCCCCCCCCCCCCCGCGCGCGCGAGCGCACGAACCTGCGTCTGCAGCGCACACAAAAGTGTCCCTGCGCAGCCTTCAGCTGCCCTCATGCCACACGCTGGCCTCATAGCCACACCACCCTCATGCCTATTTATAGGTGCGTCTGCCATGAGGAGGAACCGGAGGCACACACTGCAGAGGGTTGGCAGGGCCAGGCAGCGACCCTCTTTGAAAGGGGGGGTGATAGCCCACAATGCTGTTGAGAATTGATAATAGATTGACGTTAAATCTTCATTCCAATCCTGTGCCACCTCCATCAGGAGCTGCAAACGTGGGCATAAAGGGAACTCCGCTGCCAGCCCAGCACTTCTACATATCTCCACAATGCAGCAATACTCGGTGTGGAAAGTATGTGAGCCGGCCATGGGTCAGCCTCTGTCCCAGCAAACACCTTGTGTGGCCCAAGGTGCTGCGAGTGACATAGCAATGGGGACTCCATGTGTCCACACACTACTCAGTCTGTTTTGGTGTCGGATACCTCATCGACAATGCAAGGGATAAACCATCTGCACCCTACCCAAGTCTGTCAGTGTTTTGGGGACAGGCAAGTACAACTCCGCTATGGCAAGTCTGTGTGCACCCACAGCATGGGTGGCTAGCAGGAACACACAGACGGTACAGAAAGAAATCCCATTGCAGTGCCCTGGATAGCTGAGGTTACGTGAGAGGAAATACATGTTGGCTGGGGCCCACACTCCATGCCCTAGACATTCAGGTATTTTTAAAGTGCCAGGCAGGTACGACTCCGCTATGGCAAGTCTGTGTGCACCCACAGCATGGGTGGCTAGCAGGAACACACAGACGGTACAGAAAGAAATCCCATTGCAGTGCCCCGGATAGCTGAGGTTACGTGAGAGGAAATACATGTTGGCCTCCGCCCACAATCCATGCCCTAGTCAGTCGTGTTTTTTTGGGGGGCCAGATAGTTAGAACACCGTGATGGGAAGACTTAGTGCACCCATAGTATACACAGACCCCTGTAATATTCCTGTAGCAAAGGTATAAGCAGATCCCAGTAACAGTTATGTTGCAGAAGTCTAGGGAGACCCCAGTAACATTTCTGTAGTAACAGTATAGACAGACCCCAGTAACATTTCATTAGCAGAAGTGCAGGCAGACCCCTGTAACATTTCTGCAGCAGAAGTATAGGCAGACCCCTGTAACATTTACGTGTCAGAAGTATAGGCAGAACCACAGTAACATTTAAGTGGCAGCAGTATAGGCAGACCCCTGTAACATTTATGTGACAGAAGTATAGGCAGACCCCAGTAACAGTTATGTAGCAGCAGTATAGGCAGACCCCTGTAACATTTCTGTAGCAGCAGTATAAGCAGACCCCTGTAACATTTCTGTAACAGAAGCATAGGCAGACCCCAGTACCATTTTTGTAGCAGAAGAATACGCAGACCCCCAGTAACATTTACGTGGCAGAAGTATAGGCAGACCCCTGTAACATTAATGTGGAAGCAGTATTGGCAGACCCCAGTAACATCCTTGTGGCAGCAGTATAGGCAAACCCCTGGAAAATTAACGAGGCAGCAGTATAGGCAGACCCCAGTAACATCCTTGTGGCAGCAGTATAGGAAGACCCCTGTAGCATTTACGTGGCAGAAGTATAGGCAGAGCCCTGTAACATTCAAGTGGCAGCAGTATAGGCAGACCCCTGTAACATGTAAGTGGCAGCAGTATAGGCAGAGCCCTGTAACTTTCTTGTAGCAGAAATATAGGCAGGCAGGCAGACCCCAGTAAAATTTCTCTAGTAATAGTATAGGCCTACCTCTGAAACATTGGGATACCATGAGCGTAGGTGAAGGCCGGAAAAATTAGTTGGATAGGAGTGTAGGTGTGGGCCCCAAACATTAGTGTACCAAGAGTACAAGTGTGGCTCTGAAAAATTTATCAACCGAGAGGGCAGGTGAAACCCATAAACATTTTTGTAAAGATACAGCTCACTGTTGCTTAATTTGTAACAGAGCCTGGAGGCAGCCCTGTTGAAAAAATTGGTTCATGTTACAGTCACAATACTTTTGAAACTTAGCAAAATTGTAAAAACATTGGTAGATGTAGATGAGCTTTTTGGGCTGCAGAAAAATTGGCCGTTCAGCTCGATGACATGTTGTTTTGGAGGAGGAGTAGCAGGAGGAGGACTAATGTCAGACACAGATTGACAAAGATAAATGCGCTGTTTTCCCCGTGATACAGAAGAGTGCTTTTATCTGCAGTTGCAGCGAAAAGAATCTTTACATTCCACTGCTCTCCGCTGGTGGAGAAGAGAAGTCTGGGGAAATCCAGGCTTTGTTCATCTTTGAGTGTAAGCATGTTGGCACTGGCAGTTGACAGGTGGGTACGCTTATCTGTGATGATTCCCCCAGCTGCACTAAACACACTCTCTGACAAGACGCTAGCGGCAGGGCAAGCCAGCACCTCCAGGGCATTCAGCACGAGTTAGTTCCACGTGTCCAGCTTTGACACCCAGTAGTTGTACGGAGCAGAGGCATCACGGAGGACGGTGGTACGATCGGCTACATACTCCCTCACCATTTTTTTACAGTGCTCCCTCCAACTCAGCCTTGACTGGGGAGTGGTGACGCAGTCTTGCTGGGGAGCCATAAAGCTGGCAAAGGCCTTGGAGAGTTTTCCCCTGCCTGCGCTGAACATGCTGCCTGATCTCCGCGCCTCCCCTGCTACTTGGCCCTCGGAAGTGCGCCTTCTGCTGCTAGCGCTGTTAGATGAGACATTTACCATCAGTTTGTCCACCAGAGCCCTGTGGTATTGCATCACTCTCGAACCCCTTTCCTCTTCGGGAATGAGAGTGGAAAGGTTCTCCTTATACCGTGGGTTGAGAAGGGTGTACACCCAGTAATCAGTAGTGGCCAGAATGCGTCTAACGCGAGGGTCACGAGAAAGGCAGCCTAACATGAAGTCAGCCATGTGTGCCAGGGTACCAGTAGGCAACACATGGCTGTCCTCACTAGAAAGATCACTTTCAGGATCCTCCTCCTCCTCCTTCTCCTCCTCGTCCACAAGCCATACGCGCTGAACAGATGGGAGGCAAGCAGCATCGGTACCCTCTGCAGTGGGCCCAGCTGTCTCTTCCCCCTCCTCCTCCTGCTCCTCCCCCTCCTCCTCCTCCTCCAAAATGCGCTGAGATATAGGCATGAGGGTGCTCTGACTATCAAGCGACATACTCTCTTCCCCTGTCTCCTGTTCCAACCGCAAAGCATCAGCCTTTATGCTTTGCAGCGAACTTCTCAGCAGGCGTAGCAGAGGAATGGTGATGCTAATAATTGCAGCATCGCCGCTCACCATCTGGGTAGACTCCTCAAAGTTTCTGAGGACCTGGCAGATGTCTGCCATCCAGGCCCACTCCTCAGTAAAGAATTGGGGTGGCTACGCCGCCCATGTTGGAGTTGGTATTCCACTATTGCTCTACGCTGCTCATACAGCCTGGGCAACATGTGGAGCGTAGAATTCCACCGTGTGGGCACATCGCACAGCAGTCAATGCTCTTGCAGATAAAACCGATGATGCAGGGTCCGCAGGGTGGCAGCGTCCGTGGTGGACTTGCGGAAATGTGCGTAGACGTGGCGCACCTTGCTGAGCAGGTCTGACAAGTGTGGGTAGTTTTTCAGAAACTGCTGAACCACCAAATTAAAGACGTGGGCCAGGCATGGCACGTGTGTGAGGCTGCCAAGTTGCAGAGCCGCCACCAGGTTACGGCCGTTGTCACACACGACCATGCCCGGTTGGAGGCTCAGCGGAGAAAGCCAGAGGTCGGTCTGCTCAATCAGACCCTGCAACAGCCTCTTGTCACCTAGACTGAGTAGTTTCAGCACGGCCTGCTGACGCTTGCCCACCACTGTGCTGCCGCACCGCACCACACCGACTGCTGGCGACGTGCTGCTCACATTTCTTAATTGAGAGGTAGAGGTTGCGTAGGAGAAGGAGGAGGGGGAGGGTTTAGAGTAGGTGGCATAGACCGCCGCAGATACCAGAACCGAGGAAGGACCCGCAATTCTGGGTGTGGGTAGGACGTGTGCGGTCCCAGGCTCTGACTCGGTCCCAGCCTCTACCAAATTCACCCAATGTGCCGTCAGCGAGATATAGTGGCCCTGCCTGCCAGTACTTGTCCATGTGTCCGTGGTTAAGTCGATCTTCCCAGTAACTGCATTGGTGTAGGGCTGGGACAGCAAACGGGGAAAAATAGTGGCGACTGGGAACCGAGCAGCGTGGGACCGCCGCCGCCATCATGTTTTTGAAAGCCTCCGTTTCCACAAGCCTGTACGGCAGCATCTCCAGGTAATAGTGAGCCACTACAACTCCCAGCAACCAAGCAGTATAATGCACACGCTCACAGGTAGCCCTAAGAAGGAGCTTTTTTTCAAATTTTATTGAAAAAGCAAACAGCCTATAGAGCACGTATATGTCTTTCTCTCTATCAGGGGCTGTCGCAGCACGCTGTGCGTGAAGTTCACGGGACACACAGAGCGGTGTAAAAAAATATGCAATTATTTGCCTGCAGTTGCAGGCTCACAGCAGTTATGTAACGCACACTGCAGTCCGAAAAAAATTATACGCAGGGCTGCAAAAAGGCCTAGCTGGGTAATAGTGAGGCACTACAACTCCCAGCCCTAAGAAGGAGCTTTTTTGGGGTACTTGTTGACTGGATTCTACACTACCACTGTCCTTGCCTCACCAGTACTGCCCCTATACTCTGTATAATCGACTGCAGACTGTGAACGCTATAGCCTGCACAGCCCAAGATGAAAAAAAAAATTGCGCAAAACTGCTCCCAGCAGCCACAACAGTAATACACACAGTCAGATGTGGCCCCAAGAAGGACCGTTGGGGTTCTTGAAGAAGCTAACAGTAGCCTAACACTCTCCCTATAGCAGGAACAGCACTTTCCCTAATCTCTGCCACCGTGTGTCTGAGGCGAGCCACGGGCGGGACCGTTTTAAATACTCAGCGGTCACTTGATCTCACCAGCCACTCACTGCAGGAGGGTGGGATAGGGCTGGCACGTCACAGGAGGAAGTTGTAATGCCTTCCCAGCATGTCTATTGGCCAGAAAATGGCGCTAAACATGCAGGGAAGGAAATGGAATTGACTCGAGTAACGCGTAGTGCTCATCTCGAGTAACGAGTATCTCAAACACCCTAATACTCAAGCGAGCATCAAGCTCGGATGAGTACGTTCGCTCATCTCTAACCTTTATTCCTCGTGGCCATTTCAGCAACGTTTCAACCCTTACCAGGTCTTTGTCAAACTGGTTTAACATACTAGAAGCGCACCTTATATACATCTAAAACACACCCACTAACAATTTAAATGATTAAAACCATCTATGCAGGTTCTCACCTGTTGACTGCTCTTCTGGACAGTGCAAAGGTATCGCAGTACCAGCTCGGCTTTCATATCAACTGTAGTGTCCAGCAGCACTCTCTGTGCATGCGCGGGACTTTCCAGTCTCGCATAGGATGACCCGGCCCTACCCGACTGAGCATGTGCAACAAAGATAGAATCGCCCATATCAGGCACATAGGAAAAAACTACAAATCCCATGTTGCTGTGCGGGAAGTGGCACCAAAGGCACATGCATTGAGGCTTTCAAACTAATTAAATTGCTTCAGATAACCAAAGTTCACTCGTGTCTAATTAAAGTGTCCCTCAATCACCAGAAGGGTATATCTGAAGCCTAAATACAGCAAAAGTCATTACAAGGGTCCCACAAATGTTTACATTTCTTTATCAGAATATACTGCCCTAATTGATGAAACCAATATAGTCAAAATATAAATGTAGCTTATATATAAAAGGATGATGGGAAACATTTTGGAATTATGAAATTATACAAATTACATAAGACGTTTTTGGATGAGAGAAGAACAGGCACAGGGTTCCATGTCAAATGCCGAAAATGGCATTAAGATGAAACTATAGGCTACAATATGTGAATTGGAGATCACTTTAGTCTCCCCTGGTGTTAGCGCTGGAAGCCCCTGCTCAATGCAATGAACAGTGCTGCTAAGTAGTCCACCCATTCTAATTTTATAATGAGTGAACTACTTAGTAGCGCTTTTCAATGCATTCAGTGACAGCTTCCAGTTCTGACACTGAGGAAATGATGGGGGAGGTAAGTACAACACTTACATCCCAAGACTCATTGGGTCACCTACTTTTAGCCCATAAGCTTAGCTTATAAATTCTGTTTAAAATTCTGTGCCCTGAACGATCTGTCTAATCTATGATAATGCTAAAAAATTTGAAAATCCTATCTAACAACTACCGGTATTTTCAACAATATCTTAACCAATGGCACTTTTCCACTTTATTTTTTTTTTTGCAATCATTGTTACTTTCCCCAAAATCATGAAAGATATAAATTGAAATCCTGCTAACTGAAACCTGAAATACCTCCTCTCTTCTTACCTCTAAAAGCACAAGACTTTTGATGGAATACACTAATGGTATATATGTATAATGCACGTTTCTGTTTAAATTTGGCCTCAGTGTCTGTGTTTAGTCTGCCATATAAACACTCTTATTACGCAAATCTCCCATCAGAGTTTGTATTTGAAATGTTTAATATTAGCAGTGGGAAGTGGAATAATCTTACATCATGGTCCTTATTTTCACCATTATCATAGAATCTCAAGCAGAATTTATAGGGCAGAAAGAAGCAATACATAAAAAAATGACCATGAAGCACTAGGTGGATAATAACTTAACCAATTCATCTTCTCTTTGTCCTCATTTAGCTTTTTCTTACCACAGAATCAACAATGTAAAATTGCTACTCCTCATCATATTGATAGACATACATAAAATTTAAAGTAATGCAACAAGTGCCTTAATAATAGATTGAAGAGAACATTGTATTTTTAAGCTATCGCTCATGAACTTTAGCGTATGCTTATCTAATATAAATAAGCCTACAGGCTTTTTCCTACACCACACTTTGACCCTTTTGTCTGACCTTTGGTGAACAATTTTGGTGTCATTGCATTAGTGACATCCTCAAACAATCACAATAGCAAAGTCCAGGGCAGCACAACGCCATACAACCCTCTGGGTGGGACCGTCCAATGTGCCAGCCGTAGCAAGGAGCCGGATAGCTCAGCTCCAAGGAATCAGTCAAAAGAGAAATAGCCGTGGCAGCAGGAAACGATGCAATCACAAAATCTTTATTCCTCCAGACACCATACGACGTTTCGATCTAGCAAGATCTTTATCAACTTGATAAAGATCTTGCTAGATCGAAACGTCGTATGGTGTCTGGAGGAATAAAGATTTTGTGATTGCATCGTTTCCTGCTGTCATGGCTATTTCTCTTTTGAGTGACATCCTCAAAGGTGCCGTAAAATCCTAAAATTGGAGATTGGTACAGCGAGTGACCTGTGAGGGCAGCCTAAACTTCCTATGTTGAGTCTATGGGTGCATGCCTGGGGACAGTGAACCGTTGCTAAGTGAGTGCAAGTGGGCTGTACTGAAGCCAATACTGAATGACACCAGTTGGTGCTGATAGGAAGCAGCCGCTACTGAAGGGCAGCGGGCTACACTGAAAGACAGCGGGGCAGCACAGAACAGACAGTAGGGTGGTGCAAAAGAGACACTGCGGCAGCGCAGAAGGGACAGTAAGTGGCGTAGAAGGAGAGCAGGCAGTGCAGAAGGGACAGTGAGTGGCGCAGAATGGACAGTGGATAGCGCAGAAGGAGAGAGGCAGTGCTGAAGGGACAGCATGCTGGTGCTAAAGGGACAGCAGGCAGCGCTGAAGGAGAGGGATGGTGCTGAAGGGACAGCAGGGTGGTGCTAAAGGCACAGCGGGCAGTGCTGAAGGAGAGTGGGTGACACTGCAGGGACAGCGGGCGACGCTGAAGGAGAGGGGCGGCGCTGAAGGGACAATTCAATTCAAAAATCCCACCTCCATGACAGCTGTGATTTGTTTATCCAGCACTGCTCAGCCAATCACAGCAGTGCTGGATGGACCAATCGTAGCCAGCGTTTCATACAGGTAGCATTTATGAATTAGCTGAGCCGTAGCTAATCGGTAGACTGCCGCGGGTCATCCAATTCTAAAATCCCACCTGCACAACAGCTGTAATTGGTTCATCCAGCACTGCTCAGCCAATCACAGCAGTGCGGGATGGAACAATCGTAACCAGCATTTTATGCAGGTGGCATTTATGAATTAACTGAGCCGCAGCGCATTGTCAGACTACCACAGCTCATCCATGTGATCCTTGCCAGCTCATCCATGTGCTCCAGCCAACCCCTGGGACAAAAGGATAGAAGAGGGCCCTAAGGTCCCGCACAACATTGCCTGACACCCCCCATTCGGCCCAGAATGTAGCAGAAAGAACAGCCCCAACTCATCACCAGACTGCAGCAGCTCATCTAATTCAAAAATCCCACCTTCACGATGGCTGTGATTTGTTCATACAGCACTGCTCAGCCAATCACAACACCGCTGGATGGACCAATCATAACCACCGTGCTGTAGAGGCGGCATTTAAGATTTAGCTGAGCCACGGCTCATCACCAAACAGCTGCGGCTAATCCATTAAAAAAATTCTGCCAGCAAATCTCAGGGACAGACTTTCAACAGTGTTGGAATTTACCTTCAGCGTCCTGCATTCATTCATGGAATGTTGTATGTAGCATTTTCGAGAGTCACCAAGAAACAGAACTTAAAAGTCAAAATATACCCGATTTAATTCAAGGGGTAGCTCAGATGGAAGTTGGTACACAGACAATGTAGTTTATCCTGAAGTCCTTGTCAATTTAAATAAACAGTTCTTAAAACATTTACAAGTATTTTTCCTATCAATTTATGTTCGTGTAGCGAACATCGGGTCAATCTAGTTCTGTGGAAATATTAACTCCCTTACTAGCAATTATTTCCCAGTCCTTGCAACTCTCATGCAAATGGTACAACGCACTGACAGACTCACCTCTCTTTGGGTCTAGGCCTCCAAATGCATTCAGAGAAAGTGAGATCCAGCAATATACTCAAATTAAAAGGCTTGCATAAGGTGAAGTAGGAATGGTAGATGGGCTCACACACTTAAGTTGGAGTGTGCGCTATGTACCACACATTTATGTAGTTGGTAATTTATCTATCTATCTATCTATCTATCTATCTATCTATCTATCTATCTATCTATAGATAGATAGATAGATAGATAGATAGATAAAAACAGTCATGCAATTTGAATTCAGATATCAAATGTTTGCAGCAATGCTGCAGCCACTTGTGTTTTTGCTTGCATTGCGTTGCTGCAGCCCTAGCATACGTGCATCGTTATATTTAATTTGCTTGTAGAAAATGCTGACAATTTCTTCTATTGTTGCTCTTATAATAATAAAGTTTTAATCTGCAATAACTTTGCACAGCATTTCCATTTTTTAATTGAGACTTTTATAAATCCCTCAGATTTATGGCAATTTTGAGTAGTAACAGTATATATATATATATATTTATTTATATATATAATAGATATCCATGCTTTCCCCATGGTGATGATTCAACATCTTGTGCTCTCTCAGAAATATTACCAAAGGGATCTCTATATTTTAAAACTCATTTTCTTAAAGCACTTTCAGAATATGAGAGACATATAAAAATAATTACCTGATTATGAGGAATGCGCTGATGTCTGCAATTTATCATACTGCATGTTTACATATAGCTTAGCGTTGAACTGTGTATTTTCTTGCTTTGTAAGCCTATATTTTCTTGACTCATTTTATTGCGAGCCTAATTGTTTTTGTTGTTATTTGATGTGTTTCTGTATGTTTCAATGTTCTGCACATCGCTGTTTTGTCAGTTTTAAAATATTTAAAGCGGTTGTCCCGCGCCGAAACGGGGTTTTTTTTTTTTCAACCCCCCCCCCCGTTCGGCGCGAGACAACCCCGATGCAGGGGTTAAAAAAGAACACCGGACAGCGCTTACCTTAATCCCCGCGCTCCGGTGACTTCTTACTTACCCGGTGAAGATGGCCGCCGGGATCTTCTACCTCCGTGGACCGCAGCTCTTCTGTGCGGTCCATTGCCGATTCCAGCCTCCTGATTGGCTGGAATCGGCACGTGACGGGGTGGAGCTACACGGAGCTACACCGAGCCCCATTGAGAAGAGAAGAAGACCCGGACTGCGCAAGCGCGGCTAATTTGGCCATTAGACGGCGAAAATTAGTCGGCTCCATGGGAACGAGGAAGCTAGCAACGGAGCAGGTAAGTGAAAAACTTCTTATAACTTCTGTATGGCTCATAAATAATGCACAATGTACATTACAAAGTGCATTAATATGGCCATACAGAAGTGTATAGACCCACTTGCTGCCGCGGGACAACCCCTTTAAAAGATTAAAACAGCGTTCCAAGAGTGTAAACTTTTCTAAATACAGATTCAAATTGTATAAAATAACAAAAGGGATAAGTGATATCTACATTTCAAATCCTGTGCCATTGTCATGCCTATGCTTTTTTTGTCTTCAATTGGTGTCTGTTTATTGGGCTCCAACAATGAGCCTAGGAGTGACAGGGGATTGGTAGCATGAATATTACTCTTTCATTATTATTTTATTACTTTGAATGTTATGTGTAAGAAACATTTCTAAATGAATAAATGAACTCTTATACAACCCTCCAAATCTACAAACCATTATTGAATGTTAAAATGGCAGAGTGATTTTGCTATTAGTGTTGTTCAACTTGATCGGCCTGGCAGGTACATCGATCTGATTTTCACCAAATCAAATTGTGTAAGTCCAACCCAATTTTTGGCACAGATAGAATTTCCCAAAATTCATGTTACACAGATCAGAGTGCAGCCAATCAGCAGCCAATAATGTTACAAAGTGTTTCCTCCTTGGATATGGCAGCAGTTTCACTGGATGCCTGCATGACAAGACCTAGCCATATTTAACATAGGCACAATGTAACCAGTGGAAATTTTACAGCTCAGCACAGGGCTGAGAAGCTCCATTATGTTAATATGCCTAGATAAAACATGGTCTCTTCTTAGCAACATATATTCTACAGAGGATATATTCCTGCTAAGTGTGAAAGCCTGTCTATCAGTAGAGAAGTTAAGCAGAGTTATATTGGAGAGACCAGAATAAGAAGCTGTATCGTATTTATATGCCTATACGAAACGTGGTCTGTAAATTGGAAGATGATACATTTCTGCTGCTGTCAGAGCCATAGAATCATAGTAATGGATGGGACCTCCAGGATCATGTGATTCAACATTGTGCTCAATGCAGGTTTCACTGAATCATCCTAGATATATGTCTGTCTAGCCACTGTTTGAAGACATCCATTAAAGGAGAACTTACCACCTCCCATGACAACCTGTTTCACTCATTGATCGAAAAGTTTTACTAACATCTAATGTGTGTCTCCTCCATTTCAGTTTCATCCCATTGTTTCTAGTCTTTACTTATGCAAATGAGAGTAGGGCTGATCCCTCTGCACTGTCACAGCCCTTCAGATATTTGAAGACAGCAATTAAGTCTCCTCTCACCCTCAATTTTTGTAAGCTAAACATTCCCAGATCCTTTAACCATTCCTCATAGGACATGGTTTGCGGACCACTCATTATGCTGCTAACTCTTCTCTAGACTTGCTCCAGTTTGTCAATGTATTTTTTAAATTGGGGTGCCCAGAACTGGACATGGTATTCCAGATAAGGCTTGACCAAGGATGAGTAAAAGGGAATAATTACCTCATGTGATCTAGACTCTCTGCTTCTCTTAATATATCCCAGAATTGTGTTTGCCTTTTTTACTCCTGCATCACACTGTTGACTCATGTTCAGTCTGTGATCTATTAGAAGTCTTCTTCACATGTGCTACTGCCTACCACCCATTCTATATGTGTTTTTTTTTTCTCATGTAAAATTTCATCATGCTAGTTATCACCCAATGTTCAAGCTTGTTTAGATCTTTTTGAATCCTCTCTCTCAACTAGTGTTAGCTATACCTCCTAGCTTTGTGTCGTTGGCAAATTTGATCAGTTTTTCACCAATTCCCACATCTAGATAATTAATTTATAGAAATGTTGAACAACACAGCACCCAGAATAGAGCCTTGTGGTACTTACTCCACATGAGGCATTCTTCCAGTTAGATGTGCAACCATCTATGACCACTCAGCCAGTTGTACCACTTAACAGTTGCCTTGTCCATCCCACATTTGGTCATTTTTTTCAATAAGAATGGTACGAGATGCTTTTCAAATGCTATACTAAAGTCAAGATATACTATATCTAGAGATGAGCGAGCACCAAAATGCTCGGGTGCTCGTTACTCGGGACGAACTTTTCGCGATGCTCGAGGGTTCGTTTCGAATAACGAACCCCATTGAAGTCAATGGGCGACCCAAGCATTTTTGTATTTCGCCGATGCTCGCTAAGGTTTCCTTGTGTGAAAATCTGGGCAATTCAAGAAAGTGATGGGAACGACAGAGCAACGTTTAGGGCAGGTAAGGGGCTACATGTTGGGCTGCATCTCAAGTTCACAGGTCCCACTATTAAGCCACAATAGCGGCAAGAGTGGGCCCCCCCCCTCCCAACAACTTTTACTTCTGAAAAGCCCTCATTAGCATGGCATACCTTTGCTAAGCACCACACTACCTCCAACAAAGCACAATCACTGCCTGCATGACACTCCACTGCCACTTCTCCTGGGTTACATGCTGCCCAACCGCCCCCTCCCCCCACAGCGCACACCAAAGTGTCCCTGCGCAGCCTTCAGCTGCCCTCATGCCACACCGCCCTCATGTCTATTTAGAAGTGCGTCTGCCAGAGGAAAAGCAGGCACACACTGCAGAGGCTTGGCACGGCTAGGCAGCGACCCTCTTTAAAAGGGGCGGGGCGATAGCCCACAATGCTGTACAGAAGCAATGAGAAATAGAATCCTGTGCCACCGCCATCAGGAGCTGCACACGTGGGCATAGCAATGGGGAACCTATGTGCCACACACTATTCATTCTGTCAAGGTGTCTCTGCATGCCCCAGTCAGACCGGGCTTTTTAATTCATAGACACAGGCAGGTACAACTCCCTATTGTGAAGTCCCTGTCGACCGACAGCATGGGTGGCTCCCTGGAACCAACCGGTGATACACAAAAATATCCCATTGCATTGCCCAACACAGCTGAGGTAGTAATGTCGTGCTTAATGCAGGTGGGCTTCGGCCCACACTGCATACCCCAGTCAGACTGGGGTTCTTTACAAGTGGAAACAGATGCATTTATAATTCCCTGTGGACCCACAGCATGGGTGGGTGCCAGGAAGCCACCGGCGGTACATAAATATATCCCATTGCATTGCCCAACACAGCTGAGGTAGTAATGTCGTGCTTAATGCAGGTGGGCTTCGGCCCACACTGCATGCCCCAGTCAGACTGGGGTTCTTTACAAGTGGAAACAGATGCATTTATAATTCCCTGTGGACCCACAGCATGGGTGGGTGCCAGGAAGCCACCGGCGGTACATAAATATATCCCATTGCAGTGCCCAACACAGCTGATGTAACGTCAGCTGTAATGCAGGTGGGCAAAAAATTAATTGGATTACACTGTAGGCGAGGGCCCACAAAAATTGGTGTACCAACAGTACTAATGTACCTCAGAAAAATTGCCCATGCCCAACCAAGAGGGCAGGTGAAACCTATTAATCGCTTTGGTTAATGTGGCTTAAGTGGTAACTAGGCCTGGAGGCAGCCCACTTTAACGAAAAATTGGTTCAAGTTAAACTTTCAACGCTTTTAAGAGCATTGAAACGTATAAAAATTGTTTAGAAAAATTATATGAGTGAGCCTTGTGGCCCTAAGAAAAATTGCCCGTTCGGCGTGATTACGTGAGGTTTCAGGAGGAGGAGCAGGAGGAGGAGGAGGAGGAATATTATACACAGATTGATGAAGCAGAAATGTCCCCGTTTTGGATGGTGAGAGAGAACGATGCTTCCATCCGCGGGTGCATAATACGTATTGCTTAGGTATCGCTGCTGTCCGCTGGTGCAGAAAAGAAGTCTGGGGAAATCCAGGCTTTGTTCATCTTGATGAGTGCAAGCCTGTCGGCACTGTCGGTTGACAGGTGGGTACGCTTATCCGTGATGATTCCCCCAGCCACACTAAACACACTCTCTGACAAGACGCTAGCCGCAGGACAAGCAAGCACCTCCAGGGCATACAGCACGAGTTCAGGCCACGTGTCCAGCTTCGACACCCAGTAGTTGTAGAGGGCAGAGGCGTCACGGAGGACGGTCGTGCGATCGGCTACGTACTCCCTCACCATCCTTTTACAGTGCTCCCGCCGACTCAGCCGTGACTGGGGAGCGGTGACACAGTCTTGCTGGGGAGCCATAAAGCTGGCAAAGGCCTTGGAGAATGTTCCCCTGCCTGCGCTGTACATGCTGCCTGATCTCTGCGCCTCCCCTGCTACCTCGCCCTCGGAACTGCGCCTTCTGCCACTAGTGCTGTCGGATGGGAAGTTTACCATCAGTTTGTCCACCAGCGCCCTGTGGTATAGCATCATTCTCGAACCCCTTTCCTCTTCGGGAATGAGAGTGCAAAGGCTCTCCTTATACCGTGGGTCGAGCAGTGTGTACACCCAGTAATCCGTAGTGGCCAGAATGCGTGTAATGCGATGGTCACGAGAAAGGCATCCTAACATGAAGTCAGCCATGTGTGCCAGGGTACCTGTACGCAACACATGGCTGTCCTCACTAGGAAGATCACTTTCAGGATCCTCCTCCTCCTCCTCCTCCTCAGGCCATACACGCAGAAAGGATGACAGGCCACCAGCATGTCTACCCTCACCAGTGGGCCAAGCTGTGTCTTCCCCCTCCTCCTCATCTTCCTCCTCCTCCTCCTCACCGCGCTGAGATATAGACAGGAGGGTGTTCTGACTATCCAGCGACATACTGTCTTTCCCCGGCTCTGTTTCCGAGTGCAAAGCGTCTGCCTTTATGCTTTGCAGGGAACTTCTCAAGAGGCATAGCAGAGGAATGGTGACGCCAATGATTGCAGCATCGCCACTCACCACCTGGGTAGACTCCTCAAAGTTTCCAAGGACCTGGCAGATGTCTGCCAACCAGGCCCACTCTTCTGAAAATAATTGAGGAGGCTGACTCCCACTGCGCCGCCCATGTTGGAGTTGGTATTCCACTATAGCTCTACGCTGCTCATAGAGCCTAGCCAACATGTGGAGCGTAGAGTTTGGCAGATTAAACCGATGTTGCAGGGTGCGCTGGGTGGCAGCGTCCGTGTGGGACTTGCGGAAATGTGCGCAGAGCCGGCGCACCTTTCCGAGCAGGTCTGACAAGCGTGGGTAGCTTTTCAGAAAGCGCTGAACCACCAAATTAAAGACGTGGGCCAGGCATGGCACGTGCATGAGGCTGCCGAGCTGCAGAGCCGCCACCATGCCCAGTTGGAGGCTCAGCGGCGCAAGCAGCGGTCGGTCTGCTCTGTCAGACCCTGCAGCAGTTCGTGGGCCGTGTGCCTCTTCTCTCCTAAGCTGAGTAGTTTCAGCACGGCCTGCTGACGCTTGCCCACCGCTGTGCTGCCACGCCGCGTTACACCGACTGCTGGCGACGTGCTGCTGACACATCTTGATTGCGAGACAGAGGTTGCGTTGGAGGAGGAGGAGGAGGAGGAAGGTGCTTTAGTGGAGGAAGCATACACCGCCGCAGATACCAGCATCGAGCTGGGGCCCGCAATTCGGGGGGTGGGTAGGACGTGAGCGGTCCCAGGCTCTGACTCTGTCCCAGCCTCCACTAAATTCACCCAATGTGCCGTCAGGGAGATATAGTGGCCCTGCCCGCCTGTGCTTGTCCACGTGTCTGTTGTTAAGTGGACCTTGGCATTAACCGCGTTGGTGAGGGCGCGTACAATGCTGCGGGAGACGTGGTCGTGCAGGCCTGGGACGGCACATCGGGAAAAGTAGTGGCGACTGGGAACCGAATAGCGCGGGGCCGCCGCCGCCATCATGCTTTTGAAAGCCTCCGTTTCCACAAGCCTATACGGCAGCATCTCTAGGCTGATCAATTTTGCAATGTGCACGTTTAACGCTTGAGCGTGCGGATGCGTGGCGTCGTACTTGCGCTTGCGCTCAAACTGTGGCGCTAGCGACGTCTGGACGCTACGCTGAGAGACATTGCTGGATGGGGCTGAGGACAGCGGAGGTGAGGGTGTGGGTGCAGGCCAGGAGACGGTAGTGCCTGTGTCCTCAGAGGGGGGTTGGATCTCAGTGGCAGGTTGGGGCACAGGGGGAGAGGTAGTGGTGCAAACCGGAGGCGGTGAACGGGCATCGTCCCACCTTGTGGGGTGCTTGGCCATCATATGCCTGCGCATGCTGTTGGTGGTGCCTCCCTAGCTGATCTTGGCGCGACAAAGGTTGCACACCACTGTTCGTCGGTCGTCAGGCGTCTCTGTGAAAAACTGCCACACCGTAGAGCACCTTGACCTGTGCAGGGTGGCATGGCGCGAGGGGGCGCTTTGGGAAACAGTTGGTGGATTATTCGGTCTGGCCCTGCCTCTACCCCTGGCCACCACACTGGCTCGGCCTGTGCCCACACCCTGACTTGGGCCTCCGCGTCCTCGCCCGCGTCCACGTCCTATAGGCCTACCCCTACCCCTCAGCATGGTGTATTACCAGTGATTTGATTTCCCAGGCAGGAAAGAAAGTGGCGCAAGCCTGCAGCCAAAATACAATTTTTTCCCTTGTTTTTCAAAGGACAAGCCACACTGCGTGTATTCAATGAATGCTACTAAGTTTAATAACTGTGTTGCGGCCCTGCAAAACTGTCACAGAACTTTACTGTTGCAGAGTTATTAACTGTGGCAGAGCAGGTATTTCCCAGGCAGGAAAGGAATTGGCGCAAGGCTGCACTCAACCGTAGCTGGTTGCGTCTGATTTTTTTACGTTCTCCACGCAGCACACACGTACCCAGAGCCCTGACGGCTGTCAGAGGCAGGGCAAATATACTTTTTTCCCTTTTGTTTAAAAGGATAGGCCCACTGCGTCTATTCACTGAATAATAATTGTAATAACTGTGTTGCGGCCCTGCAAAACTGTCACAGAACTTTACTGTTGCAGAGTTACTAACTGTGGCAGAGCAGGTATTTCCCAGGCAGGAAAGAAATTGGCGCAAGGCTGCACTCAACCGTAGCTGGTTGCGTCTGATTTTTTTACGTTCTCCACGCAGCACACACGTACCCAGAGCCCTGACGGCTGTCAGAGGCAGGGCAAATATACTTTTTTCCCTTTTGTTTAAAAGGATAGGCCCACTGCGTCTATTCACTGAATAATAATTGTAATAACTGTGTTGCGGCCCTGCAAAACTGTCACAGAACTTTACTGTTGCAGAGTTACTAACTGTGGCAGAGCAGGTATTTCCCAGGCAGGAAAGAAATTGGCGCAAGGCTGCACTCAACCGTAGCTGGTTGCGTCTGGTTTTTTAACGTTCTCCACGCAGCACACACGTACACAGAGCCCTGACGGCTGTCAGAGGCAGGGCAAATATACTTTTTTCCCTTTTGTTTAAAAGGAAAGGCCCACTGTGCCTATTCAATGACTGATAACTGTGTTGTGGCCCTGCCTACACAATTCTGTGCCTGTAGTATCAATGCAGGGTGCAATGCTCTGCACCGCCGATTTTGAGGAAAAAAAAAAAGGAACACAGCTAACAGCAGCCAGCACAGTACTGCAGACGGTTAAATGTGGCCCTAGAAAGGACCGTTGAGGTTCTTGAAGGCTACACTCACTCCTAACACTCTCCCTGCCTAAGCACCACTTCTGTCCCTAATGCCGGGTGCAATGCTCTGCACTGCCGATTTTGAGAAAAAAAAATAAATTCTCCACTGCTAACAGCAGCCTGCACACTATTAGATGTGGCCCTAAGAAGGACCGTTGGGGTTCTTGAAGCCTACACTAACTCCTAACGCTCTCCCTACAGCAGCTCCAGCACGATACCACTGTCCCTCAGCTAACTCACAAGGCATGTGTGGCGAGCCGCGGGAGGGGCCGACTTTTATACTCGGGTGACATCTGATCGCCCCAGCCACTCACAGCAGGGGGGTGGTATAGGGCTTGAACGTCACAGGGGGAAGTTGTAATGCCTTCCCTGTCTTTCAATTGGCCAGAAAAGCTCGCTAACGTCTCAGAGAGGAAACTGAAAGTAACCGGAACACCGCGTGGTACTCGTTACGAGTAACGAGCATCCCGAACACCCTAATATTCGCACGAATATCAAGCTCGGACGAGTACGTTCGCTCATCTCTAACTATATCTACTGCATTTCCTTGATCAACCTAGTTGGTGATTCTGTCATAGAAGGAAATTAGATTATTCTGGCATGACCTTATTTCTTACAAACCCATGCAGGCTCTGGTTAATTACTCCATAATGATTAAAGCATTTGCATGCATGCTGTTTAATAATATGTTCAAAGATCTTTCCTGTTTTAGAAGTCAATCTTACAGGCCTGTAGTTTTCTGGGTCCACCTTCTTCCCTTTTTTTCGAAGATTAGGACATTTGCCCTTCTCCAATCTTCTGAAATTACTCCTGTTCTCCAGAAAGATTACAGTGAGTGGTTCAGCAATAACCTCCATTGCTTCCTTCAGTATGCTGGGATGTAATTCATGTGGACCTGGAGACTTTGATTCATTTAATTTAGCTTAGTGTTCCCTCATCATCTCTCATTTTATAGCCTGCATTCTTTTATTCTTTCAAAAGCACAGGGAAGGTCAATTGATGTTGCATTTATTTTCTGAGATACAAAACAGAGATTTAAAAGTTTGGCCTTCTCAACATCATTTTTAACCAATTTACCATTTTCATCCCGTAAATAGCCTATAACATCTTTGACTTTTCTTTTCCTTTTGACATACCCTGAAAATCCTTTTTTATTGCTTTTGGCCTCTTTTGCAAGTGGAGTAAAATGAAAAAAAAACAAAAAACATTCCACCATCTTTCAGTGCGTCATGTTTCTACGGCGCACAAACTGCAACAAAAATGACATGATAACTTTATTCTATGAGTCAGTACGATTGCGATGATACCAAACTTGTATAGTTATTTTTTTTTTACTATACTACTCTTTTTTTTCCAAGACATTTAATTTTTTTCAATTATTTTCTGTGGTCATCTTGTGCACGCAATAACTTTTTTATTTTTCCGTCGACGTAGTTCAGCAATGGCTCATTTTTTGTGGGATGTCCTGTAGTTTCCGTTAGTACTAATTCGGAATGCATATGACTTTTTGATTGCTTTTTATTGCGTTTTTTCTGGGAGACAGGGTGACTGAAAAAGTGCATTTCTGGCATTCTTTATTTGTTTTTTCGGACGACGTTCACCGTGTGGGGTAAATAATGTACTACTTTAATAGATCGGACTTTTACGGATGCGGCGATACCAAATATGTATTTTTATTTTATTATTTAGACTTTTTAATTATAGCTATGGCAAAAGGGGGGTGATTTAAACTTTTATTACTTTTTTTTTTACAATTAAAAAAACTTTATTGCTCTTTTTTTTACTTTACTTTTAAGTCCCCCTGGGGGACTACATTATGCGACACTTTGATCGCTCCTTCAGTATGACGTAATGCTATAGCCTTACGTCATACTGCATTCTGCAGGCAGCCTATCAAGCCACCCCATGGGGATGGCTTGATAGGCAGTCTCTCAAGGCAGCCCTGGGGCCTTTTAGAAGGCCCCCGGCAGCCATGACACCTGCGCGGCTCCCCCGATCTCAGCGCAGGGGGGCCGTACGGGACCCCCGAACAGCAGCAGAACTGACAGCGGCATTTAAAGGGTTAATAGCCGCGAGTGTCAGCTGTAATAAACAGCTGACGCCCGCGCTGTATGCAGAGAGGTCGCCCCGCGACCTCTCTGCATACATACGCCGACGCTGCAGGACGTAAATGTACGTCCTGTAGCGGGAAGGGGTTTAATATTCCCCCCTCTTTTCATTTGATAAAGATATTTTTCTCCCCCTTTTAGCATGTATTTAAATTCTGTGTTCATCCATCTTGGTGTCTTTAAATGCTTCCCATTCATCAATTTTTTAGGGATTGTTAACAATAGTGCTTTCAGAATCTCCTTTTGCAATATTTTCCAACCTACTTGTACATTTTTGTCTTTAAGAACATCTAGACTTTGAATCTTTCCTACCTTCATTCTTAGTTCATTAAAATCTGCCTTTCTGAAATCCAACCTTAAAATATACGTTCTCAGTTCTTCCTCTCCTTGTTATCCAAAATTTCATGATAGCATGATCACTGCCTCCTAAGGTCCCAGCCATCCTTACTTCTGAAACCATTTCCTCCCTGTTGGTAAGAATTAGGTCCAAGATAGCAGATCCCCTTTCTTCTCCCCTACCTTTTGGAGTAAAAAGTTGTCAGCAAGAATGGATGAGAAGTTTTTGACCCATTACTTTTGCCTGAGAGAGATTTTCAACAAATATCTGGATAGTTAAAATCTTCCATGATCACTATATTAAACGTCTTTGAAGACATGGTAGCTTCTGCTTGGCCAGGTGGCCTAAATGCTTACAATGGCATAATTTTTGTTATGTACTCCTCATATTCTTACCCAAACAGTTTCTACAGAACTACCATTCTCTGAAGCTTGAATCTCTGTGGAGATGTATTTTTTACTAACATGCAATGAAACACCACCTTCCTTTTATTAAGTCTGTTTCTTTTAAATAAATTGTATCCTTCGTGTCTTGTATTCCAATAATGTATACCATCCTACCAGGTTTCTATGATGCTTATGACATTATATTCCCCTTCCTGAGTTAGGAGCTCTAATTACCCTTGTTTGTTTCCCATGTTCTGTGCATTTGTGTAGAAACATTGCAGTTTGGGTTGGTATCTCTTACTCCTATCCTTTCCTTTTGATTTTTGTGTCTCTTTTTTTCCTTTCCACTTCTAATAGCAAAGTTCTCAATTCATTAGCTGTATATTTTTTGCCTGGCCTTTCAATTCCCTTTCCATATTATTATGCTTTAAAGCTCTTTTGATGAGCGTAGGAAGGCACCTGTCAAATATATGCTTCCCTGTTTTCATAAGGTGTAACCCATCTTTAGCAAGGAGTCCACCATATAGATAATTTACTCCATGGTCTAGAAATCCAAATTCTTGCTGCCGGTACCATTGATGTAGCAAGTTGTTCACCTCTAGAATCCTGTTCTATCTCCTTATTCCATGTCCATCGACTGGGAAGATGGATGAGAAGACTATTTGTGTTCCTAGTTCCTTCACTTTCCTGCTGAGGTCCTCAAAATTTCTGCAGATAGTTGCAAGGTCCTTTTTGCATTATCGTTTGTCCCTATATGTATTAGTAGGAATGGAAAATGGTCTGTAGAACTGAAGAGTCTTGATAGCATATCAGACATATCTTTGATTTGTGCACTTTTCACCATATATAGCAGCAAAGCAGGCAAAAAATTTACACTTTGGTATTCGGAATATTGCAGTTCTCTGTTTGAAGCCGCAGACATCTCTCATAAATTGCCAGTCCAGCCACTACAAATTATTTGCAGGCCTTATGCAGCTAGCAGTGGGATTGTAAAAATCCAAATCTGGGTTGAATTCCCTTTGTCATAACCAGTATGGACCAGTAGCGTGGTCAGGGAAGCCAGAGATTGGTACACAGGTAAGTATGTCAGGTAACATTATGAAGGAGCAGCTGGTGCTAAAACTTGACTACTGGCTGGGAGCACAATAATCACACGCTGAGGGAGAGACAGGGACAGGTTTTTATAGTGTGGCTAATCAGTGCAGGGTGGAGCTAATCAGGAGCTGGGTTGCAAGAGTTGGCTTTCAGGTCAAAATTAGGTAGGGGAGCTGTTCAGGGAAAGATGCCACCTGGAGCACCGGAGTTCCTAGGTTCGATTCCTGACAATAGTCCCCTCCTTCCAGGATGAAATCCGGATATCCTAGGGGCCATCTTTCTCGGGTACCTATGATGGAAGGTCCCTGTAAGCCTGGTCCAGCTTCCAAGAACTTTCTTACAGGCCATACCCTTTCCACTGCACAAGGTATTGCAGTTTACTTCTCTGTATTCTTGAGTCAAAAATTTTGTCCACCACAAACACCACCAGAGAAGGTGCAACTTCACCAGAGAAGGTGATGGCTGGCTTCTTCCTAAAAAAGTGTTGTTAAAGGGGTTGTCTCACGCCGAAACGTGTGTTTTTTTTCCCCATAGGCCCCCCGTTCGGCGCAGGACAACCCCAAAGGATGTGTTAAAAAAAAAAAATTGTTACTTACCCGAATCCCCGCTCCGCGACGTCTTCCTTCTTCTTCCTTCACCAAGATGGCCGCCGGGATCTTCACCCACGATGCACCGCGGGTCTTCTCCCATGGTGCACCGCGGGCTCTGTGTGATCCATTGCCGATTCCAGCCTCCTGATTGGCTGGAATCGGCACATGTGACGGGGCGGAGCTACGAGGACCAGCTCTCCGGCACGAGCGGCCCCATTCACCAGGAAGAAGACCGCACAGCGCAAGCGCGTCTAAAAACGCCAGAAGAAAGCGAAATTAGACGGATTCTTGGCGACGGGGACGCTAGCAACGGAGCAGGTAAGTGAATAACTTCTGTATGGCTCATATTTAATGCACGATGTACATTACAAAGTGCATTAATATGGCCATACAGAAGTGTATAACCCCACTTGCTGCCGCGAGACAACCCCTTTAATGAATGGCTTGAGCAGTGCCATGTGAAATACGAGATAGATCTTTAGTCAGCTAGAGAGTTCCAAGTGGAAGGCAACCTGACCAACGTTTACAGCAACCCAAAAAGTCCCCATAAACTTTTTGCCCAATTTGGGAGAGGTCAAATGCATTCTCAGATTTCTGGTAGACAGACAAATCTTATCTCCGACCTGGAAGTTAGCGGGAGCTTTGCAGTGTTTATCCACTGCCCTCTTATAGCATTGCTGGGCTTCATGTAGCATCTATTTTAACTTTTCCTGGGTTTCCTGTAACATAGTTAGCCTGTGAGCAACCATAGGAGTGGTAGTATTCACCGGAAGGTCAGCATTGAACATCGGATGTAGACCAGAGTTGGCAAAAAAGGGACTTTGCGATGTAGAACTATGTTTAGCATTATTATAGGCAAATTCTGCTGCTGACAAGCAGTCTCCCCAATCATCCTGGAGATAAGAAATGAGACAACAGTGGGATTGCTCAAGAGTCCATTTAGTCCTTTCATTGGTCCTGGCCATTGGACTGCGAAGGGAAGGCAGAAAACAAATTAATTGTAATCCCTAAGGCAGTACAGAAGCTTTTATAAAACCTTGAGGTAAACTGTGCACCTCTATCAGAAACAACATTATCAAGAATCTTGTGCAGTCTAAATATTTCCTTGATCATCAATTCCACAGTTTGTTTAGCAGTGGGACATTTTTGTGAGTCAGTCCACCACAACAAGGATGGTAATCATTCCTTTCAAAAAGGAAAGACCCACAATAAAATCCATTGATATTGATCCCTAAGGCCTGGATGGGACTGGAAGTGGTTCAAGAAGTCCTAACGGAAGAGATTGTGGTGTCTTGTCTTATACACACGTTACACAAGAGGCAACATATTTTTTCATATTGTTCTTACAATTAGGCCACCAAGAGTTTTCCTGGCTCCAAGATGGACTGCAAGATTAGAATCATGGACCAGTTTAAAAACTTCAAGTCGAATAGGATTGGGAACATTCAGTTTGTTTTCCTGCATCCAAAACCTCTTCTCAAAGAAAAGTCCATGTCCCTAGAAGGCACATGTCCCTAACAGAAGAGATTGTGGTGTCTTGTCTTATACACACGTTACACAAGAGGCAACATATTTTTTCACATTGTTCTTACAATTAGGCCACCAAGAGTTTTCCTGGCTCCAAGATGGACTGCAAGATTAGAATCATGGACCAGTTTAAAAACTTCAAGTCGAGCAGGATTGGGAACATTCAGTTTGTTTTCCTGCATCCAAAACCTCTTCTCAAAGAGAGGTCCATGTCCCTAGAAGGCTGATTAAGAAAAGAATAATTTTGGTAACCATCTTTTAACTTTGTTAAAAATTATTTTGAGTGGATTATTCCTGGAAATTTTGAGGGGACAACATTGTACAGTCTGTATTAGACCCCTCCTCTAGTTCAGCAAGGATCCTGGACAAAGCATCAGCCTTGTCATTTCTTGAACCAGGCCGATAAGAAGTGAACAGAGATATTAGATTTTCAAAGTGCCCTGTGCCTCTGCAGACTATGAATATGTTTTGGCTTTCTTTTTTAAGGAAGTGATTGGTAATATGATTTTTGAGAAGTCTTTTATGAATCTCTGGTAGCAATTTACAAATCCTATAAATCATTGAACGTCTTTTAGATTTCTTGGAGTGGGCCAATCAACCACAGCTTTAATTTTGCTGGGGTCCATACTAAGACCATCTGGGGAAATGAGCAATTGCATCCTGGTCTGTTGAAACTCACATTTTTCCAGTTTGATGTAAAGATGATTCCTTTGGAGACCTTCCAAGACTTGCTGGACATGTCTGCAATGTTCCTCTAATGGTGGCTTTACACAAGCGTGTTTATGTGCATACAGTTGTGCCACAAAAACACGCTCCTATTAGAAACATTGGTTCCCTATGGTGTGTTCACATGTCCGTGGTTTACAGGCATGCAAATGCACGTACCTGCAAAACAAAGGACATGCGTGGACCATAGGTCTGTGATGTGCATCAATATTCCCCAGCAGGGAGACCGCTTGTCACTGAACACTGTGACAGCACTGTCACTCTGATCAGTGCCAAGAGGACTCCTCATGGGGAGTAAAGAATCCCCTGCCACAGCTGTGACCACTGTGACAGCTGTGGAAGAAGATTTCTTCATCTCTGCGGGGAGTAAAGAATCCACTGACACAGCTGTCACAGCTGTGACAGCTGTGGCAGAGGATCATGATGTTCTCCCATTGCTTTCAATGGAACCGGCACTTCTGCAGTCCCATTGAAAGCAATTGGCTGCTGGCAAGCCCTGTAGGAATTTCCGGGGTAGGGCTTTAAATATAAGCCCTTCCCTGAAAATCATCCCTAGAATGTGTTAAAAAAAATATATTTATACTTACCTTTCCTCAGCTGCTGGGACTCAAGCACATTTAGCCTGTCTTCTCCATGCAGTGCTCTGAAGCTCTTTCAGCAGGTGGGGATTTAAAATCCCCACCTGCTGAAAGGGATGTATCTGATTGGCTGAGCGCTCAGCCAATCACAGACAGCTGTCAGCCATTCATTGAATGAGAGCTGAGTGCTGCCTGTAATTGGTCACAGCACTCAGCCAATCACAGGCAGCACCTGGCAATTCATAGAATTCTATGAATGGCCAAGCACTCCCCGCGGAGATGAAGAAATCATTTGTCACAGATGTCACAGCTGTGGTGGGGGATTCTTTACTCCCTGCGGGGAGTCTGCTCGGCACTGATCACTGTGACAGTGCTGTGACAGTGTTCAGTGACAAGGGAACTTCCCGTGGGGAATATTTACATCAGCAGTGGTGGAGAGGTGAGTGTATATATATATGGCCCTCTACAGGCCACTCTTGCTACTGCACTGTCAGAAAAAAAAAAAAAAAATATATATATATATATATATATGTCAGGATCGGCGGCTCTATCACCCGAGCTAATTGGGTGAGGCGCAGGGAAGCCCGGGTCTTGGCGACCTCCTCTGGCCACCGGACACTGGCTCCAGGCGCAAGCTCCCAAGCTCAGGGGGCAGCGCCTGGGTAATCGAGTGGTTGGGGATGTGGTGGATGCCGTCCCCGTTGCCATGAAATCCTGATTATAATGTTCTGCACTCGCTGCTGGATGTCTGGGTCTCTGCACTCGCTGCCTTATGTCTGGGTCTGGCTGCTGGCAGGCTCCCCGCCACAATCAGCTGCTGGGGCAGGAGTTCTGACAGCATTTAAATGTGCCTGTTTCCTTCCAGCATTGCCAGTGTATGTTTGTCTCCAGGCTACACCCGCGTTATTCTGATCTGATTTCCCATTGTGACCCTCTGCTTTTGGACCTGAGTTTGACCTCGTCTGATCCCTGGTACCGCGTATTCTCCTGTTTTTGACCTGGACTTCCTGACTTGCCTCTGTGTCTGTTTGTCACTGTATTTGTTTGTAAGTCTGACCTCTTGACCCGCTTCCCTACTGAGTATAGGGACCGTCGCCCAGTTGTCGCCCTGGGGAATAGCCCAGGGGGGCAAGTAGGTAGGGACAGGGGCTGCGGGTAGCTTTTAGGGACTTCCAATATCTGGACCCCAGTCCCTTGACAATATATATATATATATATATATATATATATATATATTTTTTTTTTTTTTTTTACACAGACAATGGGATGATTTTCAGGGAAGGTTTTATACTCAAAGCCCTTCCCCGAAAATCACTTCAGGGGTTGCTAGCAGCCCATTGCTTGCAATGGGACCGTCGACAGCAGCCATAGCCACATTGAAGACAATGGGCACGGACCTGCATTCACGCATGTTTGTGCACGCACGTGGGTGCGCACCTATGTACGGCACACGCACACGCTCGTGTGAAGCCACCCTAAGTTGTCAGAAAATATAAGCATGTCATTGAGGTAAGCAACAACAAATTGATCCAAAAAATCTCAAAACACATCATTAATAAAATGTTGAAAACTGGCAGGAGCATTGCAAAGGCCAAAAAACATAACCAGGTATTCAAAATGCCCATATCTCGTTCTCAAGGCGGTCTTCAATTCCCTGGGCGGATCCCTATGAAATTATAGGCCCCCTCTCAGGTTTAGTTTGGTAAAAATCTTGGCAGAACAGAGACTTTACAGCAATTCTGAGATTAAGCGAAGAGGGTAGCAATAAGTTTATTTAGTTCTCTATAATCAATGCATGGCCATAAGGTTGAGTCTTTTTCTACAAAGAACAGAGGTGCCCCAGCTGGGGTTGAAGAAGGTTGAATAAAGCCTTTCCTTAGACTTTTGTCTGGGTATTCTCTGAGTATCTTCAACTCTGGTTTAGGAAGATTGTAAATTCGGATTTCTTCTTGCTGCAGATATCATTGAATTGCTGATACTGAGGTGGCAACTTATCAGAATTCTACTGACTATCCTCAGAGGTATGGGTATGTTCAAGGGTGGGTAGTGACATCTGGCATCTTTCTTTGCAGTACTAAAAAGGGAAAGTAATGGTCTTTAAGTCCTACTTAATGGAATGATTGTGAGTAGAAAACCAAGGGATTTCTAGAATAACTGGAACCTTGGGAGAAGAGATAAGATGGAAACTAATCATTTCATTGTGATCAGGTTCAATAACAACGTCAAATTCAATCGTGTCATGAGTTACGGGCACCGATGACAACTATGATCCATCCACTGTTTTCATATCAATTGGTATGGTTTTGGTCCTACTTGAGATATTGTTGTCAAGAGTATATTTAAAGTCCATGAACTTCCCTCCAGCTCCAGAATCTAACATAGTGGACCATTGTAATCTTTGGGTCCCAATTAGGACCTGCATGGGAATGACAAAGTGAAAAGATGGGCGACGTATCTCATCTTTATCTGAAGTTATAGATAAGATGGCCCGTGACACCAAATCCGGCTGTTTTGGAACATCAGATATGCCAATGGTCTTAGCACTGGTAGAGGCAATAGTCTTTTGGAACTTGTTGGGGCAGTTAATAGCATAATGTCCCTGGCATTGCAGAACGCTGTCAGTGGTAAGTTGCAGCTTACTATGGACAAGTGGTCCAGCAAGCATGGCCAGGGGCATTGCATATCTTTAACAGCACACTGGGTTAATGTCCTGCAGGTAGAACGTTAAACCAAAAGTGGTGGTCCACATTTCAAGGTAACCCCAACACTTGCAAGACATTCATCCTTGTCTGTCCTCTTCACATCCTCTTTCCCCTTCCTCCTCCCTCTCTTTCTCCACTTCTTTATACCAATTTTTTACACAACCTCCACATTGGCACATATATCTGTATGTAACAAAATCCAGGCCTCCATACAGCACTGCAAGTGGTAAATGACAACTTGCTGTCTTAAAACTCATATGTCAAAGGATACACATTGACAAGCCAGGCAAAGTTCTGTGGAACAATGTGGACAACCTGCTGGCAGCCCTTTTCTTCGGCAATTTTATACAAGTATATTGCCTGGCTCATGTGATGAACTTGGTAGTGCAGTACTTCATAAACAGTTACGCAGGTTTACATCCAGTGCTGGAGAATGCCAGGAAACTTTGCTCACACTTTCGACATTCACATCCAGCTGCCTCTCATCTGGCGGAGGTGCGGCAACATTTCCGGCTATTACCCAACTGTCCCATCTGTGTCATGCCTACACTGTGGAATTCCATATTGCATATGTTGCAAAGTCTAATCCAGCAGCAGAGAGCGATCACAGAGTATGAGATGCTGTATGCCATTAGCAGATGCTGAATGGAAGTCAGTCGCTTGACACCTGTGTAGTGGCTGCAGATCAGAAATGCGTGTGTCATTTTTGTCTACTTTGAGGAAGCAAATGGTCAGTCATGATGACGTACTGATCAGTATGATGTGCCCTGTTGTTTGCCTGCTAGAACAGATGCTACAGGGCCTCAGGGTCAATGACGTGTTGTCACATGGAGAAGGAAGGGACTGTGTGTCCAGTCTTCCATTACTCAACACCGCAGGGAGGGTGACTTTGGGCAAGAAAGAGGGCCTCTTCTCCAACACGTTTCTCCACCCATGAGAGAAGTAGAGAGGAGAAAGAAAAG